>NC_064261.1:16880000-18080000 GCF_003254725.2 Canis lupus dingo
ATTTTATTCAAGAACAATGAAATAGTAGCACGAGTCCACAAAAAAGTAAAAAAACATAACCATACTCAGCATACAAAATCACTATGGATAATTCTGGGGAAGCATTCTTATTTGCATATAGCTACTTGAAGGCAAAGGAAGTGAAGTGTTTTTTATGCTATAATTTGATCATGTGCAATTAATTTTAATTGATCAGTCACATTTGGGATTGTTTAATGTAGCATTATTTACTTCAATGTGTTGAACACCCAGTAAAACAACCAAAGTTTCATAGTATTTCTAATTACACCCAATACAGAAAGAATGTGCATTTTGAATTACTACTTCACACGAAAAGGAGATTCAACTGATAGTGCCCATTCTTAATCTTTGAACATTTCTTTAATCATAGCTTCATTTTACTTATTTTTATTTATTTATTCATTCTATTTTATCTTATTTTATTTTTATAAATTTATTTTTTATTGGTGTTCAATTTGCCAACATATAGAATAACACCCAGTGCTCATCCCATCAAGTAAGCTCAGACTAATATAATTCAAGAAACCATATGATCTACACTCCTTACTGTAGTAGCATCCAGTAAAAAGTAAAATTGCAATAAAAGACTATCTACCAATGTCTTCTGCAGTTTTTCTTTTTTTAATTAGCAAGTGCATAGAAGTCAAATTATAATCTGAAGATGACCATAGAACCAAAATAAAGTTAGTTATATGGTTTTCATGTTTGTGGCAACAAGCATCTCCTTCCATAAGTATGGTATTCTCTGAGTGGAACCTTCCCCCTCACGCTCCGCACTCTTTCCGGTAGACACCGCCAACCTACAACTCCCCCGTGTCCACCAATTCCACATGATGGATCTATCTTCTCTTAAGACAGATTAACATCTCAGAGCCTTCCCTAAGTCGTAAAGCAACGAAATTTTTAACTAGCAAACAAGAATCATTGCATTTTGAAGTTCTTAACACAATCCATCACAGACGTACGGTTTCTTCCCCGGGTCGACTAGGATGATTTCCAGTATCTGAGCTTTACTGCAGGCTTTTACTTATCACATTTATAAGATTTCCCTCATATAAGAATTCTCTGGTATCTATGGATATCTAAGGAGTAGGAATTCTATACATTGAATATCTACAGCAGTCTTACACACAGTATATTTCTAATGAGGTCCTGTGCTTTATAATTGCAAAGTTTTCAGAAGCGAGAGGTTTCTCTCACATGGCTATTTCAAAGGGAATTACTCAGCCACCAGAGTTTCTTTGTACCTTTGTTTCCCTTGGAAAATTCTGCGTACATATCATTTTTCCCTCAGGATCGAGATTCACTTAAGATTTTTTTGGTTTGGCATGTTTTTTTAAAGAGATCTGACTCCTTGCTGATGCCATCATGGACTTTTTCCTTAGAGAACTGTCTGAATGCTGACCACTTCTAGGGACTGTGTACTTGTAAATTTGGGTATTTTAAGTCTTAGGCCCTTGCCCTCAAAGTCATACAGGGTCTACATCTAGAAGTGTACATGAAGTTCTCCTATCCCTGATAGTATTTCATATCCCGGTCGTCTAGATCTCTGGGATGGTCTTCAGATATGGTCCCAAATACCTGAGACACATGAAAGTTCTTCATCTTCCAGAGATGAGATCACCTTCTTATAATGTCTCCCATAGCAATTTTGTAGCGCTTATTAGAATTATTTCATTTTCTCTGCACTTCTTCATTCCCCGAAAATGTGGTGAGCCAAAATCTGAGAATTCAAATAACATTAAGATAGAGAATATCCTAAAATAAGAGAAAAATCTCAGAGACAAGATGATTAAAGCAAAAGAAATCCTTTTAAATTATTTTTCTCTAATGATGGGATCCAATACAGCAGCCACTTTTAAGATTCCTTCCACATCTTTTTGCAGAAGATTTAATTCCTGTTTTAGTATGTGGATATGCTAGTACTGATAATTAGTATCTTCCTCTCTCTTCCTGGGGAAGATGCCACTTAAGATATCATGAATAACTGACACATCTGTGTAATGGGCCCATTTGGAAGAAATTTTCCTTCATAGATGAATAATTCAAAGAGGTAATAAGCTAGTCCATAAGTAAAGTTAGATGTATATCTATGTGACACCTATTAAGCTTTAAAATAAGCAATAAATATATTTTTAAAGCAAAAGAGGACAAGAGAAAAAATGCAAAACTGGAGGACAAAAAAAGGAAAAGGAGGGGAAGCAAATGAAATACACATCTGCATTCACAAAATATTTTTTTCTCTTGTCCTTAATCACATGGTATCAAGCCATTCCCCCATCCCTTTTCTGACAGCTTCCTTGTTATTAAGAGTGACTCCTTAGACCAACAAAATTGCACTCAGTGGCCCACCTCTGGTACATGGCAAATACCTGATTTAGTGCTGTTATATTTATCCCAAAGAGCTCAAAGCAGGTTTAAATTTACCTAGAAGCTATTGGCTAGACCTACAGATGAAAAACACATTTGAACAACATAGATTAGTTTTTAAAAATAAGTTGGCTCTCAGTGCTCATTTTTAATAATTTTCATTACAAAAAAAATTTTTTAAATAATAATAATTTTCATTACAAGAGCCATAAAACTAGTGAATTTAGAACAATCCCACTCAATAAAAGAAAGTTGAATTGAGTGCCCCACTGTTATCATCTGAACAACAACAATTTTGAAATTAGTAAATAAATTCCCAAACCACATGTGACTGGGTGCAGTCACTCATTACAAGAGACCCAATTAACTTTTCAAAAGTTAGGGGCCCAATGACTTTAACAGGATATATTGTAAAGGGGTATTGCAGAAGTTTCACTGATTCTTCCTAGAGTCCTTTAAAACTCAGGAGCAAGTTGATTTTCCAGACATTAATACAAATGCATGTTCCATTTTTCAATGAAATCCTGATCATTTTGCCTGGTATAAATAACTTTCGACAGAGACACAAAATGCCCATTTTAGGATATTGCCGAGAGGCAGTGTCAACTACACTGCAGGTGGAGGTACTCAGAGCAGCGGAAATCATGTTAGCAAGCTCAAAACATCTCTGAGTTAGACTTTCAGGAAGAAGGAGCCCCTTTGAGAGAAGACTGTCTCCATTCTAAAGATTGTTACACTTAAAACTGTTTGAAGGTAAAATTTGGTCTGACCAAACCACAGTATTGTGTCTGCTGGAGTGTAACCCACCACATTTGGTGTTGTTTAAACACAAACCCAAGAACGACTTATAAAATCTCCTGCTTTCTTTTGCAACTTAGGCAAATAGAATGTTTTAAAATATGAATGAATACAGCAAACCCGGCAGCAAAAGTTATTACATTATGATTAAAAGAAAAAATATGGACTGAACTCCATGTACACAGCCCATGGTCTGACACCCTCCCCATCCCCCATCCCCCCACCCCACCCCCTGTCTAGTTCTGTGAATTCCAGGCCACTCCACCCCCACCCCCACCCTCTTCCCATCAGCCCCAAAGAACCTGCCTCACTTGCAGCCTCAGGAACACTCCAAAACCTCTTTTGTCCTGAAATTCCTATAAACTGACTTCTCCACCTTAAATCTCGCCCCTACCCCCATGCTCCAAATATATTCCCATATTTCTTTCTTTGACAAGTTTTTCTTTGTCCCACAGACTCCAAAACTGCCAAGAATAGATGTGGCATTAAAACAAACATCTTTTTAGCCTCTTTGATGGCAAGCTCATATCCTGCTTTATATCACAGGATTTGGCTTTGCGCAGATCTTTATTTGGGTAAATTAACAAATAACTGGTCCCGCCTGCTGGCAGAGAAACTCATTAAACTCCCAAGACCCCCTTCTAGCACATTTCATTTCATACTAAATATTCCACACCGAGTATCATATGGACATTCTAGTACTCAAAGTTATTGCACTTTTACCATCTAGATTATGTTTCATTTCCAAATAAGTCTCTAATTTCATGGCTTGTGGCATATTTGATTTGTTGCTTAAGCAAACAGTAATGAAAGTCATCATCTGCCTATATCGTAAAATTGATAAAATTATGTTAATCGAAATTCTTAGAGAAACTAAACAAAATACCATGAATAAAAAAAACCTCGAACTTTTGTTTTCAGTATGTAGACAAAGCTAAGACGGTATTGGTAAATAAATGACCAATAATATAAAAAATTAAAATATGAGTCATTTTTACTCTGGCTTTTCCCTTGCAATGATCATAATCAGATTGCAATTTCAATTATATTGCTGCTCTTTAATGTTAGATTTGCTCACAGCAATCATCATTGTAATTTTTTTTTTCCACTAAAAAACTTTTTCCCTGGTTTAAAAGCCATCCTTGGGAGTAGAACCTAGAAAACTGTGCAACAAGTAGTGTTATCTCAAATGTAAGAGAGGCGAGTGTCACTTGCGTTATACCCAAAGTAAAACACCCTCATTTCTTTTAAAACTTAACTTCCTGAAATGGTGAGCCTGGTTTCATGAAGTTGAACCCTTTAACAGACTTTCTTCACCCTTAAAGTTCTTACACCTCTAAGCGTGTTCTAATTCCTGAACACTATCCCTCTGTATTGGGATCATGTGTTTTCCATCCTAAAAAACAAGAGAACAAAGTTGAAAAGGGGAAAGAAAAGAGCCTTTCCTCACTGTCAGGACTCGGGCTTATCTCAGCAGCCTCCTATTTTGAACCAGATTGCAAGTGGTATCCGTGATCAAAGGCCCAGAGCCCTGGAGGAACTGGAGCAAACAGCACGCAGCAGAATGCTTCCGGATGATCTGTAAGCAGGAAAGGACTTTTGACATGAAAGACAGCTTAAACAGCACAAGAATAGCAATAAACCAGCTGTAAAATGCGTAATGTTGCCCTTGAACGAATGCAAATTGTTCCAAATAATTTTTCCTTTTCTCGCAGCCTCTGGATGCCCCGCTGGGGCATTTAAACAGCCACATGCTCAGTGTACAAAAGCTTCTCTAAGTGGGAAAATACAGTGTACTAATGTGTTTAGAATGAGGGAACTGAACACATCCACAGTTCGGATTTGATGCCCCCTTTTCTTTTTGTTGGAGAATGAGTTCATTAATGGCAGGCTTGTTGTGGACACTAACTAAGCTTCCAGTCAGTAATGTTGAAGGGTAATTTATTGGCTTAGAAATACTCAATTAACCGTTGAAGTGGTTGTTAATTTAAAAGGTAAACGGGTTGTTGAGCCTTTACATGGGATTGCTCATGCAACTGGAATGTATATTTACCTAAAGATTAAGAGGTACAGTGCTTACTTTTTAAAATTGTTTTCTATCAGAAAAATACATATTGTAGAAACCTTATGAATACTATGATGTTTATATATATTTCCACTCTAAGTCTTGAGAATAATATTATTATATATTTCATATTTGCACAGCTACAAAACACTTTCATATATATGATTTCATTTAATTCACAAAAAAAGGTTTTGAATATATTAATGTTCTCCCACATCATCCTTTGAATAGATTTGAAAAAAACAAAATGTTCTCCCTCAATAATGATACCTGTTCTAATCAATTATCTTAGTTCTATATTTAGACTAAAAGTAGTAGATTAAAAATAAATCTCTTACTACTTCATTATTTTCAAAATCATAGTAGCAAATATACTGAGTAGTTAGGAAGACAGTGTACTTACAATGAAAAAGTATGTTTTATGCCAAAAGGGAAAAATTACCTTCAAATAATTTGACAATTTACTAGTAAAAATTAGGGCAGAAAGACTTATTTAAAAATCAAATAATCAAAAAATCATTTAAAGTTACTTAGATACATATATGCCTTTACTTGATAAGTATATATTTTGCTTTCATATTTAATTTAAATAAAATATTTATGACTCAAAAAATATAAATTACATTTTGGCTATAACTAATCAATAGACTAAGAAACCACAACTCTTCTACAAAGAATATTTGCCAATAGTAAATTATTTCCTTATTTATAAAATTAATACAGTTTCTTCTTATTCTCCCTTAAATAAACATCCCAATGGAAACCATGTATATTGTATAACCAAGGAGGCAAGCTGTCACTCGGCCTCAGTATCAAAAATCACATTAGAGGTTAATGTTTTAAATTCAACAAGCATGGAAAACAGCATTTTTCTATAGCCATACCCACTATAAAAACGTTTATGTTTAGAAACATCCCATTGGAGACTTCTGATAGGGTCAATTATTACATATTCAATTTCTAAGTGCTTTTCTGTGAAAGTAGCCAAGTTATCAAAACTAATTCCCTTTCCAATCATAGAAAAGTAGTGTTTTTTAAAATCAGTACTTATTCATGTAATCTCATGAAAATCTATAACACTGATTTGTAAGAGTACAGTATGTATTAAACATCTAATCCCTCTTCCCCCCAGAGATTTATTTCATATTATGCTTTGTTTTTACTTCTATAATAATAAATATGGACACAATGAGTACACAAAGCCTTACTGTGTTCCATCGGGGAACCAGCGAGCCGACTAACACAATTGCTCTGATTTTAAACCATGTTTTACTTAAAACTAATTTTTCATCAGTGTTAGAGGTTAATAACACTGTTATTTCCTCTATTACCTGGATTTAATAAAAGCAGTGGGGCATAACATTCTGTAAAGCCAGGCAATAAGAGGAAATAACACAAATGTTGACCTCTAACATAAATGTAATGGTAATTACTCCAGTCTAGTTTTAAAATTAATGTCTTTGGTAGTCTCCCAAGTGCCCCCCCCCCCCAAAAAAAAGCTCTTTCCTCAGTCTTCCAGCAACTAACTACCAAGTTCCAAGGTCAAGAGTAAATTATGCCATCAGTTTATATATTTAACACCTTTTGTGCACCATATCACCCTTTAATATAGCAGCACATTATATTAGAAATAAAACACTGCAATAAAGTAATAAAACCGTAATTATAAATTACCTAAACTGAAATTACATGTTGAAAATTTAACCAAAAAAAAAAAAAAAAATGTTGTACTACAGAAAAGCTGACCCACCTTCTTTAATATCAAGTGTAAAATCGCATTACACAATGAGGTAGATAAATCTCCAAATTAAATACTTAAAAAAGAAAAGCGTGCAAAGCAATTTCATCTATATCTCGACAGTACTTTTAAAGGGGCACTTGTGAGATTTCCATTGTTTGGTTTGCTTCTAGTCTTTGTAAAAATCCAGGGCAGGTATTTTTTTATATATATACTTTAGTAATTGTTTCTGTTGAATAAGCATCCTTTTCTAATGTTTGGCAGGTAAAATTAACTTCAGTTTTATTACTTGTCAACTTTGTCTTCCACGGCACCAAGAAATGTTATCAGCCTCCTTGGAAACTCCTTGACAGCAACTTTAAGATTAATTTCTGTTAATTATCTCAGATCCTCAAGCCCCTGCAGTGTGTTTCACTGAGAACCAAATTGCAGATTTGATTTTTGCAATTCTGCTAGGCCCTTCAGCATTTTGTAGGTCCACCAAAGTAAAAACGCTTCAAGCTTTCATCTTTCAAACACCACCACTCATTACAAATTTCAACTGTCTATTATTTCCTGTCATCTTTTCACATTCAGTTTACAAAAGCAAAAATGTGCCTCCTTACTGTTGATGACCAGAGTTTGTCAGAATCCTTTCTTCATAACAAATTCCTGTGTACATGGATCTTGTCATTCATTCAATTATATTCTTCAAAGCATGGGCCCCCCAAAATACTTACCGATTGATATTCCCACAATACTAGAATGAGAAAGGAAATTCTTTGTTCAGTCTGACATAACCTGGCCCTACCATACAGTTCTCATCATGTACCAGAAATCTAATTCCTGACTAGCTGCTTGTTAAATAGATTGTGAATGTCAAAGCCTAAACACTGAATTTATCTTGTCCTCTGACAATTGGCAGGTAGGGTAGGAACAGCAGTGGTAACTAATTCTTTAAAAGAAAATTCTAGTTAGCACAACAAATATAATTATGATGACAGTGTCATCTAAAAAATACATATTAGCTTTGCTTTGAAAAGCCTGAAATTTTTATCACTCCATAAAACACAGGTGGGGGAGGGGACTTCAAACAGGTCTACAGGAAGTTTCAGAAAGGGAGATTTAATATTTGACTGATGAGAAGGATCACCAGTGGCCCAGAGCCATGAACAAGGTCACTTATACAGACAGAAAACTCTCCTCAGGTGTGGTCCCTTTGTTGTGTATTTACACTGGCTTCTGTGTTGAGAGGAGGCCTCCATGATCTTGAAAACTGCCAAAAACTCCTGGCTGAGTGAAGCAATAAACACGGTCTGTAATGATAACCCCGGGTGCACTCCATGTACACCAAGATCTTCTAAGACATTTGCTCCACTCTGCAGCAAGGTAGACCAACACTTGAGGTCAATACTTTGGGGGGTGCAGGGAGCAATGAGAGAAGCACAAATGGATAAGGGCTAAGGGAAGTGAAGCTGATTGTTTAAAAAGAATGGGCTGGGTTGCCATCCAGCTAGACCACTTACCAGCTACATTACCAGCATTATTTAATCTCTCAAGTTTCCTCACCCATAAAATTAGGAGTAAAACTAGCTACGTCATAAAGTCAATAAAGTAATCTATGCAAAGCAGTGATTGGTACCCAATAATCACTCTCATGTATTATTCATGGTCACGCTCACTAAAAACTACCAAGGAAATCAAGATTGCAACATAAAATGCATATAGGAAGTTGCACATTAAGCTTTTACTATCCAAACCAAGAATTCAAAAGAAAGTTGCTTGATTTAGGAAGATTCAGAAGAGCATGTGCTTACATTATAAAAACATTAAAGAGAGTCTTAAAAGACAAAAGCTGTTCCTGCCCCCATGAAGAAAATGCTAATTTACCTATGAACTATCAATAACTAGATGTGTAGGGGATCCCTGGGTGGCTCAGTGGTTTGGCGCCTGCCTTTGGCCCAGGGCGCCATCCTGGAGTCCAGGGATCGAGTCCCGCGTTGGGCTCCTGCCATGGAGCCTGCTTCTCCCTCCTCCTGTGTCTCTGCCTCTCTCTCTATGTCTATCATAAATAATAAATAAATAAATATTTTTAAAAAATAACTAGATGTGTGAATAAAGAGTAACAAATTACAGTTTCCTCTTATAATTTTTTCTCAACAGAAATAAAATCAAACTTTTAAAATTTATTACAAATATTCAACTCGGTAAGTATATTTGACATATAATGAAACCATCAAAATAAAACAGAGACAACACGTGGTCTGTAAGGCTAAAGAGTACGGAGTCTAATGGAAGAAAGAGCACATGCATAAATAATTGTAATGTTAACTGATGAACACTATAACAAAGATGTTTTAAAGCTTCTGGAGAAGAGAGTCCAAGGGATGAAGAGGAATTCATAGTAGAGTGAAATATTGCCTAGACCTAGAAAGATGACTTGAGCCAGATGAAAAAAAAAATTCTTTTCATTCCTTGAATGAGAATTAGTATGCAGACTTTTGAATGAAGATTCTAAAAATATAACCAAATATGTGGCTGAGAGTGCCACGACAACAATTATCCAAATGATAGGGGAAAACTGGCCCACACATTCCATCATTGCCATGATTATTTGGGTATCTAGAAAGAATTTCTAAAGGAAAGATTAACGCTTTGCTGCCTCCACACAGTTTAAAAACAACTTAGAGCAGGAATTGGTTTTTTATACACCTTTGTATTCTTGGTACATAAAACAAAAATTGTAAACCAGTTAAAGAGCTGGTCTCTTCATCAGAAACTAGAATTCCCCTAGTTTTATGGCAGATCCTCCTAAATCCAAAAGCTAATCCTCACCAGTCAGAACTACCTCTGGCCTTTGGGGAACAAATGTTGTTTTAGGAGGACTTTTCCTCTCTGGGATTAAGGTATCCTGACAACAATTTGTGTTTTTTTAATGTATAAAATAGTCCTCACCTCTGTTGGTCCCTTATTTTTTTGTAAAATTTAATCATTTTGAAAAACTTAGGACTTTCTCCAAAATTAACATCCATTTTCTTAATGCCCTACAAGGATACGGTTATGATTTATGCCATTAAATTACTTAAATCCGGTTAAATGTTGGATTCAATTTTACAGAAACATTTTAATTTTTACTATTCAAGCTACAGGAATTCAAGAGCATTGATATTAAGATGTTACAATATTAAGGTGTTACTGAGAGGATGATAGGCAAAAGACAGTATCAACCAAGGTGGCCTGTAATCAGGATGTAATTGTGCAAAGTTGTCTAACTAAAATAGTATAGGAGATAATCCTGGAGAACTCAATCATCAATGGACTTTGTGCTATACATTTCAGGTAAGAGCCTGTCTAACCCTGGGAAGCTCTTAGTTCAGAAAGACTTAAAGTCATTCTAGGATTCACTCAATGCTTTAAGCATTTGGCTGCAGTCTTAGAAATCTGCTCTAGGACCTCATTCCTAGAGCAGTTCATAGGTCTAAGTAGAGTACGCTGGACTTTTGCAACCTGAAACAGTCTTGCAATCAGGGGCCAGTCTTTTCTCAAACCTCTATCTCCCAGTCTGGCTGACAATCAACTGGAATCCAAAGAAAATAGACTAAAGGTTAATTAAGGCTACCAACAACAGAAGATTTTTATATGCTAAGCTTAAAAAGAGGACAGGGCAATTGGAAACTAAAAATAAAGTGGGACATTTCCCTAGGAATCATCTATAACCAAAAGTTGTATTAACTCTAGATGGAAGCTTTGGCAAATACTAACATCTAACTTTAAAAAAAAAAAAATTAGCAGGGTGCTAAAAAATTAGCAGGCTCAGTCAGTTAAGCATCCGACTCTTGATTTTGGCTCAGGTTATGATCTCAGGGTCCTAGGATGAGCCCCACATTGAGGTCCATGCTCAGTGAGAGTCTGCCTGAAACCCCCCCCCTTCTGGCCCTCCCACCACTTGCACACTCCCTTGTGCTCTCTTGCATGCTCTCTCTCTAAAATAAATAAATATTTTTAAAAACTTAGCTACTTAAGCTTAAAGTTGATTAATCTTCCTAAAATGCATGAATATTTTAGTTATATCTAAATATTATTAACAGGCAATATTAGTGAATCAACAATTTACTAGGAAGAATTAGAAAGGTATTTATTTGCCCAATGGGCTTAGAGTTTCAAGTTAAAAGCAAAATGGATACCTTTAGGAATCCAGAGAAATTAAACTATTTATATCCATTATGGGTAGGGAAAAGAGATGATCTTTTCGTTTCCTACTTTTGATTCATTTGAAAAGTCTAATTCTTGGTAGCATTGCAACTGCCATAATAAAGTATATCCACTAAATAAGGCTATTAAGAGTCATTGCCACCACCACTATAGGATCTTCTAAAATGAAATTTAAAGAATATAGAAATTTAATTCTGGTAAATATTGCTAATAGAACAATAGTAGCTCAGGATGCCTGGGTGGCTCAGAGGTTAAGCGTCTGCCTTCAGCTCAGGGTGTGATCCCAGAGTCCCGGGATTGAGTCCCATATCGGGCTCCTTGCATGGCGCCTGCTTCTCCCTCTGCCTGTGTCTTTGCCTGTCTCTCTCTCTCTCTCTCTCTCTGTTTCTCATTAATAAATAAATAAAATCTTTAAAAAAAATAACAATAGTAGCTCATCTTGATGTCACTGTCCTGGGCTTTCCCCATGTCACCCAACCAAAGCAGGTAAGTGACCCCAGATAGGAACTCACAGCTACAAAATATCATTATGAGACCTCAAATTTGCATTGCCCTTTAACTTTAAAAAATGAAAATAAATGAAATGAAAGAGTAAGTTTCCTTACTAATAATTTCTCAGAATTCCCTCAGTAGCATTATGAGACAGAGGATACCAGTTGTTTTATAGAAGAGGCATAGAGAGCTCCATAAACTTGCACAACTTGTTCAAAGCTCCAAAACCCAATAAATAGAAATCTTAGGACTAAAACTATTGTCCTTCAACCTAAAGTCAAAGAAATCTTTCTTCTATAGCCAACCACATGCTATCTTGTTCATATTCTTAATTTCATGAGTAACTGAACTTATTGGCCTTCTCCTTGCCCCTGTTTCACAGAATCCCTCTATTATTTCAAACAAATGTCTTGCAAACTCGGTTAAAGCAAGATAGAGTAAATCCAAAATTATTCTGTATCCATTTTTTACATGTGATAACCAAGGAGAAAATAACACCCCAGACCCTCCTCCTTCTGCTACCAGTAGTTGAGTATTGGTATTTTATGTCCTTGATGGCCATATTCGATTTTTTTAAGAGACAGAAAATAAACAAAAACTCTATGTGCTGTTTCCTCTGTTTGCAAGAACTGTGACCTTTGACTCTTATAAATCTATTCAAAGCTGAAGTCTGGAGATTGGGTTTTCAGGAATGTTCAAAATATAGCTTGAGATTTATAGAGCTGCAAACTTTTCTTGGCTTTTCTTGGTCCATTTTGTTTGATAAAACTTGACTGGTAAACAATGTGGCTGCACATCCTCTACAAAACATCCATTAGGTTATCTTGCTTTATACCAAACTAGAGTTTGTTTGCACAAAGAATTAATGAGAGGGGTTACTGAAGGACTCCAGTCTCTACTTTTCTTCCCCTTGGACAAATTGTTTGCAATACCAGCACAAATGGATGCAAATAAAATTGACATTCTAACATAATTTGCTTTCAGGGAATCTGACTTCACTGTTAAAATAGAAAAAGATGTTTTCTTAAGAGTGCTATCAGAGGCTTGATATTAGAGCAGTTGAAATTTCTAGTAGTGAGCTAGATCTCTGAAACTTAAATAAGGCAATTTCCTTAAGTCGTATTTCAGCCTTTCTTTGTCATCTCTCAATTAATGCAGTGTATTATAGCTTTCATAATGAATGTATGGTTGGTATATAATATAGTTGGAATTAGCATAATATATTTTTCAGTCTAGAAATATTTCAAGCCTCAAAATCTAACACAAAATATATTTTAAGTATTTATCATTAATCCAGAACACTGAAGTAGTGTTGTCTACCTGCCTATATGGTATAGATAATACCTATGCAGACCTTTCTTGCTGAAACTGTGACTCCTCAAAATAGAGAGAATGTCTTACTCCCGCCTTTGGGGAGTCATCCTAAAACCTTACTTGAGAGGCAGCCACTGAGACATAACCATTATGGAAAGATTTCTGATGTCCTATTCCACCAGAGCAATGGTTTCTAATGTGGAGCTCTTGCATTCCAGAGGATACACAAGATGGTTCCTTTACATTAATTTTTAATTTAAAAAATAAGAAAGCAACTAAATCTACTAATATTTAATATCCAGATTGAAACCGGTTGCATCATTATGATTATAGGTCAAAAGGGTTTAGGAATTATAGTACAGTAAATTTCAGGATTGCATTACATTGAGTAGAAAAATATTTACAATAATTTGTGCTGAAATGAGGAGGTGACATGAAAATCCTGAGTACCATAAAGAGACTGGCTTTCTCATAGAAAAGACCTTAAAAAAATGGGGAATTTGAAGATGAGTTACATGTTTTTCTCTTAGAAAAAAAAAAAAAACAACTGTTCCAAATTTCTGAACTTTTCTATGATTAAAAATGCCTGCTTAGCAGTATTTAAACACACACACACCCTTAATATGTCCCAATGTAAAAGAGGCATTTTTAATAAGAAGTGAGAAAATGATTGGTTTGGAAAATAATTCCTGCTATCAAGACAGAATTTTGAAAACAGATGTTTGGCAATGTTTTCATCATTATGCAACTTTGTTACTGAAAACAATTTAAGTGTGTCAATTATAAAACACCATTCTGCATACTTTGAAAATTGAATGTTATATATTTTATAGAAATATAAAATATTTGTTAATTTGTACTAATGCTTTAGAATTTTTGCATTTAAGCTTATAAAAGACATTGGCCTATATGCCACTTCTCTCTCTCTCTCTCTCTCTCTCTCTCTCTCTCCCTCCCTCCTTCCCTCCCTCCCTCTCTGCCTTTGGTAAGTTCAGACTCCTCTCTTCCTCAGTTTTTGAAAGTGTGTCCCCAAATAACTATTACCTATCCTTTGAAGACTTAGTAAAACCTGTACTTAAAAATTGTGTGGTTTTATGCCAATTTTGTGGGTAGGTTCTTAACTGTTGTTGACTATAAAGGCTTTAGATTAATTAGGTTTTTTAATTTCTCACTGTTAATTTTAGTAATATAGTCTTCTAGAAAATCAGCCAGTTCACCCAAGTACTGGCATAAAATTTTCTTATGGAACTTACCACTCATTTGTAATATTTCTGTTCTACATGTAGTCATGATTTTTTTTCATATTTTCTATTGTCCTTTTGAAAAATCAGTTCTGTCAGAGAAACTTCTTTCTAAAGAAACAGATTTTAGGCCTGTGCTTCTTTGTTATACTTTTAATTAATTTTTGTTCTATCTTCTTTATTCTCTGAGTTTACTTTGTTGAGTTTACTTTGCTAGAAAGTTTCTCTTTCTCTGAGTTTTTGGTGAGCTCATAGAACGTGAATTTTTACTGTATCTTCTACACTACTATATGAATTGCAGATAAAACTCCCTACAAACCACTTCAACTGCCTTCCATCAGTTTTGATATGCAGTGTCTCATCACTGCTAAATTCTGACTTTGATTTTTAAGCTTTCCATTGTCGTGGCTGAAAGCACAGAATTGGAGGTCAAATTGTCAGGACTTTCAAAATGTTTTTTTTTTTTTAAGATTTTATTTACTTATTCATGACAGAGAGAGAGAGAGAAACAGAGACATAAGCAGGCTCCACGCAGGGAGCCTGACACGGGACTCGATCCCGGGACTCCAGGATCACACCCCGGGCCGAGGGCGGCGCCAAACCACTGGGTCACCGGGGCTGCCCTGTCAGGACTTTCAATCTTAGCTCCATTCTTTATCAGATCTGCATTTTCCCCATCACCAAAATAACAAGAATAGCAGTGGGAACTACCTCTAGGGTTTTATAAAGTATATCTATGCACATGGCGCAACACACGATTCATGCTAAGCATTCTACTGAAATTGGCTGCCACCATCATGGTCATCTAAACATCATCATTACTAAATCCATGAACTTATATTGGAGAGGTTGCTTTAAAATTCAAAATATATGGGTAATATTTATATATTCAAAATACATTGTTATGTAACGTTATTACCCGTAATCAGACAAAATCAGCTTCATTTATTGATATTTGTTGTGATGACCAATTTTTGTAGAATTTCATGTGTTTGAAAAATAATCTCTATATTCTGTAATTGTTGGGTGAAGGATATTTTATACACGCATAGGGCAAAAAGTGTTAATTGTGCTATTTAATTTGTCTATATATGTAATACAATTTATATGCTTGATACCAATACTTCCCAGAATTGTGTTAAAATATTCTATGTGGGTTTGCTAATTTTTTAAAAAAATTTATTTATTTATTCATGATAGACATAGAGAGAGAGAGGCAGAGACACAGGAGGAGGGAGAAGCAGGCTCCATGCCGGGACCCCGACATGAGATTTGATCCCGGGACTCCAGGATCACACCCTGGGCCAAAGGCAGGCGCTAAACCACTGAGCCACCAGGGATCCCCTGGGTTTGCTAATTTATTCTTGAAGTTATTTCCATTTTTCCTCACATGTTTGAGGATATGCTGTTGATTGCACACAGGTTCAAACTGCCTCATATTCTTGGGAAATAGATTTATTATTATAAAATGCTCCTCTTTATCTTCAGTAAAGGATGGTTGGCTTCAAGTCTATTTGTCTAATATATTTTCCCATTTGTTTACGTTCAACATTTCTGTGTCAGTGCTTTGCTCTGTTTCTCACAAATAAGTACACACATTTTTAAAAATAAACAATAAAAATCTCTTCGCTTTAACTGTCCTATGTTTAATCAGTTGGTGTTTACCATAATATTTTGTCTTTTGGGATTCCTTTCTACTACTTTGTGTTGCATCATTTTTCTGATATCTAATAAATTGATTGAAATGTCTTTATTCTCTCTTTCCAATATTGGAAGTTCTTTCAGTGGAGACCCTTGTGTTTTATTTTGTTTTTAAATTCTGATATAAACCTTATTATTTGCTCTACCATTCACATGGAAATATGTGGTAACTGAATGGAGACAACGGTCATAAACTTAAGAGAGAGGTAAATATTTTAAACCAGCATTTTTTATTTAAACCAATTTAGGGGGAGACCCCTGGGTGGCTCAGCGGTTTGGCGCCTGCCTTTGGCCCAGGGTGCGATCCTGAAGTCCTGGGATCGAGTCCCGTGTCAGGCTCCCTGCATGGGGCCTGTTTCTCCCTCTGCCTACGTCTCTGCCTCTCTGTCTCTCTGTCTCTCTCTATGTCTATTGTGAATAATTAAATAAAATATTTAAAAAAATAAAAAATAAACCAATTTAGGTTTGGACATTCACCAGATTGGACCATTTTTTTAACATTTAAAATAAAAAATTGTGCCAAAATGAAAAAAAAATTATTAAAACTAGTTTTCAGAAATTGTCCATGTAATTTTTTAAAACAATTCAGTTTTTCTTTCACATTTTTCTGAATCTCAAGTTTTCTTTGGCAAATTTATCTAAAATACTACATTTTTCACTTTGGAGCTTACTCTTTATGTAACGAAGTATCCTGGATTGATGTTCATAAAAATACCTTTCTCTAAACCCTAGCAGTTTATACCTTTTTTTTTTAACATGAATAAATACCTTTTAATTAAGTTGTCATTCTAAAGGACATTTTTGAGAAAAATTTATGAATTATACATCTATAAATTTTTATTCTTTGGGGTATCTTTCCCCTTTGCACCATCTGGATGCAAAATTTATGTAGTATGAAGGGAGACAAGGCCATTCAGTAGAAGACTTTGGGCACTGACACAATGTAGAAGACCTTGATCCCTAAAACTACCCACGACTACCTCATCAACTTTTATGTGAGCAAGAAGAAAACTTTGTATTGTGTTAAGCCATTAAAATTGTGAAGACTATTTGTTACAGCAGCTACCATGATCTTACTGATACTTATTTTTTGATTCATTGACAATATGTCTTTTAATTTGATGTAATAAACCGAGGGATTATTAAACATAGCTGAATTAACATCTACCATGTTTAACTGTCCTAAATATTATATTTGTTCTCTATTTGATCTTATTTCTCTTTTTCTGCCTTTTCCACTTTAAAAAAATATATATTTATTTATTTATTTATTCATGAGAGACACACACAGAAAAAGGGGGTGGGTGGCACAGGCACAGGCACAGGCAGAGGGAGAAGCAGGCTCCATGCAGGGGATTCCATCCAGGGACTCCAGGATCACGCCCTGGGCTGAAGGTGGCGCTAAACCGCTGAGCCACCCAGGCTGCCCCTTTCTCCACTTTCAAGTGAGCATTTTATACATTCTATCATTCTATTCTATGTCCTCTTTTACCATATCAATTATACTTCCTTAAAAAATATTCTTAGTAGTTGACTTGGAATTTCAAGTATGCATTTTTAACCAATCTAAGTTCACCTTCAAGCAACTACAATGCTCCATATGTACATAATGCAGGTATCTTACATTAGAGTATTTTCTATTCCTCTCTCCTGTCCCTTTTTCCTCACACTCATTTATTTTACTTACCCATGCCCTATAATAACCTGGTATATTGTAACCAATATTGCTTTAAACGGTTATCTTAAAAATGAAAAAAAATATTTCATTTTACCTTGATTTATTACTTCTCCAACATACTTCCTTTCTTAATGTAGGTCTGAATTTCTGACCTATATCATTTTTCTTTTCCCTTGAAATACCTCTCTTAACATTCTTTCAGGGCATGTTTGCTGGTGATAAAGTCCCTCAAACTTCTGTTTGTCTGAGAAAGTCTTCACTTCTTTAATTTTGAGGAATAATTTTACTGGAAATAGAATTATATGTTGGTGGTCTTTTTCTTTCAAAACTATAAAAATTTCCCTCCATTCTCTTCTTATTTGCATGGTTTCTGGTCAGAAAATCACTATAACTCTTAACCTGTCCTCTATAAGTAAGGTGTATTTTTTTTTCTCTGCCTTTTTTCAAGATTTTCTCTTTTTGATTTTCTGCAGCTTGAATATGATATAGCTAGGTGTAGTTCTTGGTTGTTATTGTTGTTAAATGAGGTTGTAATCTATCTTTCTTGATGTTTTTTAAGTGTTCCAGATCTGTGGTTTAGTGTCTGTGGTTAATTTTGTAAAGTTCTCAATCGTGTTTACTTCATATATTTCTTCTGCTCTGTTTCCTCTTTCATCTCCTTGGTGTTCCGATAACACGTTACTTTTTTTTTATGCATTAGTCTCAGTTCTCAGATATTTCAGATATTCTGGCGATTTTTTATTTCGTTTTTTGTTTATTTCAAGTTTTTATTTATATTTTACTTAGTTAACATATCGCATAATATTAGTCTCAGGGGTAGAAATTTGTGATTCATCACTTACATATAACATTCAGTGTTCATCACAACAAGTGCCCTCCTTAATGCCCATCACCTATTTAGTTTTGTAATTTTTTTTAAAGCCAGATATGTAGTACTAGTATTTGCTATAAATGTAGTGCCACAGTATTCAATTTCCTATAGTCTTCTTGTTTTTATCTTACCTGTTGACTTCGAGTTTCCTTAAGTACTCCTCTTCAGAGATAGTCTGCATTTTACAGCCCCTTCCATTCTAATACACTGTCATTACATTGGAGCCTTGTTGGTGAGGTGACAAAGTGTGGGAAAGGGGAAGCATTCTGTAATCTAAGATTACATCTCAGTTTTTAGTAAGCCTGGGTCCCTGGGCTGTGACCGTCACAAGTGCTTCTCCATAGTATATCTTTTTCCCCCTTAGGTTATACCAGAAGGCTGCTAGAATGAGAATGCCCTTCCTTCAGTTGGGGTGAGGCTCTGGTACTTTTTTGTCCTCAAGCATGTGTCTCTGTTATTGAGAACTCCCTGGGAATATTTCGCAATGATTACTCTTTGCCTGTCTATGCCAAAGCCACAAAAGGATATTTCTTGGATCTTCACTGTGAGAATCCGGTACAATTCCTGGAGTTTAAAGCTCATGGGGCCCCATAAAACTGAAACCTCCACAAGTTTTCCCACTCTCCTGCTAGTCCATACTCAACCTGTAGCATTTCCTCAAAATTATCATTTAACTATCCATAGCAGATTATAGCACCAGCAGCTTCAGATAAGTAGATCTCTATTGTGACTCTGGATTTGCCCATCGCACCAAATTTTGTGGTGAGAGTTTGACCTGCAAACTTTGTTCTCTGCTGGATCCAAGAAAATTAATCAATCTTAAGTGTACTTAGCTTCCTAGTTGTAAGGACAGGAGTTGTTAAGGACATTTCAAGCTCTTGATATGTTGGAATGGAAATCAGACAACCTATTTTTAGTTTCTATTCAATTGATAATTCTTTCCAACCTAGGTACTAACTCCTCTTCTCCATTGCCTATGTGCCAGCCTCACATGTTTTTAATGTGCCGCAGAGTAAGAATACATACACATCCTTTTCTCTTAATGTGAAACAAAATTACCTACATGAGTGAAGCCTTTGGAGATTTTCTAAAAAACAAAAAGCTGTGTCTAGAAAGCAGAGATGACCATGTACAAAGCATTGGGCCCACAAGCCAAAGAAAGAATAGTATTGTCCCTTTTTCCACTTTTTTTTTTCCTAAATAAGTTTAAGATATTCACCTAGACTGATTTATGAGCGTGGAAGTGGAAGCAAGAGCAGGGATTGGATTTCCTCAAGCATATTCCTTGTGCCCTTATGTGCTGCCCTTACCACATTGATTCAGAGCTAAGGGTGTGTCTTACAAATGCTTAAGGCATGTTCCCATAATGATTCATTATGTGCCAAAGCAGTCATCATCCCCTGCAAAGTAGCAGTGTCTGGGAACAAGTTATCATTCTGAAATAATAAAGGCTATTCATTTTATTGACATTTAAAATGCATGAGAACATTTATGACCAAACTCATATACATTTCTCATCTTGAATATGTGGCATTAATTATTAATACTGCTCCAGGGAAGGATATGTTCATATTATGAAGTAGATCATTGTTTTAAGCTAGAGATGGTTACATTTGGTAGGAAATTATTATATTGGTTAATTTGGCCTGATCTCTGGTGACATCTTTCTGCAACATCAACATTTTCCTCCATGGGTTATACTTCAAAATTGTTTGATATTATATTCTATACCATGGTGGTATAAAGTTATGTTTAATTTTGTCAAACATGGGACACCTGGGTGGCTCAGCAGTTGAGCATCTGCCTTCGGCTCTGAATGTGATCCTGGAGTCCCTGGATTGAGTCATATATTGGGACCCTTGCACTGAACCTGCTTCTCCTATCTCTGCCTCTCTCTCTGCATCTCTCATAAAAAAAATAAATAAATAAAATCTTTAAAAAAATTCTTGTCAAATATTATAATTTAGGTATTACTTAATTAGAATAGGCTGGGTCATATTTCATTTGAAAACTAATGTGGCACCTAGTAAAAGGAAAAGAATATAAATTCTAATAATCATTATTACCTCATATAAGATAAAATGACCAAGTAATTGTGTCAACTAGCATGCCTATAAAGACAATATAATATTAATATTAACAGAGTGATATTTTCAGCCCTACACTGGGGTGAAAGACATTTGATTCCTCTTATTTTCACAACAGTTTTTAATTGGATATTTTTGTGAGAAGCATTATAATGACCTTACAGAGTGAACTGATTCCTTCATATTGACTCCTTTCTGGATTAAAAGGTCAACAATCCTGTATTTATAGATCAGGTGAGTAATGAACCTAATTTGAATGATCCATTCAATCCATACAGTAAGATCATTAAAGAAAATAGCAACCTTCAATGTCAGAGCTTGGAAAGTTTAAAATAAAAAAGAAGTTTCAAAGCACTACTTTACTTCTTTAGAATTAGTGCAATAGCAAATAGATATGAAGCTATTAGAATTAGCTGAGGGCACTAATGTTTCCTGTCGTACATTTTGGGTTCTTCTCCCAGTGCTTCCACTTACTAATTACATGCCCTAGACCAAACCAAGTCTCTGAACTCTCTGAGCCTCATCAAAGAAGATCTCTCCATGTCCTTCTCTCTGAAATGAGTTCTAATAGAATCTTCCACGTGGGTGGTAGTGAGAATTATATGAGGTAATGTCTAAAAAGGTTCAGTATAATGTCCAGCATGAAGCAAATCTTCAACGGCTATCTCAATGCTCAGACTTACCCTTTTTTTCTTTCCTTCCTTTTAATCCAACTAATAAAATTATTTTCAATGTTACTAGTTAAGAAATTAGTATAACAATCTCATTGCGGCTACATTTAAAAATGCTCAGATAATGATACCTGGGTGGCACAGTCAGTTAGGCAGCAGATTCTGGGTTTCAGCCCAGGTCATGAGCTCAGGGTCATGAGATGGAGCTCCATATCTGGCTCTGCACTTAGCTGGAGCCTGCTTGGGAGGCTCCCTCTCCCTGTGCCCCTCCCACATTCTTGTGTGTACGTGCATGTGCATTCTCTCTCCCTCTCTCTCTCTCTCTCAAATAAATATTTTTTAAAAATGCTCAGATACATATATATTTTGTTTAGTGTTTCAGGAAACCCAATCAAGACAAGACATGGTCTCAGTTGCATGTGCTTAAGACTTTCATTCTAGCTGATGATTATCTAGAACTCCCAGCAGTCAACATGGGAGTCTTCCTGGAGCTGGACATTATCACTGAACGCTACAAGCTTTTCATTTCCCTTACTTCTCTCTATTCCATCAAGTTGTGTCTGTCCCGTATTCAAGTACAGCAATACCCTCTTCTCTGTTTTTAAAGTAGACTAAGCTCATCTGATATAATATTTACTGATACAAGGTGAGTGTATTTATGAAGTACAAAATCCACGTGGTCCAAAAGAAATAGCACTAAAAATTTCAACAAGTTTTCCTAGAGATATCTCAAGATCCACTAATCAGAACAAAAATAACATATAAGCAAAAATTAAAAATTGAAAACTGACATTTTCCATCCCAAACAATAGACTAACACACACTTGGAATATATGGTAAAGATGACAAAATAATTGCAAATATATTTATTTAAAACATTATTGGGGCACCTGGCTGGCTCAGTTGGCAGAGCATGAGACTCTTGTTCTTGGAGTTGTGAGTTCAAGCCCACATTGGATATAGAGATTACTTAAAAATAAAATCTTTAATAAATAAAATATTATTAATTGAGTTGTAGTATAATCTAAAGTTATACAAACATTTATTTAGATAACCAAATACTTAACTGCAAAAAAAATCTTACCTTTGGAGATAGTTTACAATAATTTATAATGTAAGCAATTCAAATCACAGATGGTATTAATAACAAAATGCAATAGTATTTCCCCTCAGATTTTTAGAACGCTTCAGAAACAGAGGTATAAATTACTTAATATAATTAATTTCTATTTCTCAGTGTCTATACTCAAATATCATGCTAGAAATTGTCTACAACTATTATCACAAAGAATCATTACCTCAAAACAACATGCTTTAAACTAGCTACAACTATCATGTATCCAAGGTGTACTCTATAGGGCACCAAAATATGAAAGGTTATAGTTGCAAAAAAAAAACATATGTGCATTTTTTCTTTAAAAATATTTTTACATTAGAATGCATATTCTTACTTTTAAAAAGATGCATGCAAACCTCACTGAATTTAGCATTATACACATCTAGCAGCTTTTAGTAAGGCAAGTTTACAAAAAAACTATTACTTATTCTCATGTTCATAACTACCCATAGAAAGAAATCTTTAAAAAGAAGTAGAAGAACCACAATGTCCTCTAGTACGTGACAATATGTTCTCTGACATCTGAAGACTTCCAAGTTCTTATAGAACCATATATCCATTTTATAACCACCCCAGATTTAGCAAATATGAATCAGAGATATCTGGGAAGGAGATATGAAGATGTGAAAAAGTCCACCTCTTGATACCGTTGCTAAATTTAGAATCATCATGCTCTTGCGCTGCAGGATAGAAATGAGACAACATCTATCTCAAACACTTATTTAATACAACTCTACTCAGGAAATAAAAAGCCTTCTGTTTGGATGCTAAGCCATTGTGACCCTATTTCTTGCAAGAGTTGTTTTTTTGTGTTTTTGTTTTTTTATAGACTCATTTACTCTTGCCAGTTTTAAAGTCCATGCCATTGAATATAAACTACAAATTTAAAAAAATAAATAAAAATAAAAAATAAAATAAATAAACTACAAATTTTGAATCCTGGAACAAAAAGCAAGTGTTGATGGTAGGCCTGCTGTGTATCAAAAGTCTTGCATATATTTATATCCTTTGATCCAGGAGTTCCATTTCTAAAAATATGAAGAAAATAATTAAGTAAAAGCATGTAATTATGTGGATATTTACTGCAGAATATTTACAACGAAGAAAATTTGTTTTCAAAGTGTCCAAAAATGATAAATAAAATGTCCAAAAATATAAGAAATACAAGACTATTTTGTAGCCCCAATAAATGATACTCTAAACATATTTGGCACATGGAAAATACCCATTTAATAGTTACACGACAAAATAAAGTATAAATAGTAGTTTAAATGTGACCCCATTTTTTATTGCAAAGAATATACACATAATATAATTATTTTTATATATGCAATATGTTTTATATTTTATAATTTCACAATATGTTATATAAGATTAAATGTTAATCTAATATATTAAATTTTAAAACATATTATAGGGGATCCCTGGGTGGCTCAGCGGTTTAGCGCCTGCCTTTGGGCGTGATCCTGGAGTCCCAGGACCGAGTCCCATGTCGGGCTCCCTGCATGGAGCCTGCTTCTCCCTCTGTCTGTCTCTGTCTCTCTCTCTCTATCTTGAATAAATAAATAAAATTTAAAAATATGTATATATATTATATATAATAAATATAATTTAAAAATATATACTATATGTAAAAAAAAAGTCTTTCTGGGGGATTGGATTATAGTTGCATTTAATTTTCATTTTTCCTTATCTACATTTGCTAGTTTTATTCAATTAATATCTATTATTTGTGTAATAAAAAGTTCTAAATTAGTACCAACAGAAAGTGAAAAAGTTAAACTACAAAATGAGAAGTCCTCCTCTTGCTCTCTCTCCTGTAACTTAAATAAATAACTTAAAACATACAATGCAGAGAAAACCAGATTAAGCACATTTAGAATTAAAACAACAATAAGCACTAAACTAACACAAGTAAAATTAAATTGCCTTTGACCTACTGAAATCAGAATAAATATATATGTCATATTGTATTTTAAAAATCATCAGGTTTAGAGGAAAGATAACTATGTTAATATCTGACTTTCTACTAACTTTCTGGGTGATCTTGAGCAACTCACAATTACAGTTAAATTCATAGAATAAGATGGGAGGAGTAGATGATGTTTGAAAGCACTTTCAGGTATCGTATTCTATCAACTTCTGGAAGATTTAGGATTTATTTAATTTGGATTTATTTAATTTAGATTATAATCTTGACCTCTTTCATCTGTAGCTGGAGGCCCCATGCCAGTTTCAGCAGTTGTGTACATGGTCCTCTGGGGAGAGACTACGTCTTGCATAAATACTTACCTTTAAGTCTCCTTCACATAATAACAGCTCATTAAATATTTGGTAATAAATCGTTCTTCTTTCTTTATTTTTTATTTATTTATTTATTTATTTTTTTTTTTTTTTTTCATTCTTCTTTCTATACTTATATTTTCATGACTTTAGGATACTTGTCCCAAGATATTTCCAAAAGTCAATTGACTTGTCTACATGAACTGGTCTAAGACCCAGTACTGGTAGAAAAACTAATTACAGCAAGACACAGTACACAGACTTTGAATAAGCTGTTCCTGTTAAATTCTCAATGTGAGAAAAGGTGGCAAGCTAAAAACTACTGAACATCATTGTTCCCATGCTCTGTTATAGTTCTAACACGTCTTCCAGAGTGGCTCTGTTTGATCCATCTTTCTGGCTTTGCCTCCCTTTTGTTCTTCCGAAGAGCACAGAATTGCTTTGGTAATTCCAGCAGCTTCAGAAGTAGCCCAAGTTAGTGTGCTGGTTAAAATGTTCAGTGCGCACATCTGTTGGTGTGTTCCACATGAGACACAAAAAACTACGGCCGCAGTCATAGCCCTAGGAGCCAGCAAGCAAAATGAGTATCTACAATAGGCCAAAGTCCCAAAACCAACAAGTGAATGGAATAAGCCCTAAGGAGAGAAAGTGCCACAGCAGACAACCCCTCAGCTGACAAGAGATAGCAAAGTCAAAATGAGGGGGAAAGACTGGAAAACACTTCACTGCTCTTAACTGACACAAATCCCGTTCCTTGCTATTTATTCCCCTATAATTTGTATTTATTTCCTTAACTTTGGCTTGGTAAATAGAAAATAGAACATATGGTTTAATAAAATTAATCAAAACTTGCAAGACTTAGTGTGGTGATCAATATATATAAATGTCAAGTCATTGTTATACACCTGAAGCTAATATAATGTTATATGTCAATTATACCTCAATAAAAAGAGAAACTTTCAATTTTCTAGTTACTATGTAGTCCATAATGCATTGTTAAATATTTAGTACAATGTTTAGGGTAATTTAACCAGCATTATATTTACCCTTGAAAATAAAAATAAGGAAAGAGATCAACTATTAAAATAGGTGCAGCAAATTATTTTAAGTCAAAAGGTATCCTTACAAGGGGGGAAAAGTCTGTGAAAGCAATTGTAAATATTTTGGGAGACTGATATAAAAATCATGGTTTCAGCTCATGGGTCCCTTTAAAACTCCACACTACCTCATAATGGACTTTTGTTTGGAAACCTTTCGGGTTTTAACCATAATCAGCTATGTGAATTGCAATAGCAATGTCCAAAAACCATCTGCTATTTCATTCTTAGCTATTTGTAGATACTCCAAATACTGTACCTGGGTATGCGCAAGATACAAATTTTTGTATTTTAGGAGTATACTTCCATTTATAAGCTCAAGTAAGTTCATAATTATGACTATTCACAAAATACATAATAATACCTCTAATAAAAGCCTCTTTTGAGAAATAAACTGTGGTGGTTGAATTGAGTTGCATACATATGTGTCAGTCATATGGCTTGCATGAGAATATAAAATGCCATGAAGTAAACAAACCTTAAGAAATCAATTCTAGAATATATTTCATGCTAGGTGCATGGAATGTGAAGATGACAAGTAATCCCTGAAAGTCTAGTTAACATGCTCCCTCTTCCATGAACATCCCAATTCATCCTCTGTACGTGATTTTTTTCTCCAAATTCCCTCAAAATTTCATTTTCATATCTACTCTTCATTTCTAACTATGTGTTATGCATTGCAAGATTTATTTTGGATAATTTGTTTTTCAGCGATACAGTAAATTCCTTGAACGAAAAGAATGGGACTTAAAAATACTTGTCAACTCCATACAACACCTACACATTGCTTACCATGTTATAGTCACTTCATAAATGTTTGTTGGATGAATTGATACCTTCTTTTCCTCTAGACAGCTCTGGAGTCAGAGAGGCAATAACGTACTAGCTCTTATTTGTTCTGATTTTCTCCCCAGATGGAAGTTTTCCTAGAGATCTCAAAATCCAGAGAAGGATTCCATTTAGCAGAGATAAAAGGTACACATCTGGTGATTGAGGTATCTAGATAGGAATAGCTTTCCCCGGCACCTTGCAATTCTTAGCCATCTCTGTATATAACTTGTAACAAGAACTTATTTTGTCATCCAAAATAGAAATTAAATCACAGTGAAAATCCTGGAAGATAGCAATGACAAATCACCCACAGACAATGAGAAATTTGGAATAAAGCACAGTGATGACATAGGTTAGCATTTCTACCTGGATTGAGGCCTGATCCACTAAGGGTTGAGGACCCCTGTTAATACCCAAGTTAGAAGTAAGGGGGGCACAAAAGAAAGAGCACTAGATTTAGGGCTCAGAGGCCTCAATGCTAATTCTTATTTGGTAAGAGGTCATTCTTGACTAAAAGAACATCACTTAAAATCACAGAGCCTCAGGGTGTTTTAAGTTCTCTTAATTTTATAAATTGAAGAGGTTCAACTCAATATCCTTTGGTGTTCTAACAAGCTGTTAAATTCTATAATTAGGAGTCAAATACATCTCAAGCCTTGGTAACTATTCATATTTACACTATATTTCTAGGATTTTTTAAGCATAGTACCTGAGTCTGAAGCAGATGATAATACTAGTAATGGTAATAATACCTAGCATTCACTTATTTAACAGATATTTGTGAAAACCTACCATGTGTAAGGTGCTATTCCAAGCAATGAAAATACAACAGAGGAAAAAAAAAATATCTGGTTTCAGAGAGCTTACATTCTATGGTTAGGGAGACAATATTGAACAAATATAATACAGTGTGTCTGATTTTGATGAGAACCTCGGAGAAAAATAATACAAAGATTAGAAGCACCAAAGGCATTTCGGTGCATATATTGAATACTTATTAGGGTGCACACATTTTACATGTACTCTCAATTCCTCCTGGCAACAGTCCCATAAATATTATTTCTTTATGCTTATCATACACATGGGGAAAAAATAAGCACAGAGACATCAATTAAATTTCCCAGGGTCACAGAGATAATAAGTAATGAAACTCCTGAGCCTGTGCCCTAACCGCTATGCAGTACTGTCTTCTGGTATCAGAGTATGAGTCTTTAATGATTTCATAAACAAAAATAGGCACACATAATCTGTGCATTTACATTTTTTTCTTTTTCCCACTATGTTTCTCAAAAACTATCGAAAGAGCATCAAAATTTGGCACATGAGTTTGGCTTAAATCAGTGTAACTTGGGCATTAAGTTTCAGAAGCAGCCTGTAACAACCAAAGTCAGATCAAACTTGAGTAGCAGAGAGAGAAATTAATGCCAAGGCTCCATGTCATGGTCTTCAACCTTCAACCCTGCTAAATGGATAGAAAGCTAGAACACCAGAATCGCCTTTGAACATGAAGCCTATTCAAGAAGATACAGTGAGTCACTTTTCTATGGAACATAACATCAGAGGCTGAAATAGAATCGGATTTCTCATAAAGCAGAGGGTAATACTGTGAAGGGGTGGTGAAGCACATGAGTTTTGTATTCACATAGACATGGCTTCACACTCTCTCACTAGCTCCATCTTCTTGAGCAAGCCTACTCACTTCTGTGAACCCTAGATCTTTTATCCTTAAAAGAGGAATAATAATAATAATATCAACCTTATATGTTATGTGAAATTACCAGAGTTCCAAGAGTTCATGTATGTTGAAGACAACACGAGACTGGCATATGGGAAATATACAATAAATGACACCTACTGTTATTATCATGAATAAATGTACCAACTGGAGCAAAAGGGATTTTCATATTCAGAGCAGCAAGAGATCTGACATCTAACAGGATATTTAATGTTATTTTTCAAGAACCCATTCTACATGCGAATGTTGAAGGAATCACCTCTCTCTTTTCTTTCCCAAAATGCTGCTTCAGGAATATGTTTAGACACTAATAGTTATCAGAAGCAGTATTTCCAAACAAACATACAAACAAAGAAGGCAATGACATAACTTTGACTCGTTTCCGTACATTTATATTAATAACTCAGCCAATGAGTGTCTTACAAGAAGAAAGAATGAAGATGACTCCACTGGTATGTAAAAATACTCATATAGACTCAGCCCCCCTGTGTCAGCTCCCAATAGCCACTGATGATCTGATCATTTCCTCTCCTCTGTCTTTGGATGCCGTGACGGCACTTCCCAGCAAGTAAACTCGTAACATTAAAGCAATGTTCACTCCCAGTTTATGCCAGATTTCATCCCATCACTATCAACAGCCCATATAGCCAAAGAAAGGGCTTTCTTACACATTGTTTCCATGGTGTTTATGTGTTTCTGCCCTAAACAGACAGATGCAGATTAAGCAATGCATGTCAATCCCATTATGAGGCTGTGAAATGGGCAGAAGTTTTGTTACACACTCATGCAATCACACACATGGGGAACATCCTGTTTATTTGGCTCGTCCTCTGATGATTGGCTGTGGTGTATCAGCACATTACTGACAGCTGGGAATTCCTCCAGTGGAACATGCCTTTCCTATGACAAACATTCAAAGAGCAAGGGGAACACGTGTCTACCCACTGTGTCCATCCACAGCACCATGGTTTCTCCAAAAGTAGAGCATGTTGGGTGCTTGGGTTTTGCTGGAATGCCACCAAGGGGCCCCCAGTGACCTTTAGAGGCCACATGAGATAATACATTCTTGGACTCCATTTCCGGACTGCTTTGGGCAAGGTCAGGATGGCAAATATCCCACTTCCACAATATCAGATGTTACGGTAATTCCTTTTAGCTAATGTGTAAGAGCAAAGGAATGCCTTCAAACCTCATCTAGGCCCTGTGGAATCTGTTGAAAATGCATGACAGCTGTGGGCTTTGGCGAGGCTGTCTGTGAATGTATGAGATTTGGAAACGATTCAAAGCTAGAAATAACTATACAAATCACAACCCTGCACCACTGCTCACTCACCCTCTCTCTTCCCATCACTCATTTCACACACACTAGCTGGGTCACAATCTCCTCCTCAGGACCTTCATGCATTCTTCATGGCCAGGAACTGTGGGTAACATCCTCCACACACAAACACAGATGTGAGGAGAAGAAAGAAGCAGGGGCGGGGGTCAGAGCAACAGAATGATTTTAATAAGGCACAAGAACAGGAAATTGAGAAAGAGCCTTTTTTTTAAGTATCCAACTGGGAGTTGAGAAGCAGCAGCAATCGCACACACTTGTTTAAAAGCCCATCTGCAGTTGGAATCATCATCGAGTTTTCTAGTGATTTATAGAGGTGCTCATTTTCTTAAACCTGAATTACTTTTAAGGGCTGTGACTATTTACACTTAGCTCTTGCAACTTTTATATGTATTCTATGCCCCTCACCATTTCCTCTCTCCATGCCTAGTTTGTGTGTCATGCTTTGGAGAGGAGCAGGCTGATTGAGAAAAGGAGCTGAGCCAAATGGGGTCCACTTGAAGACTTCGTTTTCTTAAACCAAATGACAAATATCCAAATACCTTTTTGATTCTGACCTCAGAATTTCGACTCCTAACATTTGGACTTTAATGTCATCTCAAGATTTCAAAGACATTCTGCAACCTGATTCATAAATGAGATCCTGGAAAACACTGGCTCCCCACCTGTGACTTTGGCTACTGCTCTGTGTATTTAAAATATTACCTCTGGGCACAATCAGGTTGCTCTAGCAGAGATTTTCCTTTCCAGCTAATTCCAGCTTCAACACATATGATGGCTGTGTGTCAGTTGTTAACAACGGAGACTCTTAACTTGCCTAAAATAAGCCTTATATTATCATTACCCAAAGTTTGGCCAGGGTAACTCCTCAAGATGGAGACTCTAAACGTGAGGCTAATATTATCCGATACTGCAAATTGAACAAAAACACACATATATTTAAAAATAACTTGGGGCATGGAAAACAATGTAAATGGGGGGGTACAATTCCTTCTGAGAATTCACTGGATGCTGTCAAGCACCTCATCAGCCAGCTGGATCTATTCGAGTGTTCAGAAGCAAAGAAAAAATTACTCTGGCCATCCACACACTAAAACTTATAACACCTAACCCAAAGAATAAATCTTCAAGGAAACTCACTTGGGGGATGCAGATGCTCACTTGAGGGCATTTACTCTTATAGTTAGATCAATTCTAACAAGCTGTGTTATTTGGAATCCCAGACCACAATGGATTAGAAACAGTGCATTAAAGAAAGACAGGGTTCTGGTAGAGGAGAGTGTGCTGGCAACAAGCAGAAGCTCAGCTGGCCAGCTCACAGCAAGAGAAAAGTGTATGGGTTCAGCAATATGATTGCCCAGGGCATTTCAGAAAGAGGTCCCAGAACATCACAATATTGCACAGAACAGTAATGGATATGCAGTATGTGCATAATATTGATCCTGAATATTAAGGAAAAGATAGCCTACACAAGAATTCATGGAAGTATTCCCATCAAAACAATATAGAAGTAGAGATTTTCATACTTTAGAGGAGTATGTCTTCCTTTGTGTCTAAACTCCATAAACGTGGAATACTTCACTGTCCCCAAATAACATTTTGAAATGTTAAAAAAAAAAAAATGACTGTATTTAAATCGAGAAGGCTTATAAATGAGAATTTAATACCAGTGTCTCTCAACTCCACAAGATACACATTACATGCCATCCACTTAATTTAAGCACTTCCTAAATTACTTCAAGAATATTCTACAACGAAAAGAAAGCTAAAGAGACAGAGATTATGCTTCTCTTACTTAATATCTAAAAATAGAAAATTATGAATATATCATTGTATACAAACCGGTGTGTGCCTGTGCACCCTCACACCAACAATATGAAGGACTGATAGTGTGCCTTCCGTGTCAGTGTCACAGAGGGAAGGGCAGAGAATTAGGCAAGAGTGGGGGGATGGGGAATTTCAAATATAGAGCATGTAGTGCAGAGTTGAACAAGTGGTAGAAATGCTTAGGAATTTTGTCCTCCTGTTTCATCATCTCTACTCTCTAGCCTGGATTTTGCACTGGTGACCCTGTCTAGCATTGAAATTCCCATGCCTTGTCACAACCATCAAAGCAGTACACTGACCTGGCTCTCATCCTGTATCTATGGCTCTACCTGCTTCTAAACTCCTTTTATAAAGTCTACAATGGACACCAGCACTACACCCCCTTCCTCTGATATACCCTTTATCCCACTGTATTACTTTTCTAGTGCTGCCCTGAAAACCACAAACTGGGTGGCTTAATACAACAGAAATGTATTCTCTTCAAATTCTGGAACTAGAGGTCAGAAATCAAGGTGTCAGCAGGCCATGCTCGCTCCGAAGCACTGTAGGAGAGAATCCTCCCTTGCCTCTTTCAGTTTATAGTGACCCCAGGCACCAGAAGTTATTCTGGCTTGCAGTAGAAGAATACTAATCTCTGCCTCCACCTTCTCTGGCCTTCTCTGTGCATCTGTGTGTCTCTTCTCTTCTTATAAGGGCATCAGTCATTCAATTTAGATCCAGTATGATTCATCTCAAGACCATTACCTAATGACATCTTCAAGGACCCTGTTCCCAAATAAGTTCTGAGATTGTAGGTGGACAAAATTTGGAGGGCACACTATTGATCCCATTACGTCCATCCACATAGTTACCTCCAAATCAGCCACATTGTATAGTATGGTTCTGGTACCTCTGGCTGTACATAAATATTCCAATGATAGACATCTCTGAGAACAAATTGGTCATCACTCAACTGCCTTCTCCTCTTTTTCTCTAGTCTTAAATACCTATCTCCAGAGTTAACTGCTAAAAGAGCCAGATACTTGCATTTCAGAGCACCTTGCAGCCAGGAATGACTAGGTGATTCAGTCCAACCACTGAGACAGAAGAGGAAAATATAATACAGACTGGATTTACAAGGAAGTTAATAAAGCTTATTAAGCTTAGGGCCTCATACTCACAATGACCCAAGTCAAGACCCTGAGCCTAATTTTGTATTTTTAATATTGTTCTTTTTTGTTTTAAAAAGAATCCCCCAAACTGCTCAGGCTCGAGTCAACTGAAATGCAATGGTTTCCCTCTTGACCAAAAGAAAATGTCACCCTGAGAATTTTATTTTCTGCCTCAGGTGTTGCCATAAGGAGTATTATAGTAACAGTAGCCATCTTTTTATCATAAATGAAAGGCTGAAAAAAAATCCTAGATATTCTGGCCTTTGGCATCATTTAGCATTGAACCAGCCCTGGAGCCATCTCCCTGCACATTTCTTGTTATGTGAGAAAAACATCCAAGGAAGGTTTTCTCTATTATACAGCAAAAAGTATCTATCATACAGCAAAAAGTATCTTGATATAACATTTGACCCAGGCGAGGCTGGCTAGAGCCTTGCCTTAAATTTTTGTACTGAAGACTCAGAAAGTGTTGTCAGTGTCCCTCTGTTGGCTGAAGTCATGAGCTACAAAATGGAACAATAGGTTACCTGCATTCTTGTCACACAGATAAAACCATTCTATAGAAAGAGAGAGCTTGGGGGATCCTTGGGTGGCTCAGCGATTTGGCGCCTGCCTTTAGCCCAGGGCATGATCCTGGGGACCCGGGATCGAGTCCCGTGTCGGGCTCCTTGCATGGGGCCTGCTTCTCCCTCTGCCTATGCCTCTGCCTCTCTCTCTCTCTGTCTATCATGAATAAATAAATTAAAAAAAACAAAAATTTTAAAAAGAAAGAGAGAGCTTGATACATGGGAAGAAGCAAGGCTACATCAAGAGAAGAAGCCTAGTCTTCTGGGGCCTGATTCCTGATGTCATCAGAGATTATGGCCTTCTATAATTATGATTGTCTAGTTATTTCATAGTTTATACTTCTGTTAAAATCCCCCATTTTGTTTAAACCAATTCAAGTAGGATTTCTCTCACTAAAAATTTAAATAGACGAACTAATAAAGCGTCTCCCCTTCTCCCAGATGTTACCATGCCCTGTGTTACTTTCTTCTCTTATTTCTCTCTACCTTCTGCCAAGGAGCTGGAATCCAATCTATGGCTTCAAATGCTCTTGGTTGGGCAGCCTGGGTGGCTCAGCGGTTTAGCGCCGGCTTCAGCCCAGGGCCTGATCCTGGAGACCTGGGATTGAGTCCCATGTCAGGCTCCCTGCATGGAGCCTGCTTCTCCCTCTGCCTGTGTCTCTGCCTCTCTCCCTCTCTCTGTGTCTCTCATGAATAAATAAATAAAATATTTTTTAAAAATGCTCTTGGTGATCAGAGCAAGCTGTGCAGTTAGACATACCCGGGTTTACTTTCTGGTTCAGTTACATACCAGCAACAAAATTGGCAAGTAACCATCTCAAAATCTCATATGTATTACTATAAAAAAAAGACCATGGTAATATCAATATCATGTGATTCTAGGAATAAATAAGCTGGTTTATATAGAGCATTTGATAGGATGTTTGACATGCTGTAAATACTTATAAAATACATTGATTATCATCACACAGGCAACTATTATCACTATACTTTCTGAACCACAAGACAGAAATCTTTCTTTGACTCCACTCTGTCTTGCATTCTAATCCTACATCTCTTATTTCCTTCTAAGCCTTCCCATTAATGTTTACCAAGTTCACTTCAAACTAAACTGATTGCTGCTCTTCTTTCTATCACTCCTCTCCCACCCACCCTGGCATTAACATTCACAATTCAGTTGGTGACACCATTATTATCCTTAGTCACCCAGACTCAGACCTTGGCCTAGTATCAGTTTTGTTAATTACCCTGTTTCACATATGTATCATTTATTCTTAAATAAAACTAAAAAAAAAAAAAAAACCCAAGGTTATGAATTATAGTTATTTGTATTTTTCCTTTAATTAGTTAGCTATTCAGTATTTTTCAAAGTAAATTTGAGACTACAATCTTGTATCTACTGTGCAAGCCATAGGTGGTGCTTTAAAAAAACAAACAAGAAGTTGTTTTCTCTATGAGGGCAAACTATTGTATTTATCACGTTTTTCCAGACATTAGGGGGGAAAATGCAGTTTTTAGGGGTTTCAGAATTATAAACCATTCCTAAACTAAGTACATTTTCTTCTAGAGAGTATTTTATTTGGGTAAAAATGATACCTTCCTTGGGCCTCACACTTTAGAAAGCCTTACCCGTTATAAACAACAAACCAAATTTATGAAGGAATACATGAATGCCCTGTCACCTGGAATCCAATAGACAGAACTGATCCAGTCCAACTTGTAATTTTAAACAAGTTGGCTCTCAGGTCAAACCTCTCAGTTCCCAAATAATCATTTCTTCAATCATTTTGCTGTTTGCCCCTGGAACAAAAGATGACTACATCTTCATGCCATGAACTGGCATGAAGTCTGTCACTGATACTACCTCATTATGTGGGAAAAATCTAAGCAGCAGAATCACTTAGCTAAGAAAAAAACACAAATTACTGAACTTGTCATGTCCTTCTCAGCATGGATTGAAAGATTCTTACATAATAAAGTATCTTTCTTCAGCTATTGCTGAGCATCATTTTCTTTTTCTTATGTTTCAGGTATGGCATCTGGACATATTTCTACTTTAGCAAATTAGCATGTTTGCAATATGTGAACATGGAAGCCGAGGAACAGTTTGCAATATTAAACATATAAATTTTTTAATTTAAATATATGTAAGTCTAGAAGTTATATGCATGGCCTGTGATGCTGATTATTTATACTACCATATGGATTTAGATATTGCTTTAAAAGATGGTAAAACCGATATACTATTAATACTACTTTATTCAAGGAAGTTAAAAGACTTACAATAATTTCTATAATGATATTTTGTCATTAATCTCTCTATTAAAAAACTTGAACATCATGTGTAAAATTAATGATAATTTAGAATCAAACACTGCTTTAAGAATTTTATCAATAGTTCCAATAATGATAGCTTCAATAGGATTCTTTAAGTTGCAAATTAAAAAAACAAAAGTCTAGGGGTGCCTTGTGGCACAGTCAGTTCAGCAACTGACTCTTAGTTTCAGCTCAGGTCATGATCTCAGAGTGGTGGGACTCTGTGCACAGCATGGAATCTGCTGGAGATTCTCTCTCTCTCTCTCTTTCTCTCTCTCTCTTTCTCTCCCTCTACTCTTCCCACTTGCACACACTCTCTCTCTAAAAACAAATTTTTAAAAAAACAACACGAAGAAACCAGAAGTCTAAGCACTATGGTGTCTAAGAAGGGCTGTCTAAATTGGCATCACCTGCCAATATAACATAATTATGCAAAAAAAATCTTGATTATAACCATTACTGATTTTGCTGAAATGAAGACAAGAAAAAAAGAAATATATATATATATATAATAATTCATTAACTAAGTTTTGATTGTATTAATCCTCCAAGTAATGCCAGTTGATCAACACAGAATATCCAGATATGCACAATAATAGTAAATTTAGCAATATTGGATATTTTGCTAACTTTCAGATATATCATCACTATACTCTTACACATTTTTCAATTTTGACATTATCTAGCTCTTGAGGCTTTAGCTAGACTTATAGCTTTTAAATATTTAGACAAATAGTTTATAAATCTCATTCATACTTCAGCCCTAGGCCTTGCAAATGTTAATAGCAAATCTGCTTCTGAAGGCACTTTATGGGGATGCCTGGGTGGCTCAGCAGTTGGGCATATGCCTTTGGCTCAGGGGCATGATCCTGGACTCCTGGAACCAAGTCCCACATCAGGCTCCCTGAATGGAATCTGCTTCTCCCTGTGCCTGTGTCTCTGCATCTCTCTCTGCGTCTCTCACGAATAAATAAATAAAATCTTTTTTAAAAAAAGAAGGCACTTTATGAGTTAAGGACAATTCAAATTAGGTTTGAAATATAAGTACTAGTTGAGGAAATGCCAAAAAAAGTTGGGATTTGGCAAACATTTAAGAGGGTACCACCAAAGATGAACAAACATGCACAGACAAGGACACCTGGGATACACTAGAATACCAGGTTCATGAGAGCACAGAATATGTCTGTTTTGTTTATTGATATGTCTTTGGTGACTTGAACAGTGTCCAGCACATAGAAGACATTATAAATATTTGTTGAATGAAGAAGTGAATGAATGGTAGCAAAGAAACTAATTTGACTAAAATATGAGGTATATAAAGTAGAGGGGCACCTAGGTGGCTCAGTCGGTTAAGTGGCCAACTATTGGCTCCAGCTCAGGTCATGACTTCAGGGTCCTGGGACAGAGCCCCACATCGGGCTCTGCACTCAGCACAGAGTCTGTTTGAGGTCCTCTCTACCTCTTCCTCTGCCCCTCCCCACCCCCACTTGTGGTCTCTCTCTCTCTCTCTCTCAAATAAATAAATCTTTTAAAAAAAATAGAATATTGGGATATAAGCCTTAAAGTAACAGATGGTGGGAGTTAGAAGATAGTTCAAATGGTGTTTTATTTAATGCATCAGAAAACAGGGATTGTTTTATAATAGAGATCGACAGATATCCTCTCCCCTCTATCATCTCTGCAAGAAGAGAAAAATGTTCTGGGGCATGGAAGTTTTTATTGAATGGAGTAAAGAGATTATTGAGGAAAGGAGAAGAGAGGAAAAGGAAGAAGGAAACACCACATATGAAGGATCTTCAGGAGACTTTGGAGTAAGTCTAGACAGACCTCTGAAGGTTTTATGTGTATAAGAACTCAACACACTTCTCTGCTGAACAGTAAGAAACAGTGAGAAAATGCTCTGGAAGTGACTGCGGGCTCCAAGATTGGGATGTCTAAACAAAAGGAGAGAAATAGAGGCCACCTCTTCACCTCCTGGGATGTGTTTCCATAGAACATAAGAAACTCATCCTTCAGTGGGGATATGTCACCAAACTGTGTCCTTCACAGAGATAGTGGTCAAACAGTGTTTACAGGAAGAGTGCTTTGGAGTGCAGTATTGCTGGATCCATTCACTGAGCCCTCTGATTCAGTCCTCAGAGGAACTCTGCTAAGTTCCCCAGGGAAGAAGAGCTTTGAAGAAAAGAAAAAAAAATGAGAGTGATTCAAATGAAAGTTATGACATTGAAGGCAAAGGAAAAAATTAAGAGAAGTTCCTCTGTAGAACCTATCAAAAAATTGTAACACAGCATTTAAGAAAACCTGTGTGGAATTTAATAGCTAGTACAATGGAAAGAAGAGAAGAAGTAAGAGCAAATTTCATGAAATGTTCACTTCTCCCAAATATTCTAAGTTGGTTGTTTAAGTTTTAAAGTTTTCTGTTCAGTCACCAAGTTTCTGTAGAATTCTCATAAATATTTTTCTTCTAGTTCATAAATATTTTTCTTGCTAAAATTGAGGCTTCAGTATATGCCTCTTGACCTGGGTTCACATTTTATAGCTGAAAAAAATACATAAAACCCCAAAGGAAATCATAGCCAAATTGTTGAGTTTTAGTTGGTTTTAGGTCAGAGGGCAAGAATCCATTGAATTTTATGTACTTTTCATCTAAAATAAAGAAATATCCAAGTTTGCCTAAAGCTTGGCCCTAATTCCTCCACTATATCTGGAGCCAAATTTTTCAGTTAATCTGGCACAAAAATAGAGTTTTTAATGACACCTAAGACTAGGTGATTTTTTTTTCTAGGTGATTTTTTTAATGATTTTGATGCTAAATTTCATAAGGCTATCAAAAATAAAAACTGTCCATTGCCCAAATATTGACTTGATGATATTTAAAGACACAAAATAAAATTTCTTAGAGTAAGCTATCATACAGAACAATTCCTTTGTTCTTAAAACTGGTGGTTTCCCCAAAGTAGGCATATAATAATTACATGCTTCCATGGGGCTGAGGTCTCAGTTAAGGCTTTGAAACATAGAATCAAAGTTCAAATATTCCTTTCCTAGTTAGTGATTTCTTCCATCCAAATTTCATAAGCCAAGGTCAATAAGAATAAAATGTATGAGTGAATGGAGGTTTTGAAGCAACAGATTATTTATACTTTGGTTGTGATTAAGACATAAGGTGGAGAAGTAAAACGAAATTCTATAAACTGACTTCATGAAGGCTAATGGACTAGACATTCCAACAGGAACATAATTTATCTTAGTTCTAAAGCATTACTAAATTACTGAGAACTAGAGCTTGATTCCCTATCAGGGTGAAAATAGTAAAAGACAAATTTAAGCCAGGCTATCCTCCTCCCAAGATATACTTACATTCTAGATATTTCCACCTGGGATTAAGTTAACAAATCTATATAGCAAGCTGTTTCCATGTTGCCAACATATTTACCACAGGAGACATGAATTTCTGTCCCTCAAAATGTATAGTTTAAGTTAATCAAGAAAGCCCAAATAGATAAGGGACTACCAGAACAGAAAGTAATCCATATTCCGAATGCTAGATGGAACAGAATAGAATAAGGTTTTAGATAATGTAAAAAGCAAAACAGAACACACACACACACAGTAGCTAAATTTTAGTAACAAATAGGTCCTGAGTCAGAGACTCATTGACTCATATTCTACTCTCAATAAATGACTACTACTTACAGACACTGTGTGAGGTTGTAGAAAGTCAATGACAGAATTCAAACCCTGTACGTAAAAGATCAATGGGAGACACCAGTGTATACAGAGGGAGAAAAGATGATAGAACTCAGGAAGCAGTAGTAGTATGTTCAAGGTCCAATGAGAGCACAGAATGAAGGCACCAACAGGCACCAGCATGGGAGTGGGTGGGGGGTCTGCTTGAAGGAAGCTTGGACACTAGCCTCATAAAAAGGAAAGGGAGGCCGTGCTAGGAGGAGAAAGAATATGAACAACAGAAACAGTGTGTTTCAATGAGCAGATTTTGGGGTCTAGAGGCAGGGTAGGGATCAAGAAATAAACAGAAATACTGTTGAGAAGCACTGGGAGGTAAGGATGGATAGCTAAGGTGGGGCTGGATCTGGACTGTGTTTTGGGTTGAGTGGTAGCTCCCCTCAAGGTATGTCCATGTCTTAATCCCCAGGACCTGCCAAGGTACCTTATATCAGAAAATGGTCTTTGCAAATCTATAATTATAATTAAGGATCTTGAGATAAAATCATTCTGGATTATCTGGGTGGACCCCAAAACCAATGACAACTCTCCGTATAAGAGAGAGGCAGAAGAATATTTGACACAGAGGAGAAAGCCCCGAGAAGAGAAAGTTATGAAGATGGATGCAGAAATTGGGATTTTGCAGCCATGAGTCAAGAAATGCCAACAGCTACCAGAAACCGAGAGAGGCAAAGAACAGATCCTCCACCAGAGCCTTCAGAGAAAGCATGGCCGGCCTTACTGACACCTTGATTTGGGAATTCTGCCTTCCAGAACTGTGAAATAGAATTCTGTTGTTTTAAGCCACCAGGTTGTGGTAGTTTGTTATGACATCCCTAGGAAATGATAGAGGGCCTTGTGCTTCCTCACTGATTCTAGTCTTGCTCTGATGGGCAATTATTTTTGTTTTTCTGGAGCTGGAGTGGTTTAAAAGTAAAATAAAAGGCTGATAGAGAGTTAGGGGAGGGATTATAGGGAAGGAAATCTGATGGTGAGTTATTGTAATAATTTAAGAAAGAGGCCATAGGAGTGTTGTCAAATGGCTAATTTTCAAAATCTTAAAACAACAGAATTCTCATACAGATACATACTAAAGATTTACTGAACTATTAAGGAAATAAGCAAGAAGCAAAGCTAGTTTATCTTGCTAGTTCATTATATCGAGATACACTGCCCAACGTATATAGAGTCAGTGAAACAACAAAAAGGAATCTGAAATGAGATTGCTGAATTAGAGTAACAACAACAAGAAGAACAGATTATTTTCCTTAATGGCCAGAAACATAAATTTTGTTTATCCTCTTCACCAGGAGGAAACCATTTGCATTACAACCAAAAAAATTAATATGTGCACTTTCTCACTTTTCTGTAAGTTAATATCTATGGTTGCCAAGTTGCAAATGTTCTCATGGACACCAGTAAACATCCAGTCGAGAAAGTTAACATTCTTAAAGCTGATGATCTTTAGGTGAGCTTGTTACAAAATGCCATAGTTCAACAGCAAAATTCGTGCAGTTATCTTTTTGCCTGACTTTCGAGTTTTAAATAATGTTTCCTTAATATTTGATATTCAAGTTAAGAACAGAGAGAAGTTTAGATACCTGTAGCTTAGAGATCATGTAAAGAAAGAATTTATAAGACTAATCTTTACCTCATTGTTAAGGAGAATTAAATAAGTTAACATATGCAGAGCTCTTAGAGGAGCACCTCCTCCAATATTCTCCCATTATCTTACATTAGGCTGATATAATTTGTGTGGAAAATCTTCTAGGAGGATATATTTCAATAAAATACATTTGTATTCCTGCATTCAATAACATCTGAGTAGCTACTGTGTATATGAACTCACGTAAAATTTCAAGATCTTTATTGTATTGCTAAGGAAAAGAATAAAATATCACCTAATAACAGTTAACTACATTTTAGGAACTGCCAAAATATGTGATTCCCTTCTACCCTAGGTCTTATGTGTTTCTTGGAGAATTTTCCCGTGCTGCAGGAAGTTAATGAGACAGGATTACAAAGCTGATGAGATACTCGATTCCAAAATGACCAGGAAGGCATCTTGATTTTGCTTGAGTAGAACATAGAAAAAACAAAATTAGGGCTTGATGAATTCCATTCACATAATTTGTCTTCAAAACAGACTTAGTTACAACATGAACTTCCTTGGAAATATGATATAAGCAGAGGTCTTTGTTGACAGCTGATGAAAAAATATAATGGTTTTTTTTTGGTTACATAAAATCGTTCAACGATTTTGAAAGGAGCTGAAAATGTACTAGCAATTTCTATTTTGTTGGCTATACAAAAGAGAACTTTATGCCAACTCATACAATTAAATTTTTATTTTTAACTTTGGAATCTATCCACAATTGCACATATGATGTGATAAACATAAGAAACTTGTTTCCAGGATGCCACTTCTGACACGTGAATTCAATGAAAGTGCTCACACTTAGTTCCCACAGTGCCTGGTTCACAACTATTATAACATTTATAGTATTATAGCATACTTTTTCTTACTGTCGCCCACAATGGAATAGTAACTCCTCAGAAACCATGCTATTTTCAATACAAAATTATAGTGCATTGCCTGACACAACCTAGATTCTCAACAAATAAGTGTTAAATTGTAAAGTATTCATAAATAAAGACTTAGGGGCATTTTGTCACATAATGAAGTTAAGGTAAGTTTGCCAACATATATATATACCTCTGAAGGTGATTTGCCTCACTTTGTCCAATAACTGTATAAAAAATTTTCTCAGAAGGAAATACCATTAAGAATTTAAGAATTTATAATCCAAAGCATCAAAGCTCAAAGCATTAACATTTGTGTGGGGAAGGGTGTGAGAGAGAGAGAGAGAGAGAGAGACAAGAAGAGAGGGAGAGAAAGAAGGGGAAGAGGGAGAGAGATTGAGGGAAACAAGAATATGCCATTCCAAATTATGCCACTTTGGCATATTTATTATTTTGAATTAATGTTACCTCAAAAACAGCAGTTTCAAGGACTTTCTTGCTTCCATTATGTCTCTTGCATATCACCTCTACTGATGACTTCACATACATCAGTCACCATGGTTCGAAGGCACATGATATTGCAATATGCACTCAGTACTTAAAAGATAGCTGTGAAGGATGGTGAATTAGATATTTAAGCAATAGTCCATAGTTATAGTCAGAGTGAATAAGTCAAATCTTAGGACCCATAGAATTCAAGGAAAGATGAGGAATTTGCAGAATCTTGATTAATCAAGTAGATACTAGATATCAAAGCAGAACTAAGAATCCACTGGGATATGCAGGAGGACCAGAATCAGGAAATCTGGCTAGAGAACGTATAGAATTATCACCATTTTCTAAGGAGGCTGTTCTCTGCAATGAAATTTTTCTTGAATTTGGAGAACATGAGGAACCTTATCATCTGTTCGCCACAAACAGGAAAAAGAGCAGTGTGTATCTATAGCAATGTATGTCTACACAGATATAGCGAGTTCAGTAAGTGAAACATTAAGTGAAATCTAGGATTGAAGGTGAAAGCTAGTGCTATTTTTTAGTTTAAGAATACCAAAGGGGACGTCTGGTGGCTTAGCAGTTGCGCATCTGCCTTCGGCTCAGGGCATAATCCCAGCTACTCTACTGAATAATCCAGCTCCTTGCAGAAAGCCTGCTTCTCCCTCTACCTCTCTCCTTCTCCCTATGCCTCTGCCTCTCTATCTGTGTCTCAAATAAATAAATAAATAAATAAATAAATAAATAAATAAAATATTTTTTAAAAAGAATACCAAAAGCAGAGCTCTATGGAATTAGAATGAATTTTAAAAAGTAATTCTTTTGATTAGCTAAATATGTCAAAGTCCAAGGAATATCTATTAAAAGACACAGACATACACACACACACACACTCACACACACACACACACACAAATGAATACTCCAAAGTTGGTTTAAGCCACATGTATACTCACCGGAGATAGCTAGATTGCCTGTTATACAGGCTCATCTTGAATTCTGCATTTCCTCTTATAAATCAACTCACTCAGCTCTGAAAGTAAAGATGACATAACACAATACAAAATTTTGTTATTTAATCAGGAAAAATTCAAATCCTTTAATGGGATCAGCATATGACAGGAACTCTTAACTGAGGGAGTCCTTCTAATTAGGTGAAGGGAAATGGGCAACTCAAAGAGTTTGAGTTGACAGCATAAATTTAAGGAAATTCAATTCTGTTGACCATGTGGTAAATATACAACATTTTAAACATGGTATTTCCTCTGCATGGGATATAGTTCTTGACACACTTGCCCCTTTGTGCAATTAATTCATCTCACTTGCCTTTCAAATTTCAGCTCAAGTGCCTTTCTTTTCCCCAGGGAAGGCTTATCTCATTCCAAGTGAGTGTCCTTTTTCTGTCCATTTTTACCTACATAATCCTTTATACAACTATGTATTAATGTCTTTCTCCCCCCCACAAGACTATATTTTTTTCAAAGATTTTATTTATTTATTCATGTTGACACAAAGAGAGAGAGAGAGAGAGAGAGGCAGAGACACAGGCAGAGAGAGAAGCAGGCTCCATGCCGGGAGCCCGATGTGGGACTCAATCCTGAGACTCCAAGATCATGCCCTGGGCTGAAGGCAGACACTTAACCACTGAGCCACCCAGGCATCCCACACACACACAAGACTATAGAGACTATGTCTATCTTTGTTCAGTAATTTAACTCTACCTAGAGTTTGTTCAGTATTTTAACTCCACCTAGAATACAGCTTTTCACATCCTAAGAACTGAGAAATATTTCCTGAGTACACAAATGAGTCAACGTCATCACCAACAGAAGCTATATTTTTAACTCCAATGAAAACAAGTAAAATACAATCCATTTGTCTGAAAAGATTGGATGAATAGAAGTAGCACAGAAAATGAATATTTTCACATCTCAATGAATTGGATGAATAGAAGTAGCACAGAAAAAAAATCAGAGGGAAATGAAGAGTCAAATACAGACTAGTACTGAAATTTCCACCTTCAAAAGAAAAAAAAATCCGTTAAGTTTGGCAACTCTCCTCTCTTCAGGCAATGCTTTTCGTAAACCCAGTTACTGAAACCAGATTACAAAGTAAACAGAGTAAGACAATACAGTAATTAGCTGTGCCAACAGAGGATGCTTTGAGAGGTGGTTTTAGTCATGTTCCCATTGCAAGCAGCAGTGGTGTACCCCTCTGGAGCTCCCAGTCATTACTGTGATGAGCAGAGTTGGAGGGAAATCAGTGGAAATGAATCAAGAGCCAGGAAACAGACACCATGATGAAAACCTGAAGGAATCAGGATTATTTCGTTCCCAGCAAAAGTTGGCAAATTAAATAATGGAATGGTATGGATGGTGAGCAGCTGTTCTTCATTCCCAAGGAGGACAGGTAAGGGAGGAAAGGATTCCAGCTCAGGATAAGGAAGGACTCATTGTCCCTCCTGTTCCAGTCCAATATACCCTCCAGCCCACGGCCACTTGTCTCAGGTGACCTCTTACTTCTCAGTGCTAAGCCTCTTCTATCTCTTTACTCATGGCTCTCCTTAAAAGTCCTTCTCATAAAAAACTTCCTCTGATTCCAAAAGTTGGTGAAAATTCTGCAGCGATTATTTGAACTTATTGCCACTGAAACCTTTTCAAAACATTTGCTTAAGACAAAAAGCCTCAAAGGTCTCAGATTTCTTTAATATCTTCAGTCAAAATGAAAAATGGATTGGCATAGATGAAACACACAAATTCTCCATAATACGGGGTACATACTGGGGAAGACAAGATTTCTAAGGAGACAGATGCCAGGTGGTGTTGTTGCCTATTGGCTCAACAGTATCTTTTTAAGCTCTCCATCAGTTGCAGTCCTGATTAGAGGCCCAGTTAGTGAAGATGGAGAGGATGAAGTTACAACATCCCTTATGGACTTAAAATAGCACGTCCTTGAAATAGCAGAGGGTCATCAGCATTTACTGAGCTGTATACGATAACCAACTTACTGCATTATCATTTCTCCCCAATCCTGGGCTTCTCTTCCCCTTGCTGGGACTGGCAAGTACCAAAATGACAACAGAGAGTTCAGAGCAAATGAGGGTGAATGATATTCAGAACATCTTATCTGGCTTCAGTATTTGTAAGCGCTGATAGACATTGAAGGATATTTTCAAGCAGAATGATTCTTTTCCTTTGCTAATTCAATATCCCAAACTATCATTGAGAATTGGTCACTTAGGGCTTTATTGGTATAGTGTACTAAAGAGTGATTAATAAACTGCATTAATTTCATGGCCTTAAAAAAAATTCATGGTCTTGTATGGGTTCTTTTTCCTATTAAATAATACAACAAATCTAGTACTTAATTAGATACAGAATTACTATTAATTAATCACTATTAATTTAAATTCATTATCAATCTTAAAGTCTAGTGCAACAGTTTATACAAAGTCCAGAAACTTACATGATAAGAACTCAAGTAAATTTATTTAATATCAATAAATAAATAAATAACATGAAACTATCAGAAAACCAAACTCTTGGCTACTTTAATCTATGAAATTCCTAAATGAAACCCTTAGCAGAGTCACAATTCTTTATGAGAACAAGCTAGAGGTATCCCATGTTCTAAAATTTTAAGAATGATTTATGTCTTGAATTTTAATTGCATGGGGGCTTATGTATGTATATGCACGTATATTTTAAGTAAAGAGAGTAGGTTTTACGTGTTTCCACAAGTCAAATTAAGTTTTGAAAATACATAAGATCTATATTTGCATTCAAAAATTAGAACCCAAAGGGGAAAGTATGAAAAAAATTAATTAAGATGGGGTTATAGTAAGACCTGATTTACAACCTTAAGTGAACTGTTCAAATATTCTAATAAGCCACATATTTGCTTTGTGTGATTTTAATTTCATCACACAAAACTGAACAGAACAAAAGTTATAAATAACAAGAGCACCTATCACTGCTCAAATGAAACTAGACACCAATAAATAATAAGTAAATACTTAAACAATCCAAGCAACTTTGAGGCTCAGTGCTAACAATGTTATTTCATGTGACCAATTTTATAGCATTCTTTTCTAGAATCAGTGAATTTAGGGCTGCCACAATATTTCATCTTTTGGTCTGCATTTATAGAGCAGATTGGGAGGAAAGTGCCTATGTTACAGTCCAACTAGAAAGAATTTGTGCAATGCTTCCAAGTTTCTAATTGTATAAATATTCATGTTTCCATACTGCATGTAATAATTAAAGTAGTGTGTTCTACTGCAAGAAAGCCCATTTTTCATATCGGACGTTACCCGTGGTAACATGGACCAGAAGTGCAGATCTGTGTTCTGTTACACATGCTTTTCATTTAGTGTCTAAGAATGATACAGCCATGTGATAGGCAACCAAAAAAAAAAAAAAAATAGCAAGTTGATGGAAAAGTGCCTTGGAAGTAGAGTATCTTTTCTAATAAATGTTTTTATTTATGGAAATCGATTAAATTTAACCAGGTCAAGGCTTCTTCTTCAAAGCAGCATTGGAAAGTTTCACCCAAGCTCACGATAATCAAGGTGATCCTTTATCCATGTGATAAGAGTAATAATGTACAAGGAACACAACTGCCTGCCGGGTAAGACTAAATGATCTTCCCTATGTGAGAAGCCTTTGAAGAATGTCACTTAAAAATAAATTCCTCCACAGTTTTTCTCACCCTTGTTACTCTCTTCTGGCTCTGCTTCTTCTACATCCACAAATAAGGTAAATGGGAGATGATCAAGCCACCTACTACTTCTGAATAAATGGAGCTAAACTTGCCAAATTAGGGAGACTATTTTTCATAATAGCTACCTCCAATGGGCTTCCACCACGTGCCAAAAAAAAAAAAAAAAAGGTGCTGGACACATCACACATTGTCACTAATTCTTCTTGTCACTACAAACTTGTGATAGACACAGTCGAACCAAAATCAGAAACCAGGTCCTCTCATCTTCAAAGGCCACATTTTTTCCCACCCTGCCAGATTTCCTCACTGTGAGACCCGTGCTGGAGCTCCAAAAAGGTACAGAGTCCCAATGTTCCAACTGAATTAATGAGTCAGCAAAATAGGTGTGCACAGTCCACAGAGCCAAAAGCAGAAGACAATTTCTTGCCTATTTGGAAGCATTTCTCTTAAAGGTCAGTTGTACTCAACACAAAGACAATCCAATGATTTTACAGAGTAAGATCCCATACGCACAGATAATAGGAGCTAATTGAGTTACAGGGTCATATGGAAAGAGAGCACCTTGGTTGCAGCTATATACACAACAGAAAAGTAGAACTCTAAGTCTCAGGATGCTTAAATGTGGAGAAAGCAAAGCAAATGTGCACAAGCAGCCCTGTGTGAGGCCCTTGCCTGAACCTTGTCTCTCAAGTGGCCAAAGAAGGACAGAGGAAGGGCAGTGTCACCTATACCCATTCTAGGGGCTAAAGAGTGTCAGCTGAATGTGAATGTGTTATGTCATCCCATCTCACAATCTAGTGCCTTCAAGATCAGATCCACCTTTCTGTTAACATAAACCACTGGTACTTTTATCCATGGCTCTGTCTCTCCAGGGTACCAAGATTTCTCCCTGTGCTCTACATACACCATCGGACAATTATCTAGCTTAATAGATCAAATAAACGATTCTTGCCTTTCAAAAATTTCTGCTTATATATAAAAGGAGAGTTTTCTTATTTTCTATTGAGCAGAAACTGGATACTAGTATTAACTTTCTGAACATTAGACTATTCTTACAATTTTTGCTAAAACAAATATTCGCAAAAGAAATTAATGCAAAAGGCAACCTTTCAGTTTGATTTCTAAGACAATCTAGGAAAATGAGTATGCTTTAGTACTACTCTAACCATATGGATTTACAGATTACAGCAAACTGGCCCAATTACTGAGGTTTATTAATGAAATTCCCCAGGTACTGGGCCTTGGTATCATATAATACATAGAATAATCTTAAAAACGAGGTTTTTCTTGATTTATTCCACAGTATTTTTTAAATCATTCACTGTGTTTAATAGCAACATTAATATGGTCTGAGGACTTGCCAGGTGAATACACTTGTTATTATCATATACACACTCCCATTGAGAGACATTTGGAGCTAACATAAGTGTAATCCTCTCACACTGAACAAAAATCTGTTGCCAATTTTTTTATAAGTGACAGTAAAGACCATAATTTATTTGGCTATTGAATTTGTTCCAGCTGCATATAGTATCAATATTATGGATGGGAAATAACTATACAAAAGTAAACCACACGGCAAAAAAATGGAATATATTTAAAACTCCAAAATATAAAATATTTTCGTGGACATTGACTTTTATATATAAATATTCTGAAACATTTATGTTAAGTATATTTCTCTTATTCACATTGTTTGAAAGAAGTCCTATCGTAAACTCTGAGAAATTTTGAAGAAGATTAAAATGTTCTCAAGTGACTTATGAAATTAATATAACTTCCTCTGTGTCCCCAATGTTAACAGCCAGATTCACAAGTTTCACTTGATTCTGAACAACTAATTTCCTAGGTTTAAAAAAAATAGTCCTTATAATAGCTACGGTTTCCAATAAGCTGTCATTTAATGGTCTGGTTTGATAATTACTCCAAACTCCATAAGAAATGCAACATTTCCAACACATATCAAGCAACACACCTGTGTCCTCTGCAGAGCCTGGCCTCCTATAATCTCCATGTGAGTGTTTTCAACCCCGTTGTGCTTTTTGGGTCTCCTCCATTCATAGAGGGGCACAAATGGAAACGTTTTGATGTATGTTAATTGATGTTTGTCCAAGCATTATGAAGTAATAATCCACAGGAGCCACAGAAGCTTTTACAAGGCAAAGTCAAGGGAACAATCAAAGTTTTCAGTGGATTATTGCAAGTCCACACCCAGGCAAAGCTGACTTATAGCTTTTCATCCTTCCACAATGATACTATAAATAAAGCAAAGAAATTTTTGTTCTCATCTAATCCTCTCTATTATGTGGTCTTGTATGCCGTCTCACGCAACTGGTGCAGTCTATACTGCAAGCTCACCATGAGGCAGGGGTAGGTGACAGAGCTGTCTACTGACCTCACAACCTAACCCAATGGGACCTTGAAGGCCTGGCATGTTTCTATTAGACAAATCTCCGAAGTATAAGAAAAGAACTCATAAATCCAAAGGAAAAACAGGTTTTGGAAAGTTGAAGTTAAGAATGCACCAACTGCATTCTCAGGAAAAAACAGAAACAACTACATTTAAGTTGTTGCTCAGTGAAACCGTCTGGCTTTTGCTTCCATTTAGCAAAAGTAAAAATAAAGAGCACTCAAATGTATGACACGGCACCCTATGCTTCTCCTTCAAATTATACAAAGAACAAGCTATAGCTGTCCATGGACAAGAAATGAGAAATCATCGTCAGCACAACTGGAGTAAATTACTGTGTCATTCCAGCTACAATGATCAGTATATTTGAATGCCAAGAAAAGGCATAAATTGACTCCCTACTATGTGGTTCCTTGTTTTTACAAAGGGCCTCAAGGCATTAGCAACTCTGTGTGTTCACTTAATTTCTTGGAATTATGTAAATATACATATGATGTAAGAAAAATAAATTAAGCAACACCTCCAAGCCATGCTCATTTCAACTGCCATCAATCATTACTATTTTGTCCTTTTTTTTTTTTTTAATTTTTATTTATTTATGATAGTCACAGAGAGAGAGAGAGAGAGAGAGGCAGAGACACAGGCAGAGGGAGAAGCAGGCTCCATGCACCGGGAGCCCGACGTGGGATTCGATCCCGGGTCTCCAGGATCGCGCCCTGGGCCAAAGGCAGGCGCCAAACCGCTGCGCCACCCAGGGATCCCGTATTTTGTCCTTTAAAAAGATCAGAGTGTAAGTGTACAGTGAGTGCACGTGTATGCAAGTGTGTGTTGCCTACAACCCTTCTACCTGGCAAAAAGCCCACTTCATGATACACTGTATTTGGTCATGACACAAAACTAACAAATCATGCCTCGTTTAAGACAGACAATAGAGAATCAACATATTAATAGCAGGGTAAATAAAAATTGATATGGGAAGTATTTAACATGTTCTCGTGCCACCACACTGGAAAAAAATGGGTACAGACATTTTATAAAGGTTGTTTAGAAATTACTCACACCATTCCACAGAGGATTAGGGCTTATGACAAAAAATTCTGCTCTATGCACACTGGAAATATAAAATAACTGTTAAATTAATAAATAGACATCAGAGAGACACAACAGTGTGTGTGTGTGTGTGTGTGTGTGTGCGTGTAATTCAGATTCCAGCTAAATCCAAAAGAGCTAGGATGGAGGACATTTTAAAAAGATGATTCCAATGTGAGAATAGACAAGAAGAATCAATGTCTAACTTACTGTCTACAGATTCTAGCTCTCCTAATTTTAAAAACAATCTGAAAAAAGAGGTTTGCTTTATCATTGATCAGCAAGGGGATTGGTTGTCCTTAGGTCTGATGTTCGTCCAATGACTGGGAAGTTGGGGGAGGTCCTGGGGTCACGTTGCTTTCCCAGGACTGTGGTATGAGAAGTTTTCCTAAAAAAATATGTGAGCAGAGCAGGCAGTGAGATGGATTTATAAAAAACATTATCAAGATCAAAGTAGGGGGAAAAATGGCAGAAATGTTTACACATAAATTTGGAAAGAAAATGATTACCTTTCTAGGAAATGTACAAAGCTTCTGCATAGGAGCAGTTTAATACCAGGTATTTGATGACTTGGATTATTCCAGCAACTCAAACACACATGAGTGAACTGTCTCCACATGTCACCTAGAGAGGCCCTCACTCCAAAAAAGCCTTTAACTGGGGCACCCAGGTGGCTCAGTCGGTTAAGCATCCGACTCTCGATTTCAGCCTCAGTTGTGATTGCAGGGTCGTGGGACAGAGCCCTGCATCCAGCTCTGTGCTCCGTGTGGAGTCTGCTGCTCTTGCTCTCTCTCCCACTCTCCATCTGCCCCTCCCCTCACTCTCGAGTGCTTTCTCTCTCTCTAAAATGAATAAACAAATCTTCTTAAGTAATGAAAAGAAAAAGTCTTTCATTAATAAGCCCTTATCTTCACCAAACCAGTATTCCATGAATGCAAGTCATACTGTTTCTGAAAACTGTGCAGAATAACTGGGAGAAATACTCATCCTGCCTAAAAATGTTGCCACAACCGCTACTGGCTTGTTTGGTAAAGGCTGAGAAATTTTCTAATATTGAAAGGGCATCAATTTTTTTCTCTTAAAATCAGAAACTGCCTTGGCCCCTGAGCCTGTCCAGCTTCAACTCCAAGTTTTATTCCTGAGCAGGAGGTAAAGGAGGATCTGTGACAGGTGAAGGTATCAGTACAAAGATTGAACCTGGGAGAAGGGGGCACCACTGTCTACAGACTTAAGCCCACACTCTTTAGCAGGACATATGAGGCTAGCCAATTATGACTTCCTTCCATTCTCCTACATACATTCCATGGGTTCTGCCTATAGGACATCAATTTTGTCCTCCAAGGCACCATGTGCATTCACAACACCACACATTTATGTATACAGTTCACACCGCCTGCTTTGCTCTTTGCTTCTGTTTCCAACCAGTGAATTCCTGCTCCTCACCCAAGGCCACAGATTGACTACCATGTCGTCTCTCTAGTCCTTCCTTCTTCCCCAGGTACTTTTTTTTATTATTTTAAAGATTGTATTTATTTATTCATGAGAGACACAGAGAAAGAGGCAGAGACACAGGCAGAGGGAGAAGCAGGCTTCCTGAGGGGAGTCCAACTCAGGACTGGATCCCAGGACCCCAGGATCACCACCTGAGCCAAAGGCAGATGCTCAACCACTGAGCCACAGTGGAGCTCCTCCCCAGGTACTTTTAACATTCTTTTAACATTGCATTTTTCATATTGTACCTATTATTCATTTGCATATGTCTGTCCTTCGAGACACTGAACACCTCACGATCAGGACATTTTCTTATTTATCTTTATGTTGCTAGCATGGTGCCTAGCATACTGTGGCAGTTCAATAGACCTTGTATTATGTGGAAAAGACAGGATAAAATTTAGAGAATTGGGAAAATATTCATAATAAAAATTATTAATGGGGAGAGGATTATTTTTAAAATGTTATTATTCATTTGAGACAAAGAGAAAGCATGAGCAGCGAGGAGGAGCAAAGAGAGAGGAAGATGCCAACTCCCCACTGAGCAGAGAACCCGACTCGGGGCTCCATCCCAGAACTGCAAGATCATAACCTGAGCTGAAAGCAGACACTTAACCAACTGAGCCACATAGGCACCCTCAGAGAGGATTTTACACCATTTGACTGTCTACCAAATCCCTCCACCATCCAACAGAACATGTCTAAGTTTCTCAAGAGAGGTAAGAGAATATCTGTTTTCAAATGTAATAGCATGGGCACTCTTAAGAATTTACAAAAAGGGGGGGAGGCAAAAGCATCATAACACTATAAGGGTGGACACTCCCTCATACTTATAATGGTGTTGATCAAAGAAAGGAATCCTGAAGACAGGCTGTGTCTTTGAATGAAGGACATTAAAATTAAACATCATTAAAAAAGAAGAAAAAAGGAGTCTCTAGATGAAGACAGAAGTGACAGCAGGATTAGCCTCATTAGATTTCTAAGAGGCAGAGAAAGTAACAGCGGCAGCAACAGACCATGGCCAGGAGATGGAAACAGAACAGACACGAAGGTTGCAGTGTGATTTTCACGGTCATCACCTTGCAGAGTAGGTCTAAAGTCTGAGCCCCAAGTTTGAGTCCTACCATTTATCAAATATACGAACTTAGGAAAATGACTTATCCTCTGTGTTACTTAGTTAAAAAATGAGGATACTGATAGCATTATCCCATTACCCCCTATCCAATCGTTGTGAGGATAAATGAGGATGTACATGTCAGGACTCAGAATAGTGCCTGCCAGAAGTTATCTGGATGACCTTCCCTTCGCAGGGCCCGCCCCAGCAAAGTATAGGCTGTACATGTTATAACACCATGGTCTTAGGAACATGAGACAAAGATGCACAACCACAGAGTAACCTCTGCTTTAAGCAAACCAACCAGGCATTTGATACCCAGTAAATCTCTCAAAACATGTACTGATTTTCTTTTGCATGGAGGACTTAGAAAAAGTAAGTTAAGCCACAGGGGCACTTTGATGCTCAAGCTATGAAGTAAAGGAAGCCAAATTCTTCAGTAGACCTGGATAGGAAATATCAATAGGTAACAGTGCCCTGGTGGTCTCACGAGTCTTCCATCGGTACACAGAATCAACAGTCAGCTATAGAGGGGAAAATTGGGGCTTTGAAACAAAGTAAAACCTAGATTTAAATCCTAGCTCTACCAGTTACTGTGTTTAAGAATGGACTTCTGTAAGCCTATAGCCTAAACCATCTAAGAGATGTGATTCTTGGAAAATTACCCTTTGATTCACCTGGTTCCACAATAAGCACTCAAGAATCTGCTGGGTTATTTTGTAACAGTGATTTGCAGATGGTCCCATAGATTAAAAAAAGAAAAAAGAAAAAGGAAAGGAAACTCATCTGGTAGAAGCATCACACTGTGAAGTGTGTATTGCCTGCACCTGTACCTCCATCTGGGTGAGCACCGTGTTGCCTCCCGCTCTTTATAATTGGTACCATAAGCTTCTACGTCCTTTGTGATTAAAGGAACTTCATATCCTTTCACTTATGTCTTTGGTGTCTCTCCATCAATCATTTCACTATACTATGATTACACTATTGTGACAACCACGTATTATCTATATGACCCTAGACAAATTGCTTAAACTTCCGAGTCCCAATCTTTCATCTGCACTACCTGGCATGGAATAACAGCTTGACAAATAATAGCAATGATTATAAAATGACTTTTTACAATCTCTCAACTTTAACATCCTTTCAATGATTATAAAATGATTTTTTACAATCTCTCAACTTTAACATCCTTTATCTTTGTTTGCACTCTTTCTTACTTCACATATTTAATCAGTCATGAGCTGCATCAATTTAGCCTTCAAGATATATATTCTATGAGCCTTCCTTTTTACCTCCATGGGTTTATAAAAGCTCTATGCTATATTCCTCACTTTCTTGGAAATCTACAATGCATACTAATATGTTAAAACTAATACATCCTAAAGGAAAAATAAATTTCATTTAACTCAATATTTGCCAATGAAATTGGAATTTTTTTATTTTCAGTGGTACATCTCTTTAGAACTTTTAAAATTTATGTTCTATGAAATAAATTTGAAAAAAAAAAACAGGTGGACCTACTAAAGCCAAAGCTACTTAAGCTGCATCCCAATATTTTTTACCTCAACCCTCTAATATGGCCAAAGTATACTTTAGTGCATCATCTTATCTACTTTCCTCTATAAAACCTCTACCAAACCTTATTATTTTCTGAATAGATTCTACATTTCCTACAGCTTTTCAACTTTTTCTAGCTCCTTCCCCAGCCAATCCTGGAAAGCCAACACCCCCTCCACTAATTCAAATCCTGTCCAGCCCCTGGGAGTCAGCTAAACCTGACCCTCCTTAACCACTGTGGTCTGAAGGACCTTCTCCTTCTATTCTTGTAGAACATTTAATTTGACTTTTAAATAAGTACTCCTTTGTTATTTACAATGTGAGTGATTTGATGCTTTCTATCTCTTCTCCCAAACTATTAACTCCTTAATCATGCCTTCATCTCTTCATAAACATTACAGTATCTAACACAGTACCTAATACATAATATTAACTCAAAAAATTACCTGCAGATTTGCTTTAACGAAACTGTCTTCTCTTTAATAATGCAAATATGTGTGTAGGAGTTTTTGCTACCGCATGAAATCACATATTTTTAGTGTTCTGTAGTAACTATAGTAAAATAACACAAAGATTCAAAAACTGGGTTGGAAAGGTTTGAAAAGAAACTGAATGACTCCGTTTTGATGGAAAGTGAAAGTTTATTCAGGATAAACGAAGATGGTTTTTTATTTAACTTTACAATGATAAATAATAATAGCCAATATTGGGTTGCCTGAGTGGCTCAGAGGTTGAGCATCTGCCTTCAGCCCAGGGCATGATCCTGGGGTCCGGGGATCAAATCCCACATTGGGGTCCCTGCATGGAGCCTGCTTCTCTCTCTGCCTGTGTCTCTGCCTCTCTCTCTGTCTCTCATGAATAAATAAATAAAATCTTTAAATAATAATAATATCAAATATTGATATCAGTAAGATTAGTAACAATATATACCTAAATGATTTTATTTCTTTAAATTTGATTCATTTTTATCTTGGCTTAAATTACAAAGCGAAGTATTATAGTCAAAATTTACATTATTTATACTATAAATTTTAAAACTCTGCCTCTCTAGAATAGAAATACTACCTACTACCAGTGTCATCCTTGCTTTTTCTCCCCAAACATGGCAAAACTCCAGAATTTTTTTTTTTTTAAACTCCAGAATTTTAGATCCAGCAAGGGAATTCCAACCAATGATCTTAACATAAACCATTTAGTCACTAAGACAGAGTTCTGTGGCTTCATATTTGCTTTTTCACTCTACTACATGTGGAAAATGAATATAAACCTAGAAAAAGCCAAGATTGCATTTTGTATTTATGTAGTTGCATGTCAAAAATGGAGCAGTTCTAAAAGTAGATATTACATTTGTGGAAAAGTATGATGAGCCCACAATAGAAATGAAGATTGTTACTATTCAGATATTGGGGAGAAAGGTCAAGGATATAAGAAAGTGAAGTGGTAGTTAACTATAGATTAATGATCAATATATTTATAGGAAAAGTTAAATATTATAGGTTTATGGGATCAAGAATCTTTTGTTTTAGTTCTGATCCTTAGCTTATAAACAGGAAGTTTCTGCTGTTATTTTAGCTAAATTTGCCTTTCCAAATGTGTCACCTCATCATATAACCAGTTTTAATGTTTCACTGCAAATTAGTACAAGAAGGTAAAAAAGCAAAAACACTTCACTAGAACACTAACAAAGGAAGATTGAATATGATCTCTCTTCCAGAAGAAGAAAGGTTGAATATTGTCCCCAATGAAGCAAACTAGAAATTGTACAGAAATCTACATTTGGCACTTGCACATAAGCTACATGATATCTTAAATATCTTTCATCTCATATATTTCAGGGTTATTCATCCATATAATAAACTTCTACTGAATATATTCTTTATGAGAGATACAATTTTGGAAATACGTGATCTTAATAAGTATGGTGGAGAACCTCAGTTTAACAGCAACTGTGGCCAACAGAAAAGTTGGTTAAAGCAGGGAATCATAAAAAAAATGATGCATACATACCTTAAATATTTTGTTCTAACTCAAAACATATAAATGTATATTCATTTGCAAATCTTCTGATGTTGGGCCAATTTTTTCCTTTTTTTTTTTTTTTTTTAGTTTGAATCCATCCTTTTCCTTTCCAGCATGAACCATACTCAAAATACATCATCAAAGATTTCCATTTGTGCTCTTTAAAGTAAAAGCTTAAAAATACTTGAAAAGTAATATATATACTTAAGTATATATATAAGTATATATCTTCCCTAGATGTTTACAACACCTTCCAATATTTCACAGTTGTCTGGGTCACAACTAGTTTGGCAGCAATTTTTTAGTATCTGTCTTTATTGCATCATTCAAAGCAAAACGTTTTTGTTTGTTTTACATTCAAATTTCATTAATTTCTTTAATCTGTGATTAAATTAGAAAAGAAAATATAACTGATAAAGGTTAATAATCTTCAAAGACACTATCGAAGTTGGACTTAGACATGTAGAGTGTCATCATAGAGCAGAAAAGGGATCCTTTCTGGTGTCCACAAAGCCTTTATGTGGATAGCAAATCTATCTCCCATTTCATGTTTCTTCCTTCCATAGCTGTAAAATTTCTGGAACACTAGTTTTTGGTAAATAACTGTTACCTGAATGAGGGCACACAAGTAAGTATCCAATCTTTACTGCACATGCATGGAGGTATGTGTCTCCTGCTGATCCTTTTAGCAGGCAATACCATATACTGAAAAGAGCACAGATGTTGCAATTAATTAAGTGTGGATGCCAACGTGCATGACTTCTGGCAAGTTATTTAACCTAAGTCTGAATCTCTCACCTGTTTAATAAAGCTAATAATACCAACCTCAGGGAGTTATTATGAAAATAAAATAATAAACTAAGAAGGTGCCACAGGTGAGTTTTTCAAGAAGTAGATCCTAAAATGGAGTTGGAGTATAGAATGTTTATTAGAATGCTCTTAGGATCAACACTTGTAGGAGGGTAGGGAAAAAAGCAGGACTGGACACAGGAAAAACTGACCTTTGATGTGGACCTGATAACCACTTCCGCTGACCTTATAGAGCTGAAACGGGCCATCAAAATTTTCCCGGGCAGGGCCAAAGTGGCTATACTTTTATACCTGCCCCTTAACCAGTCATTGGACATGGGCCACCCTGGGAAGGGTGTGACCATAAGCAAAGTGGCTCTGTGCAGCTAAGGAAATCTTTGAAGGGGGCTGACAGCAGTGGAAGGCCACCAGTGAACAGCTCTCTACTGGCTGGGCAATGGACTTTCATCTGCAGAAGATCTGAGCACCCAACTCGATATTCATCACAATGGGCTTGGTAAATATCAGAAAAACCAAAGGTAGTTCCGTTTCTTTCCCTTCCCTCTAGTCATCAGAACCCCTTCAATCTAGACAAACTACCCATTCTTTTGAGCCTTCTCCCAAGTCACAATCCATGCTACCATGCTCTCGATTCTCAGAGAAGTTTATCTACTTCTCAGCTTTTTAGCATTGGAAGCACACCCTCCCTGAACACTTACTACTTTCTCTACCTCCGGTAAACATCACTTTCTCCCTCTGTGCCTACCAACTTCCTGAAAGCACTAAAATCTTTTCTTGGATATAAGGTCAATTGTTTCACAAGCGCTCATATTTTTGCTCATCTGAATGATCTTAATTTCTCTATTAGTATTATCCTTGGGGATCTTAAAGAGCAAGATTGCCTCTAACACTTGATAACATCTTAAAATATTAGCATATGCACCAAGAGGCAGGCACCATCACAGCAGCCCTCATCAAACATCCAGTACACACTCCTTGAAGACCTAAGTGAAATCTACACATGCACCACAACTTCCAACCAGAGTTCACAGTGCAATCAGTTTCGGAAAACAGAGCATATATTGAGCTCTTCTGAACTACAAATTTTTCTTATAACTAAATATCAGAGTTTTGAAAACTTAGGATATATCAGGGATTTTAAAAACCCTGCAGAAGTTAAGACTGCATGGTTCTAAGGGTGCTTGGGATGTGTTGCCACTTCAGACATGGGTCAGCTGGCCACGCATAAATGAGAACCCTGTACGTGAGCCCTCTCTCCTTCTAAATGTGGGGCTTTCTCCTTTAATGAATTCACACTAACCCTGTAATCACCCTTCTAGTTTAGTTTTGGGGTTTGAAAAGGACAGGTGTTTGTTTTTTAATAAAAAAATTAAAAGAATGAAATAAAGATCATGGAAGCCTTCAGAATAATCAGAGGGCAAGAATATTTCAGAAAACTTGCCCCATTCTCCTAAAATTGAGACTATGATATCATTAGCTATGTGGAAAAATAAAAATAAAAAGAAAAACCTGATCAAAGTAATCAACTACCATGCTGTTTCTGAAAATAGTCCAGCATGTGGCCACACAAGTGGTGGTTTGGGTCTTTCCACAGATAGTAATGACATGACATCATCCTCCTTTGAATGGCCACTTTGGCTGGAAGGGAGGAGAGTTCTGTTTGCTGTTTGCTCTTGAGTTACTTCTAGTCGGTGGACTGGTTTAAGACTATATTTGCTTCTAATGCAGCATTAAACAGCTTTTATAGCGAAGAAAGATCTGGAGTTTTCAAACAATGAGTTAAGCATTGAGTTTTAATCCTAGTTACTTCTGTGTGTGTGTGTGTGTGTGTGTGTGTGTGTGTGTGTGTGTACATTCCCCATCCTGTTGTGGGAAGAAAAATAGGAGGAAAAAGGGAGGAGGAGAGGAGGAGGAAGGAAAATGTCTTGGAGGAGAAGGAGGTGAGAGGAAGGGAAAGGGAGAAGGAGGAGAAAAGGAAGTTATTGGCAAAGGGAGGAGGACGTAAAGAGGAAACAGTCTCAGAGAAAATCAGAAATGGAATGGAAACTCCATCGTGGCCAAAGCCTGGGAAATGAACAGATAATGGGCTTTCATGGGTTCTGATTATGTGCCATGTCCTGGCCTTGACACTTTATTCTCAGCCCACAAAAAAACAATCTTATGAAATAAGGCATTATTGCTATCTCCAATTTACAAGCAAGGAAACTGGGGCTCAGATGGGTAAGTAACTTGCCCAAGGTCGTAGAGATAGCAAATGGCAGGAATAAGATAAAAATCCAGTTGTTTTTGACTCAAAGATCTTTGCTCACAGTAGAATGACTAATGCTAACTAAGAATTTCATAATTTCTCTGTGAGTTCATTCTAGTTTATATTCTTGGTCATGAAATAAAATATGTGGCAGTAAAGATTAAACACATGTAGCTGCATTGAGTCACATTTTTAACACAGTGACAGCTACACTCAGGACAGTCTTGCTGTAGAATATTCTTCTCTTAGTGACTATGCTATGATTGGTTACATCTGAGGATATTAGGAGCTTTCCTAATAAACTAGGAAGATCCTAGTTTATCTTAATATCCTAATAAACTAGGAAGAGTTTTCCTAGTCACACCTCTTCACATCGTAGGAAGAGATTTCTCTCTCACTGACAAAAACCAGCACTGGATCTCTCTGTACCTGTCAACTCAGGGTTTCCGTCAGAGCCTCTGTCTGCAGTGAGAGCAGCAGAGCAGACACTGCCCCAGGGCTGTGCTTTCAGGCCCTCAACATTTCCTGCACCAAAATATCTATCTGATTCACTTGAGTGAGTTAAAATCTCAGGTTCCATAATTAACATCTTGAGCCAAGCCGGACACAAATTTTTTGTAAGAGAGCACAATAAAGTTAGTGAATTCCAACTTACACGGTTGCAAAACTTCCTAACCTCTCAGTGAGTACCGGTGATGTAGATGCTGAGAGGTCATATCTAAACCTGTACTATTGTCAATCACTAGGACCCCATTTACTAATGTTCATCCTCTAGAAAGAACATTTGGTAATACTGTCTAAAATTTCCTCCGTATATAACTCATATCTTAAACTTTTTATCTTTTATCTGTATTCATTTTTTTTACCATGTTTTTTGAGGAACTTGGAACGTCTCACAAAAGAAAATTAGAGTAAAGAAACCCAAAATGTTGCAAATGTTTAGCTGACATAATCCAGGTTTGAAGTAGAAACTGTTATGGGTAGTTATTTCTGCAAGACTTTGTCATCGCATCTATGTAAGCTACTCCTATATTTAGTAGTGTGATTGCTAAATATTCTCTACTAATGGATGACAGAAAAACGGAAATCAAATTCCAAAGATGTTAAAATTCTATATTGTATTCAAAACATATAATGCATTTCTTATTTGGAAGATAAAGAATAAGCCCCACGATTTGGGGGTTGGGTTTTTTTAATATTTTATTTTAGTTTGAATAATTCTAGACTTCCAGAAAAGTCGCAAAGAGAATTCCTTGATAGTCTTCACCTAAGTTCTCCTAATGTTAATATTGACAGAACCATCATGGTGCATTTGTCAAAACTCTGAAACAGACATTAATACAGCACTATTAACTAAAGCACGGACTATCTGAATTACCAGTTTTTCCACTAATGCCCTTTTACTATTCCAAGATCTCCAGGATACCATATACCATTTAGTACAATTTTTATTAAAGCAGAATCTGAAGTGACATATAATTGGCGTAAGTGGCACCAGATTATTAGCATGCCAGGATGCTTGTGATTCTTGGTCTTGTCCTCTTGAGGAGAAAAATATAGGAAAAATTTCTGAAAGAAGTTCAGACATCTCACAAAGACAGAGAGCACATAAGCAGTGCTACCCCACTTCTATGTGTGGAAATGTAACTCATAGTACTTAGCCCCCCACTCTCAGGTGGGACCCAAGCTTCTAGCACGAACATTATGACCAAATTCACACAGAATTGTGTGACAGATGCCTTCCTGTTGGATCCATTCTGATTTTTCATGCTGGCTTGAGAGTTGTCTAATAATTCATTATCTTCTATATATATTTGACTTGTTTCCAGTTTGGGTCTATTATAAATAATGCTGCTATGAACTCTTGTGCATATCTTCTAGTGAGTACATATTTCATCAAATATATACCCATGAGTAGAATTGCTGGTTCATAAATTATGCACATAATTCAACTTCAATAGGTCCTATGAAATATTTTTTCAAAGTGATTATACGAGTTCACATTCTGACTAATAGTACATGAAACTCATACCTGTTCCATCTTTGCCAATATTTGACATTGTCTTTTAATTTTAGTCACTCCAGTGGAGGTGTAGTAGCACTGCATTGTGGTTTAATTTAAATTCCCTAATGAACAATGATGTTGAGTATACTTTTATATGGTTTATTAGCTGTTTGTCTAATACTCACTTTTATTAATTATCTGTTCAAGTCTTTTGCATGTTGGACAGATCTATGAGACTGTCTTTGAAATTTTTAGCAGTTCTCTACACATTCTGGAAAAATGTCCTTGGTCACTAAAATGCATTATCTCTTAGTCTAGAGCTTGTCTTCATCATAATAGTGTATTTGAAAGAATGGGTCTTAATTTTAATGATCTAATTATTTTTCCTTTAAATCTGGTTTAATAGATATTTACTTAGCCTATGGTCAAGAAGATATTATCCAGCTTTATTATCTTATCTTCCATATTTAGATCTGAAACCTGAGATTATGCTTCTGTATAGTATGAAGTAGAGCTTAAATTTTTCCTCCCCTTTTTAAAAATACAGCATTTTCAATTGATCACCTCATTTGTTGAAAAGAACATTTCCCCCCCATTGAAATGCAGTGTTATCTTTGTAATAAATCATTTGATCATATATATGGCAATCTATTCTGAGTGCTTACTCTTCACCTGTTCTACGTGTCAATCCTTGAGCCAGTATTATATTCTCTTAATTATTCTACCTTGACCCCTAATAATATAAGTCCTTCAATTTTGTCCTTGTTTTTCAAAATGACTTTAGCTATTCTTGGATTTTTGTATTTCTATTTAAATTTTAGAATTATCTACCATCCTCTCCAAACACCACCATTTTGAGGTTTTAGTTAGGATTAAACTTTATCAAGATACTACTGAAGGAAAAAATTAACATATTTATAATATATTATTGAGTTTGAGAGGTTTTTATGCATTCTGGATACAAGTTCTTTATCAAATATATATTTTACAAATATTGTTTTCAATATTTTTTTCATCCTTTTAAAAGTCTGTTTTTGAAGAGCGGAAGTATTTCATTTTGATGAAGACAACTATCAATTTTTTTTTCAGGGATCTTGCTTTTAATGTTTTATCTAAGAAAACTTTGTGTAACTCAATGTCACAAAGATTTTCTTCTATGTTCTTTAAAATGTATAGTTTCCAATTTAAGTTCTATGATCCATTTTTCTTTAAGATTTTTATTTATTTATTCACGAGAGACACAACGAGAGAGAGAGAGGCAGAGACACAGGCCCAGGGAGAAGTAGGCTCCCTGCAAGGAGCCCAATGTGGGACTCGATCTGGGATCCCAGGATCACACCCTGGGCCAAAGGCAGACGCTCAACCTCTGAGCCACCTAGGCATCCCTATGATCCATTTTTATTTAATTTTTCATATATGGTACAAAATATAAATCAAGATTCATTTTCATATATGAATGTGCAATTGCTCCAGCACATGCAGATATACCTATATATATTTATCTACTATATCCACTTGTTCTACATTGAATTGTTCATGCGTATTCGTCAAAAAATCAATTGATCATTTACATGTGGGTCTACTTTTCTATTCTGTCCCATTGAATACACATCTATTCTTTCACCAATATCCTTAGTGTGTTTTTTTTTTTTCTTAGTGTGTTTTTTAAAGGAATTTTCACTAGATATGTACATTACTATTCTGTTTTTGTGCTGGTCTGGGACATGGTATATATGAGAACAGAAACAATTTTCTAAAGAATGTATTTTCTGACACTAAGCTCTCCATTACCATCAAACAACGTCCTTCCATCTGTTTTAGTAAACATGTAGACTCTTTCTTCAGAATCATTTTCACTTCTTTTTATTCAAGTCCTTACTACTGTTTTGCTATAGAAAAGGCATTAGGATAAAGTTATCCATCTGAAGATGACAATAAAAGGAAACTCCCTTAGGCAACCTAACCATGGGTCCAAGGGATGCTTTACCATTTTTCTGTATAAAATGCCTCTCATCTTGGGGTGCCTAGGTGGCTCAGTCAGTTAAGTGTCTGCCTTCATATCAGGTCATGGTCTCAGGGTCCTGGGATCAAGTGCCTGGTGGAGCCCCTCCATGAACCCCTCGTCCAGCCCCTCATTGGGCTCCCTGCTCAGCAGGGAATCTGCTTCTGCCTCTCCTTCTGCACCTCAGCTGCTCATGTGCTATCGCATTCTCTCAAATAAATAAATAAAATCTTAAAAATAAATAAATAAATAAATAAACTCCTCATCTTAAAAATTCTCTATGTCCTATGGTTATTTCCTAGCTCGAGTCTTGGTTCACTTATCTTTTCTACTAATATATATAAAAGGAGGGGAAAAGACACTGAAGTTAAATATATAAAGCATACATTAATTTTTCAGATTTATTGTGAAGTGACACTGATGGAGAATAAAGTATAATAAAAAGTAGATCTCATAGTACTTTAGAAACAAGAAAATAAAAATTAAAAATATTCTAAGAAATACGTGTCTCTGTCAAAAACCCAAACCAAAGGCACGAGTATGATGAGAAACACACAGTTGAACTCAACACCAAATGTCATCATAGGTGTAATGGAAAGGGATCACCTGGCCTCCCATTCTTAATTACATAATAAGAAGAAGACCCTGCAAGGTGATCCCCCAGGTTCCTGAATAAGCTGTTCCCTAAGATAGCCCCAAGGAAAGTAAGGGGCAAGAATTTGGGTGGAATCTGGAGTAGAAACAAAGGAAGAAATGTTTTATGGTTACGCATAAATATGTAAAGTCAACCATCAAAATCCATTCATGTCTGAGAACTTCTGGGACACTTCACAACTCTTGCTTTTCCTGCAGTCCTTGATCAGGTGAGCATAGCAATAAATCATGTAGCTGCCTATCCAAATCGCCTTGTCTATTTTAATAAGTGGTTGACATCAAAGAAACCACGGACCAGGAATGATGGTACACATTTATCCAATGCCCTGTTCAAGTTGGCCTGTTAAAGAAGAAATCAGGACACACTACATCTTAAGTTGGTTTTCTTGCCTTTGTGCCTCCCTAGAGACCTCCATCTGCCCAGAGTAGGGAACATATGTGTTGTTATTTTCCTCTTCATGTCACCATAACAGTATCCATGTTGGTTTGTTTTGGAGAAAATACAATTTTTAGAAAATAAAATATCATGAATGACATTAGTCACTGTGAACACAGGTGTATTTCTTTTCTTTGATTCCTGCCCACACCTAAACATCATCTATGCAGGCAGGTATAAAGTGATTACTCATTTAATATTCTAATAAAAATGGTGATATTTTCTTGTAACAAATAGAAAAATAGGCAAAGTGATTTGTAAAGGAGATACCTTTACTTTGGAGGATCCTATCCTAAGATGATAGGATGATGAGGTACACAAGTAATATAAAATATACTTTAAAAAAAAATAAAATAAAATATACTTTAGAGTTGAAAAAGTAGGCCAATGCTTGTCAGATCCTATTTGAAAACCATCTGGTTCAATATATCTTTAAAAATCATTTTAATAAATAAGCAGATGGCCCTAAGAAACTACTTTGCCAATATGATTACAGATAATTTTATTAAATTCTCAATAACAGATATCTACCAGGCCTACTTATATGAAACATGCTACCATTAATCAATCATCTAAGTTGTAACTGCATTTGTCTTCAGTATTAGAAGAGTTTTTGAATGTTGGCCAAAGTCAGTGTTAAGAATAAGTCAACTACTGGAGGATCTAAACCAACATGACTTGAAAAAATTTAAAAGACAAAATGAAATAAAGTATAATATGGAAGGGAAAAACTTAAGTCTATAAGCAAAATAGAAATGGGGGAAAATGTTGAAGGAAATATACAAACATTGGTTCATATGGCCTATGCCATTGATGAGAATCTTTAGCCCAGTGGCCCCACACAGACACCTCTGCCTCACTCTTCACAGCTGTAATTTGAGAGAAAGGAAAGGGAATGCAATCTTCACTTTCCTCTTCACCCCACAAGTAGAGGCATTTTGATTCACAGTCAAGATACTCCATGACAGGGGTGCCTGGGTGACTCAGCCAGTTGTGTCTGCCTTCGGCTTAGGTCATGATCTGACACTATCTCTGAGTAGATGGTGTCAGAATTGAGTTGAATTATAGGACACTCACTGTTGTGAGAGAATTGCTGGGTAGGGAAATCTCCACACATTTGGTAACTAGAAATGTCTGAAGTGAAATGTAGTAGTGCGAGAGTAAAGGAAACATGCAGGATTGTTTCTCCTATAGAAGTCCCTAAACTCTTAGTCTTACCCCAGGCTTTCCTCAATAACTCACCTCTCCCAGTTTCTGGTTAGGAGGAGACCAGCTAATGAAACTTATTTAAACTAAGATCTAATATTTTAAAAGGACTATTTGTTAATACAATTGGCTCTTTAACCAATAGGGTTTACAGAATTATAGGATTATGAAGGCTTGTCCCAGTATGAGATCATTCCACATACCCTCTTGCCATCATCCTGTCACTCCTCTATCAATACCTCCTCCATCAAGATCCATCTCTTGACCAACAAGAAATATTTAAAAGGAGGTAAACTAAGATTAAAAATGCAGTTGATTCCATGGATCAGAGATAAACTTGGTGATATTGTTATTAGACCTGATATCTAGGCCACTTGAGTATCATGCCCTAGTTCATGTTACCCAAGTGTGGTCCACAGACCAGCGACATCAACATCTCCTGGGAGCTTCTGAAATGTGCAGATTATCTGGGCTCCATCTTAGACCCACTAAATTTCCAAGGATTTTCAGACACAGTAAAGTTTGAGAAAGCTGCTGTAATTTAGAGAGCTGAACATCCCCAGCAAGTTTTTAACAGGTGATACATGGTTGTGTTAAGTGTGTAAGCTGATCTCCTGCTCTTTTTATTAGCAAGAATCATGGGGATATCTGCAGAGCACCTTTGTTCCTATCTAGTCCATATGAAGTAATGGGAGAAAAATGTCCTGGCAGTAGAAATAGCCAAGGCTGGAAGCAAGCTTTGCTCTGTTACCCTCATCTGTTCTCAGCTGCTTTCAGACTTCAGAAATGAACTTTCTGGTTTCAACATTCATACCATGTTATAGTCATTATGGCAGAATGATATCTGGACTCCACATAGGCCCTGTATTGACACCACAGCTATGCATTATGTTACAAAGCCAAAATCAAAGCTAAAGGACATTCAACATAATTGCTCCAAATGACAAAAGTACCTAGACATGATGCTTTAATGGACCTTTCTATTGCAAAGATAGAGAATCTTGTTATCCATAGCAACTGTCAGATAATTTTGTCGTGTTCATTTTATATTTTGGAAGACAGAAAAGTGAGGGTAAGAGATAAAAAATGAGTGTATTGGCAATACATATAAGCCAGCCACATCACCTAGAATGAACAACCATCAAGTGCTCCCAAAATAAAGAATAAAACCAAGTCTTATGTTTGATTCATGTGTCTATGAAAATGTACTTCTTTCATTTCTAAGGACGATATAAGCCATGAAAGCTGGTGACATGCCAACAGACAGGATTCTAGCCTCCAGACCTACATTTAGGGACGAGGAAAAATACTTTCTGTGACTTCAACAGCTAAGTCTAGTGGAAACTCTCAAGCTAAATCTCTCCAAGCTAGCCTAATGTGAATACAGAATAGCATGTACTATGCATCTCTGCATAAGTTTTCAATGAGTAGGAAAGGGCCCATAATAGAGAATGTATAAGGAAGATCAAAAATGATTTAAGAAGTAAAACAAAACACATTCTATCCCAGCAGATATAGTAACCTGATCAAAACCACATCCTAGTAAAATATTTTGCCAGCATCCTCTGTGTATTGAGTACCTTTTTCCCCTTTGGGTTTTCTCATTAGAAATGAAAATATTATATGTGAGTTTTTTCCCCAAGAATTTTCTCATTGGCCTTTTCCCACTAGTTTTGGTGTCCTCATGAAATTAAGAGAAGACAACCGTGGTAAAGAAATAAGTGTGTATATCTACCACAAGAGCATACATCAACCCATGCCTATGTCCCTAAGGCTTGCAATAATATCAAGAAAGGTATATTTTTAAAAATCAGATATAAGAGTTCATGAAAACTTGGTCTGTATAAATGCTTCATTTTCATGAAAACCTCTAATTTCCCTAAGTCTAGCTCTATTGCAATTACTTCTTGCACAGCTCTTAAACTAGTATACATACTTTGATGTTACTGTATGTGTAAGGACATTCACTGGGAAAGGATTATGTCTTTTAAATTGTTCCTGTTGCCACAGTTCAGAGTTTGGTACAGTGCACACAAAAGCACTGAATGAGTACTCATTTTCTAAAAATAAATGAAACTCTTAAAACTTTTTGAGGCAAAAAGGAAAGTTAAACAGTTCCTTGGGTGGAGACAGAGGGTTAAGTATGGTAAAGCAATAAAAATGTTGTTGCCCAATGAACAGCATGCTCAGTTCATATAATTTAACTATAAGCATGTACATGAGGCATACTGAGAGGAAATTCTTGGCCTAAGCTACCTCAGGCCCTGGACCCCACTGGCAGTCATGGAAAAGGGAGAGGTGGCCTTCGTCCTTACCCTTGTTGGCTTTTACCTGGCCAGAGAAGATGCTGAAAGTCAGGCCTGGATTGCTAATCCTTTTCTTGGGCCCCCCAGAACCACAGGCAAGCTTCCTCTCATATTCATTATATTCAGTATATTCATTTGTGAACAACCCTGAAAAATTTGGATAAAGACAGGTGGGATAGGGAAAAGATGAAAAGATAGAAAGAAAGAGAGAGAGAGGGAAAGAGAGGGAGAGGGACTGGACCACATCCATCAACACACATCCAATGTAGCCCAGATCTACCAATTTGGTTTAAGAGATTTAGCTGAAGCTGCATTGTCCTCATTAATGCCATCAAGAAATTTCAGCCTTAGGCAGCCTTTATCTTCATGGCTTTTTCCTTAACTATAATATCCTGTTACTATTTTATTTTACATGCCAATTCTGCACGATTTACTTAGCTGTCTCAGGAAAATGCTATGTTACAATACCACAGAAGACATTAAACTTAGTAGAGAGTCCTCCAACATTTTGGCCATTCATTTTCACTATTAAGCTTTCTTATGCAATTCCAAAAGAAGCAGTGGGTAAGGTAACAACGTTTACTTTAACCACTTCTTTGAATTTGGGGAATGATTTAAAATTATCCTCTGCTTATATTGGGGAAAATTTTTAAGTAAAGTTCTAAAGTAATTTCATTTGGCAGTGAATTTTCAAAATAAGCCATGATTGTAGAGCCATGATCAACTTCAGATAGATATGTGTAAGTTCTTCCCAGAAGGTTGACTACCTCTGGCATTGCTAAATCAGGAGGGGAGAGCCCACAAGTCTCCTTTTGGCACTGAGCACCTCCATGTAGTCAGAAGTACATAAAAGGAAAAAGTGAAAACATCCTCCGTTTTGCCAAAAGCTTGTCTCAGTGTTTCCTCTGTGCTGGCATCACCATGTTTTCTAGAACCTGAGCCCGCCTATTTTGCTATCTCAGTATTACAAGTGTCTAGCTAATGATGCCTATTCTCTAGACCTCACCATTTTACATTCTAACCTATGACAACCAGTACTACCTTCCTCTGTGAATTAAACCCTTTCTCTTAGTCTGTCTAACACCAAAGCAAACCAGGGCCCTCCTCCCAATCATACTCTCCATCCTGTTCACCTTAATTATTCCTGGTCTACTGCTGCCCCAGAGTGACAATTTGGCATCAGTGAGGACTGGTGCTCCCCAAACAAAAGACCTTACATGCTTTAAGAGTACATATATAGACATCTGATACTGATGAAAATATGGAGTCCACGCTAAAATTTCTCCAAAGAGGGGTTTGTGGTGAAAAGCCTTAGAAGGCAAGAAAGAAAAAGACACGGCCTTTCACTGCCTTCGGCACAACTACTTGACCAAAGAGAGGTTGCAAGTCAGCCACGCAACAGGCTTAGGAGGAGCGAATTCTCCACTCTGTTCAGCTGCGTCTTCGTGACCACCAACGACCAGTGTAATTCCTTGAGAGGCTAACCCCCATTTACCAGCTGAGCTTGGCACAGAGCCCGTTTTCTGTTCCACTTGCAAATACCTTCCTAAACCACCTTATATGAACAGTTCAGTTCTCAGGCTACTCCAGCACAGCTGTGGCCAGCTGCACTCAGCCTCCAGCCCAGTCATGGATTATGCACCAGATGATTCTTGTCCACTGAAAATACTAGAAACAACAAGGAATACATCATACTGCTGAGAAACTGGATCTATCAAGAGAGACCAAAGAAAGCTATGACATTTGAGGAACAGCCAAACACTTCCCCTGCAAGTATTTGCCGAAACAGGTATATTATGAGGAAATTAATCCCTGGATTCCCAGACACGCATTTATTTTCTGGTTCCTTTGTTTTTAATTTTGTTTCTTTCTGGTGAGAGGAAGTTTGGGAGAAGGGCAAACTCTCTCATACTTTACCCAGTGCATTTTCTTTTCTTCTCTGTCAGACTGTAAAAACAACTTTGGATACTCTATTGGAATGTTGTCACAGTTCTGAATTTGGAAACCAACGTAGCTATGGCCAGAAAGGACAAAGAACAGAGGCTCCACGTGGTATAATGAGTAACACCTCTTAAAACTCAGAAAACGGACCAACATTTGAGAACTCACTTGGTCCAACCGAATTAAAATTTGAATTGTTCTTATTAGGTAGAGAATTTAAACTCCACAGAGTAGCTGGATGTTTTCAACGTAAAGGCAACTTAAGAGCAGTACCATTTAAGCATTATTAACCTCTTTGAAACACTTCTTGGCAGAGGTTTCTGATGGCCTTCACTGGTTTCTGCCATTCTTTCCCTCCTGCTGCTCTGTGTCTTCCCACACTCCGCGAGTGGAACATTTGGATCATTTTTAAAGTGGGTGAGGGAAGAGACTGAGAAATAGAAATAACTGAAGAACAAGATTACTCTCGAGTAGTAATAAATATTTGACTTGAGGAGCGCCTAACAATAAATCTCAGCTATATGGACAGACGTGCAACTGTAGCACTGCTATTTCGTTCACATATAAGGTCTTTGAAAAATACGCTCGGTATCCAACTATGAAAAGTTGAATGCGCCTCAATTTGATTCACTCTTTCCCAGTGTACCCATGTCTAATAAAGTTTTCCTTTTCAAAGAGCTAAGTGAGTGCCTACATCTTGTCTCTCTAATTTGCTAATTACTTAAAGAGGTGATTCAATGCCATGGTTGAAAACGTAAGAGTTTCTTATTACTGAGGGTCAATATTCAGACCATGGCAAAACAGTTTACTTCATGATACTTCTTAAAATTCTTTTCCCACTGACAAATTTGGCCCTTTCACAAAGGCAGGATCAGTGAGCTTCTGGAAGGAGAAATCCTCGGGTTTGCCAAGAGTGTCCCCTACTAGGCTGATGACACCTAGTAAAACTCCAGAAAGGAAAACCCTCCGGAGGTCAGGCAGCAGGGGTTGCCATCCCAGGTCCCAACTGTTTCTCAATTTAAAGTGAGTCAGGCAATGGCGCAACAGCATTCCAGGTGCCTGAAAGAGCCTGAATTGTTTTGCAACTTTAAGAGCATCTTTATGAAGGCAACGGGTCATGCAGAGATGATGCTACTGTTCCTGTGAAATTTTATCAGGACCCAGAGGAAACTGTAAATCAATTTGCATTCCTCTTTTTCTAATACCAGCCTCTGCCCACCATGTATCTCTGGGCATTAAGAGATGTGCATCTCAGAAACAAGCTGGAAAGAATAGGTTTCACTGAAGGCATGCTCATTCTGGATTTAAAATTATCAACATGTGGGACTTGGAGCTGAGAACAGAGTGAGAGTCATCTGTGGCAGAAACTGCTATAGCTGTCCCTCACTATCTATTTTTTTTCCTTCCTATGATCATAGGATTCCTGAGCCAGTTTGGTATTTGGCCACCTGGAATAAATAAAGACTTTTTTTTTTTTCCCCAGCCTCTTTTCATTTAGGTGTAGCCATTTGTCTAAATTCTGAAGTCTGAGAAGTATAAATAGAGGTGATATGTATGGGCAATTTATGGTAAATAATCTTGAAGGGAGAGAGTAGAGGCATCTCCTTCTTTCTCCTTCTTCCTGCTACCTGAAAAGTAACATGATGGCTGGAGCTGAAGCAGCCTTTTTGGACCACAGGGTGTGACCCTGAGAAGAGAGGTCACCAACCTAGGGGGCGCACTAGATCCCTGAGAGCTTTGTGGAGCACAGCCTCACTAATGACAGTGGATTTTTCTCCTCCAGATGCACAATAGAGACATAAACTATCTTGTTTTGAGTTTTAATGTTACTTTAAACGAACTCTTTTCCCAAGATATTGTCCAACACATTTTTACAGAGCCTTAGCTCAAAATGTTTCCAGATGCAGTTTGGTTTTGTTTTTTCTAAATACCTCCATAGATTATAAAGGAAAAAGGAAAAGGAAGGGATTGGAAAGAAAGGGTAAAAGAGGGAAGGGAAGGGAAGGGAAGGAAGGGAAGGGAAGGGAAGGGAAGGGAAGGGAAGGGAAGGGAAGGGAAGAGAGGGGAAGGGGAAGGGGGAGGGGGAGGGGGAGGGGAAGGGGAAGAGGAAGGGGGAGGGGAAGGGGAAGGGGAAGGGGAAGGGGAAGGGGAAGGGGAAGGGAGCTAAGGCTGTCATTTAAGAGTTTCCTGCATATTTATTTCCAAGCAGCAGAAAACTAGGGAGTTTTTTTTTCCTCTCCCTCGTTTGGCCATTTATTCTCATACCACATCCTATTTCACTTTTCTCACCCAGTGTATACCCTAGAGATTTAAGCCATCTACAGGATGAACTCTTCAGCAGACAGTTATAACATGTACAAAAATGAAGTGTTTATGGAGCTTTAGAGACCTTTGAAAACACTTTTCTGAGAACAGCCATTTTAGTACTACAGGGCCTTTGATCAATTTCTGGGATCAAACTCTCAGACATTGAACTTAGTAGGAACTTATTGAATTTAAAAAAAAAAATCTAAATAGTAGTCCATACTCTCCAAATGTGTTCATTCATGTGAGAAGCTATTGCTGTGAAAAAGTTATTTAGAGTAAAATAAAGTTCCTTGCTTATGTGCATCTTACACACACATACACACATGTGAATGTGAGCTTTATGAGATCAGAAAGAGAATAATTTACTCAATAAATATTTGCAAATCAGTTCAAAAAAATGTTTTTAAATCAGTGCAAAGCTTTCCGGACTGTTACTTTTATTCTTTCATGTATCTCTTCCAACTTCCTTCTAAATCTGGGTTGATGGCAGGAAGAAAAAGGAGAAAGACTCTGAAGACAAGTGTTGGGGTAATTAAAGTAGAGAGGTCCACTCAATAAAGCTGAGATCTACATCTTCCATTCAAAGGAAATCTACCAGATATGAAATAGTCTCTCATCTGCTATAATCACACACCCAGTTTTATTATCCCATCAAAAATTCCCCCATTGATCTTGTCACAGACTTGCTTTAAGCCTTCTGTATTTGGTAACTGGCTCACCATGGCACAATTGTTTAATGGTAGAATAGTTGAAAAGGGACTGGGTTTTGAAGTCAGGAGATGTGGGGTCAATGTTCTTTCATCACTTACCTGAAAAGTGAATTCTCCCTCTAATTAATTCTCTCCCTCTTTTTTCTTCCTGATAAACAGAGATGATAATGTTTAGTAACCCACTAAATGATTGCAAGGGTTAAATAAAACAGTAGGACAGTGTGTGTCACATGGCAACACCCAACATAGCAATAATGATGGTGGTTGTGGTTATGATTTCTTGTGGTAGCTGTCACAGGGTTTCTCTGGGATATGCCTGGCTGATGCCTCTGGATGGATGAATAGGCCCATATAATGTCAACTCTTGAGGTCTTCCTCCTTCATCTGAAAATTAAAGACTTGGACCAGATCATTTCTAGGAACTGTCTGTCTAACTCTAACATGTGATTAGTATGCTATTATGACTCTTTGTTAAAATAATTGAGAAAGATATTAAACACACATTTCTCTTTTCTTAATCTGAATTTAGGGGAACAGCATATTTGTATTGGATATTTCTCACCGTGACTCACTTGTTGGATAACTTTTGTCAAGTCTAAATATATTAAACTTCGTACTCCACATTTATCAAATAATTGGGAATCCTATGATTCACATAACCAACAAGGGTATTGAGAAAACCATTTAACAAATGCAGAAGGAATTCGTGCAAAAAACATTGAACTTATTGTCAAAATTATATTACTGTCTGAAATCATTTTATTAATTTAACCTATAATATAATTCTCTTGTGAAAATTATTTTTGACCTAAGATTCATCACTATCTATGTCAAACATTTGAATCCATGGGGCTATATGAAATAACTGTGAAATAACAGAAAATATATATGTTCATCTCTGTCCCCCATCCATGGCACAGAGCTACTAAAACTCTTGTAATTTCCTAAGTGACAAGTGACAAGGAGCATTTTTTGTTCTAATATTTGGTTTTTAATACTGCTTCCTGACATCGGACTCCTGAAACCCAAGTAATTTTCTGGGTGACAGGAGTATCTTTTGTTCTAATGAGGCATCTCTGGCTGGGCTCCTGGATGCCTCCTGGATGAGGGCTGCTCACCAGAAAGACCAAGCCATGATTAGAAGCTTGGAACTTTTAGACCTACCCTCCATTCTTTTGAGGAGGGAGAAAAACTGAAAATTGAGCTAATGATATGATAAATCCTCCATAAAATCCCAAAAGTACAGGGCTCAGAGAGCTTCCAGGTTAGTGGACATCCACACTAAGAAAGTGCCACGTCCCAACTCCCCAGGCACAGAAGCTCCTGCACTTGCGACCCTTCCAGACCCTGTCCTGTACATCTCTTCATCTGACTATTCATCTGTACCTATTGTTATGTCCTTTAATAAACTGGTAAATATAAGTAAGTCTTTCCCTGAATTCTGTAAGATACTTTAGCAGATTAATCAAACCCAAGGAGGGGTCATTGGAACCTGCGATTTATAGTGGGTTGGTCCGAAGCAAAGGTGCTAACATTATCTCTGCATAGATAATGTTAGAGTTGTGTTAAATTATAAGAAACACAGCTAGTGTCACAAAAAAATTGCTCACTGCTATAGGGGAAAAACCTCTACACATTGAGTGACCAGAGAGGTCAGAAATGAAGTTTTCTGTATGAGTAATAAAGGAGACAGACAGGGAAGAGAATCACAGTGGAGAAGAACTGTGTCGTTTTTCCATTTCAATGAGTATACAACCTGAGATTCTAAAAGTATTTTGTTCTTAGGGGAAGTGTAGAATATGCTAAAGACTTTTACATTAAAGGCATGAGATTATTGGAAGCATAGACCGTGAACAGAAAACATTGTGCTTAAACTATGGCTTATAGAAACTTAAGCGACTTTTCTATCTGTGTCAGAAAACAAATTACATTGTACATGGTTCCATAAAAGTAGGATACTTTATCCTTTGAAACATCTGGCATCCAACTTGCCACCACTAAAACCGCCGAAAATAGCATGGCTTGCTTCTTAACTATAAAAGTCGTGAGTCAAACCCAAATCCCTGGGGTGCCTGTTGTCCCTGAAATACATGAAGGCTGAATGCTCAGAGTAAGTGCAAAAAAAAATTAGTTCTGAAACTTTTGGACAAATAAGGAGAATCACTCTGAACAGAGACAAAATTGGATTGGAACATATGTTTGGTTTATGCAGCCAAAGTACATAATCAAGTATAACAAAACAAAAGCTTGATACCAAACTTGCCAGGGAAACTTGTTGTATCATTCTGAAATCTGCTCCACTTTAAGCAAATCTTCCCAAATCAAAAACAAATATCTAACCACATACTTTGTTATTGGTCTTGGGTCAATGCACTGATTGTAAAGGTAAAGAACAGTACACTATTTAGAGAAAATCTTGGTTAATTAAATTTAGTTTGTAGTTGATAAATTAATCAATGAAATATATCTGAGCTAAGCACATATCCACTATATCCTATAAGAAGACATAGTTGCCAAATTATAGAAATCAATAAGATGATCTTTTTACATACTCAACACTGAGGCAGCCATATTGAAAGACATAAAAACACAAACCTTCTATCTTCATAACTGCTGCCTAATTAATTGAGCAGTTATAAATATTTCTAAAACCTAAGTCAAAAAGCTTAGTAAGAATGCAATAATTTGGGCAGCCCTGGTGGCTCAGCAGTTTAGCACTGCCTTCAGCCCAGGGTGTGATCCTGGAGAGCCGGGATTGAGTCCCACTTTGGGCTCCCTGCATGGAGCCTGCTTCCCTCTGCCTAATAAATAAATAAAATCTTAAAAAAAAAAAGAATGCAATAATTTAATATCATTGACTGTCACTTTCAGTTGCCAAGTTCAACTGATTTAAATAATATAATTCTGAAATTAACATATACTTAGAAATATCCCCAAGCCTTATTACCACCACTCAAAATTTCTGCCTACATGTAGAACCATTTTTTCTGTTCCTAGAACCACTTCTTCCTGGAAGTGGCTTCCATTTCCAATTTAAAGCTGGATTTTTATCTCTAGCCCATGTTTTCTCTAGCCCCCATTTTGGTCTGGCTCTTGCCCTTCCCACTTTACCAAATTTCTATTCCATTCTTTGAGTTCTTCCTCCATTCCTCTTCAAAGGTAGAAACTAGTATCAAGGACATATTTTTTTAAGATTTTATTTATTTATTTGACAGAAGGAGAGCACACAGCAGGAGGAAGGGCAGAAGGAGAAAGAGAAACAGGCTCCCCATCAAGCAGGGAGCCTGATGTGGGGCTCTATCCCAGGACCCTGAGCCAAAGGCAGACACTTAACCATCTGACCCACCCAGGTGTCCCTCAAGGCCACATTTCTAACATCTTTAACAGCAGATACCAACATTACAAAGTTTATCTGCAAATATATCTTATAAAAACTATACAAATTCACATATATTTCTTTTAAAGCCTCATGAATAAACCCTCCAAAATGCGAAACTTTGACAAAAGATACATATTTTACTTTTTAGAGAAGAAAAACAAAAAGTGTATAGCCCTCATCACAGATGGCTCCACTCCCATCAACCTCTTCAACACAGCCTTGGGTCTGCTGGTCATAGGGTCTGAGGCTCAGCACCCAGCCCAAAAGGCAGCTGGCATGCCTGGTCCCCGGGAGGGCTTGGTACTTTGCTCTACTTCCCCTCCTCAAGCTGTTGGAAGCAACCATGTGGTTCCTTAGATCCATACTGCATTGATGAATAAAACATTTCTGGGCATTAAAAAAAAAAAAAACATTCTAAAGGAACTTTTAGGTGCTTTAAAAAAAAAATACCTTTTTAGTATTTGTCTATAGGACAACACATGAAATATAAGATCTTCAGTCTTTTGGCCCAAGATGCCTCTCCAGACTTCCTTTTTCATGAATCCTATGCCCTTTCCCACTCTCCCAATCCAACCTCATAATCTAATTGAAGAATAACTATATTTTTTTAAAGATTTTATTTATTAGTTCATTAAAGACAAGGAGAGACGCAGAGACATAGGCAGAGGGAGAAGCAGGCTCCCCATGAAGAGCCCAGTGTGGAACTCAATCCCAGGTCACTGGCATCACAACCTGAGCCAAAGGCAGACACTCAACCACTGAGCCACCCCAGTGCCCTGTGTTTTAAAGCCAAGCATAAATATCACCTTTTCCTTGTAGAATCAACTGATTCCCCCAAGTGGAGTAAGCCCCATTTTTCACCCTCACTGATATCTGGTCAGACTTCTATCATGACACCTATTAGAGCAGAATACATATAGTATGGCAGTCTGGAACTCTTCCAGAATTACTCTTCCCATCTCTATCCATGCAGCTATTTTAAGAGAAACCAAATTCTTACATGACCCTCTCCCAAAGGCCACACTTGACTGATCTAGAATTGGACTCCTGGTCTAAACCAGGATAAGCAGAGAACATCTCAAGAGTTTTTTAAACTGATGCTTCAAGAGGCACCTGGGTCACTCAGTTGGTTGAGTGACCAACTCTTGATCTCAGTTCAGCTCTTAATCTCAGGGTTATAAGTTCAAGCCCCACATTGGTAACTGAAACTTCGAAAGTTAATGAATCCCTCTCCTTTGTGGAAATCATAGACTTGATAGCTAAGAGTTGCAAAAGGGAGTTCACCACCACGGAGAATAAATCTGACCTTCAATGAGGGACAACGAAGGTGTCACGCTAGAGAAACCACAGAGACGAAGGAGAGAAACTCAGTCCTAGGATAAATTACTGCTGCCAGCTGTCCCCAAGGCTTGGCTGCATCCCTGTCTTTTCATGCTTTGTTTGTTGTTAACTTCACTGGATTCTGTAGGCTAATAAATTTCCCATTTTTATTAAAATAGTTTAAGTTGAGTCTCTGTCACGTGCAACCCAAAGAGTTTTAGCTATATATTCCCCCCCCCCCCTTTTTTTTTCATATGCCTGTTTCCCTTCAAGAGATTGCAAGCCTCTGGAATGCATGGGACATGTGTTATTCATCCCCAGTGCTAAGCATGACTCATGGTACAGAGTAGCCACCAGATGAATAAATAAATGAGACAGTGAATGAGTTAAGTGAGCAAACCATGAATTAATGAATCTAGACTAATAGCTAATTACTCTATTTAAAAGCAACCTATGTTTTTACTCTGACCATAACTAGTGCATTGTCACTGTTTTGGGTCCTAAGGTAACAAATTTAGGCACATAACCATCTAAAAAGGAAGATGGAATAGAAAACATATACAAAGATAAACACATAAACATAATTAGCTATGGAAATAGCTACTTATCTTGTTTATTACTGGTCAAATAACAATTTATATTAGGTAAAAGAAAAAGTCAACATCCTTTCTAAGCTTACCACAAGGTTAAACTTAGGGACCATCACCCTCAAAGCATATGTTAAGTAAAATTTTCTCTTTCTTCCTCTTCGGAATTTAACATCTATGTCAGTACATTTTCACAGAGATCTTTATAATCACGATAACTATAATACCAATGAAAGCTTATGGTACAAATGTCCTTGTAAATACATTTCATGATATCATTCCTTTCAAAAGTAACAAAATGTTTCCTACACGAAGATAAATTTGTAAGAGCATAAAAGGGAGACTGAATGAAGATAGTCCAGTTGGCTTATATTCTTTCCTACTGAAAAATATATATATAATTGGTGGTAGGAGTGGCCTGAGTCTCACAATGCTGCAAGGTGACTAATAATACATAAACCACATAAACCACCCACCCATGAGCTGTTCATCCATTTACTTTAATGTGAGAGAAAAATAAGGAGGGTTTCAGGCCTCCGAACTTCACAAGGACATATAGTACTCTGAGATTTTCACTTTGCTTCTGCTTTTGTCTTACATTCCTGAATTCTAGACTCAGCCAACACCAGATGGATTTTTCAAGTTTACTGAGGTCTAAACTCGAAGCCCACAGGAAATACTGTGAGCAGCCTCGGGGTTTGAGATGCCGAAAGGGCTCTCAGGGGCTTACAAACAACCACTTTGTGTCAAATCAGCTTGATTTAGTTGGCAAAAGACTCACCATGCAGCTGTAGGGAGGTACACGGACAGTCCCTTAGCTACCGTAGCCATCAGCCAACTATTCTCTCTCAGAAAGGATTAATCAAATTCACCAATGTTTACTCCTCAAGGTCTTATTTCAAAACTATTAATGTTAAGTTTCTGAGACCTCTAAGAAGGGATTTTATAGCAATTTCTGCAACCTGCTTGAGCATTCAATCAGGAAACCTTGATTTCTAGATTAAATCCTTCATGTTTCAACCAAAATCCTTTTCCATATTCTCTTTTGGGGGGAGATAAAGTACAAATAGTCACTCTCTTCTGAGTAATAGCATTCTTCATTCTTGAAGATAGTTCTCCCACTTAATATCTTCAAGGTTTACTTTATGATCAAATAACCATCTGTGTGATGCTCCTCAAAACCATTTCCAAATTCTTCTTCATAAATTGGGAACTCCTAAACTGGATGTAATAATCAAGAGAAGCACTTCATAATTTCCTTAACCAAGATTATTTGAGCCACAATTTCGCTGTGAAACTTTTGAAAAATGCTTTGTCTTCAACATATATATCCTCACACTACACATTCAGTTTCTATTAGCACACAAAGGAGTGTCCCGAAAAGTCATCCATGCTCAATTTCCTCTCCCTACCTTACACCTAAACTCAGGATAATCTGACTTTGCTCACACAATTAAAATTGTTCTTGCCAGGATCTGAGTTGACAAATCCAATGGCGATTTTTTGGTTCATACTTTAAACTTTTGGCGGTGTTTGACAACATACTTTCTTCTGCCTTGGCAGCATCACTTCTTGTTCTACTTCTCAAGAAGCACCTAAGTTCAAGGTTCCCCCTTGTTTGTCTTTTAAATGTTGATTAACCCCATGATTCTAGTCCAGGCACCACAGCCTCTTCTCACCATACCTGCTGTCCCTGGGCCATTCTCACAACTTGAGTAACACCTATTTGCCAGTGGGTGTTAGACCCATGTCTTCAGTTTTGCTATCTCTCTCATAAGTTCCAGTTCCTTTTACACAATGCCTGCTAGAAATTGCACCTGCAAATATTTCAATCTCAACATGTTCAAACCTCTCCTTCTCAAGCCTGTAAAGTCCTCCTCTATTATCTATGAAGTGAATAGCACAACATTTACCCAGATTCTCAGGCTAGAAATCTAAGAGTCATTCTTGCCCCTTTTTGAATGCACACATTCATTCACTCAACAACCCTCCATATTTGGATCTCCACTACTTCAGTACTATACAACATACTTGGGATAGAATAGTGAACAAATCAAATAACATCCCTACCCCTATAGAGTTTATAGATTATTGGCAGAACCCAAGTTAAATAAACTATCACATAAATGGATTAGTGTTACAGACTATTATATGCTTAATCAAGTAAAAGTATAGTATGCCATAAGAGTGTAAGCACAAGAATCTACTTTGGGCTTTGAGGGAGTCACCTCAAGCTAAGTCTAAGGATGAGTAGAATAAGTCCTCCTGGTTCTCCTCATCAATTTCATCTCCTCGACAACACATGTATATTCATTTGAATCCTCACAATTCCTTCTGGGTTAAGCAATAGCATAAATATTTCTCTTTTTTGAAGGTCTAATTATTTATTTCAGAGGGAGAGAGGGGGTGTCAGTGAGACCAGGGGCAGAGGGAGAGGGGGAGCAGACTCCCCACCAAGCAGGGATCACCAAGTGGAGCTCCATCTCTTGACCTGGGATCATGATCTGATTGGAAACCAAGAGCCTGATACTTAACCTACTGAGTCTCACAGATGCCCCATAAATATTTCTCTCTCACCAATTACAGCATCCATTCTCCTAAAATGTAAAGCTTATCCCTGTCACTCCCACACTAAATATTGCTGGATATCTTCCTTTCATCATGAGATCAAAATCTAAACCCACTCAAAATGGCACATAAGGACCTTAATGATCTTTGTGTTTGCATGGTCTCTCAAGTGGATTGTCTTTCTAATCCCTTTATCTAATTGTTTTTCAACCATTTTATAGTATTCATTTTGTACTTATTCTAAGATTATTTTCCATCCAGGACATCTAACTACCTAACTCTAGAAAGCAATATTCACATGGATTCTGGGAGGTGCCACTGGCAGAGAATTCAGGGTGAATGGTGTCCACTCAGAACTATGCAGGAATTCAGCCCTACCCCCAGTTATGGTGTAGACCTTCCACAACAGTGCTTCCATGGGGCCCACATCTATCAGAGTGCTCACATCACTGTATCATCCCTGCTGGTTTTCTGTGACCTCTCTAGATGAATTCCCTGCAGGCAGCACCATATATTTGTCTACACGTGGAAACACATAGCAACACTCATGGTCTACAGTATGTGTCAAACATTGTTTTGGTAAAAAAAAAATCAAAATAAAGATTGTTTCTGGAAATTTGAAACAAATTTAAATATCATAAAATAAAAAAGGGAAGAAAATTGACAGACAATGGACTTTGCTATTCTTATACAAGTTTGTACAAGCAACTGTACATTTGATAGGTGGACATTTTTCATGAGTGCCTTAGGGTGTCTTCTTTTCATTCTTTTTCCCCAAAGAACCTATCTTGTTAATAATCTGCATCCAGTGTTACATAGCCTTGCCTCTCTAGAGAGAACTCCTTCTAGAACATTCTTGTAATCAACTTAGAATATCTCTGCTTTTCATCTAAATTGAAATGTTGCATTTCCTTGGACATAGGAGATGTATAAACCAGAAAACACTTGTTACTGTACAAGTGCATATGAGTTGTATTTTAGTTACTAACATCATTTCCCATCTTTACCAATCCTAGGACCTGATATGTAAATCTTGTCTCTTTTGAAGGAGTTTAGTAAATTAGCTAAAATAAGATACTAATACTATTCACATATACACTATATATGCACATACACAGAAATACACATATATATATACATATGCACATATATATGTATGTATGAAATGTATGTATAAAATGTTGGGTTTCCTTATGATTACATTAGTAGTGTGTGCTCACTGCAAAAACTCCAAATGTTTGAATCACTTAATAGATTGGTATTTCTCCTATTTTCCCCACCCAGAATTCTTTGATTTAAAAAAAAAAAAAAAGAAATACAAGTCCCTTTTATCCTTTAAAATCTACTCTCCAAACAAAACTAATATTAATAGTGTAATATTAATAATGCAATGTTTTCCCCAGTGTTCATCTATTTTGAATCTTCATAGTCATACTTCCCATATAGATTTCTATTTTTCTTTTCTTTTTTTTTTTTTTCACAAAACTGGGATTAGGCTATACCTATAGGACTTCAACATGGTTTTTCATTTAACATACCATGCATATATTACCAGGTCAATATTTACAGATTCGATTCATTTTTTTAATTTTTTAAGATTGATTGATTGATTGATTGATTGATTTTGGAGAAGAAAGGGGACAAGAGGCAGAGGGAGAAAATATCTTCAAGTAGACTCCCTACTGAGCACAGAGCCAGAGGTGGGGTTCCATCTCACTACCCTGAGGTTATGACCTGAGCCAAAAAAATCAAGAGTTGGACTAAGCCACCCTTTGACTCATCTTTTAAAGGAAAACTAATAAATCTCCATGGTATGAATGTATTATAAATTTAAACATTATTTATTGATGACCTTTAGTTTATAGAGACTTTTTAATAGAAGTTGGTGGAAAAAGAAGTAGAATAGCTCATAGCCAGGGGCCAAAGCTCCTGATACTGCCATGTTCCTGAATGGAATTTTAAGGATTCTAAGAATTCTAAATTCAAAGGTAATTTCCTAGTTATTATGAAAGTACATATATATGAAAGTAGAAGACCAGAACATAATTTACAAAATTTAACATTTTATTCATTTATAAAATATAATTTTAAAATATTTAAACATATGACATGTAGACCTCCATTCATATTTTTATACTGGGCCCCACATGTTAGGGGAGCCCTGAAATGTACAAATTATTTAGTAAGACTAAACAAGTTAAAAGAGAGAGAATGAAAGAACAAAAAAAGGAAAAAGAATCACAAATAAACAACATTAAGAATGAAAAGTGGACATTATTAAATAGAACAGAAATTAAAGAGATACTAAGAAAAAAGTCTGTTACTTAGACAAAATAGGCAACTTCATAGAAAATCATACTTTATCAAAGCTGTCGTATGTTTAAAGAGAAAGCTCAAATAGTCCTTTATCATTAGATAAATTGAGCAAAAAAATAAAAGAATAAGTAAAAATTTATCAAGTAAAAAAACAACCGGGATCAAATAGTTTTAAAAGCTCTACTAAAACATTCAAGAAACAGACAATACCAATGTTATTGTTGTATATTGTATATCAATTGTATATTGTATACCAATGTTAAACTTTTTCAGAAAAAATAAACAGAAATTTTCTTTTTTTTTTAAGATTTTATTTATTTATTCATAAGAGACGCAGAGAGAGAGAAGCAGAGACATAGGCAGAGGGAGAAGCAGGCTCCATGCAGGGAGCCCAATGCGGGACTCGATCCCAGGACTCCAGGATCACACCCTGGGCTGAAGGCAGTACTAAACCGCTGAGCCACCCAGACTGCCCTAAACAGAAATTTTCAATTCATTTTATGACACTGTTACACTCTTGATTCCAAAACTAAGGAGGGGACATAAAAAGAAGGAACATTATAGGCTAATCTAATGTCTAAATATTGATGCAAAATGCTGAACCAAATATTGGCAAGCCAAATTCAGTAAGCTGGAATAAAGTTTCAGTTTACCCCAGAAGCTCTAGAATGATTTGTCACTAGAAATTCTATTAATAAAACTCATTACTTTAACAGATTTAAGGTAGATAAAGATGTGACCATCACAATAGATACAGGAAAAGCATTCAATAAAACACAAATTTGATTCATAATAGAAACCAAGAATAGAAGGATATTTCCTTAAAGAGATGGTGATAGAAAGAAGAAAAGAAAAAGAAAGAAAGAAAGAAAGAAAGAAAGAAAGAAAGAAAGAAAGAAGAGAAAGAAAGAAAGAAAGAAAGAAAGAAAGAAAGAAAGAAAGAAAGAAAGAAAGAAGAAAAGGAAAGAAAAGAATAGAAAAGTAGGGCAGCCCTAGTGGCTCAGCAGTTTAGTGCTGCTTTTAGCCCAGGGAGTGATCCTCGAGACTAGGGATCAAGTCCCAAGTCAGGTTCCCTGTGTGGAGCCTGCTTCTCCCTCTGCCTGTGTCTCTGCCTCTCTCTCTCTCTCTCTCTCTCCCTCCCTCTCTCTCTCTCCCCATCTCTAATAAATAAATAAAATCTTTTAAAAAGATTAAGAAAAGAATAGAAAAAAGAAAAGAAAATTTCAGCAAAAGTTATATTTAACGGTGAAACATTAGAAGTATTCCCACTCAGATCAGGAACAAGTAAAGGAAAAAAAAAAATGAAGGAGTTAATTCCTAGAAGAGGAGTAACTGAGCCATAGGAAATGAATATTTTTAATAGATTCTGTTAAATGACCTCCCAAAAGTTTTTGCTATTACAACTCTGTCAATATACACATGCCCATTTCCCCACACTTTTTTTTTTATATTTTTATTTATTTATGATAGTCACACAGAGAGAGAGAGAGAGAGAGAGGCAGAGACATAGGCAGAGGGAGAAGCAGGCTCCATGCACTGGGAGCCCGACGTGGGATTCGATCCAGGGTCTTCAGTATCGCGCCCTGGGCCAAAGGTAGGCGCTAAACCGCTGTGCCACCCAGGGATCCCTTCCCCACACTTCTATAAGCATTGGGTGTTACTGTTAATTGATAAAAAAGAAAAATTTCATTTTAGCTTTGTAAAGTGCTTATCCATGTCCTTTGTAGGTCTTATACTTTAAGTTGTCTTTTTCATTTTGTCTTGTTTTGTTTTGTTTTACCTTAAGTTGCTTTAGCATATTGTTATTACCGAATTCGTGTGTATTGGGGGGTAGGGGAGGTGATAACTGAGAAAGAGGTTGCTAGTAGTCCTAACTGAGCCCAGTGGTTTCAGTCAAAAAGGATAACTGTCTTGATACAAATTTGACCAAAAGGAGAAAACAAACCTCTGCAGTACAACACTGTTGTCTGCCCCAGAAATTGAGCCAGGAATTCTTTGTCTCTGACCGATGCCCTCTTCCAGCCACCAAGCCATCAAGAGGCTCCACAGTAGGTAACACAGTGAGACGGCTCTGGTGTTCCCAACCACAGAACTCTCAACAACCACAGGGGAAGCCTTCTGAGACCTGGACCTGAGATGCTGCCCTCCAGGATGGGCCCTCAGGTGAATGTGTATAGTACAACTTCGAATGTTTCAAGTCTAGAGGTTTACTCACTGACATACGCACTCTCCATGCTGCCAGAATCTAAGAAAACCCTGTGATAAGAACCCTCTGATTTTCTAATCACAGTCACATTCTCTTAGGATGCTGTTTTAAGTCTTTCTCCCAGCAAAGATCTCTTCTCCAGATGGATGAGGTTGCAAAGAAACCCATTCTCTGACCACAGACACAGCATGGGAGTTTGTAACTTATGCCTTTCTTTGAATCACCAGCAAGAGCGGGGCTCAGACACATTTCAGAGTTGCATGACTTTTGAAACCTTTCCCAGCAGCCAGGCTGTTATTATTTGCTGCTCTCCTTCAGGGATAACCTTAGCCCTTCCTCTCTGAGCATACCAGGGTTAAGGCTTAAGAATGCAAGTGAAGAGGTCTGTAGATTCAGATAGTCCTGAACTAAACACCAGCTCCTCCATGTAGAGTCTGCGTGAGCCTGAAGACTTCGTGTCCTCTGTGTCTGTGTCTGTCATCCGAAGACAACAGTAAAGCCCTCTATTGGGGGATCCCTGGGTGGCACAGCGGTTTGGCGCCTGCCTTTGGCCCAGGGCGCGATCCTGGAGACCCAGGATCGAATCCCACGTCAGGCTCCCGGTGCATGGAGCCTGCTTCTCCCTCTGCCTGTGTCTCTGCCTCTCTCTCTCTCTGTGTGTGACTATCATAAAATAAAAAAAATAAAAAAATAAATAAAAAAAATTCATTAACAACCATCACCTCACATAGTTCCTTTTAAAAAAAAAAAAAAAAAAAAGCCCTCTATTGGGTGACTATAAGAATTCAAGGAGATAAATGCACTTAAATCATTCCCACCTCTTAGTAAGTGCTCAATAAACGGTAGCTGCTATCGCTATTATATCTCTCAAAGAGTTTTCCATCCTAGGTTCCCCAGTCATTCTGCTTTTCAGTAGTTCCCACACTTCCTCAGAAAGCTTCAAAATCCAGCTTTCCAATACCTAAGAATCAGTCACCTATCCTAAATGCAATTCATAGTCATGTCTATACTGCGCCCTCTAGTGGCATCTCAGGGACTAGCTGACTCTGTAGAGGTGCTTGCTCCTGGCCTCTGGGGTGACACCAGGGCTGTAGGTCTATCTCACAATGTCAGATACATGCTCTCCACTCCCAATTTCACCTACCCCATGGCTTGGTTGTGGTGGTGCTCACAGCGCACCGATTCATCCCAGGTGTGAATGAGGCTCACACTCCTTAAGGCAAGACAGAGCAAATCACCAATCGCTACTGCCAGGTATCTTTCAAGTTTCAAAAATCAGGACACTCAGCTACATCAACACATTCCTCTTCGTATGCCCACCTGGGACCACTGGGAACACAGATGTAAATTTTATCTCAAGATAGCCCTCAGTAGCTCGTAATTCTACAACACAGACTGCAGATGATTAACAAAAGCCTATTATTTATTAAAATCTCTTATCAATAGATTAATAGCTTAAGATTATATCTGCTCTTGGGCCTGGTTGTCCCAAGGTAGTAAAACCAAAAACATTGGTGAAGTTATAGAAGTGCCGTAACAGATTTGTTGACACAAAGTTCCAGCAGAGATTTTCAGTGCAATATGAGGAGGAATGAGGGCCAATACCCATACGGCACTTGCTATGTGTTAGGCGTTATTCTAAAATAGATTTGCTCATGTGATCCTCAAAACAACATTGCAGGGGCATTTCTGTTCTGGTGATTCAGATGAGAAAACTGAAGCTCAAAGAGGTTAATAAATTGCCCAAAGTTAACAACTACAAAATGACAGAAGTGTCTAAAGAAGGCTATGCTACAATTTTACAAAAATCTCATCACTGATAGAAAAAGAAAAGACTAAGAAAAAGACACATGATGCATTTCAACACAAAGCAGCCCCCCCCCCCCCCAACCCTGGGATGTGAGGAAGTGGTGGCGGCAGGACCGGGCAAGGTGCAGCCTGAGGAAGAGGCTCTGCTGTGGCCCAAACAGTCCAGTCAGCTGCTCCCTGGACTTCAGATGGTGCTCCTGTCTGAGCTGAAGAACCCCACTGAACTCCTCTTGCCTTGAGTCCCACTTTCTAAACCCAAACCACCTCTCTTGATGTAAGACTCTAACCCAAACCTTCCACGGGAAAATAGAAGCCACGCAGCAGCTCTCCCTAAAGGGTTCCTTCTCTGTTGACAAGGATGAAAACATGAACAGATACGGATGTTAATCACGCTCTGGGAAGTTACTATGCTGAGACACTTGTTGAGAAGTGATTTAAACAGGCTAAGACACTAGCCCTGAAATGTGCCCTTGAGTAGAGCTGATTCTTTGCTACAAGCCTCAACAGTTAACCAGTTGACATGTCTCCAGACCCTCCATCATCAAATTGTTTATTCTCAGCTCATTATGGCAGTAAGCAGAGGACCACTGGCCCGGTACTAAAACTGTGGTTTTCAACTCCTGCCCCAAACTGAGTCTACATCAGTGAAATGTTCTTTGGCTTCTATAACTTATAGGAGCCAGCACATGCCTCTTTTTTGAAGTATAGTTCCTAATAATCCTATTCTCGAAGGGGAGGGCCCTCAAGCAACCTCAAAGACTCTCCTAGAGCCCTGCAGCATCCTCGGCCACTCGTACTTGCCAGCCCACTCACACCGCCTCCTCATCTCTCCCCCACAGGAGGTTTTGTAGCACAGACACTCTTGACCTACTTAAAGAACTCTAAGCTCCCGCAGCAAAAATACATGCATAAATATGTACCAGATGCACAGCTCAAATTTAAGAGGAATAGATTATGGATATGGAACTGTCAACATGACCCTCACAATCACATTTTTTTCAGTCTCCCATGTGGCGTCCACCTGCGGTGCGTTGTCAGTGGGTTTGGTTGAAACTCAGTAGGTTCCCACTTTCAAAATTGGCTTTATGCCTATGGGATTTTTTCAGCTTTGCTTTCAGCAATGTGCCTGACCATAAAACTAAAATCCATCTTTTAAAATATATACTTCTCCTTTAAAAATGTGTCTATAAAGGAGAATTGTTTTTAGCATTACCACTAGGAAGATTTGGGTTAGCCTCTTTTTTTTTTTTTTTTTTTTTTTTTTTTTTTACCACTTATAACATAATAAAAATTACATTGGGACAACTACAGGAGCTCAGTATTTTATTTTTAAAACTACTCTCCCTAATGAAAATGCGTCCTATAAAACATGTACTAAACATTTCTGAATAGAGCCTCAAAACATTTTTAACACAGATAAAACAGAACAAAGAGCTAAGAAGTAAGAGCCCTCTGTCAATTCCCAAGTTCACCTTGGACAAATGAGTAAATTCCCCTTGTACTAATCAAGCATCCTGCCTCTTCACCCTCCAGAAAGGCTAGGAAGCAATTGTAACAACCTACTCCACTATTTTTGAAAGGAACATAGACAAGAAAGATTCAGAACAGCTCTTCCAGCTTCAGTGGTTCTCGAAGAGAAATTCTGATCTTTCATTTACTCATAAAAAGAGCTACATAAAACAGAATCTGGGTTCTCTGGAATTTTTAAAACCAGACAATCTTCTGCTGCAATTGACTGAAGATGGGATTATTCCCAAAGAAAGTCTAGTTTGTGATAAGAATATCCAGAATCTTTTACTTCTTCAGCTGCAGAGCTAACGTTTACAAAAGGGTACACCAAGGTATGTGCAGCTCTTTTAACTACATTGCTGTTAGAGACTTAGAATCTGAATCTTACGTTCTTTAACCAAAAATGAAAGAAGAGAAACAAAATGGTCACTCTGAACTCATCAAATGTCAAGTTTCCTTTGTTAATAATAATCAGTCACTAGAATTCCTCTATTCTTTCTATATAATCTAATATCCTTCCTCTTCCCTCTATTGTCAACTGGTGTCACCTAAGTTCAGGCCCTCAATACCTCTTGTCTGGATAATTAGAACAGTCTCATACTTGTTCTTCCTGCCATCATCCTGGACCCCTCCAATCCAACCTTCCTACAATGATATTTATCATAAATGTAAAAATCTTTCTCCTGAAATTAAAATATTTCAGTGGCTCCCAGAACCTTGTGGATAAACTTTGAATACCTTATCACAGTATCTAAGGGACTTTATGAACCATGTGGTGACTATTTCTCCAGCCTCACTCCCTGGCCCTCCAGAGGCAGGCTACTCTTGGAGTCAGCACCTCTACACGGAAATGGTTAGCAAGTACAAGGAGCCAGAGGGCAAGTTGCAAATCACAGCCCAAGATAGAAGGTGTTAAGGGTCAGAGACCTCCCCACCAGCATTTCGAATCGAAGAATGGAAGAGGTGGTTATGGGTACCTACACATAGAATCTAGGGCATATTGGGGAGTGAAGAATTGAGGTTAAAAATAGAAAGCATACTCAATTATGTGTGTTGAACAAGTTCTGAAAATCTGTCGCACAACATTGTCCCTATAATTAACAATACTGTATCTATCATACACTTAAAATTTTGTAGAGGACAGATCTCACATCACATGCTCCTGCCACAACAAAACATATTTTAAAATAATAATAATAAAGAACAGAAGGGCGGTAAACCTGAGAGAGAGAGGACTTTTGCCCACCCAAGGCCACACTGGTTCCTTTAACTAAAGCACTCTCCTTCCTCTCTTCCCTTCATCTGGTTAACTTCAAGACATCACATATAGTAAGGCTTCTGATAAAAATGCCCCAAACTCTTAGCAGAGTTGAACTACTTGCATGTGCTCCCTTAAAACTCTGCTTCTCTTTATTTCAATACCTCTTTCCTCATTGTAATTGTCAATGTGACTTCTCACTACCCTTGGAGGGCAACACAGCATTAGTACACATCAGCCATAACTTCACCTCTGAGCTGTGTGTGGTATTAGGAATTTGGAATCAATAATACTCGCGGAATATTTTCTTTTTAAAAATTCTACAAATATATTACTATTTTTTACATGCAAGGTGACCAGAAGACAATGTGACCAAAACTGATATTAAAATCTGTCATTATAAAATTAAGGCTGCTTAAATAAACTCATCAGGAACTATTTATCATAGCAAGCCCCACTGTTCTCTCATAAGACCAAAGGATCATAGACCTTTCCAAGATTCCCACATTATCCTAAAGTTTATAATTTTAGAGACTAAGACAATTAATTTCTTCAGGAGTTCTAAATCCCAAAATTACCAATGCAACAAATCAGTCCTTTTCCTGGTGGATATAGAAATCTCAACTGGGTTAACTATCCAAATTCTTCCTAAAATAAGAGCAAAGAATCACCTATTATTTTCACAATTTGCAATATTTTAAAATTAACCCTATGATTTCACAAATATTTTGGATTTATTTCATCATCATCATCATACCATACTTTTTAAATACGTAGTAATCTGGTACTGATTTTAGAGATGAGAATGCAGCTGAAAAAGGCTTAGAAACTTGTTCAACATTATCTGGCTTCTTCAAGACAAGAAAAAAAAACCTGGAAAGCTCGTAAAGGAAAAGAAAAGGTTGTTTTCTCTTAATACTAACTTGAAAAAAAGAGAATCCTTTCTATAGTTGAATTTGATTGTTTTTATTCTTGCCTTCTTCTGAACTTCACATCCTACCTCTTATACACTGAATTTGGCCTCTACTCAATGAACTAATATTCCAAAATTAGCCTAGGAACCTGAGATATTTTCCAACTAGTGAATTAGCAAATGTACAGAACACACTGATTGTAACAGATGAAATGAAGGCTGATGCTAAAGCAAATAGAGTCTTGGAAATATTAAGGAACACACAGCAAGAAAAGAAATATATAACCTGAGACAGAGTTATCTGGGGTAGAACAGAATAGATATCAATAATTTTTTTATTATTAAAAAATAATGCTCAGTGGTTGAGCATCTATCTGCCCTTGGCTCAGGTCATGATCCTGGGGTCCTGGGATTGAGTCCCATATCAGGCTCCCCAGAGACAGCATGCTTCTCCCTCTGCCTGTGTCTCTGCCTCTCTCTCTCTGTCTCTCATGAATAAATAAAATAAAATAAAATAATTCAATTAATTAACATATAGTGTATTATTAGTTTCAGAGGTAGAGTTCAGTGATTCATTGGTTGCAATAACATCCAGTGCTCATTACATCACATGCTCTTCTTAATGCCCATCATCCAGTCATCCCAGCCGCCCCCTTCCAACAACCCTCAGTTTGTTTCCTATAGTTAAGGGTCTCTTATAGTTTGTCTCCCTCTCTGATTTTACTTTATTTTTATTTTTTTCCTCATTTCCCTTGCAATCCTCTGTTTGTTTCTTAAATTCCACATATGAGTGAAATCATATAATAATTGTCTTTCTAGGATTGACTTTTTTCACTTAGCATAATACCCTTTAGTACCATCCAAGTCATTGCAAGTGGTAATATTTCATTTTTGATGGCTGAGTAATATTCCATTGTATATATATATATTACATATATGTATATATATATACCACATCTTTACATATCAATAATTTTTATAAGACTTATAAATATATAAGATTTATAAGATCAGATACAAATTAGACTCTTAATAGATTATATTTTCTACTTCTAGTTTCTAGTGTTTTATAAAAGTGATTAACTTCAAGTCAAAATTTGACTCAAGTGTGTATACTCAAGTGTGAAGATGGAGCATATTTTTAAAATAAAGACAACTTATTTTCTTGATATGACAGTGGCACTTAAAAAAAGCTCATTTAGAGCTTAATGTATTTTTTAATGATAATAATGCAATTTAAACTTAAAAAGAGGGCATCTGGTGGGTCAGTGTTGAGCATCTGCCTTTGGCTCAGGTTGTTATACCAGGGTCCTGAGATTGAGTCCCGCATCAGGCTCCCCGGAGACAGCCTGCTTCTCCCTCTGCCTAGGTCTCTGCCTCTCTGTCTGTGTCCCTTATGAATAAATAAATAAAATATTTAAAACTAAATAAAATAAACTTAAAAAATATTTTTGTCTTTAAAGAGTGTTCCATTTCTTCATTTATTTTTTAAATTGAGATAAAATTTACATGGAGTGTATTTCTCTACTCCCAGGAATATTTCTCTACTCCCAGAAAATATTCTCATGCTCTCTTCTAATCAATCTACATCTCTTAGAGGCAAATCCTTCTCATCTGATCACCATAGATTAGATCTGCCTGGTCTGAAACTTCTTATCAATGGAATCTAAGGATATAAATAAAAATATATGTTGCATGTGTCTGTAGTTTATTATTTGATATTACTGAATAATATTCCATTGTATGACTATACCACAATACGTATATTAAAAATATAAAGCAGCTATAAACATTATGTTGACATATTTTGTGGACAAATATTTTCATTTCTCGTGCATAAATACCTAGCAGTGAAATTGCTACCTTAAGCAGATGTTTAACTTTGTTATGTTTATGTATGTTCAACTTTATAAGAAATTGCAAGACAGTTTATAAAGTTATTGTACAATTTTACACACTTTCCTGTAGTATGTTAGAGTTCCAATTACTCTACATCCTTGCAAATAAGTTGGCTTTGTTTTAAATTTTGTCCATTTTACCAAGAGTAAAATGCCAGCCATATCATTTTGCAATCTTATTGTGAGTTAATTTGCACATTCCTAATGTTGAGCACCATTTTGGACATATATGTGTCTTTTATGAAGTTTCTGTTCAAGTCTTTAGTCTATTTTTAATGGAATTGTCTGTTTATTATTATTATTTAATATATTATTTTTGTGACGATTTCAGACATACTGGTTATAAATCCTTTGTAATTTATATACATAGAGAGAGAGGGTCAGTCCATCACTTGACTTTTAAGTCTTAGGATTTTTTTTAATCAACAGAAGTTGGGTTTTTTTTAAAGATTATTTATTTGGAGGGGGCACAGGGAGAGGGACAGAGAATCTTTAAGCAGGCTCCACACTGAATGTGGAGCCTGATGTAGGGCTTAATCTCATGACACTAACATCAGGACCTGAGCCAAAACTAAGAGTCAGATACCCAACCAACCTCAATAGAAGTTTTTAATTTTGGCAAAGGGTGTTGTTTAGTGTATTGTAAGACTCTACAATTTTGTGCATGTATACTTCCTGAAGATAACTCTCTAGTACTTTTCTTCTCTTTAGGTTTTACAGTCTTATCATTTACATGTAAATCTATGATCCATATTGAAGAATTATTTATGTTTGATGGAAGTTAAGGATCAAAGTTTTTAAAACATGTTTTTAATGTTATAATTTTTTAAAAATCATTCTCCATTTGTTTGCTACAACTATAAAGAAATATCATGGATTTTTTTTTAAATATATGGCAACCTTGACAAAGTCACATCTTACTTCTAGTGGTAATTCTGTAGATGTCTTTGAATTTCCTGTGTAAATGACTTGTTACTTGCAAATAAACACAGTTGCACTTCTGCCTTTCTTATCAGTTGGTCATTTTTTTCTTGCATTTTTGCAAGCTAGACTTCAAGAGCAATATTAAATAGAAGTGTCAAGCAGTGATTTTTTTTTCCCTATTCTCACTCTTGGGAAAGAAGCATTCCAAATGTTCATAGGATGTTAAGTGAGATACTATGTATAGGCTTTTTATTAGATATTCATTTTCAAATTGAGGAAGTTCCCTTCTGTTGCTAGTTGTTAAAAGCTTTTAACATTAATGGAGGTTGAATTTTGACAAATGGTTTTGCTATAATTATTGAGGTGATCATATTTTTTTACCTTCTATTTTGTCAATTTAGTGGGTTGCCCTAATTTTTTCCAAATGTTAACCAACCTTCTATGACAAAGATAAATCCCAATTGATTACAATGTCTTAAACTTTTTATCTATTGCTGGATTTAATTTGCCAATATTTTATTGAGAATATATTTTTATGTTCAAAAGAGATATTAACCTTTAGTTTTGCTGTAGTATTTTTCTGTTTTCTTTATCAACCTAATATTAAACTCACAAAATGAGTTGAAATATCTTTCTCCCTCTTTTCTGAAAATTTTCATAAAATTGGTACTATTTTTTTCTTACATGTCTGATAGAACTTATCAGTGAAGCCATCTTGGCCTTATTTTTATTGGCAAAAAAGTTTTAAATGGATATTTCAATTTCTACAATAAATAAAGAGATACTTGGCTTTTCCATTACTCTTTTTAAAATCAATTTTGATATTTGAAATTTTCAAGGAATTTGTCATTTCATTTTACTTTACATTATTTCCAATATTCCTTTATCCTTCTTTCAATGTCTACAGATTCTGCAGTCATATACTCTCTTTTAATTCTGCTACTGGTAACTTAGGTGTTCTTTCTCTTTCTTTTCTTTCTTTCTTTCTTTCTCTCTTTCTTTCTTCTTTCTTTCTTTCTTTTTTCTTTCTTTCTTCTTTCTTTCTTATCAGGCTTACTAGGAGGTTGTGTTAGTTCCCATTGCTGCTGTAACAAATTACCACAAATGCAATGGCTTAAAACAACAGAAATTTATCCTCTAACTTCTGGAAGCCATAAATCTGAAATAAGTTGTACAAGCCTAAAATTAGTGTGTCAGTGGAGATGGCTGTTTCTGGAAGCTCCAAAGGGGGATCCATTCCTTGCCTCTTCCTGTTTCTGCTGGGTGCTGGTATTCTTCAGCTTATGACCACATCACTACAATTTCTGCTTCCCCTGTCAGTTTTTCTCCTTGTCTCCTGACGTCAAACACCCTCCCTCTTACAAGGATCCTTATGATTATATTTAGGATCCATCCAGACAATCCAGAAGTGTCTCCCCTTCTCAAAATCCTTAATTTAAGTGCATCTGCCAAGTTTCTTTGCTATTTTGTTCTATATTTTGCTGGTCTCTAGTCTTACCTTCCATGTTTCTTTTATTCTAAGTACTTTGGCTTTAATTTTATTTTTTTTAGCTTAACATGGAAACATGGATCATTGATTTTAACCTTTTTTATTTCATAATGTAAGTATAAGAACTATCAATTTCCCTCTTTACAATGTTTTGACTATACCCCCAAATATTTTGACATATATTCATTAGCTAATCACATTGTCTAATTTACCTTGTGACTTCTTCAGCCCATGAGTTATTTAGAACTGTTTTAAGTTTCAAGTGTTCAGAAATTCTTCTGGTTATATTATTGCTATTGATTCTAATTTAATTCTATTGTGGTCAGAGAATGGTCAAGGACTGTAAAGAGTCTGAGAATTTATCCCACTTGAAAGCTAACAAGTTAACCTGCCACAAATTTATGGTTGCTGGCAGAACATGCAAGACCCCTAGGTCAGAGAAAAAGAACTTCATTAGTCACAATAATAACAGTAGCCAGAGTTCATCATTCACACCAGTTCCCTGAGCTCTTATTCCCACAGAGTGATAAAAAGAGGGTCAGGTGATACCCAAACATAGGACAAGTTGTGATATGGGAGAGAAACCCCAAACTTAGAGAACTGGAATCTTTTCTAATCAGCAGGAAGCCTACCTGACCTTTGTCCCATTGTCATTAGGAGTCCCTTCATTTAAGAGTACCTGGGTGGCTCAGTTGGTTAAGTGTCTGCCTTCAACTCAAGTCATGATTCTGGGGTCCTGGGATTGAGCCCTGCAGGAAGCCTGCTTCCCCCTCTGTCCCTCTCCTCTGCTCATGATCTCTCTCTCACTCTCTTTCTCTTTCAAATAGATAAATAAATAAAATATTTTTTGTAAAACTCCATTCATTTATTTTTCAGTACCTTTTCTTGTGCTCTTCAAAATTAATTGTTTCCATTGATCTATATCCAAGCCATTGGCCCAACACTTTTCTGCTGTCTCCAATCTGCTGTTAAGCCCAATCATTGAAAACTTCTTTTCAGTTACTGAATTTCTCCATTTTAGAATTTACATTTGGTCTTTTTTATAGGTTCCATTCCTCTGCATTTGTTCCCTCATTATAAACATAATTTCCATTAGATCCTTGAACATATATGGCTGCTTCAAAGTCTTTGTTTACTAATTCCAATAGTTATGTCAACTCAATCCATTTGTATTAGCTGCCTTTTCCTATGACTAAAGGTCATATTTTCCTGTTTGTTTGCATGTAAAAGAAATGTTTATTGCTTATGATACATTGTAAATTATACATTCAAAAGACACTGGATTCTATTATATTTCTCCAAAGAGTATTGATTTTTGTTCTTGCTTGCAGTTAAATTACTGGTTGACCACCCTAAATTTTAGGAGGCTTCTTTTATGGAATTTCCATAAATGCAGCAACTTTGCTGGGGCATGTCTTTTCAAAGTCAGCCCTTTGTACTAAGGCAAATTTGTTAAAGAACTCAGTCTTTGCTGCTAAAGTGTGGCCCTTTCTGGTTTTTAATCAAAAGGTAAATACAGTAGGAACTAAACAGGGCTCAAACTCCAAACTGTCTCTCTTCTGGTGGGCATCTGTTGAAATATCTGTTCATACCTTACGGGCTTTCAGCTGTTGCTTTCTAATAGATTCCTTGAAGCCAATGCATATTAAGATCGAGGATCAGAAAAGGATTTGATAATATACTTTATACATAGAATTTAGCGCTCCCTCTTTTATTAAGATTTCCCCCCTAAATTTCTAGTCACTTTCCAGTCCCACACTATCCTTCTTACACTTCAAACCAATAAGACTGCAACTTTCTGCTAGAGTACTAGTTGCCTAGACAACACTGTAGTCTGGGTGGTATACTTAGGAACAACAACAAGACAGAAAAATGTAGATCTCACCGAGAGAATTGCTCATCTTTCAGTGGATAAATTCTCTTCATTCTCAGCTTGCTCTCCAGTGCTTGCAAGTGAGAAACTTTTTTTTTTCTTTTATGTTTTTTGCAAAATTTATGGTTGTTATCTATAGGACAGTAAATCCAAAAAATAAAGCATCTGCATCATAAATAAATCAAAATAAAAAGTGATCCAAGGAAGAGAAAGTTTTCCCATCTGCCCTCCATAAAACAGGTGAAGCAACCAACCCAATATAATCAACATTGCAAAAGATGAGATTACTACTATAACTAAAGCTATAATATGTATTTTATTAGAAATCTTCCTGAGAACAAGAAAAACGAAAGATAAAATCATTAGCATTAGCACTAGTAAATGTTATTTGGAAAACAACAACATTACTTCATCCTGTTTACCTTGGTGCTGTGACTCTTATAGGCATAACAAAGCCAGAATTCGTGTGTGTGTGTGTGTGTGTGTGTGTCTGTGTGTGTGTGTCTGTGTGTGTATTCTCATACATAAGTGCAAAAAAAATACATAGTCAATTCTGGTGACAGAAGGAAGTCTAACAATCTTCATCTTGGCTGACAATCACAATTACATATCATTGTCAACTATGTGGGAGCAGAAAACTAAAATGTATTTGAAAACTAACACTGCAGCTACTGAAGCCAATAGTTAAGTCAGGAAAAAGAAAAAGAAAACATCTTGGTCAACAGAGACATTTCCAAAGCTAGAACTTTTTTCATGTTGAAGAGTTGCCTACTATGTGAAGTTTTTGCCATGAAGATCGTATAGGAATCCATAGTAAAATATACAAATACTCTAAACTCTTCGAACCTCCCTTCCATCACAATTGCTACTTCCCAAAAGGGGTCAGTGATAGTCACACACGCAAGATGTTCCCAGAGGAGCAACATCTATCACAATGACAAGTGTCTAGAGCAATACTTTTCAAAATGTAACATGTATAAGAATGACCAAAGATCTTCTTAAAATTCAGATATTTATTTGGTGACTTTGAAATGGGGCTCCAGATTTTGTATTTCTAACAAGCTCCCAGATGGTAATGCTGGTCCACAATCCACACTCACAGTAGGAAAACTATAGAGTCCAGACAGTCAATCACTCATGTTCGGTAGTCAGACTAACATTATGCCCTGCTTCCAAGGGATTTCACTTCTCTAAATAGAGGAGATTAGAGCAGAGGTATCTAGGCCACAAATTTTAAAGAAGCACTCAGTCTTGGGTGTTGACCCTGCACTCGCAGGAAAGTGAATGCCTCCTTAAGTTTTGCACCCTCAGCACCTCTCTGGCTCAACTCTAGTCCCGACCCTGGGTGACAGTGAAGACAAGAATCATAATGAATTTGGGTATTGAGATTTCAGGAAGAAAAAAAAGAAATTTTTCTTTAACTCACTCATTTTTCTTTAACTCACTAGTAAGGGGACCAGTATGAAGAGGAAAATTATTGGAAATATGACATAATATCCATCTATTCAGAATTATAATGGTTATAACTCTTCCTTAATCCCTGCAGTGTCTGAGACCAGATGAAAGGAAGGAGTTAGTATACTCATCCAGAATAGTAAGGATATCATAATGAAGTTTCGCAGAAGATGCCCAGTATTTCTTTTCTTTTTTCCTTTTTTTTTTAGTAGCATAGAATTTATAATTAAGCAATTAAATATTTTACATAGACTGAAGACTTTTTTCACTGTTTTTTTTTAAGATTTTATTTATTTATTCATGAGAGACACAGAGAGAGAGAGGCAGAGGCAGAAGCAGAGGAAGACACAGGCTCCATGCAGGAAGCTGGATGTGGGACTCGATCCTGGGACCCAGGGATCATGCTCTGAGCCAAAGGCAGACATTCAACTGCTGAGCCACCCAGGCGTCCCTTCACTGTGCTTTGGATTGAAAATTTTCTAGTTTTATAAGTAACTAAAATCAAACAATTAATCAAAATAAAACAAATTCAAGAAAAGACAATAAGTAAGAACCTTGTTTAATTCCATTGAGGGTCATGAGTTCTGCTATTTAAAAGTTATATTCACATTTATAACAATATAGTATGGGAAAGGGTCATATGTAATATTAAATGGAAAATATATTTGATATAAAATTATATTTGCAATATGCTTACAAATATTTTTTGAAAATTTGGCATAAAAAAATTTAATTAACATTTAAATTTTAATCAATGGTTTTTGTTGAGTAGCAGAACTATGGTTAATTCATTTTTCTTTAACTCATTAGTAAGGGGACCAGTAAGAAGAAAAGCTGGTTCAAAGAGCATTTGAAGAATTAAGTATTCACAAACATTTTGTAAAATAAATTTAGATCTATCAGATGGCTAAAATCAGAATCACAAGAAACAACAAGTACTGGTGGGGAGGATGTGGAGAAAAAGGAACACTTGTGCACTATTGGTGGGAATGCAAACTGGTGTAGTCACTGTAAAAAACAGTATGGAGGATTCCTCAAAAAATTAAAAATAGAATTACCATATGACCCAGAGAATTCCACTACTGAATATTTACCCACAGAATATGAAAAAACAATTTGAAAAGAAATATGCACCCCCATGTTTATTGCAGCATTATTTATAGTAGCCAAATTATGGAAGCAGCCTAAATGTCCATTGATAGATGAATGGATTAAAAAGCTGTGGAATGTATGCATGTGTATATGTGTATGTATAATGGAATATAATATATATATTATATCCTATTACATATATATGTATATATATCATATATATATATATGTGGATATTACATAATGTAATATGTAATATCCCATTACATATATATGTATATATAAAAAAGATGAAAAAGCCATAAAAAAAAGAATGAAATCTTGCCACTTGCAATATGAGTGGACCTAGAGAGTATAATGCTAAGTGAAAAAAGTCAGTCAGAGAGAGAGAAATACTGTATGATTTCACTCATTTGTGGAATTTAAGAAACAAAACAAATGAAGACCAAAAAAAGACAAACCAGAAGATGGACTCTTAACTATAGAGAACAAACTGATGGCTACCAGAGGGGAGGTAGGGAGACGGTGAGGGGGGTTAGGCTGTGAAACAGGAGAATTAAGAGTACACTTACCATGATAAGCACTGAGTAATGTATAGAATTGTTGAATCACTATATTTATACCTGAAACTAATATAACACTGTATGTCAACTATATTGGGAAGGAAGGATGGAGGAAGGATGGATGGAAGGGAGGGAGGGAGGAAGGACAGGAGGAAGGAAGGAAGGGAGGGGAAGAAAGAGAAAAGAAAAAAAGAAAAATTTAGAATAAGATTACTAGTTAGGTACAAAACAGGTCAATGTTCTAGAAGGCAATAAAACCATAATTTTTGGATTATCATTTCTATTACGAACACCTCCAACTTATGATGGTTCAACTTTATGATTTTATTACTTTACAATGCATGAAAATGATACACATCCAGTAAAAACTGTACTTCAAATTTTGGATTTTGATCCTTTCCCAGGCTAGCCACATGAGGTACCAAACACTGTCGTGATGCTGGGCAGTGATAGGGAGCAACCCCCCATTCTGAGAGTGAACAATCAACACACTTACAATCTTTCTGTACACATACAACCATTCTTGTTTTTTCACTTGTAGTACAGTATTCAATAAATCACAAGAGATCTTCAACACCTGATTATAGGCTTTGTGTTATATGATTTTAGCCAACTGGAGGCTAATGTCAGTGTTCTGAACACATTTATGGCAAGCTAGGCTAAGCTATGATATTTGGTAGGTTAGGTATATTAAGTGCATTTTTTACTTACCCTATTGTCAACTTATAATGGGTTTGTCTGTATCCTGTCATAAATTTAGAAAGATGTATACACAGAAATATACAAGTTAATATGTAATTTCACAGTGCTTAAGCTTTAATCAAACAATAACAAAATTGACACAAGTGTACTATCCTAGAGAATTAAATCGTCCTTTGGTGAACAGCTAAACAATGCCATTGATGGATGTTGCCCCTCTTTTGCCTTATTTCTATGTTTTGGACAATTTTCTTACAGAGGGTAAGAAAAGTTTCCCAAAGAAGGTAATGTTTAAACTGAGATTAGAAGACAAATTAGTAGTTTGCTGTAACAAAAGGGCATGCTGGAAGCATTCCAAGCTGAGGGGAATGCATGTTCAAAGTCACAAAAGGAAAAGAAAATGGACTCATAAGTAAGGACAAATATAAGGATGCAAAAACTTGCAAAATGATGTTAGGCTAATTGAAGTCTGATCTCCCTGCCAGCTGTCTTGTCCCTTCCAGTTCATTCTCCAGACTGCAGCCAGTTGTGATCTTTCCAAAGAGCTCATTGCAAATTTGATCATTTTAGCCATCAGCTTACAAAACGCCAACGTGTCCCCTGTGTTTACTGAAGAAGATCCAGCTTCCATAGACTGATTCCTAAGTCCTTTATTTGGATCCTTCCTAACTATTTCTTCCTACCTCTCCATTTGAACCCAGTGGTACACCCTTGCTAAGTCATTTAGTTTCCTGCCACTGTGTCTCATTCCTCTCTTTTCTTCTGGAATATCTTTCTCACATTGCCTGCCTATATCAGAAATTCTCATCCTTGGTTGCACATTAAAATTATTTGAAAACTTAAGAAATACTGATGGCCAGATTATAACTCCAGATCAATGAAAATCAGAATTCCTGGGAACGGATTTCTATTATTGATTTTTGGAAAGTTGCCTAGATAATCTTAATGTGCAGCCTAGGTTAGAAGTTCATGATATCAAAGGGCAAAGCAGAAAAGTACTAGGTTATAAGAAATTCTCATCCCTCAAAGCTCTTCTTAAACACTGTATACTCCATGAGTGCTCCCTAACTCCCTGCTCCCACCCCTGCACAATTATTCCACTTTCAATACTCCTAAAGCCCTTGTAACAGATCTCCTTGGAGTTTGTAATGATTTATATGTAAGTATACTTCAGTGACAAAGAATTAAAAACTCCATTATGTCAAAGAACATATGTATTTATTTTTTTAATTTCTATCAACTAGTACCATACCTTACATGTGGAAAGAATTATGTTAATGAAGAATGAATATATTAGTGATAAACAAAAGGAGCCCTAAGCCAGTTTTTTAACTTTTCATTGAAGAAAAAACAAAGGAGGAAAAGTTCATATATCATATGTGTACAGCTTGCCACATTTTCACAAATTAAAAACAACCACACAAGAGTCTCCATCACAAAATCTCCCCCTGCTCCCTTTCCAGGGCCTATTACAGTGACTATTCATCCCCAAAGTACCACTATCCTGACTTCTAACACCACAAACTGGTTTTACCTATTTTCCTACTTTATAAAAGGCACCATCAAGTATGTATTCTTTTACACTGAATGTGAGACTCATCTTTATTGCTGCATATCCTGTAGACCATCCATTATTATTGCTATATGATAACCTATTAGTTGAATAACAGTAAAAGTATAAAAATGAAAAAAAAAACAGTAAAAGTTATTTATCCTTTCTCCTATTGATAGATATTGGTTATTTTCTAATTTTTGCCTAGATGAATAGACTATAATGTCATTTTACCACATTATCTTGTGGTGATCATATGAACGCATATTTTCTGGGTAGACAGGTAGGAGTAGAATTACCAGATCATGAAATATGCATATGCTCACCTTTAAGAGATACTGCTAAGCAGTTTGTACCATATTTATTCTCCAACTTAAAGCATATGAAGGATTCAATTCCCTCATCAACTCTTGGTATTTTCCATCGTTTTCATTTAGCCATCTTGGTATCACTTGTGGTTTGTTTGCCTTTTCCTATACTTAATACAATAGAGCATCCTTTCTTCTGTTTACTGCATGTATACATATTCTCTTTGGTAAAACTTTTGCCCACTCTCTTATTGTGTTGCTGATTTTTCTTGCTAATTTGTGATATTTCCTTCGATATTACAAATATAAGTCCTTTGTCAGCTCCATGTACTAAAGTGCTCTTTCAGTCTCTAATCATGTCTTTATATAAGCAGTTCTTGCTTTTATTACTATATTCTAGTGCAGCAGCACCATTTTCTTCTGTATTATGGTATTTGACTCCTGTTTCAATTGTTTTATCTACTCCAAAGTCAGAAAGATATTCACCTATATTTTTCTCTAAGTGTTATTTTATCTTTTACATTTAATCTGCAGTCTATCTGGAATTGATATATATATATATATATAGTATGTGATGCATTTTTTGTCAAATAGATATCCAATTAATGCAGTACCTTTTATCAAAAAAATCATATTTTCCCCACTGTGTTCCAGTGTTACCTTTGTCATAGACCATTTGCCCATATATGGGTGTGGGTTTATTTTTGGACTCTATTCCATTCCGGTGGCCTATTCTTATATCAGTATCATACTGTCTCAGTTACTTATTATATCCTTACATCAGATGATATAAATGCTCTAGCTTTATTTCATTTCAAGTTTACCCTAGCTATTCTTAGGCTTTTGTCTTTTCATGTAAATTTTAGGGTTAGCTTATGAAATTTAACCTCCTTAAAAAACTTACTGAAATTTTTTGATAGTACGTTGACTTTATAGATTAATTTGGGAAGAATTTAAGTATTAACAGTTTATTGGATCTTCTAATCTGTGGACATGTCATTTATTTAGACCTTATTTGATTGTCCTAAATAATATTTTTAAGTTCTCAATGCAGAGATATTACATATCTTTTATCATATTTGTCTCTGGCAATAAGTTTGATAATACATGCAAAATGTTGTCTACTGGGAAAGCTCATTAAATACTCAGTGTCCACTGTATCAAAATTCCAGACTCCCAGAAGGAAAGCAGATGTTCAGAATAAACTACATTATTTGCACAGTTTAGGCACAGTGGACAATTCTCATCAGTTAGGGTCATTGGACCCCTCCGGAAATTCAGGTTCCCAGACAGCAGCTAAAAGACTACCTCGCAAGTAGACCATTCTAGAGATAAGCATTCTCAGGTCTTCTGTGTTAACTCTTTTCTACATATGTCTTTTAAAATTTTATTTACTGTTTGGTTTTGGCTGGTACATAGAAGGACAATTGATTTTTACATATTGATATTATATCCAATGACCTTGCTAAAATGACTTATGATAGTGTATTTGCATATTCTCCCAGAGTTTCTAAGGACAGACTCATATGGCTATTGACTATCTTCTTAATAGAAATATTGAACTCCTTCCCCCAGGATGTAAATTAATATAGTGATTTCATCAAGCTATAATTTTCTATTACTACATAAATACAGTGTGAAATACAAAAAAAAAACTAAATATTTTCTCTTCTATACTTAGAAAAATGGAGAAGAAAGATAGGTATAGACATTCACAAGTTCCAGAAAAACAAGCAGGCCTATTACAATATTGGATAGTGGTATAAGAATATAATATATAATAATATATGGCATAGTGTAGTACAGTATATTATATAGTATAATATATATTATAATACAAATATACATACCCATTTAACATTCCTAATCAGAGACATTTGGGGAATAATCCTTTAGGTAGGGATATATGGTCTTTCTAATTTGGTTTGCAATTAGTGATAATATTATCTCAACCCAGAACAGGTTGGGAAGCTCTGCAAGAATGGAATGATGAACCCTTTTTTTACATATTCTCTTATTATTAATGCTTTTTACAATCACTTTATTCTTTGTGGCTCTTCCTTTACAAAACAGTTGACTTAATATATGTTAGCTCAGTCTCCTTTATTGCAAGTATCATAACTTTAAGTTGCTTCAAGAAAATATTATTATAAGGAAAATGGTATCTTGCACCCCACAAGCTCATAGACACAGAACCACTCTGATAAATCCATTCTTTTTATAAACTTTTGTTAGTCATCATCAGATTGTCTGCCTCCAGATTCCCCACTTGGGGAATCATTAAATTCTTGAGGCCACTGCCTTCTCCAGCTTACCATTCCAAGGCCTGCATTCTCCAGCCCTGCAACCAATCTGTCCACAATTGTAGAGGTAAGTTCCTGCCTCTGCAAGACCAACATGGTCTCTGCATGTAGACAGTATTCTTCACAATAACCAGATATGAAGAGCAGATGGAGTACCAGCTCTTCTGTTGAAGACAAAAGGATCAGAAGAGGAAGAAGGAGGTCAGTCTCCAGATAAGTCAAGACTACAGAGCCTAGAAAATATAAGAGGTCTGGTCTACCACTAGCTTATTGCAGTTTATTTTTTCCCCTCATTCTGCCTACCTAAGACCCTTAAACTCCTCACTTTTCACATATCTGGAGACTAATCCCATGTGAGAAACACTTAGAAAAACAAGTGTGACAGCTCTGCTTGAGGCCCAGAAAGAAGGCTCTTTCTAAAAGGGGCCCTTTGGTTGTTTTCCCAGGTAAGATGTTTAAGACTTGATCCCTGTTGCCTGAATTCCTTTCTCACCACACCCAAGGTCATTTTAATGAAAATTCCAAAGTCCAAGCCAAGAGGATAGAATTGCTCTTAATCCTTCAGCAGTGCCGTCATTTGATCCCTAGACCCGCTGGGGTGATTATTGTGTGTCTGCAGAGTACAGCTAAGTAGACAGAAGAAGGAAGTGGCCGCCACTGCAGGAGGCCAGTTTCCAACCCTTATTTCTGTGTTGGTGTGCTGTTGTTACTTCCCCAGTCCCAATGATCTCTCGCCCTCCCACCAACCTTTCTCCCTATCCTCTCAAGATAATGTTGTCACAACTGTTCTTCACCTTTCAGAGAAGTTCACAAATTCATTGATATTTTTTAAATAGTATTAATTTTATTGTGAAAGTTGAATCAGAATGTAATTTATTTCCTAGTTTCCTCATGCTCAGAGGAGGCTTAGTTTGTGTGGAATGTGCAATTATACTTCTTGACATCCTTATATCTATGACTTAGCATTTCATTAGAATGTTGAAAAATCGTGTTGTAAAAGGAAATGGAAAATGAAAGAAACAACTTGGATGCTTTTTTTTTTTTTTAATTTTTTTAATTTGTTTTCATTTTCTTTCTAACTTCCTGAGTGATGGGGGAATGAAAGGGCTGACGACCAAATGTCTGGGATGTTCTGGGACCTCGCTGTCCCCTGAGCCAGATATGCACACATTCTCCAGTGCTGCAAGGACTAATCAACAGTCTCAGTAGTTCCTAACTAATGACCAGACTGAGTGGCAGCCCCCAGCTTCCTGTCATGCTGAACTCTGGAAGCCACTGATTGTTGGCCTGGCCAACCTGCCGCCAGCCTCTAGCAAACCTGCCAAAGTCATCTGCTCTGGTATTTTCTTGCCTCTGTGATTAAAGGGGTAGATCCTTCCCTACAACTGGCTGAACAGAAGGGAGGCAGAGGAGTTCTGCTTCAAGATGTAAAACAGATTCCTTTCTTTCCAGGCCCTAGAGGCAAACACGTCTATGGAGTATTCCTCTCACAGAAGAAACTTGCTTCTATTAAAATACTCAGGTTTAAAAAGATTAGAAGTTTTAAGACATTATCACAAAGAGTAATCTAAGTGAAGATAAATTTGAAGACCATTCATTATAAATAATGTCTTTCACTTGCTCATTTTTTCCCACCAAATACAAAAGTGCTACAGGAAGATGAAAGTGAAGCTGATTATTTTTCTTATAGGAATGATACCATATCGATTTATATTCCTTAATCTCTTTCTCCTTCCCTCCAACCCCTAGAACTTTCTCCCACGAGTACTGTGCAGCCATAATGGGAGACAAGGGGAGATGAGGTAGTAAGTGGCCATGACAGCCCTTCCAGCCTAGGAGCATGCAATGTCCCTAATATTCCTCATGACTCACTGTACCAAGAATCCTCCGGAATTTGACTTTCAAAAGGCACAATTAAACACAATAGGAGTTTACCTCAAGCTGCCATGGATGGTGTGTCTGAACTTCTTGATTTATAAGAAATACCCTTAACTTCCTTAAGGGAAAATGAGAATTTTTACATTTCATTCTAATTCTTTCAAGGAAAAAAAAAAAGAAAGATAAGAAAGTGTAAAAGCCAAAGCAATATCATTCAGAAGGCTTACCAAGAACACAAGAAGATCACTGTCCCAGAAGACACTCTATAAAGTTCACTACCTGCCCCATTGCCTCGATCTGCATCCTCACACGCACAAGGAACAATGAAGTCACTTCCATTATACCACTGCTACAGTTTTCAGACTTTTTCAAAAAAGCCAGAAGAATCCTCTCCATATAATAACACCATAAATAACCTCCTAAATAAACCAGTAAAACATTTTAACATTCCTTGACAGTTTTCAAATCTTATCTGGTCCCCCAAATACCCCCAAATCATACCCAAATATGATTTTGCTTTCCCCATTTTACCAGAGAGGCCACTGAAGTTCATGAAGGTAAGGAAGACAAGAAAAAAGTATAATCCAGAACCAGGGCTTCTGATTCTGAATCCACAGTGGCATTCTAGTCCTACTTCTGTGAGCACTCACAGGCCATCTGGCCTTGGCTACATTGGACAATGATCTAGGCTTAGATTCCCTTAATGCAAAAAAGGGAGGGAAGGAGAAAGAAAAAAGGAAGGCTGACCCAACTGATGTTTACAGTTTCTTGGTTTCCACAGTAAAATAAATCTAAGAACCTTCTCAGGATACTTCACCGGCCATGTCCTCTTCTCAGGTTTCTCAAGAGTAATCAGTAATGACTTTTCAGTTTTTTTTGTGTGTAAGCAAGAAGTCAATCGAAGTCAGCATAACCTTTGAGATGCCCATCAAATTGGCAGATTGGCATCAAATGGTCAGTCTGTTGCCCTGCCCAAGATCCCTACAGATCTGCTGTGGCTTATGCCCTATGCACTACATCAATTTTCTCCTTCCCACCGAAATCTAGAATTCACTCTAACTTCTAGCAGCTGTTATTTCCATTTTTCCAATGCAGATTCAGATGTGAGCCACCAACCCCTCTCTTCAGTTCTTCTCCCTGCAGACACTACAGACACCACTCAAAGATCCTCACGGGAGGATCTCTTTAGCAGAGTTGTGAAACTTCACTTAAACAATGGTGGAGGTCTCCCAACACTTTTAATAGCCATCACAACACACCCTCCCATTAGAAGCACTCGGCCACCTTAGCCCACAGGTCATTCTGATCCCAGCTCTCTTGCTGCTCAGACCTTATGGCACCACTGCAGTCCAAGGAGGGGAACGGAGGGCTGGCCTTTTCATGCAAAGGGCACAAAAAGGAGTTTTCTAAATATAAAGCCACCACTTCCAGTTAGCTAGTGTTCCCCTCGTTTGGGGGCAGATGTAGCAATAATCAGCTGCGTTTTTAAGTAGCATTTTCCCTTTGCCACACTGATGTCAACCAACGTGAAGCAGAAGGAATGCTCAGCCCGCAGCCCAGCTCTGCTTTTGCACCTGGAACTCAGCTTCCCTGTCTGAAGACAAGCAGCTCAGGAAAGAAAGGATTCTTAACTTTGTCTATGAAGAGGAGTTCGCATTACTGCCCACCTGACTTGGGACTAAAGGAGAAGGATGCAGAGCTGGCCCTGGGCTGCAGGGCACAGCATCGCTGCTAAGAGCAAGGACAGGAGGGCAAGAGCTCGAGAAGAGGAAGCTTGAGTGGCAGTATGCGTGCGAGACGAGCCCGATAACCTGGTCCTCTCCTAACTCTACATGACTCTTGGACATGTTGACCGGGGTCAAATTGCCTAACTTGGTCAGATCTCATTTTCCTCACATGTGTAAAAATGTCTAATTTGGGCCCCATCTATCTCACAGGGTTTACATGTGACTGAAATGAGGGAATGTGTGTGAAATCATATAAAATTCATATAAAATGTATCACATTTACTATCAGCTGGCAGTCACGCCCACTTCAGCGGCCAGCAACATCAAGGAGTCATCCAGTGTAAACAGTTCTTCCAGTATAGATTTTGTTAAATGGATCACAAATCCTGCTTACCAGGATTGCTTGATACCAATTTTATGTCGGTTTTCTAAAACATAAACATCTAAGAAAAGGCAGGTGATCCTGTACAATGGTTGTGGGGAAAATTTGATTGCAATTTTTATTGGTGTTGAAATATTGGCACAGAAAGGCTGTGTCAGCATCATATTTCATATATATGTTTTTGTGAACTCAAAAAGGGGTAGTATTTGCAAGATTATAAAATTTATTGTAAGCCAAACTGTGGGAGGAGCCTCGGTGTCCATCGAAAGATGAATGGATAAAGATGTGGTTTTATGTATACAATGGAATATTACTCAGCCATTAGAAACGACAAATACCCACTATTTGCTTTGAGGTGGATGGACCTGGAGGGTATTATGTTGAGTGAAATAAGTCAATCAGAGAAGGACAAACATTATATGGTCTCATTCATTCAGGGAATATAAAAAATAGTGAAAAGGAATAAAGGAGAAAGGAGAAAAAATGAGTGGGAAATATCAGAAAGGGAGACAGAACATGAAAGACTCCTAAGTCTGGGAAACGAACTAGGGGTGGTGGAAGGGGAAGTAGACAGGGGGTGGGGGTGACTGGGTGACGGGCACTGAGGTGGGCACTTGACGGGATGAGCACTGGGTGTTATTCTATATGTTGGCAAATTGAACACCAATAAAAAATAAATTTATTTAAAAAAAAGAAAGAAAATAAATAAATAAATAAAATTTATTGTATTTTTATTATTATTTTGGTATTACTATTTTTATTTACATGCTCATTATTATTGTGATATATGGGTTAATTTCCTTGCTAGCCATTTACCTAGATACTCTTAAAGCCTCATCCTCTAAGATCAGAAGGTTTATGAGATATTTAAAAATTGTTGTAATTAATTGTATCAATTTGGGCAACCAGTTGCATCATTCAGAAGTTGTATAAATTAAATCCACAAATACCATAGTTTGGGGGGAAAAAAGAAATAGAAATTCGATTTTGAGCCCCGCGATTCGAGGGCCAAGAATAATGGGATTAAAGTTTAAACTTGCACTCAAATTGGGAAGATAAATATTCTCCACACAATAATTTGTTTTCTGGAGGTCCAAAGGAACATAAATATTTTGAATTACATACACCATGTTGCATTTTAGCATTCTTTGATTTTCTTTTTGAGCAGAGACTATATGGATGCTTTACTAGAACTACAAAATTTCTACATGCTTATTTCTACAAAAGAAAGATAAAGAGAATAACCTCTACCGCCTGAGAGGTAACCACCCTGTAATCTCACGGACTGAAGCAAAGGCCCTCAAACACTTAGAACCAGCATCATTCAACTACCTGCGAAGGAAGTGGCTTCAGCCAGTCTCATTTCTGCCCTGTTGCCTTCGGGTGATTCTGGATTTGAGGACTTGCTCTATTGAAGGGGTGTCCAGTCGGACACCGCCCTGACCCAGAGGATGGACACAGGACCCCTTCCCTGGCCCGAGTGTGCTGGGGGCACTCCCCAACCCCTTCAACCCCCTGCCCCCCCACACACATCCCCACTCCTACCCTCCCACCCCCTCTGCCACAAGCAGGGCCCTCTCACCCTCAAGGGCGCCCAACCTCCGGGGGGCCAATGCTCCTTCTCTGAAGCCTGAACGCAGAGTGAACACAAATACCGCAAACCACTCAGCTCGGATACACTGCCCCAGCAGCTCGGAGCTCTGCTCCTGAAGTCAGCCCTGCATTCCAAGAAACCCCCAAAATTAGAGCCCTGATAAGATAACCAGGTAATTAATGGGACAATTTCCCCTTCCTGCTACGGGCAGTATTTCTTTTTTAATATAAATTTCTCATCATCTTAAGCAATAGCACATTCTCTTCCTGTAATCCTTAATAGCTTGGCCAAATGAAGCAGTACAAACATGTTATTCACATTTTTTGTGTCTTTTTCTTTCAGTTTGTAGATTACACAAAACAATCTTGTAAATATATTCAGCTTTTGGGGGTTTTTTGAGTTTTCTTTGTTTTGATTTGCTTCACTCCCCCAGCTGCCACCCCCTGCCTTTTTTTTTTTTTCCAGTACTGCTTCCATCTTCCAGATTTATAATCAGCTTTTTTTTTTCCAGGTCATATAAAGTGGACATTTTTCATAGTATCAAATATTAATTTACTACCGTGAATTTTTAAACAATTTTAGCTGCAGGATTTTTTTTTTAAGATTTTATTTATTTATTCATGAGACACAGAGAGAGAGAGAGAGAGGCAGAGACACAGGCAGAGGGAGAAGCAGGCTCCATGCAGGGAGCCTGATGCGGGACTCAATCCCAGGTCTCCAGGGTCATGCGCTGGGCTAATGGTGGCGCTCAACCGCTGAGCCACCTGGGCTGCCCCAGGGTTTTTGTTTTTTGTTTTTTGTTTTTCAGTAAAATTGTGTATGGACCTTGATATGCAAAAACATTGACAGAAGCTTAGCTATATTAAAAAAACATGATGGTGATGGCTTATAACCCCACCTATGGGCCCTAACCCTGCCCCTTGACTCATAAACTGCTCAGGGAAGACAACAGAACATAAGTCAAAAAAAAAAAAAATAACCACTTCTGTTGCATCATCTCTTATGAATATATGGCATTACATATTGCTTACTATTCAATTAAAATATATTCTTATACATTTTTTAGCCTCTTTAACTCATTATGTAGATGAGACTCAGAATTCCATATTGGGCGAAACCATTAATGACTAACTAGCAAGGGTCAGGCATGATGTAAAAACATTTATTTTTATAATTTGAGAATCCAAACATTGTCAAAGAATTCATGCATGCCAAACTGTTTTGTAATCATTGAAATAACAAGGTTTGAAAGCACTGAGAAGACAGAGCAATTTGAGATTATTTTGGTTTTATCTGATCAGGGCAATCCATCTTTCAATTACCTGTATGGCCACTCAAAACATAACTATCCAATAAAATTGCTTCTCTCCAGTGGCAGCCTGGCCTTTATCCTGATCATAGCTCCATCTAAAAATAACGAGCATCGTACAGGACAACGGGTACTCTACAAGAACATCTTAGTTAAAGGGCCTATCTAATTGATTATGTCCAAATTCCACTGGCATTCCAAATTGTAAAGATAGTGCCATATTCTAAATTGAATTTTCTGAAAGACTATCTGTACATTTCAACAGGCTAAGAATTCAGATTTCTGCCACAGTAGATGTCAGGGATTGATGCGAGTTGATGGAAAGAACGTGAAACCCTTGTATTCTAATAGACAATTAACTTGTGGTAGGAAGAATTTGCTGGGCTTCCTTACAGGATGACCAAACATGCTGCTCATGTTTTATGGGCAGAGTCTCTATCATTTGCTTCCCAAGAAAAACAACTGTGTGCGTATATGTGTGTATAGATGAATGTGTTAAACGATAAATCTCTTATTCTTTCGAATCCTTTCTGCCCCTTTCATGAAAAAGAATTACATCAGGCCTCTGTTGGCATGTACTTCAACTTCTAATCAAACAAAACACATGTATGTATCTGGCATATTCATATCTACATCAGACTGTAAAAGTAAAAAAAAAAAAGGCTATCATCCGCACATTTGATTTCGAGCACAACAGCAACAAGAGGTATTCAGTGGGCTGTCAAACAAAAAGAATCCATGACAGACCAGGGATATGCTATAAGAAAATGGAAGAGGGATTAAGACATAAAGGGAGAAAATTAGACGATAGGAATGAGAAAAGAAAAAAGAAATGAAAGCAGATAAAAGCTTAGAAAGCAAGAAAAAGGTCAAAATGTTCTTTAGAAGCAAAGACTTGAGTAGAAATGTAAAGTATGGACACTGAGGTTGATTATGGAAAAACTGCTTCACCTTTGTCCCAATTTCTTCTTCTATAAAATGTATCCCACGTATTTACCCCTATTCCCAGAGGTAAATGAGGAAATGCAGGTACAGCAATTAGCAAGGCAGTCAGTGAAGTAAATGTTCAATCCATGTTTGCTAACATGAGTTAGTGTAACAGGAAGGTACTATAATTACTTGTATTGTTTATAGAACTTACTTTACTATTTTAACATAATTTCATCTTTCTAAATATCAGTTATTCTAAGTATCAAATTTTGCCATTCTTCCTTTTTAAAAAAAAATGTTAAAACTGGTCATAAGGTTTATGTTTAACACTGGTCATAAGGTTAATATTCTAAAATAAGGAATACCGGGAAGAAATTAGTAACAGTCAAACCAGTTCATAAAGTATAATAGTGATCTTCAGCCAAACTCTTTAAAACAAATTTTTCTTGCATAAATAAAGCTGAGATCAATTTCTTATGTTTTTCATCCCCTGCCCAAACATGGTTTGGATATCCCAGAATTCTAGGAAAATTCTAAGTCTTTCCACAAAGTTTGCTCTCTTCCCCAACTCCACTTCTTCTCTTTCCTCCTTTTTATATCCCAAAAATCATTCACAAAATTAAAAATCCCATTTTGAACAGTATTCATCTTAAAAGGGACAATCTAATCATTTTTTCAGAGTAGTTACCATCTTTCAATTGAAACATCTGTATTCTGACCTGATTTTTTTTTTTTTTTTTTTTTTTTAGTAACAGTGAGCTCTGAGCTCTGAGGACAGAAGCTACATTTTCTTCTTTTATATCCATCACAGTAACCATCTTAATCCTGTCCATGGAGCAGAAAATCAATTAATATGAATTATCGAATAATATATTTACTAAAGAGAAGAGGAGGAGAAGCAGAGGTTAATTTCAAAGGTCATCCAATTTCAGATTCCTAATGAAAATTCAGTCTTTTGGGCTTCACCTTTTTCCCTATGATTGAAATGCCAAGTACAAGCCGAACAGTCTGTTAACAATCTGAAAAGAAAATATATTACCATGATTGTCCAGGGAAACTGGAAGCGATTTTCTCTTGGGTTGGAGGTTTAAGCAAACAGGAAGCCCTGTTTAGGATTTGTCTTCATCATCTTTCATCACAAGTCAGCCTGGCTTCCTGATAAAGAAATGTGGAACTGCTTTCAGATACTCAACCACATCGGACAGAAATGCCAACTCAACCATCTCCAACTTTAAATTCAAAGTTGCGATTTCTAAACACCCCATTGCCATCAGACCACAGCTTTCGAAGTAAAATTTTGCCTCTTAATCTCTATGAGCAGTGGGCAGAAAATGAGTCTTTGTTGGTATCTAACCTCACAGCTAAGGGATCTCATTTTATTTCTACCACTGAACGTCAAGACTATGAGAAATAAGCCATGTAATAGAGAATAATAACTAATAATCACAGACCCCTGAAGGCGTTTTCTTCTTAGCATTAATAAGGTAGTTTTCTATAACTACTTGAAAAACTATTATTTATGAAATGAAACTTTAAAGACTTCCTATCAAAATCTTATAGTAATTTCCAGATGGAAAGTGCATAATACCCCACAATTTGTCTCTAATCTGTATTTCTTTTACAACCTCAAATTTCATGAAACTATTTAAGTTAAACTTGCTAACATAATAAACACATCAGTTTTCAGTGAAAACTAAAACTCGAGCATTTAAATTCAAATAAATGATTTTCTACAAAGAGTTCAAGATGAATTGATAAATTTACATGAAGAAGCTGATGCTAGAAAGTTGAGCCTGAAGTTCCAGTAGATACAAACTACAAAATGACTAGTATTTCATCTAATATAAAGTATAAATAAATAAATAAATAAATAAAGCAAAATCAGAACTCCTGACACTCTAAAAATTACATTGACTTATCATTTCACACAATAGATTTTTATCTACTAGAGCTAAATATACCTATCATCTCACTTGATGTATTTGTAAAATCTATTCTCAGTAATATTTCCAAATATAAATTATTCTAAGGTTCCATTTTCATAGTATTTTTGAAAACTTTAAATTAATATAAGAAAGGAAGAGGTCATTGTAATGCAGAGAGAAAATCCAAGAGCAGATTCATCAAATATGATTGGTATCAGACTTAATAAGCATCTGTGATTTAAATATATCCCCAATTTAATTCTAGAAGTCACTGATTAATGTTGAGGCCAAGAAGAAGACAATGTAAGCAACTACCACATCACAAACATTCCAGATGTTTCTTGAGCCCAGTTTGCTCCCCACTTATCAGCCTATGACAACCACCATTCAGTCTTTCCTACTACCTTTCAAAATTGCATTTTCAATATTCATTTTTAAAAAACAAGAGGCAAAATAGAAAGAGGAAAGTAAACTTGAACAAAGACATATAGTTTGTTTTCTGTCCAAGAAAATAAAATGTGCTCTTGTTGAAAAACATATGAATGAATTTCCTTAGAATGATGCAACCCCTCCAAAAAACTCACAGGAGTCATCACCATGGGTGGTAGGATGCTGAGTTTCTCACAGGAAGCGGCTCAGGTAATTGCTTGTTTGTTTTGTAGTGAGAGGCATCCTATTACGTGCCTACGGGTTTCTTCTATGAGAAAATCTGCCACATGGCCCATTTTGTTTCAGGCATTTCATAGGCATTTGTCTCATGTGTTTAGAAAGTCCATCATCTTAATAAGTGATCTGTAGAACAAATGACTAAATGGGAAATACATGCTGTTGGCAAACAAGCTATATTACAACATAAGAAAAAAGTCTACAAATAATGTAAAGCTACGAATCCCAAGTTAGAAAACACAGTCACTTCTGGAATAAGACCACAAATCGGAGACGGGTTAGATTATCCGGCTGGTTAAGTTGTCTGGAAGGAATTCCAATGCTGAGGCCATTATTAGGCAAGCCCCATGAAAGGAAGTAAGAATTACTTCATCACTGTCTCTGTGGATCCCGGTGAGGTCAGTTTAAGAGTTCTACAAATAACTCTAGCTTGCATACACTGCACCACACACCATGCTCCATGGTGGGGATACAGAATTGAATACTATCTGGCCCTTGCTGTCATGGAATTTAATTCAGCAGAGAAAACAGACCCATAAACAGATCATTCCAAATTAAGAAAGGACATAATGACAGAGCTATTCACAGCGTGCAATGGCATCCGAGGGAAAGAGGGCATTTGGTACCATATGAAGAATGGAAAGGCTGTCCTAGAAGGCTTCCCAGCAGAGACAGTCCCTGGCCTGAGCTTTGAAAGATGGGTTGGAGTCTTGCAGTCAGCCGGGTGAAGATGGGCAAAGGAACATTCCAAATTACAAAAGGGTGTGAACAAAGACACATGTGTCTTTGCAACTGCAAGCCATTTAGTATTACCAGGATATAAATTTTAAATTATATGAGGGTATACATTTTAAAAGCTAAAGTCAAAGAGGCTATATGGGCCCAGCCTCCGAAAACACGTGCACCCTGTTGGGAGCTTGGATGCTATCCAATGAGTACTGGGAAGTACCTAGAAAGCAAAATTTCTCCAGTCCCTTCACTGTTCCTCTCTTGTCACCAGCATACAAGACAGTTGTGAATCTATTGCTTCGGAAAACACTGGGGAAGTGGAGGTGGGGGGGTGGGGGTGCATTGAGGAGAAGTATCAACTTGTTCTTTCTCTTTCTGCTGCCATATTTGAATAAATGTTAACTCTGCTCTTTTATCGGCCTCATTGGATTGAACATAGGATATCTGGGATACAGAATAGAAAGCTAATGAGTGTCACATAGAAGCAATATTAGAAGAAAATGCATTCTAATACAGGGCAAGGGGGAATATACGGGTAGGTAGAAACCAGAGAAAGAAGACTCTGCAGGAGCAAAGAAGCAGGTACATGTAGGGGTATACATGAAATTTGCAAAGGCAAGGTAATGAATATCCAGAAACACATACAGCAACACAGGAATCATTAAAAGAGGAATCATTGTAAAAATATCTAGGTGTATTTCACATGTAAAATATTGTTTTCATGATTAAATAAGTGATTTCCATACATAAGGTAGGAAGCATAATAATACTGAGTTCTATTCAAAAAATATCTCCTGGGAACCAGTCCCATTATTTTATAAACTATGTTCATGTATATAAAATAAATTCACCAAAAGAGGAAAAACAAATACATTGGGAAAAGTTAAGTGAAAGAGTTGACCTGAGAAGAAGAAAAACATAAAAAGTAAGGCTGAACAAAGGAGAAGAAATACAAAGTCCAGCTGTAATAATCAACAACCTTCAGTGAATGCTTACAATGTTCTACTCTAGGTACCATCTGAAGGGCCTTAATGCTATCTCATTCAATCCTACAATAGCCCTACTATTGTTTTGCCCATTTTACACATAAGGAAACTGAGGCTCACTGAGGTTGAATAACAGAACTGCTATCCTGAAGCCACGCCGGTAATAAATGGCACAACAGGAATTGGAATCCAAGGGGTCAGAATCCAGCCTCCCTGAGTGGGAAGATCAAGATTACTCAAGGGAACAACTCTGAATTGAAACCATGTATTAAGTGAAGCAATCCGACACACACACCCCTCAACAAAAAAACAAAATGGCTTCCCTGAAAACAAATATCATGGAAAAAAGAAAGAAAATTGATTTTAATTCTCCTGAAATGTCTATGTTAAAAACATTGAAATCTGTGCTGTTTTCCAACATGTTGCAAGGGTAGTAAGTACCATTGGCTATGAGGCCTAAATAACTTGTTACTAATAACAAAGCATCTTGGTTTATAAAGGAAAATTCTGTTATAGGAAAAAATAACTTTGCACATCTAGAAGGAAGCTACAATCAACATGTTACTTTATGTGCATACACATGTCCTTACATCTAAAGAAAAAAAATAATAATGACATGCATGAAAGGCTTGGCTGCAAAAGAAAAGAATTTGCCTAAAGTCATGACGGAGCAAGTGGCAAAATCACTTTGGAAAATGTCCCTTGTTAGCAAAGTAAATTTCTACTTAGCTGTATCTTTTAATTAGTTAAATAAAGAAAGCAACCAATTACTCTGACCAGAAGTTTGTTTATTCAACACTTTTTATTCAGAGCTAATAACCTCTACAGCTTCATGGTTCTGAATGTTTATTCATATTTGGGCAGAGTTAATCTGTCTGATTTCTCTATGGATGACACTGTTCTGAATATTGTTATATTATACAAACTACAGTTTAATTAAACAGTGGAATAATGTTGGGTTTAAAAAGACCAGTATATATCATTATTTTTATACTTCTAATTTCTATATTAATATAATTAATAAACAACACCTTTATTATCATTATTTAGTACTTATTGGTGGCTAATATCATCATTAAGTAATTAATGAACACTTTCACTCCAAATATTTTAAAATTCATTTATTCAGCACATCTCTATCAAATGTTTATTAGGTATAAAGAACTATAAAGGATATTTTCATGATAAATAAGGCACTGAACTAGAAATCAAGAACCAAAAAAAAAAGAAAGAAAGAAATCAAGAACCTTAGTAGTAGTCAACACGTCTTTTTATTTACTAACTCCCATAATTAAAACATAAATATTTAAATAAATCAGCAGGCTAATCTTTCAGAATACCTCTAAGCAAAGTTTGTCTCTGAAGGGACAACCTTTGTTCTGTTTTCAGTATATCTTAACCATATTAAGAAATCCAACCCACATAATAAGATTTCTATTTCTAAGACAGGAATGAATGCCTGATATTTTTAGTTTATATTTCTAAATGCAGCTAAGTTCTAAGTGTCCCTGTGGAGGAAAGAAAACCCACAACAGAAATCATTTGCTTTTTTTAATTTAAAATGTTACATCTTCAAGTCATACTTTCCACAATGAAAACATGTCCACTTGTTGACATGCTCTACTCTAGCTGAAATGACATAATCATTTCAACCCCCTGAATTTAAAATTGAAATGTCTTTTCCTTCTTTCAGAAAAGAAAGAACTACCCTATGATTAAATCTTCCCACAATTTCTTTTAAAGTACTTGAACTTAAAAAAAGAGAGAAAGAAAGAGAAAGAAAAGAAAAAGAAGAGAAAGTTCTCCTCTATTTTTATCAGAAATTACTCTTCCCACACAGACACTGTGGCTAGCTCAATGAGTGGTTGGCAAGTTGAGTTATTTACAACAGTAGACTTCTCCTCCCTCCAATCCCCCACTCTTTCCAGGAGTACAAGTGAACAGCTGCCTTTGAGGATTTCCTATCTTGTTCCCCTGGCCCTTCCAAACACTCATTTCTTTCCTCTATCCAGCTGTGGCTTCCCTCAAATTGCTGAACTACACAGAATGTCCTCTTAACCCCACATTAGTTGCCATAGGAAATTGAGTCTTTAGATGATATAATGTCTAAACCATATCACCTACTCAATTCTTTTCAAACAAGAACATCTCTGAATTGCTTTTGAGGTCATTATTTGTTCATCTACACAGGCTTTATTAGGCCACTCCCATTATTAAATTATATATTCACCCAATACTTACTGAGCACCTATATAATGCAAGTTAACTTTACTAGGCCCTGCAGCAAAAAATTTAATGTAATGACAGATGCTGTGACTGTCCTCTCAGAACTCATGGTTACAGGCTGATGCAAGCCTACATAGATCTACTACAGGAAACACTACTAAAGTACTAGAACAGAAGAAAAACAAAAAACAGAGGGAATGAGAGGGTCAGGAAGAGAGTAGGAGTTGTTGACATTGCCAGGGAAAGATTTCTTTTTTTTTTTTTTTTTTTTTTTTTTTGCCAGGGAAAGATTTCATTGATATTTTGAGATCCAGCTAACTGGAAGATCAAAAAGCACAAAAAAGACTGAAATAAAGAGGGACTACAATTCCAGACAACTAAAATACAAATTGGCGTTCTTTTTTGGAATAAGGATCTGACTAACAATATCTAAGTGTTTATAGCTCTAGGAAAGATCACTGAAAATTACAATAAAAATTCATATGAATCAAGTTTTAAGCCATATTCACTCAAAGGCATCAAGTATGTTCCCCCAGGACCTCAATGAGACTGGAGCTTTTCTCTAGCTTATTTCCATTCTACTTGCAACAATCTACACTAATTGGTGCCACTCTCCCTTCAGACAAAGCTCCTTTGGTGGTCTGAATGGCTCAGGTTTAATGAAGCTACAACCAGGCCTTCACCATAATCTTACAAAGCTCTGCACATTCAACCTCATTCAACAAACGTTTGCTGGGAATGCACAACAGGCAAGGCTCTGGGCTAAAAGAGTAAAGAAAGATGAACAAAATACAGTCCTTACAGTTAAGATGCTCACAGCTGGAGAGTCTACCTGTAAACAGTTACCTGAAACAAAATGGGCGAGGCATTGAAAGAGTAAGGAAAGGACCTGTGGACAAACAAAGGAGGAGCATTTAAATGGAGGAGGGGAAAAAAATATTTCCAAGAGACCTCACAGGAAGGTGACCTCTGAGGAGCAGCTACAAGTATGCTTGCCCTTTTCTTACAGAACAGTAACCAAATTTCTAAGAATGAAGGCAAGAACCAATAAAGGGTCAAGGGTCAAAGGTCAAATTAAAATAATTAAATATGCTCTATAAAGGGATTTATACTTTATTCTCTAGGCATTAGGAAGAATCTTAAGCTATTGTAGAATTTTTTTTTAAGATTTTATTTATTTATTCATGAGAGACACACAGAGAGAAGCAGGGACATAGGCAGAGGGAGAATCAGGTTCACAGCAGGGAGCCCAATGCAGGACTAGATCCCAGGACCCCCGGGATCATGACCCAAGCCAAAGGCAGACACTCAACCACTGAGCCACCCAGGTGTCCTGAAGAATTTTAAATAAAAATAATTTTAAACAAATCAAAATATAATGAATGCATATTTGTTATCTATATCTAATACTAATGTTATAAGGTTACAATTAATGTGTAATTACATATATATGTAATAACTCTGGCAAAGTGATGCAAGGTAGATGGGAGAAATAAAACTAAAAGCAGGAAGATGAATTAAGAAACTATTCCAGAAGTTCAAGTTAGAGATGAGGATTTGAACTTAATGAAAATGGGAATTGTGAGAAGGGAACAGAAAAAAGGCTTCAAATGTATAACTGGTAAATCTTGATTTCCAACTACATATGTAAGGCTGAGAAACTAAAAATCTAGGAAGATCTCCAGGTTTCTGACTTGCAGAAAGGGTGGGTGCAGAATTACCAGTAAGGTATATTGAGCATCATAGAAGTAGAACTGTTTGGGATAGAAGAAAAGAAGTTGATTGAAGCTTGTTAACTATGAGGTACTCATGGGTCATTTAAAAGGATTCATCCAGAAGATACTGGAAAAATTTATGACAACACCCTGCTCTCCATTCAAAGGTACATGGAGAAAATGGAGGAAAGAATCCAGACTGATTATGTCTTGGACTAAAAATAAACATTCAACATAAAAGTAGCCAGAGAATTAAAAAATACTTGGAGATTAAACAACACATTTCTAAACAACATGAATCAAAGAAGAAATCTCAAGAGAAGTTGAAAAATGTTTTAAACTAAATAAAAATGAAAATACAACATAGTAAAAGTTGTGGGATACAGTGAAAACAGTGCTTATAGAGAGGCTGAAGAACAGTAGAAAGATCTAAAATCAATACACCAAACTTCCACTTTAGAAAACTAGGAAAAGGATCCCTGGGTGGCGCAGCGGTTTGGCGCCTGCCTTTGGCCCAGGGCGTGATCCTGGAGACCCGGGATCGAATCCCACATCAGGCTCCCAGTGCATGGAGCCTGCTTCTCCCTCTGCCTGTGTCTCTGCCTCTCTCTCTCTCTCTCTGTGACTATCATAAATAAATAAAAAAAAAAAAAAAAAGAAAACTAGGAAAAGAAAGTAAAACTAAATCCAAGTAGTTGAAATCATAAAAATTAGAACAGAAATCAATGGAATTGAAAACAAGAAATAGAGAAAATCAATGAGACCAAATGTTGGTTCTTTGAAAAGATCAATAAAATTGATAAGCCTCTAGTCAGTATAACTAAAAAAAGGGAGAGAAAACCGAAATTACTGATAACAGAAATGAAAAAGGGGACATCACTACAGGTCATGGATATTAAAAGAATAACAGAACAGTATGAACAACCCTATCCCCATAAATCTGAAAGCCTAGATAAAATGGATCATCCTTGAAAGACACAATCTGCCAAAACTCACATAAGAAATAGACAATCAAAAGATGTCTCTATCTTTTAAAGAAATTGAATCAATAATTAATAACTTTCAAAAGAAGGGTACCTGGGTGGCTCAGTCAGCGAAGTGTCTGCTTTTGGCTCAGGTCATGATCTCAGGGTCCTGGAATCGAGCCCCAAATTGGGCTCTCTGTTTAGCAGGGAGCCTGCTTCTCCCTCTCCCTCCCTCTTCTACCTGCCACTCTGCCTACTTGTCCTCTCTCTCTCTCTGTGTCAGATAAATAAAAAATCTTTAAAAAAATAAATAACATTCAAAAGAGAAAGTACCAGGCCCAGATGGGGTCACCGGTGAATTCTACCAAATAGTTAAGGAGGAAATTACACAAATTCTCTACAATCCCTTCTAGAAATTAAAAGCAAAAAGAATACTTCTAATTCATTCAATGAGGCCATCGTTGCCCTAATACCAAAAAAAAAAAAAGGACATTACATGAAAACTACATACCAATATCTCTTATGAACATAGATGCAAAATCCTCAACAAAATATTAGCAAATAGAATCCAAGAATGGGAGACATCTGGGTAGTTCAGTGGTTGAGTATCTGCCTTCGGTTCAGGGTGTGATCCCAGGATCTTGGGATCGAGTCCAGCATCAGGCTACCCGCAGCAAGCCTGCATCTCCCTCTGCCTATGTCCCTGCTTCTGTATGGCTGTCTCTTATGAATAAATAAATAAAATCTTTTTTAAAAATCCAAGAAAAGAAGATGTGGTATATGTATACAATGGAATATTCCTCAGCCATTAGAAACGACAAATACCCACCATTTGCTTCGACGTGGATGGAATTGGAGGGGATTATGCTGAACTCTGGGAAACGAACAAGGGGTGGTGGAAAGGGAGGTGGGTAGGGGGTGGGGGTGACTGGGTGACGGGCACTGAGCGGCGCACTTGATGGGATGAGCACTGGGTGTTATGCTATATGTTGGCAAATTGAACTCCAATAAAAAAATAAAAATAAATTTTTAAAAAATCCAAGAATGCATAAAAAGGATTATAGACTATGATTAAGTGGGATTCACCCCAGGTATGCAACATTGATTCAGCATTCAAAAATCAAGTAATGGAATTCATGATATCAACAGGCTTAATATGAAAAATCACATAAACATATCTATAGAAGCAGAAAAGCATGTGACAAAAAGCAGCAATCACTCATAAAACTCTCAGTGAACTAGAAACAGAAGGGCACATCCTCAAGTTGATATAAAGAACATGTACATCTACAGCTAACATGATATTTAATGGAGAGAAACTAGAAGCTTTCCCACTATGATCAGGAACAAGGCAAAGATATCCCCTCTTGCCACTCCTTTTTATTATCATCAGGGAAGTCTAGATAATGCAATACAACAAGAAGAGGATTAAAGGTATCCTGATTAGGAAAGAAGAAAACTGTCTCTGTTATTAGATGATATGACTGTGTATGTAGAAAGTTTTAAAAAATTCGCAAAAATCTACTGGAACTAATAAGCCACCATAGCAAGGTTGCAGAATACAAAGTTAATATAGTAAAGCCAATCATTTTCTTATATACTTATGTAAACAATATTTGAAATTTAAGACAAAATACTATTTCTCTGGGATGGCTCAGCGGTTGAGCATCTGCCTTTGGCTCAGGACATGATCCTGGGGTCCAGGGATCAAGTCCCACATCGGGTTCCCTGAGAGGAACTTGCTTCTCCCTCTGCCTATGTCTCTGCCTCTGTGTGTGTGTGTCTCTCATGAATAAATAAATATAATCTTTAAAGAAAAATACCATTTACCCAAAAGAAATAAAGCACTTAGGCATAAACCTAACAAAAGATGGACAAGATCTAAACACTTAAAGATTAGAAAGTACTGTATTGCCCTATTTATGTGGTTTTATGCTACATTGAGAACCTTTTTAAAAGTTATAAGAATCATGTAGCAGAGCATTTTCTTCAGGGTTTTAGTCCACATAATGAAGCGATTCGTTCATGTGCATTAATTAAATGGATTCAGTGCTCAAGGTATACAAAGGACTATGCTGGGAACTGAGGATAAAAAGACCAGTAAAAGACAGTTCTGACTTTATTTAATTGGGGTATTGAAGAGGGAAAAGGAGAGAAGTCTAAGAGGAGAAAAGTGTAGAGTGGGATCTGGTTAATAATACCCTGGTTTGACCTATTTTATATTTTTCATTTCTTTTAGGGGTGAGGTATAAGAAAAGTCACCTAAGCCAGTTTGCAATTACATAAGGGTTTCCTATATGAGGCTCTGTTAGCCAGATCGAACATGAGATGGCCAAACCTTGGAATCACTCCTCTAATGCAGTTACTTCCCTAAGTAGCACCTGAAAAGAGCAAATGTGTTGGCCCAGAATCTATGCCATAGGGTGTAGGACATCAAACCAGAGATCTCTGAGACAGGAAAAGTGCTTATCTTCCCAGTAGAAGCACACTTCAAAGGATTCGGCACATACTTCAAAGAGTGTTTACCCTCCTGTCTCTTGGATGCCTTGGTCTAGTAGCCAGTACTAACACCCCATTAGCACTTCATTAGCCTGGGCTCAAGAATGCTGGAAAAGAGTCCTGGACCTAGGAAGCATCCCTAGACTGCAACTAAGAGATTCCTCCATTTTTCTTACCACTTTTATAAATGATCCGGTACTCATCCATCCCCCTCAAATAATACATATCTGAGTTCTAGAGTTGGTGTCAGCGAGACATATGTGACAAAGTAGGGCAAATTTTAACAATCAGTATCATATATCCAAATATTCCTTTAAAAATACACCATAAATAATCACCAGGTCTAGAAACACTTTGGCAACAAGCATCTCCAAAATCTTTACCTAATACTGAAATACGCCTTCAACGTATTTGAAGATTTTTACAATAACTTCTTGGTCTTTCCTGCTTTCTGTATACTCCAATTCTGGCTGCCTGTAGACCATTTGCCTCGACAATTCATAGTACAACATCTGGGATATTGCGGACACCAAAATTCTCATACAGCAGTTCAAAACATTCTTTCCTCACAAAAAGCAAAATCATCTCCCTGAAGATTCTATTATTAGCACATGGAATCTGCTTCCACAGCATCCTGTAAGAGAACTGGACCCCCTTCTATAAATTTTCCCAGATGCAGTCCACATAGTGCCCATCAGACTGAACAGTCAAACACACCAACCTAACATAAACTGTACATTTGCCAGATAGAACTAAGATTTTAAGAAATTTTATGTTATTTGAACGTGCAAGAAAGATCAAGAATCCTAACTTACTAAGGGGAGAAAAGAGTGAGATCTCTTGATGCTATTTTGTTCAAAACTGCAGTATGGCACTTACTTTCCATAAGTAGCTAAAAAGAAAACTGGAAATATATGATGAAAATGAATTGACTATTACCCCTTTAAATTAATGGAGATTTCTGATAAAGCTGGATCAGTGCACTTCACTTCTCATGGTCTGATTGAAGGGTTACGTTTTCCATGGAATATTGAGTTGTGATTGCACTTGGGAATTCCAAATAATAAAGGATGAGAGAGAAAAAAAATCTCATTTAATATGCTATCTTGTGAAAACACATTGTTAAATAAATGTCTCATCTGGGGATCATTTTGTATAATACAAAAATATCAAATCACTATTACGCACACTTGAAATGAGTAAGATACTGTATGTCAATTATACTTCAATTTAAAAAATGCTCCATTAACAAATCTATACATATTTTTACTCAAATGGACACATATACATTGTTCTGAACCTTTCCTTTTTATTTGAATATTATATTTCAATATATATCTATATCCACCTAAGGACAGCTGTATATTTTTCTTTTTAATGGCTACATATTACTTCCATCATTTAACTTTACCTTGGGTTACTTCCAGTTTAGGAAGCTAAGTGTGAAATTTCCTTTTTTTCAGAATCTGGTTTCAGTATAGTTTTGCAAAAATAAAATGGAAGGCTCTCTCCACTCAGTTTCAGAGAAGTGTGTGTGGAGCTTTAAACACCATGAGCCTTGACCTTCTTCAAAGGGACAACATTTTAATAATTTTTTTAACGGATTTTCTTCCTTGCAATTGTTCAGTTTGAGTTTTCCTTGTCATCTGATATCAATTTTGGTAATATGTACTTGCCTAGAAAATCATCCATGTACCCAGATTTTTCAATATCTGTAAAAAAAAAAAAAAACTTAAACATTTCTTGTAATTTCCTCTGTATCTGGTTATTTTTCCTTCGGTTTCTAATTTTGTGGGTTTGCACTGTCTCCTTTTTCTTTCTCTGAGGTTAACTAGTGATTTATCTGTGTTATTAGGAGATTGATTTATGTATTAGCTCTACTTTCTGTATTCTAATTTCTTAATATTTGCTGTAATTTTATGAAACTTCTTCCTCTTTCTTTAAAAATAGTTTTGCTGGGGTTTTTCTCCCCTTAACTTATTCGGTGAAAAGATCATGTCATTTGAGCTTAAGGCCATGAATCTTCTCCTGAGCATGGCTTCAGCTCTAGAATGTACATTCTAGTATATAGTGTTTTATCATTGGTATTTTCTCTACCTGCTCTTTAACTTCAGTTCTGAATTTTCTCTTGAGCCTAAAACTTATTTGAGAATCATCTTTCTTGTTGTTGCTTTTGATTCTAGATGGTTGGGATTTATTTTCTTTCTGTAATAAATTTCTAGTTTCAGTGTATTGTGATCTGTGACTACGTTATGCCCTCTTTTTCTAGTTTGCACAATTTACTGAGGTTTTCTTAGTTCCCAGACATAAGTTTGTCTGTTTGTTTTTAATATTCCAAGAGCAGGGATCCCTGGGTGGTTGAGCGCCTGCCTTCAGCTCAGGGCATGATTCTGGAGTCCCGGGATCGAGTCCCACATCGGGTTCCCTGCATGGAGCCTGCTTCCTCTGCCTATGTCTCTGCCTCTCTCTCTGTGTCTCTCATGAATAAATAAGTAAAAGTTTTAAAAATAATAATAATATTCCAAGAGCATTAGAAATGAGATCCTGTTCTCTGATTTCAAGTCAAGGAATATATATATATATATATATATATATATATATATATATATATATATATATAGTGTGTGTGTGTGTGTGTATATATATATATATATACACTTTAGATCTCATCATCATGGACCTTTTTTAAAGAAAGATGCTTGGGTATTCTGTTCCCTGAATTCTTTCATGTCTGAGGTGATCTGTCTGTGTCCTATATACTCAAACAGCTCAGCTGGGTCCAAACTTCTCAGATTGTCTGGCAATACTTTCCATCCCTCCACAACTTTTCCTTCTTTGATTCATTGTTTCCCTTCTGTGAGGTCTCATTTCAGAAAAGTAATATTGTCTTTAATTTATTTGATAATGTGGAGAATTCTATGTTTGAGATGGTTTTTTTCTACTTGTGGGCATAATTCCTACTCTGATGTGAATTAGTCATTGGCCTTACATCATAAAAATAAGAATAATAACTCAAGGACTCTCTACATGCCAGTTTGCATGGATTAGCTCTTATTCCTCTTTCTTTTGTGTTCAGTATCTGTGTATAGATCCCATGTTCATTCTTTTCAGAAAATGACATCCTTGAATGAAGACAGTTCTTTCACCACCAGCAGAGATTGGTGGGAGGAGCCAGGAAGAAAAACTAAGACAGCGAGTATCTAGAATTTTTTTTTTTAATTTTTATTTATTTATGATAGTCACAGAGAGAGAGAGAGAGAGGCAGAGACACAGGCAGAGGGAGAAGCAGGCTCCATGCACCGGGAGCCTGATGTGGGATTCGATCCTGGGTCTCCAGGATCGCGCCCTGGGCCAAAGGCAGGCGCCAAACCGTTGCGCCACCCAGGGATCCCTAGAATTTAAATATATTGTCTCAAAATACCTTTTCACTAATTTTCAGGCCTAGGTATGTCACCAGTTACAATGGTCCCTGCATTCAAGTTACTAAACCTCCATTTTTTCTGTTCCCGTGCCCAACAAAGAGTGAGAAGGCTATCTTGCTGGAGCATCGCAAAGCACCTGTAGGTGTGTATAACTCCTTCACAGACTATCCTAAAAACAGTGCATTTTTACATGCACATATGTTTTTACATATTTGCATTTTACATGTACATAATAAGTTTACTGCTTTACTGATATAAAGGATGGATAGCACACAATTTACAAAATAATCACAAAAGACAATTGTAAAGTCTGTACAGCCGATTGATTCTCCCAGAATGCTTTATTGAGTTTTACCAAATTCGTACCCAGCCTATGATTGCGACTGACAAGCAAATGTGGTTCTGACGCAAACGCTGGATGATATTTCCAGTTAGCTAATAAGTAAGATGAAAGTGAAACAGCAAAGACACACATGTGGGAACATCATACTTTCATTGGTGACTTGAGCAGCTTACTCACTGAACCAAATTATAAATTCAAACACTAAAAGGATACCTCCTCAACTTTTTGTGCTGCGGATGTGACATTGTTCGTTTTAATAAGCATTAATGTTTTCTCTATCACTCTAAGTCCAAATAATAAGCAATAAGCGAAGTGCTGATCTACAGCATTTGCAGATTTTCATAGTATAATATTTCCACCATGGCTAATTTCAAACTACCAATGTGACATCACTGATCACAGGGTTGGGAGGAAATGCACAGAAGGGCACTTTAATATAACATTTTCACCAATCAAATACAATCGATGTAAATGCCTCAAGAACATTAGGTAATAATAAAATACGGAAATATGGAGTGTTGAGTTTCGAGTACTTATTACCTTTGTTTTTAACATTATTGTAATTTTATAATTTAATTTTGAATGACTGTGTTTAATGATCAACTTTTTGATCAAAAATTTACAAATCAGCTCTAGACGGTAGACCATGAGCTGGCTCCAACATACTATGTAAGTCTCCAGCAGCCTGTGATTCCCTAACAAATCTATTTGCCTTCTAACATCTTCCCTCTTCCCAGTGGTCAGCCTTTTGTGATAAAAAGAGATATCTGAGTAATTCTGTTTACACCCTGACCCTGCTCCTCCTTGGCTACATAAACCTGAATTCAATAACTTCCTGTAGCAAATCCAAACCCTCAGACTCTTGTCATTCCAGAGAAAGATCCTTGGTTGGGGCCTTTCAGGACAGGGCACCCAACTTGTAAAGCGCTCTCTGGTCATTACCAGGAATCAGAGATATATGTGCCAGCAGACTGAGGTCATCTCAGCTTGGTCCCAACGTCACTGTTTCTGGCACCTACACTTTGCTGGCATGGCTTGCATGTGCCCGGTTTCATTGAGGATGGCCTTTCTTATTTGTTTTACACCATTGTTATTTTTTATTACTTCAAGGAATAAACTGGGATGCAAACACATTTCTTCTGCCATCTTTAGCCAAAAATCTGCATTCGGTCTTTAAACTTAAACATTTTCACTTGAGAGTCAAGTTCCTCTTTATAAGCAATGCCCTTGAGATACACAACCTAAAAGAGGTACCATAAGAAAATTAAGTATGTCAGTACCAAAATAAATGTGCCTCACAAAAGAAAGTGCTGAGTATATAGGCAATGATTACAACAGTGAAAAAAGGTCTATATGTTAGGACATTTGCCGATCGTATACAAATGTTTAAAGAACCAGATCTTTTTAATCCCCAGCTGAAATGCATTACACACATTGTTTAACGATAAGAAAGGAGGAACTATGTACATGTGTTTCCCATATAAATGGAAAAGACAATTTTTGAGGAGGGAAAACAAGGACATTGACTCACAATCAAGTCATTCCAAAGTGGTGGAGTCTGTGGTATTTATTCTCTGTGTGTGGAACATTTACAATTAAAAAAAATAAAAAATAAAATTAAAAAAAAAAAAAAGATAGCCCACATCATTCCCACAAAGCCTATTTGCTGAAAGGAAACATGTCATTGGACCAAAGAGCTCCAGAAGAAAAACAGAGGTATGTGATTAACATTCTCAGTGTTTCTTTCTTTTTTAAATTCAGATTTGCTTCAGAACATTTTGAGATATAGCCTAATATTTAACATGGAAATACTTGAACAAATGCCCATTTTGGCGTATGTTTGTTCTTCAAAATTTGCCTCCAAATGAGAGAAAAAAAGACAATATGACCTAGAGCAAGAAAGAAAAATCTGGGAAGGATGTGAAAGGATCTGTGAGACAGCCACAAGGCATTCAACGTGAAACTACTTATCAGGCCCAAAGTGGGCTATCTTCCCATAGGAAGGTGTAGGAGGGGAGCCCGGGCAAATCTTATCTTGGAAGGGAGATAGATGGTCCCTGGAGTAAAAATGACTCCATCAACTTTTCACTGAAGAGTTTCCAGATAAATAACATCTTTCCACAAATAATTTGCTCTCGAAAGGCAGCCCCCAGACATGGGAAGCAGAAAGAATGGGTAAAGGCTGTGGAATTTTCTGAACATGAACAGCAAAGAATGTCAGTCTTTGTAATTGAGAAATGAGATCACTTTGAAAAAAATAAATGTCAAGAACCGGGGCTATTGCACAAGTAAGGCACGTTTTTGGAGCCTCAGAAAAATGCATTCTCAAGATTAATCTTTACATCTGTTTCCAGAGGCTTCATTCAAAAGTTGACACTTTTGTACAAAGAACAGCCTAGCGGTGACTGTGACAAGCAAGCAGCATTTCCAGCAATGTACCAGCGACTCATAATCTGTGGGAGATAGTGCATATAGAGTGCAGCCGCCCTCGCCAAACCCCTGCAACTTCTCCTTGCCCCCAAAATTTGGAGGCTTGGAGTAAAAGGAGAAAATAAAAGCAATATAGAGTGTGAGAAGAAAGTAGCCTAATATATAAAATGAAAGACAAAGGCAGACTGGATTATGCCAGCGAGCCATCTGCACAGCTGAAGGCTTCTTCCAGCAAAAAAGGCTCCTCTGTTCCTGAATCAATTGCTTCCTATTCACAGGCTCTCTGTATAGGGCTAAATTCAAAATGGCTCTCGGGAAATTCTTGCCAATCCTGTGGTCTGATTTTAGGCTCTATTTTTCTCTTTCTTTTTAAGACCCGAGGATGTAAGTATGTATCAGTGCTGTAACCTTGCCAGCGTTCACTGGAATGAGTCAAAGGGACCTGGCATTAAATCACAGGGATTTGAGCTGCTAATAAATACAGCAGGCCCCATCCATTGTTGATTAATTCTGACTGAAATCTAAACACCAAACAACAAACACTCTTCTGAACTGCGCTGGTACCCATTAGTTTGATGTGTTTATTAGACAGGGCTGTGTTCTTTCAAGTTTATTAACAACAGATTAAAAAAACTGCAAACAAATCTAGGTTTCTTTTTATGATTTAAAAGCGCGGGTACCATTTGCTAATGTTTTTAGGGTTTGACAGCAAATCCAAACAAAGCTAAAACATACCATCATGTCAAATTAAGATCTTGGTTCAGAGTTTGAATAGTTATTGTCAATGTGCAGCTCCCGTTATTCAACAAATAATCAAAATTTCTACTTAAGCTTATAACTTGAAGAGTTCTCATGCTTTTTGAATCCATCTTTGCATAGAGATTTAAGCAATATCATAGGATGAGATATAAAATCTCTACAAGTGATATAATTTATTGCATACTTTTAAAGATTATACAGGATATTTCATGGTATTTGATTATCATATAGCAGACTTCCTAGAGGTTAATTCTGAATTGGGCCAATTAACACCTGGTCATGAATATGCTAGATATTATTATTTATTAACAGTACCTAAAAGTGAAAAAAATTACAAACAAATGTTCAGTGTGCAAAGATAATCAATGGTGCCTCAATATCAAGAATTCAAGAGATCAAAGACCACAAGTACAGATTTTCAAAGTTTTAATATTAACTCTATTAATCCCTCAGTAAATCTTTGAAAATGTCCAAGGTATATACTCTTAAGAAACTGAAAGAAGACACAAAGTCCCAGAGAGTTTCAAACAGACCCGATTACTGCAATTTCAAGTTCATAGTGGAAGCAACGATATAGAAACATATAAGTCATATTTACAGCCCAGGAAAATTGCCATAAAGTATATTTACCTTAATTTAAGCTGTCTAAAGAGTGTAAACAGAGTTTACTGGCTTAAAGACATACACACACACACACACACACACACACACACACACATCCTGTTAATGGTTTCTGCAAACCATGTAATTTTAAATGACTAAGTAATGTGCGAAGGGGAATAATTTTCAGGTTTTGGCTAAACAGAAAGCATCTCCTCAAATCTAGAGCCTTGGGAGAACCACCATATCCTAAGGTCATGTAAGGCAACATCTTGATTTGAAAAGCCTTCCATAAGTGCATCTGCTATTGCATTCACAAAATATTCCAACCCAAATCTGTCACTGCAATATCTGGATTCTCCCCAGAGCTTCCCAGACCACCAGAGCTCAGCTCAGCAACTCCAAAATTAAATCATTACCTCCTTTAATCCTAAGTCATGTCCTCTTAATTTTTACAGCATGTAAACTACTAAGCTTTTATTCTCTGCTTTTTTCATGAATGCATAAAAACCACGATCAGAAGACAACTGTAACATTATAAAATTGATTGGTCTAGTCAACCCAAAGGTTACTGTTATTATGGTGGTACTGGTGGTGATTATGATTATATAAGTCAAGAGTAATGTTTGATTTTATGACATGAATAAACAATTCCTTTTTACCAAAAAAATAGCATTATAAACACCTCAAAGACCATATGGTATGAAAAATACTGCGTTGTGTCCAAAAAGGTAAAGATCCAGGCACCTCATTAAGAAAAAAACAAAATGCATGTTTCATCTAGTATATGCCTCCATAACTAACTAATTGGCTGATAATCAACTGAGTAGAGAAAAAAAAAATGAGGGAAGATGTGTAAAGAAGAGGGAAGGGGAGGGATGAAGAAGTGAGAGTAACTAAGAAAGGAAAATTATCTACCGAAGCATAACAAAATCAAATAATATATTCAATCAATGATAGGCCATCATGAAAACTAAAAGAATAAAAGGATAAATGACACCAATTACCAACAATTAATAACTAAATATTCTGCCTCCGTCAATTAGAAAGTTTGCACTTTATAAAACTAAATGTTGTGCTGTCAACTTTTTGACAAATATATCAATCAATACAATTGGTGTCTTTTTATCTTTCAAGATAAATGCAGAAAATGGGGAATGTATCAGAAATTCATCTAGTTTTTTTTAATCCTCTATCCAGAAAGTAAATGATATTTTGGGTTGGCCCTTAATAATGTAGCCCTACACAGAATTTCCAGACTTATTTCCTATGGTGCCCCGATTTTGCATTCATGTGGTTTTGTTCTGTCCTTTGTTTTATGCACAATGCTCTCCCTTCTATATCCATCTGCTAATATTAGACTCATTCTCCAAAGTCTACTCAAAGGCAGCAGAGTTATATGAAAAACATTTAAGCTCTGAGACAGATAAACTGATCCAGAAAGAAATCTAGATAAAGAGTAAACAATAATTACATAAACTAGAATATCTTAAAAATATAAGCTTAGGGACTTCTTCCTAAAATTGTACCAGGAGCAAGATTATTATCAATCTCTCTTCTCTCAGCTGAAAATAAGTTTTCTTCTGGATCTATTCATTATGTCTTGAGTTCCTACCATATTCTGAGTACTATGCTCCCAACATCAAGGTGTTCTTAACTGCCGCACTTTCCTGAACCACAGGTTTGTTCTAAACTGCCACTTTGAATGTTTTGACACTTAACACATTCTGTCCTTTTTGGTGTTTGGGGCTTTTTGTTTGTTTCCTTGTTGTTATTTATTTTTCATGTCCTACCATGTTAAAAAGCCCTCAAAAGCAAGGTATTTGTCTTTAGAGTTCCTAAATGTCCAGTCCCTGGCACATAGCAAATGCTTGGAGATCACTACTTAAATTAAGACTCAAAGATGAGGGGCACCTGGATGGCTCAGTTGGTTAAGTATCCGACTCTTGGTTTTGGCTCAGGTCCTGATCTCATGACAGTCATGGGATAGAGCACCACATCCGGCTCCGAGCTCAGCATAGAGTCAGCTTCAGATTCTCTCTCCCTCTTCCTTCTGTTCATCATCTCTCTCAAATAAGTAAATAAAACCTTTAAAAAAATAAAAAGACACAAAGCTGACTTTTAGAAAATGAGATTCTGAATACAAAATCCACTTTAGCACCACAAGCAGATATCTAAAGCCCAAATCACAAAACGTGAAAGGATTTTCAAAAGCAGTGGGGAAATGAAACATGAACATACAGTGCAAGGAAGGAATAGAGGGAAAATGAGATTATCGTAGAAATGAAGAGATTGACAGGATTAGAAAAGAAAATGATACATAGGGAAAGTAGTGAACAAAATTTTTTCACATCCCAAGGAAGAAAACTAAAAGCATGGAACCATGCAGGCTCTTAAATATAATTCAAGAAATATACATTCAAGAAATATATATTCAAGAAATATATAAAAATAAAATTCTCTTTCTGAAATGAAAGAGAATTTCAATCTCCATGCTAAGGAGTACAATGTGTCCCAAGAAAAACTGGCTCAGGGATCCCTGGGTGGCGCAGCGGTTTGGCGCCTGCCTTTGGCCCAGGGCGCGATCCTGGAGACCGGGGATCGAATCCCACGTCCTGGAGCCTGCTTCTCCCTCTGCCTGTGTCTCTGCCTCTCTCTCTCTCTCTCTCTCTCTCTCTGTGACTATCATGAATAAATAAATAAAATCTTTAAAAAAAAAACTGGCTCAAAAGTATCAATAAGTGGATAGCAACTAATAAAATCTAAAGAAAAAAAAAGTAGGCATTGGAAATTCAGGCAAAAATACCAAGTGACTTACAAAAGAGAAAAAGACATACTTTGCAAAAGCAAGATAGGGCTAAACAATAGTGAAACTCATCTATAGTAGAAGATAGTAAAGATGCCACCTCTAGAAGACAGAGTAGCTACATACAGAAAATCATCACAGAGAAAGTGAGCCTATGATTTTTCACTCAGACCATCAATCAAGTATAAAGACAACAGATAAATCTGCACATGCAAAAAAACAAGAAATATTCCTCAGGAATATCTAACCCCTTTTCATTCAAGAAGACTCTGGACAAAGTGGTTCAGGGCAGGTTGTTTCAGGTATGGAAATGAATAAGGAGCCATGAGTTTGAATTATGATGAAGTATGGTGAACCAGTGACTGTCCACCAGTCCTAAGATACATACAGTTATATAAACCAAACTGGTCTTTAGTATGCTGCTCATCTGTTCCAATACTGTAGGATCCAGGATCAACAAACCACTGCCAAAGATCCTTGCATATCAAACCATCCCATGAACTCTTCCAAACTTGCTGCCAAGTTTGGTAACTACAGTGACTGATGGCCTCTCCCACCCAACTACAGTGACTGATGGCCTCTTCCACCCTATTCCTTCATGCATTCTGCCTTTAAATTGAGTGGACCGTTTCAATAGCACCATCTCACACCTTACCTCCTGGACAGCAACCACTACAAAGCTGCTGCTGCCACTGCTCCAATGATGAGCCCTCACCACACTACTTCTCAATTGCCTCATAGAGAGAGTATATGCTGGACCTTTTTAGGATATGTAGTGAAGAAGTAAGTGAGTGGGTCACATATGATAAATCTACTCCTAAATCTTTGGATCCCTTCATCAATTTTTATCAAGGAATTTCTGGCATCTTGAATTCATTTACTTTAGAAGGACACTCTGGTTTCAAGCCAACTAACTGAGACAGTGAGAACCAGCCCTCAAATTCTGAAGCTTGTATTGCATTCAGAACGTCTAGTAAGTGAACCCATATCAATGCAATAAGCCTGAAAATTATGTGCTTTCCTTTCTGCTCTAGCATCATTATATTCTGTTACATGTCTTTCCCCCAGATTTCCTCTGACAGACGTTACCTAAATCTTGGAATGATTTTGTTACCTAAATACCTCATACCTGGTCACATCTGTACTTATCGCCCTAAGGCATATTGGGATTTGTAGGTATATAGAGACCAAATGGTGACAGAGGTAGAGTGCATGGGCAACAGACAACCCTTCATGAGCTAACTGACTCAAATGAGGCACCACTAACCTTACCAGACAGGATAAGGAGGAATGCCACTGCTAGTTAGGGCAGCACAGACTGATTGGTGGTTCAAGGTATTAAGATTCACCCAAATCTACAAAAGGCTGTATTTCAAGTCTCAGGCTTACTTTCTCCCTATTAATATTTTATATTCTTATAAGAGATCTGGCAAGAATGTGAACTCATCTCATATTGGAACCACAGACTCATGTCCCTTTTCTCAGCTATGTTAGCCTTTCAACTGCAAGATAACAGATTCATTTAGAGCAGTCGATGTAGATCCTTGGACCCAGTTTCTTGAGCCAAGAATTTGGAACCTAGAACTTGCCACTATTTTCTTCAAAATTTTCTAGCACAGGGATCCCTGGGTGGCGCAGCGGTTTAGCGCCTGTCTTTGGCCCGGGGCGTGATACTGGAGACCCAGGATCAAATCCCACGTCGGGCTCCCGGTGCATGGAGCCTGCTTCTCCCTCTGCCTGTGTCTCTGCCTCTCTCTCTCTCTCTCTCTCTGTGTGACTATCATAAATAAAAAAAAAAATTTAAAAAAAAATTCTCTAGCACAGCCAGAAGCAGCTATCCTACTACATCTTGAATTTTTCAATAGTATTCTAATGGTCTCACATAATAATAGATAATTGGTCAAACAAAGCACATTTAATAGAATACCCAATTTGAGGGTATCACAATGACATTTTAAGTAGGTTTTTTTGGTTTTTGCTTTGTTTTTTGTTTTGTTTTTTGTTTTTTGTTTTTTTGCAACTACATGCCATGAACTACTAGTATTTCGTTTTCCAGTGGTAACCAGATAGTAACAGCATTCAAATCCAAGGGTCAGACAACAAATACCAATTTCCTGTCTTTAAAGGCCTATTTCCATAACCCCACTCCTACTATTAAATATTGTATCCATGGGGTTTCAACCCAAGAAACAAAAATGTTCTAGCTATTGTAAGCAATAAAATAGTTAATTCAGGGAATAAACTGCTTTTGAAATAATTGGAATGTCTAGAACATCAGGAGTTAGGAGTCTGCCTCTGGACATATTGAATTCAAAAACATATCACAGTGGCTGTACTATAGAAAGCAGAAAGCCTCAGCAACTGCCTGCCTCTCAATAACATGAAATGGGGCCGCAGCCATGGTGCACGCTGAACTGCATCGTCGCCGTGTCCCAGAACCTGGGCATCGGCAGGAACGGGGACCTGCCCTGGCCCCCGCTCAGGAATGAATTCAAGTATTTCCAAAGAATGACCACGAACTTCTCCGTGGAAGGTAAACAGAATTTGGTGATTATGGGTAGGAAGACATGGTTCTCTATTCCTGAGAAGAATCGACCTTTAAAGGACAGAATTAATATAGTTCTCAGCAGAGACCTCAAGGAACCTCCACAAGGAGCTCATTTTCTTGCCAAAAGTCTGGATGATGCTTTAAAACTTACTAAGCAACCAGAATTAGCAAATAAAGTGGACATGGTTTGGATAGTGGGAGGCAGTTCTGTTTATAAGGAAGCCATGAACAAACCAGGCCATCTTAGACTATTTGTGACAAGGATTATGCATGAATTTGAAGGTGACACATTTTTCCCAGAAATTGATTTGGAGAAATATAAACTTCTGCCAGAATACCCAGGTGTTCTTTCTGATGTCCAGGAGGAGAAAGGCATTAAGTACAAATTTGAAGTATATGAGAAGAACGATTAATGTGAAGATATTTTTTGATTTATTTCAAGTTAGTTCCCCCCGACCAAACAATTCTATCTATATTTTAATATTAGAAAAAAAAAAAACTTTTGTTGACTCTAAGTCAATGGATAATTCTTTCTAAGCAGTGTGATTTTATAAATCTTAACTAGACCATATCAGACATCATTTGTGAAACATTTCTTGCTATAACTGTGTGTTGCCCATCAAGGACCAGTACCTGCCTAGGGTAGCATATCTACCAAGAGCCAAAGAGAGACAATCCCTGAGAGCATGAGTTGAAACCAGGACTTACAAAGATAGGACTAGACAGATTTGTCCAAAACTCAGAAATGGGTTAAAAACAGAAAAGCGAGGGCTCAAATACTAAAAGAAAATTAGATCAAAATAGGAACTTTGATTTCTCTATCTATATCACACTTCTGAAAAAGTTCTGTTCACTCAGGAAATCAGTAAGTTGAGAACTCTAATAATTCCATAGGGATAGTAAAAAGGCAGGTAGGACACTACCTTTTTAAAGATTAAAAAGAAATGTCTGAGACCTCTAAAAACTGTTTTAGATCTTCAGTGAGATTCCATGGGATGTTATGATGTAAGAAGAATAGGCTGTTCCTTATAAAAAAGAGTAATAACAGCACATGGCTAAAATTAGAAATTAAGAAGGTAATGAATTGGAAATGGATAATGCTAGAAACCAAAATTATGAAGATGGAAACTAAATTAAACTTCGCTGAATTAAAAAAAATGAAAATTAAAACACATTTTACCCATCATGTTAGCAAAGATGTGGATTGTTAGGTATCCAAAGAAATAGCTTTTTTTTGCCTTGTAAATTAATATAAACTTTTTAGAGTTTAAGTTAGCAATATCAATTAAAATTCACAATATTCTGGGTTTGGACCCAGGGCTTCCACTTCTAGAAATTAATCCTAAATAAAGAGATGGACCCAGGGCACCTTGGTGGCTCAGTGGTTGAACATCTGCCTTCAGCCTAGAGCGTGATCCTGGAGTCCTGGGATCGAGTCCCTACATGGAGCCTGCTTCTCCCTCTGCCTATGTCTCTGCCTCTCTCTCTCTGTCTCTCATAAATAAATAAATACAATCTTTTTTAAAAAATAAAAAAATAAATAACTCATGAAATGGGTGATCAAACACTAGGACACTGAATGCAGCTCTACAACTATTGCAACTTCAACCTTTAAATTACACAGATCAAGTAGAGTGTCAATAGGCTTACCAACTACTTTAATCTCAGAAACCAGTAGACCCAGGAAAACTGATTCCAGCCACTTAAAATTCCTCCTAGCATTCATGTCTCCATGACCTTGATTACCATCAGAGGTAGCAAAATCACTTCTGCCTCACTTCCTCTCTTCCAAATATCACAAAAGTGCATCTAACTAGCAAAATCTGGTTGGCTTCCAGAATTCTATTGAGCAAAATTCCAGAGGCAGAGCAGACTTCCTGGAGACCACATGTCAAAGGTGTGCTAAAAGATAGACCCTGAGGGGTGCCTGGGTGGTTCAGTCAGTTGATTGTTTGCCTTGGACTCAGGTCATGATCCCAGGATCCTGGAATCAAGCCCTGCATGAAGCTTCCTGCTGAGCAGGGAGCCTGCTTCTCCCTCTCCCTCTCCCTCTCCCTCTGCCCCTTCCGCCTGCTCATGCTCTCTCTCTATCTCTCTCTCTCTCTCTCTCTCTCTCTCTCTCTCTCTAAAATAAAAAATAAAATCCTTGAAAGAAAAAAAGAAGAAAGAGTCAAGAGGGAGAAAAAAAGTAGGAGGGGAAGTGATGCTTAATTTGAGACTTAATATGAGGAGTTCGCTCAGCAAAAGGTAAGTTAAAAGGACACACCAGGTGGCAGGAATTGCATGTACAAAGGCTGTGAGCCCAAAAAGAAGTGTGATTTAAGAGCTGAATGAAACCTATACTATTGAGTCATGTAAACAAAGAAGAGGATGACTCCAGATGGAGTTGGAGAGAGCGGGCTGGTATCAGGCTGTTCAGGTTGTACTAAGTGGTTTAGAGGATATTCAAAGAACATGAATAACAATTGAAGGTTTTTAATGATGGGGAAACCTGGGTATAACTAATGTCTAAATAATAATTTCTGTAGTTCTTCTCAAACTTGAAATCCAAACTCCTTACTGTCACCTAGGTAATACACAAGCATAATTAGAAAATTACACAAAAAAACTGTCCTATGACCAATCACAGTGGAAGTAGAAAAAGCACTTGTTTTCCCCTATAGCTGATGTGCTGCCTTAGTGAAATATGTCTATCCAGTAGAGGAAGGAAAGTGTACTATTAAGAAACCATCTGGTAGCTATATTCCCCATTAGAAAATCAGAACATGAAAAACACAAACATCATAATAGAAACAAAACAAAACAAAAAGAGCAAAGGACACAAAAAGGATTTTCACATAAGAGAAAACTCAAATAGTGTATAAACTTATAAAAAGGTATTCAATCTCATTAATAATCAAAGAAAAGCAAATTGGGGGCCACGTGGGTGGCTCAGTGGTTGAGTGTCTGCCTCTGGCCCAGGTCGTGATCCCCAGGTCCTAGGATGGAGTCCCACATCAGACTCCCCACAGGGAACCTGCTTCTTTCTCTGCCTCTTTCTCTGTGTCTCTCATGAATAAATAAATAAAACCTTAAAAAAAAGAAAAGAAAATTATAGAGAAACAAGAGGCTTTTGGGTCTCTTAGATTTGCCATTTAGGGACAGCCTTGGTGGCTCAGTGGTTTAGCACCACCTCCAGCCCAGGACATGATCCTGGAGACCTGGGATCGAGTCCCACGACAGGGCTCCCTGCATGGAGCCTGCTTCTCCTTCTGCCTGTGTCTCTGTTTCTGTCTACCTCTGTGTCTCTCATGAATAAATGAATACAATATTTTTTATTTTTTTAATAAAATATTTTTTAAAAAAGATTTGCCATTTAGATTGACCAAAACTTTTTCAATGCTGGTTTGTGTATGGTGGGACTGACAACTTTGTTTCTGCTGGTCAGACCTGCCAATTAGTAAAGCCTTCTACAAAGCAAACTGACTGTGTGTGTCATGATGTCCATAATATTCCGTAATTATACTTCTCAGAGTCTACCCAAGAAAAAGAGTGAAGAGATATATGATCTCTTTAATTGTAAGTTTAATGTAGTATTCTTTATTTTAGTAAAAAAATGAAGAACCAAAACTGCAAATGCCTATCAGGGAATAGTGAATGAGATACTAAATGATATAATATGCAGACAGAAAGAAAATCACACAATAATATGCTTAAGTGTCATAATTCAGAAAGAAATGCTTTAAAGACTAATTATGGTGTTAACTGGAATTTAAATAAAAATTTGAAGAAAAAAAACTAGTGTGTGAGGTATACAGCAATAAGCAACAAAGCTTTATTAAGATACACTCAAGTGATCAGAATATTGAGATAGGACTATGTCTGAAAGTACAGAAGGGCTAAGAAGACAGATATTCAAACTCTTGGTGATCAAAGGAGTATGGATTCCAGTGAATCTCCTTCTTGGTGATTGTATTGCTGAAAGAATGTGTCTTAAGTAAGATGGTCAAAAGTAAAGAAGGTATCATAGGAACTAAAGTTAACCTGTAGTCAATTTCAATTTCCAAAACTGAATCGAGGTGATCTAGAATGCTAGTGGCCACAGAAGAAGAAACTAGAAGAAACTACAAAGCACTTTCAGGAAAAAGACAGCATTATCCTAAGCCTAGAAAACTTGAAAGCAAAGGAAAAAAAAAACAAAAAACAGTACCTTCAAGTAACAATTAGAATGAAAACTAAATTCTCAACAGAAACAATGGAATATGTTCAAAATTATGAAAGAAAAGACCACCAACCCAGAATTCTATACTCATAGAAAGTATCATATCAGAAAGAAGAGGAAGAGAAAAAAAATAAAAGAGAAATCGTTTTCCTATATTTTCTTCTAAAAGTTTTAAAGACTGAGATGTTTAATCTATCTGGAATTGATTTTCGTTGAATGGTGTGAGGCCATATTCCAATTCTATAATTTTCATTTTGATAGCCAATCATTTCAGAAAATTATGAAAAATATACCCTTTCCCACTAAGGGTATTCCACTGCTATCATAAATCAAGTATCCAGGTATTGATAGATTTCTGAGGGGTTTTTTGTTGTTCCACTGTCCTGCTTATTTCTGTGATCATACCAAACTAATTATACTACTATAGTACATTTGGTACTAAATCACTGCACATTATTCTTATCAAAAATGTCTTAGCTTTTCCAGATCTTAACACTTGTATACAAATACTAAAATCAGCTTGTCAGTTTTCAAAAAAAAGAAACTTACTGGAAGTTTGATTCTTCCAACCCTTGAGCATGAAATGTCTCTTTTATTTGAGATCTTTTGTCTTTCAATTTATCATTTTTTCCATAAAGCTCTCACATAAAGTTTATATTTATTTCTAGGTACTTGATCCTTTCACACTACTGTAAGTGACAATTAAAAATTTCACTTGTTAAATGTTTGTTGTTCATTTATAGAAAAACAATTTTGAGATGCTTTCTTATAAAACTGACAATTTAACTGTGGACTCTTGGGAATTGTCTAGGCATACAAATTAGATCATCTTCAAATAATAGTTTTCTTTCCTTCTTCCTATCTTTATGAAATGTATTTCTTTTTCTTGCCTTATTGAACTAAGGTTACAAATACAATGTTAAAACATTCTTGTTTTATTCCTAGTAGTATTGAGGATGTATTCAATATTTCACAATTTACCATTATATTTAGTATAGGGGGGTTTTGCCACCTTTTACCAGAAGTATGCCTTTAATTCCCACTTTGCTAAGTTTTTTACCATAATTGGATGTTGAGTTTTATCAAATGCCTTTTCTTTCTTATTGAAATGATTGTATGACTTTTTTCTTCAAACTGTAAGACATTAATGGGTTTTATTTTCTTAAGATTATATTTGTTTATTATTATTTATTTTAGAGAGAAACCACAAGTGGGAGGAAGGGCAGAGGGAGAGGGGAAAGGAGAGGGAGAGAATCTGAAGCAGACTTACTGCTGAGTGCAGAGCCCAACACAAGGCTCAATTTCATGACCTGAGCCAAAATCAAAAGTCAGATGCTTAACCGACTGAGCCACCCAGACACTCCCAAGATCAATTGATTCTCTAATGCTAAACCAAATTTATACTCATGGTCAATTCTAATACATTGTTGGATTTGGCTTTACTAATGTTTTGCTTAAGAATCTGGTATGTATGTTTTTGAATGAGTCTGATCATTTATATTCTTTATTCTCTCTTTGTTGAGTTTTTGTTGCCAGGGTTATGCTAGACCAACCAAATAAGTAACTGATTTCCTGATTTTTATGTGCCTTGGAAAAATTTGCACAATATTGGAATTACTAATGCTTTAAGTGATTGCAATAACTCTTTAATATAAAATGTCTAGGTGGCTCAGCAGTTTGGCACCTGCCTTCAGCCCAGGGCATGATCCTGGAGTCCTGGGATCGAGTCCTGCATCTGGCTCCCTGCATGGAGTCTGCTTCTCCCTCTGCCTATATCTCTGCATCTCTCTCTGTGTGTCTCTAATGAATGAATAAATAAAATCTTAAAAAAATAAATTTAAAAAAATTAAAAATAAATAAAGTGTCTGGTCTTTGTGATTTCTTTGTAGGAAAATTTTTTTAGCTACTAGTTTGACATCTTTAAAGGTTATCATATTACTCCAGTTTTCTATCTCTTCTTGAGTCAGTTTTTTCAGTGTACTTGGTCATTTCATCTAAGTTTTCAACATTTTTGGCATAAAGTTCTTGAGAACAGCTTTTTATTATTTGTTGTTATTTATAGCACCATAAATCCATTGCCCTTTCTATGCCCATTATTGGATACTTGTGCATTCTGTCCTTTTTGCCTTGATTAACCTAACCAGATATTTGTCAATTTAGTCTCTGAAAAAAGTAAGACAACTACTTTATTAATATTACCATTGAGGGATCCCTGGGTGGCACAGTGGTTTGGCGCCTTCCTTTGGCCCAGGGCACGATCCTGGAGACCTGGGATCGAATCCCATGTCAGGCTCCCGGTGCATGGAGCCTGCTTCTCCCTCTGCCTATGTCTCTGCCTCTCTCTCTCTCTCTCTGTGTGACTATCATAAATAAATAAAAATTTAAAAAAAATATTACCATTGAATTTTACTTACTCTTCCATGAATATTTCTGTTGTATTACTTCCTTTCTCCTGTTTTCTTTGGGGCTATTTTGCTGTTACTTCTCTAATTTCTTAAGATGGAACTTTATTAATTTTTATCCTTCCTTTTATAATGCAAGCACTTAAGACTGTAAATTTGTATGTTGTATTTTTTATAATGTTTAGTTCTATTTTTTATAATGTTTAGTTCTTTTTAATTATTAAAAATCAATCATGACTTTTAATTTGACTCATGAAGTATTTAGAAGTATTTTTTTCTTTATTTTTAAAAATAGGGAGTTTTTCTAAGTATTGGTTGGTTATCACAGAATGGGATCTGTGTAACATCCAGTTTTAAAATTTATTGGAACTTGTTTTATAGCTCAATATGTAGCTAGTTTTTATAAATGTTTGATGTTTTCATTTAACTGCATACTGCTTATAAAGAGATTCTTATCAGTTTTCTTTAAAAAATGTCTTTATTTTATCTTCACTTTTGAATGATAATTTTCACTGGATAGAGAATTCTAGGTTGACAGTTATTTTCTCAGAAAATAGTATTTCACCTAGCTAGTATTATTCAAGCTGCATATCCACATAAGAGTTGACTATGATTATAAATTCTTAGAGATTTTTTCCTCTTTACCAGTATCAATGTCTGAGACAGATTTTCTTGAAGTTTTCACTTGGAAGTGGAGAAAAAAGGAAGGCTGTATCCAACCTTATTCAGATGGGGTAGTCCTTATAATCCCAACTTTAAGGATACCTCCTCACAGGAAACTTGGGTAGGCCCTGGGCTTTGACCTTCATCATCTGAGCTCAGGTTCAGTAATCATCTTCAAGGTGAAAGCCATCTTCACTGCTATGCTTACCTCTGAGTGCCTCCTTTTACTCAGTACCTACTCTGAATACCCTCTTATGGTATTAGTACATGATTGCATTCCAGATTATTTTTATCCAACATTTTAGATTACTTTCAGAGGAAAGGTTTATTCTTGTCCCTAGAATATCATGTTAGAGAAAACAAAATTATTTCCAGTTTTTAGTACTCCACTTATAATATGAACAGACAACCAAAGATCATCGGTTTTGTTTTGTTTACTTTTCCTTTTTTTTTTAAAAGATTTTATTTATTTATTCATGAGAGACACAAAAAGAGAGAGAGAGGCAGAGACACAGGCAGAGGGAGAAGCAGGCTCTATGCAGGGAGCCTGACCTGGGACTCCATCCCAGGTCTCCAGAATCAGGCCCTGGACTGAAGGTGGTTCTAAACCACTGAGCCACCCGGACTGCCCTTGTTCTGTATTTTTGAGAGAGAGAGGGGGGGGGGGAGTGGGAAGGGGCAGAGGGAGAGAGACTCCTAAGCAGGCTCCACACCCCAGCACAGAGCGCATCAAGAGGCTCGATCTCACAACCCTGAGATCATGACTTGAGCCAAAAACAGGAGTTGAATGCTTAACTGACTGAGTCACCCAGGTGCCTGAGATCATCAGACTTTTGAGGAATATCTCTATTATGAAAGATGCAGGGCAGCCCGGGTGCCTCAGCAGTTTAGCACTGCCTTCAGCCTGGGGCATGGTCCTAGAGACCCAGGATCATGTCCCACATCGGGCTCCCTGCATGGAGCCTGCTTCTCCCTCTGCCCCTATCTCTGCCTCTCTCTGTGTGTCTCTCATGAATAAATAAAAAAGAAAGAAAGAAAGAAAGAAAGAAAGAAAGAAAGAAAGAAAGAAAGAAACAGATACAATTGGGAGGGGGGGCAAGAAGCTTGGAAAAACAAATAACCATACAAGCAGCAAAAGAAAACTACAAAACCATTAATATCCTCAGAAACATAAGAAAAGGTTTTGTATCTCTGAAACAAAAATAGTTTAAATAGATACATCAATAGAAACTAAAAGAACTCTGGAAATTTTTAAAAGTCTTTTAGTAGAAATGAAAATCAATAGATGTATTAGTGTATAAAGCTAAGAAAACTCCCAGAATAATAAATTTAAAAATAAAGACGAGAGATAGACTCTGAGAGAATAAGGGGAAAAAAATAAGAAAATCAAAGAAGTAGTCCAAGAGAACCATCATCCAACTAATAGTAGTTTTAGAAATGAAGAACAAAGAAAATTTACCAAAAATAAAGGATATGATTTTTCAGATTAAAATCAAACACACAAACAGGTATACATTACTGCATATTCTCATAAAGTTTTACCATATTAAGGACAAAGATTCAGAGCAGTGAGGAGAAAGGAATGTGTCAAAAACAAAGAACTGGGAGTTTTAATAGCATCAGAATTATCTACTATAAACATTAGAAGCAAAAAGAAAATGGAACAATGACCTAAATTTCTGAAAGACCGTTATTTTCAACCAAGAGTTCTGTGTCAAACTCCCAGGAAAGCAAAAGGATAAAATAAAAATATTTAAGACATACAGATGGCCAACAATATGTAAAAGATGCTCCATATCACTGATCATCAAAGATATGGAGATTAAAACTACAATGAGATATCACCTCACACTTGTTAGGGTGGCTATTATCAAAAAGACAAAAAATAACAAGTGGCAACAAGCTGGCAAGGATGTGGAAAAAGAGAACCCTTATGCACTACTGGTAGGAATTATATTTGTTCAGCTGCTATGATAAGCAATATGGAGATTCCTCAAAAAAATTTAAAAATAGAACTACTATATGACCCAGCAATTCCACTTGTAGATATTTATCTGAAGAAAATAAAAAACATTAACTTGAAAAGATAAATGCATCCCCATGTTCATTGCAGCATTATTTACCAGAATAATAATGCACATAATGGATGACAACCTAAGAGTCCATTGATGGATGACTGGATAAAAAAATGTGGTACACAATGCACTATTATTCAGCCATAAAAAAAGAATGAAATCTTGCCATTGGCAACAATATGGGTGGACCTTGTAAGCATTATGCTAAGTAAGTCAGACAGAGAAAGACAATTTATGATCTCACTTATACATGTGGAATCTAAAAAAAAGAAGAAAAAAAGGCTCATAGGTACAGAGAACAGATCGGTGGTTACCAAAAGCAGTGGTTGCAGAGTAGGTGAAATGTGTGAAGGAGGAGTCAAAAAGTACAAACTTCCAATTATAAAATAAATAACTCATAGGGATGTAATGTATATTATGGCAACTATAGTTAATAATGCTATATTGCATATTTGAAAGTTACTAGGAAAGCAAATCTTGAAAGTTTTTGTCACAAGAAAAAAATTCTTATAACTATGTATAGTGACTAGATGTTAACTAGACTTCTTGACTCACTTCTTAAGGTATACAAATACTGAATCTTTAGGTTACGCATCTGAGATTAATATAATGTTGTATGTCAACTATAGCTCAATACAAACAAATATTTTTTGCACAAGGTCTCAAAATATGTATATTTCATGCACTCTTTTTCAAACAAGCACTGGAAACTGTGTTAACCAAAACAAGAAAACAAACCAAAAAAGAGGAAGATGTGGTTTCAGGAAACAAGAAGACTAATATCCAAGAGAAACAAAGAGAAGTCACATTATGATGGTGAATAATCAAAAGAAAAGTGCAGTGTCTCAAGCCCAGAGAGATTCTCCAAGAATATTTCATATGTTACAATGTACTGAAAGGAGAATTAGGAAAATGACCTAGAGTTTGCCGTTGGTAAGAATACAGAACACCAATCAAATCTTTAAAAAAAAAAAAAAAGAATACAGAACACCAATCAAATACACAATCAATCAAAATGGATAAAAAAAGATGTGGTATATATGTGTGATATACATATATATATACCATTCAGCCATCAAAAAGAATGAAATCTTTGCATTTGTAATGCCGTGGATGGAGCTAGAGTGTATTATGCTAAGTAAAATAAGTCAGTCAAAGAAAGACAAATACCATATGACTTCACTCACCTGTGGAATTTAAGAAAAAAAATATAAACATATGGGAAGGAGAGAAAGAAAAAAAGGAAAGGGAAACAAGCCATAAGTGACTCTTAAGGATAGAGAACAAACTGAAGGTTGATAGAGGCAGATGGGTGGGGGATGGGCTAGATGGGTGATGGGCATTAAGGAAGGCGCTTGTAATAAGCACCGGATGTTATATGTAAGTGATGAATCACTGAACTCTACTCCAGAAACCAATATTGCACTGTAAGTTAACTAACAAAATTTCCACTTAAAAAATTTAAATTAGGGATCCCTGGGTGGCGCAGCGGTTTGGCGCCTGCCTTTGGCCCAGGGCGCGATCCTGGAGACTCGGGATCGAATCCCACATCGGGCTCCCGGTGCATGGAGCCTGCTTCTCTCTCTGCCTGTGTCTCTGCCTCTCTCTTTCTGTGTGACTATCATAACTAAATAAAAATTAAAAAAATAAATAAACCCACTGTTTAAAAAAAATTTTTTAATTAAAATTTTAAAAAAACAAATACACAATCAATCAGAAAACCAAGACAATTATTAATTCCAAGGAAAATAGTAAGTTGTGTAAGAAAGAAAAAGGAATCACTTGAAAAAAAAAAAAAAAACTGCATGGCTCAGTTTAAATAGTATTTACCTAATCATAAAAATATAAATTCCCAATACTTAACCAAGCAAAAATTATATATCCTAAAAATGTAGGATCACAAGGGATGTGTGCACGTGATAGGGGATTGTGAGAGCTAAATTCTCCTTCCTTTCAGAGGCAAGTAATAATCAATGTCAAAACATGAAATATTAAGAAGCAGTAATAGGAACCTGTCATTTGAAGATGTTGACATTAGTACAGAGGATGGGCTGGCTTTGTTGAAAACAATGACCTCTGAGAAGGAGGAAAAATCAAAGGGGAGTATAGGGGCTGATGGGTTTGTGTAACAAAATTCACAGAAAAATTGATTCTTTAAACATATATAATTTTGTGTTTTTTTTTGTTTTTTTTTTATTTTTTTTATTTTTTTTTAAACATATATAATTTTGATTTTAAAAAGAAACCTATGGAAAAAAAAAATAAAAAAAAAAATAAAAAAAAAAATAAAAAAAAAAGAAACCTATGAAGATTCGGACACTACTATATTTGGGTCTACAAAATGGGGCACCTGAACACCATGATTTAAATGATTTAAATGATTTAAATATTTTGATATTTCTCCCATTATATAGACAAAAATCGATCTAAGGCAATGCCTATGCCAGGACACCTGGATCATGAGGAGCTCAGGTTACACTGGAAACAGGGAGGAAAGTGAGAAGTGTTGCCACGTTTCTCTTGGCTTGAGTAGCCACCTCATGATAAGCTGCCATATGGCATATGATGATACATTATTAGGTCCTTATGCCTGACACCATAGTGGTTATGAGAAATATATATGGTTTTCCTTTCATAGTGATATACTAGAATCTTGCCAATGAAAGGCACTTTTCACCCACTTTGAGCATCATTATCTCTTTCTCACAATTTCTACCTATATAAGAAACTTCCCTTCCACCACATGAGAGATTTTTCCTACACTACTTCTATTATCCTGAAAATGTTTTTCTCACCCACTGCCTGATGCTGGTATGACTACCACAGGCATTAATGAAGTTTTATGCATAGGTTGGGGTGGGGAGGGTGACAATGCTTTCTGGTTTTTACTTTACACAAATCATTTCATATGTTTCACATTTAAGGAGATTGGACTCAATCACTCATTCAATCTTTCTAAAGCTCTGCTATGTTCTGGTGCCAGAGCCCATAATTACCATAAAACAGGTTGATTTCAGGCCGAATTGCACTGGAAAATGACATTTTGCATTTTTATTGGCACTTTGAAGAGAACATATTCTTCTCCAGTTATTGTACTTTTAACACTAAAATACTGAGAAATAGTCTTTCCATATGTATTATAAGAAAAAATATTTAAAATTTAAGATTTATTCCCTTCTCTTGTAATTTTTATTAGCATTTTAAGCAAGTTCAGTGCCCATCAGACCTAGGTCTAGTTATTTTTATTGATGCCATATAGACAATCCATAATCAAAACCACCAGCAAAACTGCTATGTCTCCTCTGCTTCTGCTAGAAAATTGGCAGAAAATCCTCATTTAAAACTTGCAAGAAAAACCCAGAGGAAGCTTGCAGAAATCCTTTATGCTATATTTCCCAGCAACAGAATATTTTCCTGCCTTTGAAAACTCAATTAAATTTTACTTCAGCCAAAGTGTGAAAACCAGGTGGCACCTAAGAATCCCATCCCTACTCTGCCTTGTTCTTATAAAAATAACACTGTGATATTTTGCAACAAATGATATAAATCCCTTTTGACCACCCGAGTAAAATGTTATATCAGAGACCATGAATATGGAATATTTTTCCCTCCAAGCTTGAGAGGAAGAAATTTGACCAGAGTATAAATCTCTCTGTTTTGTGTATTTCACCAAGAAAATAGATATTCCGTCGCCTGGTGTGGTACTATCATCACCTTTGTGTTCCAAACTCTCTTGGGTAGTTCATTCCTCTATGTGATGCTTAAGTAAGCTCAAGCCACATTTTGAAAGAAAATCCCTTAAGTGACTACTTCAGCCCCTCGCTACCCCTAAACTCACTCAGCCTCTGAGCACGTCGGAGACTGACCTTCCCTTTCCCCCAAAGAAACCCAGTCACTGCTTCTTTAGTGCCAAGTGTAGAACCCAGTTCTCACGCCTCCCTGCACCACAACAACATTCAACTACAATCCTTAGGTGCTGAACTTCACAAGCCAAAGTATACATCGTTTTGTAATCAGATACATGGTGGATTCACATGAAAGGATTGAGTTAGAGATACACAAACAAGGGTTGCAGCCATTGACTTTCCCGAGAGAAAATGTGAATTGTATGGATATATTTAATAAAAAAAAAAAAGAGTAGACTTAAAATTTGTGATTTTGAGCACTTGGGAGTAAACCTGAAGGCCCAAGACACACAGTGATTTGAGATTTTGCTAAAATTGGAAGATTAACGGGTCTGTGAGCCTGGCCTCAAGCCTTGCATGCACTCTTCTGCAGAGATTTTTTTTTTTTTTTTGAGATTTTGTTCCAGGTTTCTCCTCTATCTGCACAAAGTAATGCTCATAGAATGATTTTTTAAAAAAATTTCTTATACAGAAAAATAGTCCCGAAGAGAAACTGAATTAGATGTGTGAATGAGGAAATAACACAAAAGCAAGGATATCTAAGGAAATGATGTCTCTTCAATGAAATATTAGGTAAAACACATATACCGCTGAATACAATCACTCAATCAATTAACCAACAAAAAAAATGGTCTTTGAGTTCCTAATGCATGCCTGGGCTAAGTCTTAGGGGTACAGCTGTGAATTCCTATGACACACTTCATGTCCTCAGTGAGTTACAAATAACCAGTTTCAGACAAGATGTCTGTCATAAAAGAGGAGTATGAGGTACCTCAGGAACATATCACCCTGGAGCCTGACATTGTCCCACAGAGAATACCTTCCCTGAATGGGGGACGCTGAAGCCAACACCTGTACTTTATGTGAAAATAAGAGCAAGCCCTTAACTTATTTTGGCAAATGCCTCAGCAGGTCCAAAAATCATATTTTGTGGAGAAAAGGATATCTCTTAGAAGTTCTTGCAAATTTGAAGATTCTAAAGCTTCTAGAACTGTTTATCCCTTGAGAATGTTAATAATAGGAGAATCGCTGAGGGCTGATGCCTGAGAAGCCTGTCAGGAAGTAAAATGAGGAATCTGATCCAGAGATACAGAGAAATGTGGCTAGAGAGAAGAGAGGAGGTGAACAGTGGTTCAAAATGCTGCAAGAGGTTTAAGAAGAACAAGGAAAGGGGAAAGATGATTTTATTACAAATCTTCAAGAGAGTAGTTGGAGTGGAATGGAGGGTGGTCTGGCTATAAGGGACAGCAGGGCTCCAGTGGACTGGAAATGGAGGAAGCAAATAAATACCTTTGCTCTTTCAAAAGTGTCATAGAGGTCATCCCTCCTCACTTCAAGGACCTCCCGAAATCCTATTCCTTTCAAGAAATTGTTTTTAATACGAGGAAGAGAACAATACTCCTGTTTGCTTTTCCTCAAACCTCACCACAAACTATCACTAAATGTTAGCATATTCTAAATGCTTAATGTCTTATTTATTCAACACTTATTTCACATAATCAGATGCTTTTAGATGGACTGCAAACCAGAGAAAATGATTGTGAACCTGAATTGTTAATAATTAAATCAATAAAATAAATCACTACTAGGCAAGCCTATTCTAGGAAAGTTTACTCCAAAAGAGCCTTAAAAGAGTGCCACACTCCAAGCTGAGCCTGCTCTGCCTCTCACTGTGTGGCAAAGTGACCCCAGTATGTCCCACACTCATTCTGCTCTGCCATTCACAGCTCCTGGGTAGCTCGCTGTCTGCTCAGAATCTTCTCAGGTTTCCTTTATCTACATTAAAAAGCGAGCATGCCTTTGCTTGCCCTAAGATGTCCTTCACAGTACAGTTCCAGCTTAGCCAACCTTCCAAAATTACATTTTGAAAATCTTCCACTTCTGTCCCACTGACCTATTCCCTATTTCTCGTGCCATTCCTTCCTGAATGAAAGCCAGTCTCCTCCTTCATCTGTACATATTTCTATCAGATGCCTCAGCGTTATGCTCTCCATTTGACTATAATTGAGAGAATATAGGGAAAGTATTTATTACAGTGTCTGGGGATAAATACATTTTCTTTCCTTTCTCTCTCCTCAGTAGACACTTATTAATGAACTCTGAATGAGTGATGATGTCATTTCTATTGTATCCTGTATGCACCTAGCATGATTACCTTTTGTCTGCTTACTCTTTTTCAGATGTCCTTTTCTTTTCATTTTAGTTCTCAGCTCCTAGAAATAGGAAATCTGCTTACTGACATTATAAAGCCAGCGCCTTAGTCACCCCATAAAGACCTCTGGATGTTAACAATAGTTCATTTTCCTTCGGTGTGTTAGTATATATAATGCATGCAATGAATTGGCTTATGAGTTCATTCTCTATCATAGGGTTAGTAGACAAGTAAGCCAAATGATTAGATTAGATGCTATCCATCTAATGATGATTCCACAAGGAAATACACTTTTATTTTTTTAAGGCCAACACTATCTCTCAGTAATTTTCCTCTTTCATCCTATTTCATCTCACTAGAGCTTCAAAAGATAGCCTAAACTTTTTTAAGTTACTATTTTTAAAATCCAATATAAAATGCGAGCCAGTGGTATGCAATACAGCTACCTCTCCTCCAGTTCAGGGAAATCCTATTTTCCACACAATAAAATATGCCTCTGTCCCTTAAGGAATATGTAGAAAATCTCTATTTCATTGCTCTCCAATAAGTTCATCTTCTGCAAACATACTAACATCATGGTCTTATTTCTCTGCTTAAGTAGCTACATAACAATGACATAAACATTCCTAACCCACATTTATTGCATAGTAGCACCATCTTTCACACTAGAAATAAGTGCTAGTAAAGTTGTACAAAATTCAGTGTTTGCTTCCAAAACTTTTTGTCAACATTTTTCGACTGCTCTGTTTCAAGACCATAAAGTTTTGAACCAAAGATGTTTGGAAAGAAACTGAAACCATGTGAATCAAAGAAGATGAGAACAAGAATAATGAAAGTTGACTGATGTGAAACCCACAAATCTTTCCCAGTTTTAACCAAAAAACCATATAAGATGACTGTGCTTTCCTCTCCTCCAGCTCCTCCCTTCCCTGTCCCCTACCACCTCCACCCGTACCTTTTTCCTATTTTATGTAGATGTTACTAGACTGAAAGTTTTTACCTTTTGCCACCTCTTTTTTTTACAAGTTTATTTTTTTAATTTTTTTAAAGATTTTATTTATTTATTCATGAGAGACACACAGGGAGAGAAAGAGAGAGAAGGAGGGAGAGAGAGAGAGGCAGAGACACAGGCAGAGGGAGAAGCAGGCTCCACACAGGGAGCCCGATATGGGACTCGATCCCGGGTCTTCAGGATCATACCCTGGGCGGAAAGCAGATGCTCAACCGCTGAGCCACCCAGGCATCCCCCTTTTGCCACCTCTTAAGAAAATGAGGAAACATTAACCAGATGGTATAATAATTACCAAATCCAAAACAGAATATCCTTTGCAGATCTCATTCAGTTTTTGTTGATTAATTCTACAAACTCCTACTAGGCAGATTACTTTTTCTTGAACATTGGCAATCTCTGTCTGTTATCTATACAACACCACAAACCAGTTAATAAAAAATAAATAAAAATAAAAATTCAAATGTTTAATCAACTATTTTTGCCCGTGTAGTGGCACACAACTAGTTTTTGGCTTCAGGATTTTGTTTTCTTTTCTCTTCATTTCAATCCTCTCTCTCTTCTTGTTTTCATTGAATTGACCCAAAATTGAGTGTCATGTAGACCCAGATTAAAATAATAAAAAATATCTTCTTTAAGGTCACACAGATAACTAATGAAATTCAGATAGCAGGACAATAGCAAGTAGAAGTATCAAGGAGTCTACTCTACACATACCATTGTATCACTGAAAAATAATGAGTCAAGAGTCTTATCCTCAAAAATGTAACTGGGGAGGTAGAGGACACAAAACCATTACAAATCTCAACCCTATTATTTCTTATCTGTTCAACCATGAGCTTTCACATAAGCCTTACCTGGAGAAGTGATATAGTGGGATTTAACCATCTCTAAGTTTAGCTCCAAAACAGGGCCAAGAATAGAATGCCAAAATGTAAGGGGGTGCCAAAAAATGCCTTAATTGTAGTAATAGTTTAATATATTTTTAGAAATGAACAAACTATGCCTCATTGGCTAGCTGCCTGATTTTTAAATAAAGTCTTATTGAAGGGCCAGGATTAGGGTGAGGCAAGTGAGGCAGAGTTGTTCAAGTGTGGGATCACACCCACCTTTATATAAAATTTTCATACAGTGTTTATCGTGCAGAAGTTTTTTGCATTAATCTTGATTTTTTTAACATTGCATTAAAATAGCATTTATCTCCATTACTGAAGTTTTTGAAACCCCCTTAAATTTTGACCCCGAGTTGAGTGCCTCACTCATCTTAAACCCAACCCTTCAAGACTCTAAGAAAAACTAAAAATAAGACACTAGGAAAATATGTAATGCCTACATAATAAACAACTTATTATCCAGCAAGGGGCTTTAGCATCCAACAGATATTACATTTTGTTTAAATATACAAATTTCACAAGCAACTTCATACAATAAAAACCCAAAGCAAGAAAGCCACCTCCCTAGGTAGGGTGGTAATACACGAAAAACAAAAGCAAAATCTTTCATTAATAAAAGACTGACAAATCAGCAGCTAATTTTTAGTCTTCTTGCCCTCTTGGTATGACTGGGCTGTGTTTAGTCTGGCCATTCTTTTTCATAGCCAAATCTTTGAGTGTTAGACAGTGTAGCCTGGGACACCTCAGTTTCCACCTACAGCTTAGTACTCTAAGAGTAGCCTGCTTAGAAAAGTAAAAACAGCTTCAAGTACATGTTAAGTTGAATTTTTAGCCTTTCTAAAAGGCAAGTCCTTTCTTGACTCAGAAGAGTTTGCTGACCTGGTTTTGCTTCTGTCCAGAGCCAGCTTTTCTTGCCCTGCAGAAGCACTGCCCCATGGGCCATTCCTGTGAAACTGGTCCACACAGAAAGCAGCAGGCATGAGCTCTGAGGCCTCACATAGCAGAGGTTTGAACTGCAGGTGGCAGAAGTGTGGGGTTGCAAGGAGTTTGAGATTTAAAACTTTTGAGAACACTCTCTTCACTCCACCTGTCTATAAGCAAGGCCCCAACTGATAGCTCTACCACAGGTATAACTCCCCTAATATACAGCCCAAGGTTACAGAGAGCAGTTCAAATTACTATTCACTTATTAAAACTCAGTATTTTCACAACTGATAAACACAAAAGAAGAATTAAGCAACTTTTCAACCTTTTCTGTAGGATCTAAACCTCATGATAGGGGATCCCTGGGTGGCTCAGCGGTTTAGTGCCTGCCTTCGGTCCAAGGCATGATCCTGGAGTCCCGGGATCTAGTCCCACATCAGGCTTCTGCATGGAGCCTGCTTCTCCCTCTGCCTGTGTCTCTGCCTTACTCTCTCTCTGTCTGTGTCTCTCATGAATAAATAAATAAAATCTTTTTTAAAAAATAAATAAATAAACCTCATGATAGCAACATAAGAGGAAATTTCTCTTTACAAAAATATTACAACAAAAAAAAATAAAAATAAATATTACGACAAATACACTTTTAAAAATAATAGAATAATCATATTATTATTTGGCAGCCTTTAATGAATTAATGGGTCTACAGCTATACTACCCAATAGGGTAGCTACTGGTCACACAGGGCTATTTACATTTAAATGTAAAGTAATTAAAAGTTTAATAACTAAAAATATAGCTTCTCAATCACCCTAGCCACATTTAAGAGCCACAAGTGCCCACTGGCTACCATATGTAGATATAGAATAGATATTAAGTACAGATATAGACCATACACAGTCCTAACATAGAGCATGTCTATCACCACAGAAATTTCTACTGGAAAGTGCTGCTCTAGAAAGTCTACTCTAGACAATGAACTTCGTTTGCTGCCAGACATTGTGTGATAGAAGTACACAACAGCACCTCACCAAAAAAATAAATCAAACCTGAATAAAATTAAGCCTCTGGATCTAACTACCAATTTACAGGAAATACAGGGGACAGAGGAATGTGTTACACAACACCACGGGGATCCAGTCAGCAAATTCCAGGTTGTGGAACACTATTCAGAAAAAAAATGACATAGTTTTGTTAACAAAAATATTACCCAAAAAAATTGATCGAGGAAGAAACTTAAATCTCATCAATCCCATGAGATTTAAGGAATATATCCAATAATTATAATCTATAGCCTTTTTTAAAAGCCTGTTTCAAAAAAACTATGAAATGAATAATTACAATTTTAAAACAATTGTGGAAATTTGTACACTGGATTTTTGCTGGTTTAACTATTGCTTATTTTGGATAGACATAAAAATGGTAATATGAGGCTATTTTATGCATCTTTACCTTCTAGGTACATACTAAAGTATTTACAGATGAAGTGATTGCTTGGACTGTCCTTCAAAATGATCTGGATGTAGGACCTTGGAGAAGTAGAAGAATGAAACAAGCTTGGTTATGACTTGTTTGTTGGAACTAGATAATGGGTACCTGGGAGTTCATTCTGTTTTTCTCTCTTTTGTGCATGTTTGAATTTTCCTATAATAAAAAGTTTTTTAACTCTTTATTGTGTCAGCCAATTATAATCTGCTATCATATAAATCTGTTCATTGCAGATGCACTAGCAACTATATTTACTCCTCATCTGTGATAAAACAATTTATACTCTAGATCTTGGTAAAGCTCATTGCAACACAAACCTCCACTGCAGGACGCCTAAACTTCATTAAGCGTAAGAACTTTTTTTTCTAAATAACAAATGAAAATATTCATCTTAATTAAAACATTTCTCAGTTAAAAGAAAAAAAAAAAAAAAAGTCAAACATCACTCTTAACATGACACCAGTAGGGGGAGATAGATGCTGGCTTTCCTCTGGGAAAAATTTTTGAAGAAATAATCCATGTTTAATCTAAGAGTCTGGACAATTTGGGAGTTGGGTGGTGGGAAGGACACTATCCTACTGTGATTTCAGTAAAAAGCCTGTCTCCATCCTCAATTCTCTAGCTGTCATTTCCAGGAGAGGAATTGTTCACTCTGCATCGTAACAATCTATGTTCCAATCTAAATGTATGCTCAAACTATAGTAATAAAAGTGTCCAAATTGTGCTGCTGCTCCTGTCCTATATCTCTGTGATAAACTTCCTACATGTTATTCAAGTATTTCTTTAAAAGTACTTCTTTAACTCTTGCATGTATAATGTTAACATTTGTGTTAAGCTAGTACTCCTTCAAGTAATGCCATTCATTTACACAACCAGTTCTTGAATGTCTACTATGTTCAAGCTTCCATGGTCAGTACTGGAGTTATCATGAAGAAGAATAATTAGTTCCTACCCTTAAGTAGCTTATGGTTTAGTAGAAGAGCATAGAATACCGTTAGATAAGATAGGTGCATGTACATGATAGTATGGGAGCCTGCGGAAAGGCAACTAATCCATCTTGGAGAAAGACTTACCAAATGGAATATACAACCATGTCTTTCATTTATTCACCAGTTCGTTTAGTTACTTAACATATTTTTATTTTATCCATTCAACAAATACATACTGAGCACCTCTTATAAACAAGTCACAGTGTCCTCTTGATTCAAATCACCAAAAATTCTTCTTGCTCAGGATATATAATCTTTGCCAGACTGTGCCTGCTTGCAACAATGAATAGTTCTAAACAATTTTTCTTCACTTTGTGATGTTGACATTTTCAATATAAATTCTTCCTTCCACTGGAAAACGCCAGTTATTCAAATATTACTTCTGGGTATTTCATACTAATTTTTTTTAAAAAGATTTTATGTTATATGCTTTTATGAAATTAAACAGATTCTCTTTCTTTAATGATTATGCAATGTCTTATGCTCTTTACCTAATTCACTTAAAGTATTCTTATTGTCAAGACTATAACTCCACAGAGAAGACTTCTCTATCATGGTTCCCCCGCTGCACTAAACTTAGTTAATTAACATGATCATCTCATGCTCAGTAGGAAGGTTTCTCTTCCAAGAATTGCATCCCTTGGGTTATAGCCTTTTACCACTCTCTGGCATTCCTAAGCATTATCCCCTCCTCTACCATAGTCCAACAAAGACAGATAACTAAACCTGCACATAACCTTTCTATTTTGTTACTAAATTTGAGTTGTAGAATAGTCTATTTGGCCAACAATATTTGAATACCAACTATTTGAGTATTCAGCAAGTTCCACAAGGGGCTCTCTTGCACTACTTTTATGTCGCCAAAAGGCTCCTCTTTGTAGATTTCCATCTTGTCTCACCTCCTTCCTTTCCTAGATCCAAGCCAGTATTTCACTCTGAGATTCCAGAGGGAGTACCATGGGGTCTTTACCCATTTGGCTCCAGGCCTTCCATTTCACTTCAGGTCTGAAGAGCTCAGGATCACCATCTCAGCCAGCATGTCCCTGAGTTGTCCTTTCAAGAAGTCTCTGCGTAGCCTTTTGAGTGTTTCTAGATATTAAGTCCCACACTCTGCTTTCCCTTCTCCAAAGTGCTTTCTGAACTCTGTTTCCTTCATGCTCCTCTTCCTGACTTCTGTTGATAACCTGCCCTTGCGCTTGAGTTATTCAGCTGCTGTTATGAATTATCTCCATCAAGTTCTCTAAAGCTTCTTTCTCAAAATTTCACTAATATGCCCTCTTATTTCCTCTAAGCTCTTGAATTTGTTGCTCTGCAAGGTTGCCTGCTCCAATACATGGTTCTCTTAGTCAGGTTTCCAGATACTCCTGTTGCATAGCTTCCCACAGCCATCAGACAACTTTTTAAGGGGAGTGGTTTTCTCTTCTGAAGACCATGCCTCTGAACTTTGCCCTTTCCTTCAACTCTGGCCATTCATCACACCCAGCATGTCTACGGGATCTAGCCCACACAGTCCTTTCAAGTGTACAACTACTTTTCCTACAATTAAAAAGACCGTTAGGATACAAATGATAACTACAAGAGTGAAGTTACAAATATATAGTTCCATCTTCTTTGGCTTGGCAGAGGTTTTCAACATTAGTCTTGCCCAAGCCCTCTGTGTGGTTTACACCATTTCTTGCCACAGGCAACCTTTCCACTCCTGATTCTGAGGGTCAGTATCCTCACTGGTTTCTGCCAGTTTCACTTTCTGCTGCAGATCATGCCTCACTGGAATTATTGGGTCCTTTTCTACTTTGTCTTTAAGGTCACTTCTCAACCCTTGGTCCTAATTGTCCTTCTCCAATCATATGCCCTCAACATTGAGTTTAGGGGCATCCCACATTTACTGGTTCATTTCTAGTTCCTTCTGACTTTCTTTCCTCTTATTTTCAAAAGAGGTATATTCACTTTATATCCGTTCATACTGGATCTGCGCCTTCTCTTCTCTCTCCCTCCCTCTCTCTCAAAGTTTTATTTTCTCTAAAAGCTTCAGGCTTGTTCATAATCCTGCCATCAGTGTCTCTAGCCTTTTGGATGAAAAATCATCACGATCAACCAGGCACATTGGCATAGTGAACTTTCAACCAACTACCACCCCTGGATTCTGATCAGGGATCTCACTATGCTAATATTTTTTATCTTAATTACATGTGCTTTTTAAAGATTCTATTTCTATATTATCATACCTAGTTCACAAATCATAGGGTGTTGAAGGAAAGTATATTTTCATACTTTTGAAGGAGGGATCTCTTTGCTGTACTTTCATTATTGTAAACTGGGTACCTGTTGTAAACATAGCGTTAGTCATACATTTTCATTTGGAGTAAATAACAAAAAAACCAACCCTGCAACTCTGGAGTGTTACCTAAAGTGTCTAAACCTGCTATCTAATATAGTTTGCACATCAGAACTATCTGTGGATCATATAAAATGAAAAAGCTCTACCTCTGCCTTTCCTTCTCTCCAGGGGCTCAGATTCGGAAATTCCTTGGGGAACTCAGAACCACTAATCTAAATGATTTTTGAGATGGTGATATCAATAGCCACAGAGAAGGTAAGGAGCCTGGAATCTCATCTCTGTAAACAATGTTAAGTGATAAGATTGGCCTTCTGTGATTTTGCCTTGCCTTCATGTTGCCTCTCTCCAAAGAACTGCACTTCACATGTTTTTTCCCACTGCTGAGGATTCCTATCCCAATGTTCTAATGTAAACTTGTTTTCTGATGGACATATGAATAAACAAAATGTTCTTTGCCGAAGGAAAAGAAAGGGACATCATGCTCAATTTTTACATTGTGGTTTGTCACGCTAATTTATTTCCTGGGATGTGTGAGGATTTCTTTCTACATCCAGAATGGCCCTTGGACTTACTTAAAATCTAAGTAAGTCAGCTGTCATTTCCAGGAGAGAAATTGTTCACTCTGCATCGTAACAATCTATTTTCCAATCTAAATGTATGTTCAAACTATAGTAATAACACTGTCCAAATTGTGCTTCTGCTCCTGTCTTATATCTCTGTGATAAACTTCCTACATATTATTCATTAGGATTGAATCAGGATTGAAAAAAATATTTGGAGAAAAGGGTCTCCAGAAAAAATGAAAGCAAAGAAAATTAACAAAGACCTCACTTGCTCATGCAATATTTACTAAACAACCACTGTTGTTTATAGAATGTCAGATACTGTTAGTTCTTGACATTTTCTAGTCTATCTTACTAGCTCTTCACTCATTTTAGAAGATGGAGCTTATGAGGAAAAAGGGGGAAAGAAAGGCTAGTTTCTTTATACTTTCCTCAGGCACAATCTTTCATTATTCTACTCCTTATTACCCCCATTTTTTTTTTCAATTTCTGTCTTTGTTGTTAATGAAGTAAAAGAGAGAGAATTTCCTTCCTTTCTAAGAAATAGCAAGGGATCTTAAATAAGTGTGCCTATACTATATGTCAAGTGAGCTTGTTCTATTTCTGGCTTGGCTGTTAGATTGTTGAGAGTTCTGACTTTTCTGACGATTTCTAGGTATCTTAGAATTCCCAGAAATGGGGCAAGTTATTCCCTAAAATATTTGAGAAAGTACGGAGTAGACAGCCTAAAGCAACAAACCCGGTTTAATCATAACTTCATCTAACCATCTTTGTGGCCAGAGGAAGCCCTTTATGCCTGAGACTCAACCGATCCCTCTGTAAAATGGAGATAAAGATCTATATAAAGAGTGATGAGGATTATAAACAACGTCCACTTAAGCATCTAGCATAATTCCTCTCTCATGGTAGATGTCAATATTATTATTATTATTCTTTACAACTCTTAAACGTCAGTGAGAATCTTTGAGATTCCTGTATGACCAGGACCACCTGCCATTAAGTTTTAGGAATAAGAGAGTTTTGTCAGTAAATACATCAAGGGCTCATAGACAAACACTTCAAATAATCCATCACACAACCACACCACTCCCTATCACGCTGCCAAAGAGACCTTATCAAGCAAGAGGATATGTCATGTGAAAAACACCAGATATATTGAACCATAATACATGACTACTCTGTTTTGTTTTTACCGCTGAACTGTGTAAGACTGAATGTTTTGTTTTGTTTTGTTATTACTTGCAGCTGTTCCAAGAAAAGGAAGGAAGGAAGCTTCTTCCTTTGAATGCTGAAGTTCTAACTTGCACCTAATTTTGAACAGAAAGTAAGGAGGAGAAAATATCAGTCATCTTCTTGAACTCAATTTTTATGCACCGCAATTGGTTGAGTAGACCCGTGGCACCATTGTGCATAGATCATGGACTGATAGCTAAGAGAGAAGAAATCTTCCTAATAGTAGACCCGCCTGGATACAAAAGAAGGGAATATTCTAGTGACATTTATCCATACATTTCTGAGTAAATAGTCCCACAGAAATTAGGAGGAAAATTATTAACCTACATTCTTTTACTTTACAACATAGTTCCAGATACAGTCTTTGATTTTATTTTCATAACAAGTCATTTTTTTTACATGTCATACTGCAATTCAGGAAAAGCATTCACTTGCCATGGTTTCAGATATTAATGTCTACAATAAAACTGATGATTCCATTCACTTTCAGCTGTTGACATGTCTGTTTCCTCAAGGTCTTTTCTTCTTCTAAAATTCTCAAATTCTTTAAGGCCTTAGAGGTGATTCTTGATATACTTTATTTGTATTGCATACCCTAGTAGACCTTCAAAGACAACCTTCTCCCTATTCTGAGAGAAACTCATTTGGATGGAGGCCTTGTGTCTTCCAAAGTGGATCACCTGCTGGTAATGATCAGAAAAGTAACACCCATGCAAAGAGCACCTATGGGCCAGCCAAAACATTTTATATATGGATAGCAGTTAATTTAATCCTTCAGAGACCCTGTAAACTAGATTTTCATTTCCACATGTTGTAAGAGAGGCTTCAAGAGATTAAGGTGATGCAGGTTACAATTTGGTAAAAATCTGGAACTAGTAAAATCTACATCTCCCTAACTCCAAAACTTGTGTTCTTTTCTTTATGCTGTACTGCCTAGAATAAAAAGTGAAATGTGTAAATAAATTATTTCACCTGACAGTTTTAGAACCTAAGGAGCTGAGAAATGCAAAATCTACCTGCAGTGAATCAGGAGCAAAGCCTGGGGGTTAGTTAGATACTGGCAGCCCTAGCCATTTAAGGGCCATGTTTCCATTGACCTTCACAATGTTTGGCTTCACTTCAAGTTAATTTCCACCATTTAAAAATATACAGAATTCACATAAAATCAGGATTAGGGGAGCACCTGGGTGGCTCAGCGGTTGAGCATCTGCCTTTGGCTCAGGTTGTGATCCCAGGGTCCTAGGGTTGAGTCCCACATGGGTCTCCCCGCAGGGAGCCTGCTTCTCCCTCTGCCTATGTCTCTGCCCCTCTCTGCATCTCTCATGAATAAAGAAATAAAATCTTTAAAAAATAAAATCAGGATCAAGAACTTCTACTGGCAAACCAGCATATCTGGCCACACCAGGGTTCCACATTCCCACATGATAACTATGAGGGAAGCTGAGCAACAGATGCTCCTTTGGTTAAGACACTCCCTCTCCCATACACCACAGCCTACTTTCCACTGACATAGCTGGTGTGCCTGAGCTCTTGTACTTGTCACCTCTTTCTTTTCTTCCTTTTCTCAATGGCATCCCATCTAGAAAAATTAGAAGGTAAAATGTTCTGAACTTCATAAACATACAGTGTGTCAAAACTATAAGAAAGGGTGTAATGTGTACCTTTTCCTCAATGGTTTCCTCTTGGGAATGACCCAAAGATTGTGAGGGTTTGGAGAACAGCCTAGGGCCTTCAATTAAAATAGTTTTGTCTTTGGTTACTACCGGAATAAACCTGTAAGCAGACAGCTGTTCCATGCCAGCTGAAATTCTAGTCTTGGGTGGGATGGCAGAGGTTTACAACTTCAGATGAGAAACAGGCAGGAACAGATTATATTCTTATGCCAAGTTTCTTTCTTTATTGCCATGGAAGCAAGAAGAGAAATGCAGAGAGGGGAAAGCTTTGCTAGACCCAATGTTTCGCTCAGAATTTCTGCTAGGCATCGGGAGCTGCTCAAGATTTTGCAAACACTTTTACAGGAAAATCATGGCTATAGAAAACCTCTAAAATTAAAACAGAACTGGAAAAGAATAAAGACCATGCATTTGTCTTTAAACTCAGAAGTGGAGCCCCCCGGGATTTGGTATTCTATAACAAGACTGGAAACATTATTAACGTTAATAAATAAACATCTGGATTGACTTGCAGTCTAAATTTAAGTGTCCTAAATATTTTGGCTCCATTATAACTGTATGCATTTTCCAAAATTCTCCACTGTTTCTTCTGTCCTTACCCTACATTTCATTTTCTTCTTGAGTCTTTTAACTCAGATCTTGTTTTCTTTGAAAATGGACCTTGTTATATAAATGCTTAAGCACCAAATGTCCATAAAAGATATGGAATTGGTCTTGATTTCATCTCTCATATTGCATAATCTGGGTCCTTTACAGACTCATATTTTTTTAATTGAAGCCATATAATCACACCATTTGCTTCTCTTCCATTCATATAATGCTTTGTACTATATAGATCATCACAAGACTGTCAAAATTTACCAACAAAAATTTCGTTGAGCTAAAATTAAAACTTAAGGCCATTACATTAACTCCACTTCTTCATGTAAAATTTTGCCAGCGTTAGTCTAGTTTTGGATAGTATTAGGGAGAAAACATACAATATGGTGGCATGAACCAGATTAAGCCCTAATCATAGCCAAGTTTCACTCAGACCTTCAAGTGTACTCCAAAAGCAAGAGTAAATATAAGAGTAAAGGTCAGCAAAATGTACCTTCACCAAAAAAAAGTGCAATAGAAGCAATGCAAAATTAAATGAGCCGGCTACAGAGAATTCTACTCATAAACACAGTCCTTAGACTTAATCTGTTCCTCGCCACCTTGGTTGGAGAATGTTAGTCTCAGGTCCCTGGGCTGCTGTTGCTGCCTTGAGTCTTTCTCTAGTTATAAGCCAAGGGGTTGCTATGCAAAGTCCCAACGCATGGAATCAGAGTTAATCATTCACAGGCCCTATTGCCTGAAATAAGATGCTTTTCATTTCCCTTGGCTTATGTGAATAATGAAAAAAGAAAACAAACAAAGGAGATAACTGCACTATGTTAAAAGATAATCCCTTAGCATAACTATTGTCTAGAAGGCTGAGCACCATAGGCAGGCAAAAATCCAGTCTGCATTCAGCGACTGGGTTGACATTTATTTATAAGAGATTATGCTATGACAGAGCTTCAAGTCATTTAGAAATGCTCCCATTTCCCAAGGCCTCCACTATATTTATATGCAGGATCCCATATTATTTTTCCTGGTGTTATGGCAACAAAGATTTCAATGTTTACAGAGCTATCAAGTTCTGACAGGCCAAGCTGGGGACTTTGCATCACTGGCTCACATTAAAATGGAGCGAGGGACTTGGGGAGCAGAGCACCAGCGCAGCTGTCTGAACAACTAATACCTGAGCAGAAGAGACGGACGAAGCAGGCAAATGGTGCTAATCAACTCGCAGAGCCACGCTCCCCCACGGGAATTTGCCTCCGTGATCCCAAGGTTTCAGGAATATATTATAATGGATCCTGAGCCTAGGAAGTCACATTAAACCCGAAAGAAAAGCAAACCCCAAATTCCTGCTACAGTTTTGTACTCTGTGGATTTTTAAAGCTCCACTGAATATAGGATGTTAGACTCCATTATTAGACCTCTGGGGTGGTGGAAGGGGAAATGAAAATGCAGTGGGTGAAGAAAGGGCTGAACAAGTACTCTCTCTGTGCCCACTTTTTTGTTTTTAACTACACAGTAGAGAGCAGCCCAGCTTACCTTCACACCTAACTAATTCTTTTGCCCATAACTTAGTAATTTCCAGTATACTTCGACTCTGGGGCTAATTATAGTATGAAGCTGGCTTTGAAAATGTCCTAGAGATACTTGTATCTCACAAACAAGATCATCTTGAGGATTTACCACCTATTCCATGAGAATAATTGTGTGTACATGTGACCTCATGGTCAGAGGTTCTCTGAAGCTGTCTTCTAGAGTTTGCTCAGACTCCTCCATACTCTATGGGACTGAGCCATAGGGCTAAAAACAAGCCATGGAGTTAAAAAACAAGTCTTCCCAAACATACTCATTGGATATCTTGCTTATGGTTGAAGCAGGAAATAAAAACCATCAGCTTAACCTCAGATACAATAAGCCACCACTTTCCAGACCTAGATGTGGGCCAGGGAAACAATCAAGTCAGAGCAAAATGGAACAAGAAATGCTAAGCCAAGTCTCTTTCTTTCTCTTTTTCTTTTCTTTGTGTATGTGTGTTCATAAGATTATGGGTATTTATTTGGTTACAAAAGTGTAGGATGGGCTTTACAAGCATGTGTTTAATTTTTTTTTTAATTTGAGGTTTTGTTCTGTTTAAAATTGTAAACAGCAAGAAATATGCATGTGTCCTAATGCTTAAGATGAACATTCCAACAAATAATAAACTGTGACTTACCATGTAACATAAGACATGTGAAAAAAAGTTTTGTTTACATGGTATGGACATTCCACTCATATAAAATAAATGTTAAAGTATTAGGGGGAAAGGTATTAATAATAATTGCAATAAATGTACCTCCACGTATTTCTGGATAAATTAGAGTTGTATAAAAAATAGATAGAAATGAGTAAGTATGACATCATGGTCTTTCCCTTTGGAAGTTAATAGTGTTGACATGGCTGTTTCCCAAGACTAGTTGGAAAGACTAGTTGGAAAGACTAGTTGGAAACCTGTGAGAAAAGAATAGAGCTTTGTGTTCTATATCCACATCAGCCCATCCTCTCAATAGCAACTATGACCAGGGTTTGCAGTATCTGTTGCTATCCATGACTTTGCCTTTCTTTCTGCCAAAGCTAACTTTGCTCATAGTTCACCAGCTCCCTTGGGATCCTGGCACATAGACTAATTTATCCGTGGCAGGTCTTCCCAATAGTCAGAGATTAAAGGATACTGTTTGAAGCTGTGCTTTAGTGTGTCCTTTTCTTTCTTCTGGTCAACTCACTTCAGCTTACTACCCAGCAGCTGCCGAGGCAGCTGACATTAACATCTTCATCATCATCAAGAAAAGAATTTATTTCAAACACAATTAATGACCCAGAGAGCTTTCCTAAGTACTCATTCAAGAAAATTATATAACCTTGAATCTTACCGTGAACTCTGCAAATGTGTTACTCATTCGACACATATTTTTAGCTTCTAACTTATGTATGGCTCTGTACAATACTCTAGGGATGCACGATTATGTAAGGTAAACAAGGTCTTCCTGTTGATCGAGCTTAAATTCTATGGCAAGACAGTCAACAGACACAGGTGAATCAACAAGTAATATAATTGCTAGTGTCAAATATGGTAAAAAGAAAATTAAGAGAATATTATAATAGCCAATATGGAATATCTTCAGATGTTGGATGCATAAGCACTTCTTCCCTGAAGAACATTTAGGAAGAAACTTGTTGGGTAAGAAAACAGTTCTGAGGGGTTCCTAGGTAGCTCAGTTGATTAAGCGACCCACTCTTGATTTCAGTTCAGGTCATGATCTCAGGGTCATGGGTTCGAGCTCCACTTAAGATTCTCTCTTCCTCTGCCCCTTCCTGCTCATGCTCTCTTTCTCCCTTTTTCCCTCTCTTAAAAAAAAAAGAAAGAAAAGAAAAAAAAGAAAAGAAAAGAAAAAGAAAAGAAGAAAAGAAAAAAAGAAAGAAAAGAAAAGAAAAGAAAAGAAAAGAAAAGAAAAGAAAAGAAAGAAGAAGAAAGAAGAAGAAGAAGAAGAGGAAGAAGGAGAAGGAGAAGGAGAAGGAGAAGGAGAAGGAGAAGAAAAGAGCTCTGAAACTAAACAGACTGGAAGCATTCCACTGATGGTAAACCCAATGCTGTTTAGGCCTCTTAGTGACTACTTATAAAGTCAAATAAAATATTTTTTACACCTTTTAAATCTCTGTCTTCTGGAAGATTAAGTAGGATGATCTGGGAGGGAGACTTATGTCTTAGTCCAAACCTTGATACTACAGTGTTAACTGATTCCATCTGTTGACTTCTTGTGGATATCTTGGCTTTCATAACAAAACTAGGACCTTCCTTCACTGAAGATACAGAAAAGAGTTCTTAACCTGGCAGATTAATAAGGGATTTCTCGTAGTATCCATCCTGAATTTATACGCAAAATAAACTGTGTATGATTCATATATACAATTTACTAGTGAGAACATCTAGCACTTTTATCAGTTTTTTTTTCTTTTATCAGATTTTTAAAGGGCTCTGTGACCCCAAAAAAGGGTACAACCACTCAGACAGAATAGTCAACATGGTTTTTTGCTCTAAAATCTTTCAAAGAGCTGACTTGTTCTATTCAGGCCTTCAATTGATTGGATGAGGCTCACCTACATTATGGAGGACAATCTGTTTTTACTCAAAATTCACCAATTTAAATTTTAATCTCATAATAATACCCTCACAGAAACATCCCAAAATAATGTTTGACCAAATATCTGGACACCATGGCCTAAACAAACTGACATATAATATTAACCATCACAAAGTATATACTGCATTCTGAAGGACAGTGGCCAGACTCACAGGGTATAATTTCCAAGCTGATGCCTTAGCTCTGCTTACAAAAGACTATTACAAAGTTTTATCAGGCCACAGCTTCTGGAACTTGTGATACACTAGGATCCCATGATCATTTACCCACTACTATACCTCCTTTGCAGTTAGGTAGGTTGCTTGGTTCAAAGAAATGTTATGTCAGATCTCATGCAGATAAATCAGATACTCCATGAGCCCTTGGATAGCAGGGAAGCTGAGAACTGCAGTCAGGAAGGAAAGAAAATCCATCTCAAGAAATACATGTAAATCCTAGTCATGATAAATCACTGCTCTCTCCACTACAGAAGGTGTCCAACGTAAATAATTTGTCACTAAGTGATTTGTTGGTCTCTTTGAGAAATAGTAGTACATTAGGTGTTCAGCATCACACTGTAGCAGGGGGCTATGCTGCTGACAAGTTGCACATTCAGCAACAATAGCTAGAAGAACATATGCCTTTTGTCTCTGCCACGATGTTATACCCAGTTCATTTGGGGAACCAAAGACAACATACTAGGGTAGCCAAAAACAAAGGATGGCTGGCATCTACTAGTTAAGTCATCCTGTTCACCTGATCTACGACTAGCTGATATCTGGTGGGCATTAACATGCAACAGAAAAATTCAAAAACAAAAAAAAAAAAAAGAAAAAGAAAAATTCCAACACCTTTTGCCCACTCCTATAAGTCCATCCAGCTGCCTCTAACCCATCCTCTTAACCTCAATCTTCCAATCGTGCTGCTTTCACATCTCTGACTAAACAGATAAGCCAGTCTCCACCACCCTGGAGTTGGTATATACCCTTAACATTGGTCCACCTTTCTCTCCAGACAAAGTAGATAACCAACTACACTGCCCAAAGCCTTGCCTACTGAAAGAATTTCTTTCTACCACTGTTCTTCTGGGCCACTCATGAATGATCTTTACCAAAACAACCTACTAAGCAGACCTATCTGTGAACTAAGCTCAGGACTTTTTCTTCCTCCAGCAGCTAGTCATAAAGCTCTAGGTGTAAACTGAGGAAGAAGCATTAATACCATAGAGATAGGTGACATGAGGATTTGAGTCACCTATTTGTCAGAATTATATGTGCCCTTAGAACCTGCTGGTAACTGCTTCTGGACCTACCACTTCCACTGTATTTATGGATTGCTGCTGGGCCCACCAAAACTTATCACCTAGTGGATCTGAAAACACCCACCTCATGTTGGGCAGCTCTGGTCATGTAATCACTTGGTGTTCCATCTTCATATGACCAACATCTACCAGAACCAGTAGCAGATCAGGAGCTGCTTTGTAAATGATGCAGTACTCAGCTGTATATGGCTGTTCCAGAAACTTGGGTTCTACACTAATCTAGGATTCTCCTTTTGATCTGCCAGAGATGCCATGTAGTATCTTACCACCTATTCCTCTAGAACAATGGGATCTACTCAGTCAAAAGACCCAGGAAGCAGGGTCTTTTGGCACCGGGGCACCTGGGTGGCTCAGTGGTTGAGTGTCTGCCTTTGGCTCAGTCATGATCTTGGGGTCCAGGGATTGAGTCCCACATCAGGCTTCCCTGCAGGGAGCCTGCGTCTCCCTCTGCCTATGTCTCTGCCTCTCTCTGTATGTGTCTCTCATGAATAAATAAATGAAGTCTTAAAAAAAAATTAAGGGCTGTAAGGGCTGTAGAATAAATAAATGAAGTCTTAAAAAAAATTAAGGACTTCTACTATAGCCTGAAACTACTCTACAGCCCTTAATTTTTCTGTGCCCCACTCAAAATTGGAAGTCTTCCATGCTATCCAATAAATGGATCAGAGAAATATTTCCAAGTGTGGTATATGCTGCTACTAAAATACAAAGAGGTTTAACAAATATTGTGCCTATTTTTTAAGTGGTAGGAAATTGAAGGTGCCAAAACATGTTATTTAGGATGTATTTAGAGGATATTAGTCAAAGGTTCTTCATATATATATATGACATATATATATGTGACATACATATATGACACACACATATATATATATATGACACTTGTTAAAAGTATATTTTTTATAGAAAGAATACTTATTATGAAGAATTGGCTCATATGATTATGGAGGCTGAGAAGTCCCATGTTCTTTTGGCTACAAACTGGAAATCTAGGAAAGCTGATGATGTAATGCACTCCTAGTCTGAAGACCTGAGAACCAGGTGAGCTGATGGTGCAAATCCCAGTCCAAGGGCCAGAAAGGAGGTGAGATGGCCCAGCTCAAGTAAATGAGGCAGGGGAAAAAAGGGACAAATTTCTTAAAACTTTTGTTCTATTTAGGCCCTCAAAGGATTAGATGATGCGCTCCTACAGTGAGGAGGACAATCTACTTTAGTGAGCCCACTGATTCTAATGCTAATCTCATCTGGAAACATTCTCACAAAAACACTCAGAAACAATGTTTAATGTAGGCACCTCATGGCCAATCAACACATAAAATTAACCATCACAAGTCTATCCCTTGTCAGCTTGGCACCCATATACATCTCCTTAAACCATACCTAATCTCCAAATAAAGACAATAACAAGGTCATAAACTATTGTACATGCAAAGAAAAACACACTAACCTTTTCCCTAGAAGAGGAGGTAATTCTTTGATATTTACTCTTCCCTTGATGTCTTATAACTTAAATACCATGATGTAAAATTAACAATACTTAAATACTATGATATAACATCAATAATTTTATATTATATAATAAGAGAATAAGAAAAGAAAGAAAAAAGTTATAGCTGATATTTATAATTACCTTCTTCCACTACTCATTCTGTATTCCCTTTGCCTTCTGCAAACATGTCAGTTGATCATGGTTCTTCACCTGGTGGGGTAGACCTGAAGGTTCTGAACTATTAGTATAGCCCTGCATAGATTGGGTTTTTGTAGTTTTCTATTAACCTTAATCACAAAACATGGTAATATTAAGGGATGCCCTTAGGGATCTCCTATATCCCAGACATACTATTCTTCCTTACTTCCATTATGGAGTAGCAGTCCAATTTCCCCTTCATAGTAAGGATCATTCATCCTAGCCAGCATACTAACTCCCTTCTTTGTCTGTTGATTCAAAGGCATCAAAAGCCCGAAGTGCCTGGGCAGGAGTCTTAACTTACAGTTCAGTGAAATCATTGTTGCGTCTCCTGGTGGAAGCATTCTTCCCTCTGGAACTAAAACCTCTAGGTCAGAAAAGCATAAAATTGCAAAAAGAGGAAGCAAAAATTTTCCTAGTGGATCACTAGGTGTAATAGTTAAGTTAAGTGGTGCCACTCCCATTTCCACCCCTTTATTCCTGAACCCATGAATCCTGGCTATTAGAGAAATAGCATCATATATTGGGCACTGACTCAAAGTATACATAGGCTTCTGGAGAATCTTGCCTTAACCTTGAAAGATATTGCCACCCAGCTGGTGTTTGTCTTCAAAAGGCCATTTCATCACTCTATCAAACCAGCTGCTACAGGACTGTAGAGAATATGGTAAGACAGTGAGTTCCATGAACATGGGCCCATTGCTGCATGCACTTCTTTTGCTGTGAAGTCCTAGCATGGTCCCAAACTAATAGAGCTTTAAGAGCTTTACTAATATGGTAGACTCCTAACTCCTTATAGAGTTTCTCTCAATCTCTGGAGTACATGTATCTTACCAGGCCGTCCAAAGTACTTGCCATTTCCTGCTTATGTGTGACGAACATGCTACCACCAAAACAATGAACTGAAGTGATATTTTGTAGAACATCCAGATGATAAAGATTCCTTCAAAATATACTGTGACAGGGAGCAGGAGAGTTAACCAAGGCCTAGGAAAAGTCTATAAATGCATACTGTTATTAACCCTGGTGAACTGCTTCTGATCTTCACTCATAACAGATATTGAAAAGAACGCATATGCCAACTCAATAGCCGAATGAGAAGGAGTGTTAATCTGTTCTTATAAAGATACTACATGCAGCACAGCAGCTGCATTAGGGCTACTGCTTGGTTAAGCTTCTGGTAGTCCACTAAAGTTTCTGGTAGTCTACTGTCACCTGCTAAGATTCATCTCATTTCTGCCGGAAATAGAATGATGTATTAAATGAGAATAAAATCAAGTCAACCATCTGTGTTGAGGATGGTACTAATCTCTGCCATCTACACAGGGGTTGGGGGACAGATTATTTTTTATTTACCATCTTGGCCTGGGTAATTTCCACTTGGTCTCTCCTATAAAATAGCTCTTATTCCACAGGTTAGGGAATGAACATGAGTATGCTTCCAGATGCTAAATATGTTCACCTGATTATTCAGTCAGGAAATTGGAAAATGACTACCAGATGGGTCCAGAGACCAACTGGACCCAATTTGAGATGGTCCTAAGCCAGAACTTCATATATCATCCAACTTCCATTCTCCTTCATTCTAACAGAGGAGCCATGAGAGTGCTTTGGGTTCCCAAGTAGTACTGTCCTCTCAGGTCTTCTATCACTCTTTTAAAATCCCCAGAATCCAATACAAGAATTCATAAGCAAATGATCTGTTAAGAAAGTGTCCTCAGCAGAATTGCAAAGGAACTGGAAGGAGCTGAACAAAGAAGGAGAATAAGTGGAAGAAGTGTGTAATTTCGGGCCAAATCCCAGGCTTGGAGTAATCTAGCAAGTGAACTCTCAAGTGGAAAATTAAAACTAAGAATGAGTTGTCCAGATCAGAGACAAGGGAACTGGTCTTTCATACTTCTATGAAGTCAGTCATTGGTTAAATGCCACTGGGGGGCAGGAGTAGGAAGGTCAATGTCAACTTTTAGGTGCTTCTGTCTCTCTTGAAGTAGGAGACCAGTGGAAGTCTCTGAAGAGGAGTCACAGGTATGGGTTGTTAGCAGCAAAAGCACATGGAGGTCAGGAATGAAGATTAAAAAGAAAAAAGGGACCCAAGGGATTCTGGTGAAGCATCAACTATATCCACTAGAGTAGTTAAATGGGCAGACAATGGCCAAAAGGTGACAAAAGTAGAATGCATAAAAGGACAAAAAAAAAAAAAAAAAAACAGGCAAAGAGGGACATTTAAATAGGGAGAGCAAAGGTCAGTATAACTGGATGGTCTGAGATCAAAGAAGTAAGATAGGATCCCAATAGTGCAAGCATTCACCTCTCCCCTCTCCCTCTCCCCTCTCCCCTCTTCCCTCTTTCCAATGTTTGCTGATATGCCCCTCCCACCTTTCTCCTACGCACACACTCTCAGAAAAATTATGAATAAAACAGACACCCACATTGTATCATTCTATTAAACTTGTTTTTTATTGGTTTACTTGCATCTCAAGAAGAAATACTTCCTCAATACAATAGCTTAGTAGAATTAAATATATGAGGGGCAAAAACCCTGGTTTTCAGAAGCTGAGTGGCCTTGTGCAAGTTATTTAACTTCTTCTAGCTTTAGTTTCATATTTTTAAATGTGAATAATAATACCTACAGTACAAGGACTTTTGAAGATTATGTTTTAAAAATCTATGAAGAAAAAATAAAATAAAATCTGTCAAAAAGACTGGCACAGTGTCAGGCATGTAGTAAGTACTAAATAATACTTTCCTTGTTCTTTTAGACAGGTCTCTAAATGAGACTGTACTTCTTTTTTTTTTTTCCTGAAATTCTTGAGACCCAACTGGATTCCTGTAGTTACATGGTCCTCGGGCAGCCTATTAAAAAACCGGAAGCCTGAGGAGTGCAATCTGATGTAATGTCAGCATATCTTTCAAAAAGAAGGAATTCATAGTTTTCCTTTAGCTTTAGTTTCTGTAGTGAGAAAAAGTTTATATTCATAGTGTATTTGAAAAATAGAATTGATTTCTGTTGTATAATATATGAAGTTGATTTTATGTATGATTGGGTACTGTGACTTCTAACTTTGGGCTATCACCATGGTTTACCACTTGGACATCAGGATGCTAACTTTCATCACATAGGTGTCCAGGAGAGAGTTCTCATGCAGTATAGAGACATGAGGCTTGCTCTGACACTCTTACATAGGAATCATTATATGTCCACCTAAGTTGAGTTACTAAGCAACGGTTAGCATTGGAGCAATGGTCCCTTCTATAAAATTAGTCCTGAGAGAAAAAAGAGAGAGCGCATATGATGAGGAGAAGATAAGTAAAAATGTAGAAGACATAAAGAGGGGGTGGGGGGGTGGGGTAGGAACAGAGGAATTATGTGACTGGATTAGAAACTGGCGAACAATAATTATTGGCAGAGTAGTTAATATAAGATATACAGTTCTAGCTTGCTACTTTTGATTTCTAACCTCAAAGTCAGTCTGCCAGGGTAAATGAATGAATGGGTGGTAGATGAATGGACAGATAGCATAGATATTGGAGGTATAATCATGGACTGTTAGCTGTTGAAATGAATTATTAAGGGAGAACATATTCCAAATTTCTGAACAATTATGCATTAGAGTTCCCAGATGGAGGCTTTATTTTTCCATGTGTCTTTGTCATTTTCCTTCTATGTATTACCACCTGGCGCCCTTTTGTTCCCCAGCCTGGCCCCGTAAGAATGCAAGTTGCTTGGCAACTGATCCATCCACTCAAGTGTCTCAAGGAAATAACCCTAGCTCCTAGAATGGTGCATGATCCAAGTTATTATAGTAAGCTCTAGTGTTTACACCTAAGCCTGGAGAGATAATCCTTGTTCACAGTATTTCCATTGCAGTCTATGAAAATCCATGTACAAGCCAAAAAAGGTAAATGGGAGCTATATGACCTGATCTTTCTTTCAAGAACTATTAATTTGACAATATATGAACAGGTGCTGGTGCAACTTAGTTTAATGCTGAAATATTCTGTGGTCAAATATAACCAGGAAAATATGTGAATGTAGGCAATCAAAATGATAAAGATTAGATATTTCTAGTACTCTAAATAATAGAAGGCTTATAATCCATATAATGTAATTGAAATGCTATATTTTTTTTGCTTGAGATCTTTAGCCTTTCCAACCGAAAGCTTACAAACACATGCATATACACACACATACCTTCTAGCTTAAGTTGCTACTTTTCATATTTTTAGAGAGAGAAATAAGGCACTCAGAAGAAAGTGGTATATCATCATTAGCTTCAAAGGTTTTAGGGCTTGTAGAGCTAGAGACAGAGGTCATCTCTTCAGGAGTAACAAGGAGCAGAGAATGGAAAGGGTCTATTTTTTTCCCTAAAATGTATGATACTATGTGCAAGAATTCTATGTAAGTTAATTATTCCCTTTCTCCAATATTTAACCACTTAGACTCTCATATGGAACTTTCTTACAATGAAATACATACATCTTTATTATTTATTGGCAGTTTTTTAAAAAAAGCACTAGGGAGTGAGTAAAGCTCAGTTACTTCTACAAAAGTTTTCCTAAAACTAACAGATGTACAGAAGTATGGAGGCATTTGGAGGCAGTCTCCAAAAAATGATTGTGATGAAGCTTAATTTGGGGAGGAATAATTGTTTCACTTTTTTTAAATTTTTAAATATCAGGCAATAATGAGGTCTTCCTTATATTCTGTAGTAAGTGGTATGATTCCTATCCACCCAGAATCTAACACCAGAAAGAGGACATTTTACTCTAAATTAAAAATGTCCACATAGCACAGTGACTATAATCAATAATACTGCAGTACATACTTGAAAGTTGCCAAAGGAGCAAATCCTGAAAATCTTCACCACAAGAAAAAAAAAAAAAAAAAAAAAACAGAACGTCAAAAATGTGTAAACCTGGTGCACCTGGCTGGTTCAGTCAGAAGAGCATGCAACTCTTGATCTTGGAGTCATGAATTTGAGCCACATTGTAGGTAGAATTTACAAAAAAAAAAAAAAAAAAAAGTAAACCTGAATTAAAATAATCAGATTCTCTTTTTCTCAACTAACAAATAAAGATTTTTGAAGTATCATGCCCAGTGTTGCTGAAGAACCAGAAAGATCAGCAATCCCATGTACTATTAACAGAAGTGTGATTAGATATAAAATTTTTGGAAGAAATTTGTCAATATACATCAAACTGTTTCAAATAAGCACAATTTAATCTAGACATTCTATTTCTAGGGATTTACACTTAGCAAAATTGAGTTATTACTGTGAAATAGTTGCAAAGATGGTCATACAAAATAGTTTACAACAATAAAAGGAAACAACTTAGAGGGCACCTGGTTGGCTCAGTCAGTAGAACATGTGATTCTTGATCTCAGGGTTGTGAGTTCAAGCCCCATGTTGGGCATAGAGCTTACTTAAAAAAAAGAAGAAGGAAACAATTTATAAGTTCAACAATAGGAGATTTGTTCGGGCATTCATTTGATAATTTTTTTTTGCATATTTGTCATTCTTGTGGGTGTATAGTAGTGAATTTTTTTTAAAGTAATTTCCTTTCATGGAGCTTACGTTTAAGTCCGGAAAACAATTATTAACACTATATAATTTATAAAGAAAGCAAAAGGGTTGATGCAACTGATTTGAAATGTAGGAAAGGATTAAAGGGTAAATCAAATAGTTTTGGCCTGAACAACTGAGTGAGTAGTACTAGTGAGTCTCTAAGTCAGAAAATATCACTTTGTCCCACCCTGTGCTGTGTGCCCAGGAGATGAGAGGCAATAAAAAAAAAACCTAGACAAGTCTGAGGAGGTCTAAAGAAAGAGGAAATATGTACCTAACTCCCCATTGGAGCCAGAAGAAAAAAGCTCATAAGGAACCCTGCCAGCACCAGAGAAAGGCAGCAGGCCTGTGTAATCAGGGGATGGGAGTAAAAGTATCCTACTCCAAGACCATGCTCAAGTCCAAGTGCCACCAGAGATGAGTGCCTGGGGATGAGCAAGGGACCCAAAGGCATCTGGAGGTGGATAAAAGAGGGATACAGTAACTTAGGAGGGCCTGATGATTGGGCACCATGGCTGGAGAGTCATGAAACAAAAATGGAAAAGAGTGCAGTAGAGGCCAGCAGGCACCAACAAGGAAGGCTGTAGACCAGAAGTCTGCTCCTCACTAGTGTCATGGCATAAGTGTAAGCCCTCCCAGCACCTCAGGATTCAACACAAAAATAAAGATAGATAGGAGGAAACCTGAACTGTGTTCACCCCGGGAATGCTTGAATATTACTGAATTGACAGTTTACCAGAAATAAACCAGATCTACCATTCAAAACAAAAGCCCAAGAGTCTAGGTTGAGTTATAGAAAATTAATATTACTCCTTTTCCTTCTTCCCTTCCTTCCTTCTTTCCTTTCTTTTTTTTCGCATGCCTGAGTTTGAGGCTGATAAATCCATAGCCAAGATATAGAATCCAAATATCCTCTAGATGCTCTAGCTTGTGGATCCCAAAAGAGACCTGTTTAACAATTAGCCCCTAAGATAATGGTAGAGTAGGCAGTTAGCTAGATATGAGCATGGAACAGGTGCTTTCCCACCAATGAAAAGGGTAGAAACCGAGTTTTAAACAGCTGGGAAAGACCCCAGAGGATATGCATGTGTTCTTCCTATAACTGCTGCCCTACAGTAACCTACAGCTTCATTATAACACGTTTACATTGTGGTTTTGAGCCCCTCCCGCCACTGTGGGGGAAGTTTACCATGACAGTTCCTACAAAGACCATATAGCGCCAAAAACTCCTCCTCCTTAGATTATTGGAAGCAAGCTCAGTCAGAAACTGCCTCAGCCGTGACGCGTAACCTACACAAACGTGAAAAGACAGCCCTGACCCCTGTGCAGTCGTCACCTCTGCACCTGCCCGCTCTCCCACCCTGGAGGTGTATTTTTCGCTTGGGCCACTATTAAATGCTCGCTTGCTTAAGAGTTTGGCTCTGAATTCTTTCTTGGCCAAACTCAAGAACCAAAGCTGGGGAACAGGATTCACTGCTAACAACAAGAGATAACGAATATTGGCGAGGATGTGGAGAAAGGAGAATCCTTGTGCACTGTTGGTGGGAATGTTTCCTCTATGGAAAACAGTATGAAGGCTCTTCAAGAAATTAAAAATAAAGCTACCATGTGATCCAGCAATCCCACTTCTGAGTATATATCCATAGGAAATGAAACCATTACCTCAAGTATCTGTACTCCCATGTTTATTACAGCATTATTCACGAATCCCATGGTATGGAAACAACCTAAATGTCCATCAAGAGTTGAATCAGACCCAAAAAATGTATATATATAACATATATTTATACACACACACACAATGGAATATTATTCAATCTTTAAAAAGAAGGAAATTAGCAGTGCAGGGGTGACTCAGTCAGGTAAAGATCCAACTCGTGGTTTTGACACAGGTCATGATCCTGGGGTCCTGGGATGGAGCCCTAAGTCGGGTTCTCGCTCAGCAAGGAGCCTGCGTTGCCTTCTATTTGCTCTCTTGCAATCATTGTCACTATCTCTGTCTCTCTCAAATAAATAAAACTAAAAAAAATATTATTTAAAAATCTTAAAAAAAGAAGGAAATTTAACAACATGGATAAACCTGGAGGCCATTATAAGTGAAATAAGGCAGACTGAGAAAGAAAATACTGCATGGCCTCATTTATATGTGAAATCTTTATATGTTTCTCATAGAAACAGAGAGTAGAAAAGTGGTTGCCAGGGGCTGCCAGGTGAGGGAAATAGGAAGAGATTAGTAAAAGGCCACAAATTTTAAGTTTTAAGATAAGGTCTGAGGATCTAATATAGAATGTGGTGACCATAGTTGATAACACTGTATTGTAAACTGAAATTTGTTAAGAACTTAAATGTTCACATAAAAACAAAAAAAGTGGAGGGAGGGAAATATATGAGTTGATAAATGTGTTCGTTAACTCAGTGGAGGGGACTCCTTTCACAATGCATACATATATCAAAGCATCACATTGTACACTTTAAATATCTTATAATTCCATTTGTCATCTATACCCCAATAAAGCTGGTGAGTGGAGGCAAAATAATAAATAAATAACCCCCTAATTCTTCTGGATCAATAGTTGTGATTCTGGATGGTAAAATTTGAGCCCATGTCCATGCTGAGTCTTTCGGACTTCACAAGTAGAGGCCTGGGCCATGGCTGCTACTGTCACCATACTGCCCTCCCCTCCCCTTGCCCTTGCTTGACCCATCCAATCTACTCTCAGGAGGGCAGTGTCAGCGCTCAACTGTACATGTGCTATTGGTAAGGCAATATTTTAATAGAAGGAAATTTTCCAGACTCAACATTTGAAAAAAATAAATTGATTCTTAGTATAGAAAGTGTCAACATCCTCAACACTAAAAAGTTCTTCTGCTTCTAGAGAATTTTTCCTACTTCTCTATATGGAATGTCCATGGTGAAAAGCATAATCTTTAAGCTATTATGGGTTAACAGAAATTTCCCCTAAAGAGACACAAACGTGTTGGCTTTGGCTCAATGCTAACATAGTATGAGGCAAGCCCTTACCCCAAGGTCAGATGCGTCTCCACTTATACATTAGAAAAGTGGGATTTTGATTTTATAGTAAATCCCTAATAAAGTTAGTGACTATGAACAAATCCCCTAGAGTCAGAAACATCTGCAAAGATGAATACCCGAACGATCCACATCTGTCTCAGCAGTCAAGCTTACTGGTACTTCACAACGGATCTTTTTTCTTTAGAAGTTTTTGGAAAGGAAAGGAAAGGTAAATGGAGCCTTCTGGAACACCATCTTGAAAACAGCTTTAGAGCAGTAAAAGCCCTGGAAGTTATGCCAATAACAGGCCTAAAGACTAAACACAATTACAAGTTCGAAAGCCATGGACCCTAATTCCCTCACCCAGCAATTCAAAGACTTGGCTCTCATAACCTTCTGAAAGAAAAGAGGAAAAGTTCTCAAAATTTTAGTTTCATTTCTGAAGAATAACAGTTGATTACTCTAAAATCTCGCTGTCAAAAACAAAAAAGGACGAATGCAAGAATAGTAGCCAAGAGTTACACATCTCCTGGTGACCCTGATTGCATTTTCACTCACCTCATATTTACAATTAATAATTTTGTGCCAGATGATGCCTTTAAGGAAAGAGTTCATATGCAATCGCTAAACTCTTTTTCTAACCTAGTATAAGATATTCAACCCCTTTCAGCTTATTTGGGGTGGGGTGGGGTGGGGATATTTACTTAGATTGACATTTTCTTGAGAGAGTTCTGTGAATAGAGTACCAATTTGGCTGAACATTAAAAATACATATATAACTTCCCATATGCTTATGTCTGAGCTCCTGAAAAAATAGAAAATAAGATTTGGAGCTCTGATACAGCTATCAGGAATCCAAACAGTACTTTGTACTTAAGTAGCACCATCCTTGTAAGTATCCAGTCATATAGTCTGCTGGATGTCATGAGGTTCTGTAAACACATTCTGTACAACCATCTGAGAGTTATGTGCTGTTGTGTGGTCTTACTTCATCACAGCTGTTCTAAGTTGCACATAGGTATTTTTGTTTGTTTGTTGATTTGTTCTTTTCTACCTCAGCTCCAACTTTTCATTTAAAGCCAAATAAGGACATCAGATTGAAACATTAATTGAAGAGACAGATCGGACAGGAAATTCCAGACTTAAGCTTCTCATTGTAATTTTAACTTTCCCATGATACACATTTTCTGTACTAGTTAGCATCTAGCACGTGTAGCTTTGTAGGAAGAGCCAGATTCTGACCTCAGTCACACTAGCTTTATTTTTACTGAAAATGTAAGAGGGAGCAATGAAGAATCAAAGTAGGGCCAGAGGTCAGTAGGCTGGAAAGCAAATGCTGAGGGACAAGGTTATGGGACGCACGCAAATATGGAGACTGGAAAGGAAACACAAGCGCAGATGGACTTCTGTTAGTGAATGTGCAATTGTATTTCAGGATTTCTTAATATGCAAGTTTTCGTGTACTTCTTTTCAAATATCTGTTAAACAACAGTTTGAACCACATTAATTTATTTATTTATTTTTTTTATTTACATAGAACTAGAGCGTTTGGTTCTCTTTGATTTCACCTCTTGCTTATAAATCTTCCGACCAGTCATTAACTGCTTGTAAAGCCCTGGCACCTCATATATTGTCACTTAATTATGTTATGCTACAGTGGGCTTCCTAGGAGGCAAAAATTCTACACAAAAACACTTATAAAGAAAGCCAGGGCAGACAGCCTGACTAAGCCAGTAAGAATAAAAATTGTTGCTGACAAGGGAATAGAATTGACAACTAAAGCTTTCTGAACCAAAGGGGAAAATGAATAGCCAAGACATTTGAATTGTTGAAGGAAAGGATGTTTCAGATCTAGGCAAGGGGGAGGAACAGAGCATAAAACTGGAAATAGAAGATTAACCACTAAGCCTGCTCAGAATGAATCATAAAGAGAGAAAAGGGATTATTAGCCCAAAGAATCTAGGCAGGAAGGGCCCAGGGCAAAGCCTCCTGGTGCATCCTGCCTTTGCGTCTAAGATGTGGAAAACTGTACTCCTTTGGAGGAAGGGCCTCATTGGTGTGAGCCTGCCCAAGACATGAGAGAATAAGAAAGGACTAGAGAAATATGTATTCAAATTGCAGGGCACTATTAAATTAAAAAAAATTGTGATCATTTTCATGATAATACTCAATGCTGGTGAACATGTGGTAAAACTAGTATCCACATATTACTGGGGGCAGCATCAGTTGATATAATCCCTTTGAAAAACAGCTAAATAATATGTATTGAGAGCCATAAAACTGCTGTTAGCTTTAATAAAGAATTTTCTTTTTAGGTCATTTATCCTAAAGAAATACCTTGGGATACAAAAATACGGAAATAAAATATAGAAAATATAGAAAAATCTCTATCCACAGAAATACTCAAGATAGTACTATATATAAGGGAAAAAAACAAGAAATAATACCCAAGAATAAAAGACAATTTAAATTCAATACTGTCTATACACTCAATGAAATAAAAATCATAGGAATCATGATTATTGAAATGATTATTGAGTACACAGCACCATCTATGAAGTATTCCTGTCAAATATATACAAATATAGTTAAACTGGAATCTAATGAAGCTTTTAGATAAAACTTTCAATTTATAGGAAATACCAGGTTAAGATGAACAAGTTAAATTCTTCATAAATAAGCAGTACAGAATTATGGACAATTGACCTAATTTCTTCAATGATTCAATGACTTGGGAGCAAGCAGGGAAGATGTTAACAGTCTAGCCTGCTATCTAATAGAACTTTTTGAAATGATGGAAATGTTCTGTATCTACACTGTCCAGCATGGTCATCATTAGACATGTGAACTGTTGAGCACTTGAAATGTGGCTAGTGTGACTTCTCATATCAATTTCTTGACCTCACTTAACTTTAACTTAAATTTACTTACTATTTTAAAGACTTTATTTATTTGTTCATGAGAGACACACACAGAGAGAGAGAGAGAGAGGCAGAGACACAGGCAGAGGGAGAAGCAGGCTCCATGCAGGGAGCCCGACGGACTCGATCCCAGGTCTCCAAGATCAGGCCCTAGGCTGAAGGCAGTGCTAAATCGCTGAGCCACCCAGGCATCCCTAACTTAAATTTAAAAAGTCTCTTGTGGCTAGTGGATACCATGTTGGATAACACCGTTTTAGATCAAAAAGATGTAAGAGACACACAATCATAGCCAATGTGTAGATCTTGTTGGATCCTAAAGCAAACAAACGGATATAAGATGACCTGGGTCTTTGGGGGAAATGAGAATATTTCCTGAGTTAGATGTTAATTTTGTTAATTGTGATAAAGGTATAGTGGTCATGTGAAAACTTACTTATTTTAGAGACCCATGCTGAAGTGTTTAAGGGTGAAATGGCGGAATGTTACAATGTGGGATTTGCTTTAAAGGCTTCCAGCAGGGATCCCCAGTGGCTCAGAGGTTTAGCAATGCCTTCAGCCCAGGGCGTGACCCTGGAGACCCAGGATGGAGTCCCACCTCGGGCTCCCTGCATGGAGCCTGCTTCTCCCTCTGCCTGCGTCTCTGTGTCTCTCATGAATAGATAAATAAATAAATAAATAAATAAATAAATAAATAAATAAATACTTCCAGCAAAGAAGAGAGATGAAGCAAGGGTGACAGCATGTGGATAATTGCTTAATCTGGGTGAGGCGTAAGTAGGGTTCATTACATTTTCCTCTTTTCTGTGTGTATACGTGTGTGTGTTCTGCTTGAAAGATTTTCATAGTAACAATTTCTAAATTCATAATTACATAGAAAATGCTTATAAATAATATTAAACAGAAATGCAGAATATAAACTTGCCCCTTCACCTTCAGCGTTACCTTATTTTTTTTAACTTTTTGAATAGATCTTATTTTGTTTCTTTTTTTTTTTAAGATTTTATTTATTTATTCATGACAGACACAGAGAGAGGGAGGCAGAGACACAGGCAGAGGCAGAAGCAGGCTCCACGCAGGGAGCCGGAAGTGGGACTCGATCCCAGAACTCCAGGATCGTGCTCCGGGCTGAAGGTGGCGCTAAACCCTGAGCCACCCAGGGATCTCCTAGATTTTATTTTTTAAAATCAGTTACGTTCACAGCAAAATTGAGCAGAAGGCAGAGTTCCAATATACCCTTTGCCCCTACACTTGCATGATTTCCCCATTATCAGTATCTGCACCCGAATGATACCCTTGTTACAATCAATGAACCTACACTGACACATCATCAGCCAAAGTCCATAGCTTACATTAGGGTTCACACTTGGACAGTCTGTGGGTTTAGATAAATGCAGAAAAACATGTATCTGCTATTACAGTGTCATACCAAGGAGTTGCTCTGCCCTAAAAATCCTCTGTTCTCCACCTATTTATTCCTCCCTGCCCCCAACCCCTGGCAGCTCATTATCTTTTAACTGTCTCCATAGTTTTCCCTCTCCCAGAATGTCCTATAGTTGGAACCATGTAGTATGCAGTGTGTACAGACTGCCTACCTTCACTTAGTAATACACATTTAAGATACCTCCCTGTGTTTTTATTGCTTGTTACTAAAAGGGAGGAAGAAATTGCTCTTTGTCTTTTCTTTCTTTCTTTCTTTTTTTTTTTTTTTTGTATTGGGGATTTCTTTTTTTTTATTTAAATTTAATTAATTAACATATAATGTGGGATGTCTGGGTGGCTCAGTGGTTGAGCATCTGCCTTCCGCTGCTCAGGGCATGATCCTGGGATTCTAGGACCAAGTCCAGCATTAGGCTTCCCATAGGGAGCCTGCTTCTCCCTCTGCTTATGTCTCTGCCTCTCTCTGTGTGTCCCTCATGAATAAATAAATAAAATCTTTAGGGATGCCCCGGGTGGCTCAGCAGTCTGCCTTCGGCTCAGGTCATGATCCCAGGATCCGGGATTGAGTCCCACATCGGGGTCCTGCGAAGAGCCTGCTTCTCTCTCTGCCTGTGTCTCTGCCTCTCTCTCTCTCTCTCTCTCTCTCTCTCATGAATAAAAAAATCTTTTAAAAAAATCTTAAAAAAAATTAGCAGATAATGTATTATTAGTTTCAAAGGTAGAGTTCAGTACTACACCATTGAACTAGTAATAAGCTAAAGTTTGATACTGAGTTATAAGTAATCTAGTAAGATGTTCACATTTGCAAATGATTTTACTTACACTTCCGTGAAGATATAGAACACAGTCAACATGCTAAGAAATGCTTATAGGAACATTTTCAGCACGTTTAAGTAAATATCCATGAAGTTTGGAAGCAAAACAAATAGTTTGAGAATCACTGTTATTAACTAACACATGCACATACCCTCCATGTCCATATACAAAGATACTGGATGGGAACATACCAGAGAATTTATTCCATAATGATGATTTTGTTCATATGGTTAAACTAAAAAAGAATAGAAAATTTTTTGTGGGATCCCTGGTGGCGCAGCGGTTTGGCGCCTGCCTTTGGCCCAGGGCGTGATCCTGGAGACCCGGGATCGAATCCCACATCGGGCTCCCGGTGCATGGAGCCTGCTTCTCCCTCTGCCTGTGTCTCTGCCTCTCTCTCTCTCTCTCTCTCTGTAACTATCATAAATAAATAAAAAAATTTAAAAAAAAAAAAAAAAAAAAAAAAAAAAGAAAATTTTTTGTAATTTGGTTATGTTACTTTTAAATTGAGATTAAAACCACATTTTAAAAAAACACACTTTTTTTCAAAGATTTGTTTGTTTGTTTATTTATTTATTTATTTATTTGAGAGAGAGAGCACATGTGCACAAGCAAGGGGAGATGTAGAGGGAGAAGGAGAAGCAGACTCCCCGACCTGGGGCTCCATCCCCCAACCTCAAGCTCATGATCCAAGCCAAAGGCAGATGCTTAACTGACTGAGCCACCCAGGCACCCCTTAAAATCACATTTAAAATAAACTTTTTAAAATGTGAGACAAGGTTTGGTATATTAGAATCATTCTTTTTTTTTTTAATTTTTTTATTTATTTATGATAGTCACAGAGAGAGAGAGAGAGAGAGAGAGGCAGAGACACAGGCAGAAGGAGAAGCAGGCTCCATGCACCGGGAGCCCGATGTGGGATTCGATCCCGGGTCTCCAGGATCGCGCCCTAGGCCGAAGGCAGGCGCCAAACCGCTGCGCCACCCAGGGATCCTATTAGAATCATTCTTAATAGACCCCAACAACTTTTATTGCCAAGACACAAATCTATTTCTGCACATACTACTGGCGTTCAAGGTTTTCAGAGGCACGTGGGTAGAATTGAATAAGGATATTCACAAATTTGCAAATGTAATGTGAAGAGAAACTTTAATGTAACATGTAGAAAAGGGGGTAATTTATATTACCTTAGAAGGTAAATAAATCTCTCTTTTCTTCTTATTTCAATGGCAATGGTTAATATTAATAATTGATTGGTGCTAATGTTGAATATTTGCCATTTATACAACACATATTTAATATAGTCAGGCACTGTTTTAAGCACTTTCCTTACAGTAAGTGGTTTGAGATACTACTGTCCCCATTTTGAAGCTGGTAAAATTAAGACAAAGAGAAGTGAAGTAACTTTAAGACCGCATAGCTGGTAAATAGTGGAGCCAAGATTTTAAACCCAGGAATTCTGCTCCCAAGTCCATCCATCCTTTAAGCACTCTGACATGCTAGCTTAGGTAATAATCTCTATTGCCTTTGTTCATTGACAAGTGAGAATCAAATATCTTTGTCTCTCACTGAAAAACGCACCCCTCCTCCTGCAGCCCAGGGAGCTAAGGACCTTCCAGCACCTTATGAAAAGAAAAGGTAGCTGAGTCAAAGAAAGGGACATTAGCTTGCTATTCTCTAACTTACATCCAAACCGAATTCCCACTCAATCCTTGGGAATGAAACCTCCTCTTCACAGACGATGAGTCGTCCTCATATTCTCAACCTCGATGAGCCTAAATTGTCACTGATGGCAGGCAGTTCACATAATGCAGCAAGCAGACCGTCTTCTCAAAAATGCTGGTTGCCGGGGTTTGTTCAGAAACGAAGTATCAATTTTACACCTGGTCAAGCAATAACTATTTTTACATGTGGTGCCTTAATTCAGTGTCACTGAAAAGTAAGAGTTTTTTTCCTGCTAATTTTCCCAATCCCTGAAGTTTAGTCTTCTAAAAAGACGTTATTTTTTAAGTACATCTGTCTAACCAATAATAAGCAGAAACTGCCGTGTCAGACGAAGTATATGGAATAGAACACAAACTTATCTCACTGTAAAGGTCATCTTGTAACAGCCTGTGTGGAACTACAGCATTTTATGAGCCCTTAGGTTATGAGACAGGCAGGTCCTTCAGTTCTACATTGCATGCTCTTGGGCAGCTGTACTTTTTAAATTCTCACGCCTATCTCTGATGATGGTTTTCTGGCATCCTGGATGGAGTTTATCAGTTGTCCTATCAGTTGCTATTCTTACTGTCTTTCTCTAGCAATCATTCAACTCCTTGTAATTTTCAGTTTCAAATCTGCTGTGGTTTTGGAAACCATGTAACCGTTCATGCCACAATGAATCTATGATACATGAGTCTCTCTATGAATGTATGAATTTATGAATTTATGAATGTACATATACATACCCCTTTCCACAAAAGATTTCTGACAGCTTTTTTAAATCATACAATTTAAAAGATAATGATTTTTCAGAGAATTGGAATAAAAGGAAAATAAGAATAAGTAAATAACAAAGCCAGGAGTAGTAACACATACAGACTACATTCCATGTAGCCCTGCATAATCACTGAACTAGGAAACAGAGCTATAAGCTTCTTGGAAGTCATAACAAAGATGAAAAGGTGATCAGTGAATTACCAGTTCACGATGCTCAGAAAGTAAAAACAGGCCAGCTACTCAGAAAAATCACTACTACCTCCAACATGAAGACCAAAGAGAATTGAATTGTGTGTGTGTGTGTGTATGTGATGTTCATGAAAAGGATGATACAAGGGATGCCTGGGTGGCTCAGTGATTGAGCATCTGTCTTTGGCTCAGGGCATGATCCCTGGGTCCTGGGATCCAGTCCCTCTTTGGGCTCCCCACAGGGAGCCTGCTTCTTCCTCTACCTGTGTCTCTGCCTCTCTCTGTGTGTCTCCTATGAATAAATAAAATCTTTAAAAAAAGAAAAAGAATGATACAAGATTGAATACATAGCAGCTTCTGTGGAATTCTGACAATAGCCAGTGTACTACATGTCAAATACTTTCTTTAAAAATCCCTTAGTAGAAGCCAAAAACAAATATCTAAGTAAAATAAATATGTAAAGGAAGAGTGAAAGCAATAGGACTGAGCAACTCTGAGTTAGTCACATACAAACAATTTAATATATGAAGTTTGTGATAACTATTTTCCTTGACCATAGGTTGCTGGCGCATACTTCCTCACTGTTGGACATGTTCCATATATGTAGGTTTACAAGCATTTCTACATACTTTCTGGGGAAATCTATTTCTTTTAGGGACTACCTCTTTAGAAACCATTATATGCTGCTGGTCATTAGATTTAGTTAGTTCTCCATTCTGACCTAGTTGCTATCATTATTTTATGAGAAAAGACAAAGAAATCTTATCATTTGTGCGCTCTTTATAATCTTCAGCTTTCAAACCTTCAATAAAAAGATAAGATTGCCTCATTTTTAACGGAAATTTCTAAATCTGTAAATTAGCAAAGTGAATTGAATAAAGACCTACTCTAATTCACACACTAACTTGGAGATACTCTTTCATTATGAGCCTTCTCTGAAGTGAATTTAATCAAAGTTTATTCAGTGAATTTCAAAGCAAAGCCACCAGCTCACTTTACCTTCCATTTAGGTCCCTAACAACAGGATTTGAGGACTGTTCCTCACTCCAATTCTTTAGTAGTGCAATGCCTACTGTATGCAGAGAACGTTTGCAAGTTTGGATCCTCTGAACAACACAATGGATTCCCTCTACCATACCACAACACAATTGCTCGGCTATCAAGTAAAGCTTTTTTATCCTGCTGAGTTCAAAGTTCAAAATTTATTTCTTAGCTTAATGCAATGCTAGTGCAAGTGTGTTTAATATATTCATTCTAAATGCCATCAGAGGACGGTGGTGTCAACATTTTGGCTTTGTTTGGACAGCTTTTGTGCAAGTGCAAACACTGAGTGTATGAAATCTAATGAGATTAGGCGCTTACTGCAAAATTAAAGGCAGGCGACTAGACTTCAAAGACATTACCGCAGCGCAAATCCCTTACTATATTTCTTGGGCCATTTCAGCAAACTAAAGTTTGAGAATCACCTTTACCAAAAGATTTTCTTCATAGCAACCCTTTATTAGAAGAGTTGATATTAAATACCTGCTAAAGACTACGTGGTTTTTAGATGCTGGTTTTTTTTTTTTTTTTTTAAATCATCATTAAAGAGCTCCATAATTAAGGAGGATGAAATTGAATCAAGACAAGTAAGAATTAACCAAAAGCTCTTTCAGACCTGGAATTAAACATGAACCTTTTAAAAGTTGTGGATTTTGAGTGTGGTGTGGTTTTGTTTTTGCAAAAATAGAGAAAACAACAAAAGAAATTTGACCTCATCACAACACGATAATGAATCCTCTGATTTTTTTTCAGATAATTAACATAATAAGGGCTTACTATGTCCCAGTCACTGTTCTAAGTGATTTGTACGTATTAAATTAATTCCAACCACAACCTTATAAGACTGCTAATATTATTAGTCCCAATTTACAGATTAGAAAACCGAAGCTTACTGAAATTAAACTGTGGTTTATTAAACTAGAATAATAGACCCAGGGGAGAGTATAGATACATGCTGGAAAATTGAGCTAAGAACCTTGTTTCTAATCACAAGCATCTTTAACTTCAAACAAGAGATACAAAGGACCCTCCAGAGAAAGAACAATAAACAAGCCCATAGCACCTAAGAATCCTGGGCATAAACCAGATTATAAAGGGGGGATTCAAGCTTCATTATGGCACTCCAGGGATAACACGGTTAGGAAGAAGAAAAAAAAAAAGAAAATGGCTATAAGCCTTCCCACTTGCAGAGGAAATGGAGGAGAAATGGAGAAGTGGATGGGAGAGGGATCTATTGCAGATGACCCCAATCTAACAAACCTGGCAACCAAATGGTCAGAACTGTCGATGGTAGGAAAAATGAAGGTTTGGAGAAAGCAATAACTTCAGTTTGAGGAGGCAACTTTTAGATTGAATCATACAAAAACAGCTTTTGAGTGGTGTTTGGGTGGCTCAGTTGGTTAAGTGGTTAACTCTTGGTTTTGGCTCTGGTCATGATCTCAGGGTCATGAGATTGAGCCCTGGGTTGGACTCCACTCCCAGAGCTTAAGATTCTGTCTCTCCCCCTCTGCCTTTTCCACCCCTCCAAATAAATAAATAAATAAATAAATAAATAAATAAATAAATAAACAAGCAAATAAATCTTTAAAAAGTAAAATAAAATAGTTTTCGACCTTTTTTTTTTTTATCTATTAACTTGGTCATTGGTGCAGCCTAAAGTTTTGAGATATTCAGGTAGTGGGGCTTCTGATAACAATATGTTACATTGAAAATGTTAAACCAGAAATAATTTATGTTTTTGGAGTCAAAATCAGAAGCAAAAACTGTGGGTACAGACAAAAGATGACCATAGTATAAATGATTTCTGTGAAATGGCAGATTGCAGGGGCTGAGACTACAGAGGATGGATAGTAAAGAAATATGGCTATAAAATGTATATACACATTCCATCAGCATACTCATGAGAGAGAAAGATAAAGATGCTTTTTTTCTTTCTTAATATAATGACATCAAAATAAAAAGCACCCCTGGGTGTTTTCCAAAAGAGACCCAGGTATTTTACCAGCAAGAAAATCAAATAGATAACAGCACCCAAGAGTACCCAAGAGCAAAGGGTGAGACAACAGGATCTATTTACATGAGACAAGAGAGCCTCACCTAATGAGAAATCACAGCCCTGCAATGGGTGGAAATAGTAATATATGACTAAGGTTCCACAGGAAGTGGACAATTTCTGCTCACTGTAGCTTCATGTTTCAGAAACTTTAAGGAAAAATTCTGAGAGAAGTATTTAGTAAGAAAAATCTGCCCTTATCTGCAGGCAATCATGTTCTCAGAAACATGAATTTGTTAATGTCCACTAGGAAGTCTTGCTCCTGTGTGCATGTGAACAACTGCAAGCTGTTCAGATGCAGGGCGGAGGGAATAAAGTCTTAACAGTCTTCCTGAATGTAGTGGGATTAGCCTCTGTTAGGAGAAGATCTAGAGTTTAAGAAGCCATTGGAAGTTGTAAAAATTCAATGAAGTTGCTTCAAGAGAACCTCATAAAGGTCAGAGAGTAAATGATGTGCCAGGACCCGGAAAGACAGACACTGAAGAAGATAATGTATCATATCACCAAACTTTATTTCTACCATTTCTTATCCCTACCCCATGCTACTTACACTCTGTCATACATACATACATACACACACACACATGTGTGCACATACACACACGCACACACACACACAGACCCATATAGGGCAAGGATTTCTTATTCATACTCCTGTTTCTCAAAAGACCCAGTACAGTGTCTTGCACATGGTAGACATTTAATAAGCATGTTAGCGGAATGGGGTGAGCTTCTAATAGATTACTATCTTTGAGAGTTAGAATTTAGAACATAATAGTTTAAAGATACTGTAAATGACTTTTGAAAATGAGAATAATAAAAACTAACATTTATAGAGTACTTACTATGGGCTCTATTTTTACACATATTATCTAATTTAATTTCCATAATAATCGTAAAAGCTAGAGACTACCATTATTGCCATTTTACAGATGAGAGAAACAAGGCTTCAAGAGATTCACAGTAGTATAAGGGTCTAAACTTGATGTTTTCTCAAAACCATCACGTATATAAAATGCCTGCCCTAATGCCAGGCTTCTGTGAGATTGTACATGGAAGCAGACACTATAGGGTATATAACAGCCAGCCTGCAACCTGGCATATGTAACAACCACATGGCTTTCTCTGAGACACCACCTTTCTACTTCATTAACTAAGTAATAAGAAATTGGACAAGATCCTTAAAGTACCTTCCAGGTCTGGTCATCTATAGCTTTAGAATTATTCTTAGTAACTGAATTAAAGGTGCTTAGAATTAAAGGTGCATCCTTTTAGTTGGCTAATACCTGAAAGGACTGATAATCATAGTATTTGTAAAACTGAAAGGGGTTTATAAAAGTGTAAAAGGATTTGGAAAGTTAATTGCTGGTCTTGGAATTTGTCTTCAATCTCGGGCAACTATTTATGTTACCAAGAGACAATAAAGCAAAAACTCTATAACATTTTCTTTTTTTTTCATTTGTCTTAACTAGCAACATACAATAGAAGTAGCCAGGTAAGATAGCATATGATGTCATTATTACCATACTCTCAAGAATGAGGCAATCACAAATTGAATAAAACTGAGTGTTCTGATAGAAAGTATGAGCACCTTCTCCCCCAATCACTCTATGGATTCAGTGATCCAACTTTACAGTTTCATTTACAAGAACACATACATTTTTTAAATATGAGGGACTCAAATAACAAGGGTATTTTATTCATATTATTTTTAAATATTTATTTATTTTCTTATTTTAAAGAGAGAGAGCATGTGAGCAGGGTAACAGTAGAGGGAGAGAGAGAATCCCAAGCAGACTCTGTGCTCAGCATGGAGCCTGACGTAGGGCTTGATCCCAGGACCCTGAGGTCATGACCTGAGCCGAAACCAAGAGTCTGATGCTTAACCAAACGAGCCACCCAGCTGCTCCAACAATGGTATTCTAAGCCATAACACCAAACACCCATTCAACAACATTCCCCCAGCCATTAGAAGGCAGAAGCACAATATGCTATCCCCTAAATATACAATGATCTTGTTTATACCTGAATGAGAAAACAAAGACAAAGACAAAGTTCTTTGCTCCTAACGAGAATCAAAAATTTTAACTCTACCATGGATTTGGTGTTTTTTTATAGCAACTCCCTATATACTGATTATATCTAAAGTGTATTAAGGTAAGTTGTCATCAACTAAGAAACTATTATCCTTGTTTCTCTTTTTGGCTCCCCACAAAGAACCTAGTCTGGCCCAAACCTCCAGGATTGCAAAAATTTCTCTTTCAGGAATTGCAAAGCCTTTTTAAAATATAGATTACTTTTTCTGCTCATTAATAGAAGGAAATCTTGTCCTTTAGTCAAAGCCACAGAAAAGTATTTGGTGAATCACCATAAAACACCAGAAAATATGTAATGACTTCTCATCCTCAGAAATTACTTAGCACTTTGCTTACAGTTCAACATATAGGGAATTATTTGCAGAAGAGAATAAGAACAAGGATATATTATCTCAAGTTAACAGATGGGAGGCAGGGAGGGCGCACACTACTCCTCTGTGTGGTGTGTGGGGTGTGTGTATGTGTGTGTGTGTGTGTGTTAATTTAAAGGAAGTCTCACTTTCACAGGAAAACCACCCGCGGTAGTAAAGATGATGACTCTGACCCACCAGGTTGGCAGTTGGGTGCAGATTCTTGGGAAACCAGTCTCTGTGGTTCACCTCACCGCCTGATAATGACAGGCCCCTGCCTTAACCTCAACCCTGAGAAAGAAAAAAAAATCAACACTAAAAATAAGAAGAAAAGGGGAGTAATGTCCTTGCCAATGCTAGTAGCCAGGAGGCCTAGAAAGAGGCCACTGGATACCCTACTATTTATTGCCCATTTCCACCCATAGGAAGCTGGGCTGAGAGCTTGCCAAAGGGAAAGAAAAAATAAAAATGTTCTCCATCCTTCCTGTTTACATTAATAGAACACAGTCACGTACATCATTCCAACTCTATTATTTTCCCCTTTTACATAGAGTAGTTTTTTTTAGGTCAAAGTTTCTAAGAAAAAGAATTTTAAATTGTATCTTCAAGTTTTATACTCCTATCTTTTATATATCTTATACTTTCTTCTATTACTTAATTTATGGAAATAAAAGACTGTTTCAATCATCTTATCTAAGAGGCATGTTTTCTTATTTTAATGGACAGAAGTTAAACAACTGGAAGTTCCCTTAGCCTGATATTCCAGAGTGAATCAGCTATTTATTGAGATTCAGTTTACACATAAAAAAAAAAAAAAAAAAAAAAAAAAAAAAAAAACCTTCTTCCCACAGGGAAAATAAGGTCAAATTCCTAGGATAAGAAACCATAATAAATTTAACTTAACTGCAGAAGCCAGTGGTTTGAGGAAAGCTCAAACCCAATCCCCAGTCTCCTAAATCATTACATCTTTTTAAAACAAAGAAAGTAAACACTGTTTTTGGTGCACAATTATTTGTGTACTTCTCTGAGAAGGAATTTTACCAGATATAAGGGTTCCCCTAAAATCAAAAGAACCTGAATTACAGCCTGTAAAGCCTGCAAAGAGATGACGTGCTGTCATAGGGTTGTTGTTTTTTTTAACCTTTTGTATACACACTTGAACTCCCTTGCCATGCCCTGCCCCCAGTCTCAGCCTTCCCTGAATTGCTGCAAAACTTCCAGATCCTTGCTTCCTGGAGGCTTTCATCACTCTCTTCCCTCAGCTGGGATAGGCCTTTCCTCCTCCCTTACCCATTCCCTTTGCTTCTCCAACCCTATCTTGTTTTTCTTGTTTTGGTGTAAATGTCACTTCCTCAGGAAATTCTTCTCTGAATTCCCAGTCCGCATTAAATCTCATCCTCTTGCTGCCCTCGCCCCCGCTCCTCACCATTATTTGCTCTCATACCCTTATGTTTCATAGCCCTTAAGACATTTGTGATAAATTAGTTCTCTGTGTAATCATATATTTAATGGCTATGTAATTTTTATGTAATGCCTGTCTTCTGCAGTTAATAAACTCTGACACAGCAGGGGCCATATCTTTCTCACTGCTTGTGCATAATGTAAATACTCAATGAACTGTTCTGAATGAGTGACTAAAGGTTGGCACGAAATATTCCTTACTATTCTATCCATATCATTTTTTATTTTCCGGGAACCCTAGAGAATGGGACTGGGAATATTTCATGAGAAGTCATCCTATCCGAAGCCATCACATTAAAAAAAGGCAACCAGTCCATGAATCTCTGACCTACCAAGAAAGAATGGCAAGCAAAGTAAACCTTGCCAAATAGAGGTCATTGATTGGGATGGATGATAAAGCTAGAAAGGCCAACTGGGGGTGAGAGGGCCAAATTAGGAAAAGTTAAATTCAGACTTTAATATATTATAAACAGTCAAAATCATTTGCATAATAAAGTGACATGATGAAGTTGTGAGATTATTCCAGAGGTAAAATGCAATATTGATTCAAAGGGTAGAAAGGCAGCATCCAATCCAGAAACTAAAATTGTCTAGTTTTGATGCAAGTAAGATCTCAATTATTACAACAGGAGTGGAAACAGGAAAGACTAGATTATGAGATCAAGAAAGAAGATTTGATAAGACTGGGTAGGGAAAAGGGTTCAAAATTCTTAGAGATAATCAAGCCCAGGTGTAATGGAGTGGGGTCCATCGTCAAGAGGGCTTCCCTCTGTTCTCAACCTTCTGGATGACCTTGAACAGATCACTTAACCTTTTCAGTCTCATCTTCATCTACAAAACGGAAAGATTGGACCAGATGACCAGCAACATCTAGCATTCTCTGAATTCGGCTATTCATGGAAACCAGGGAATCAGCAAGGGTCATGGGTTTGGCAAACAAAAGAATGTGTTTCCTGTTGAGTTGAGTTGGAGATAAAGTCAGACAACCAGAGAAAGATCTCCGGCAGGCACTGAGCATACAGAACAGCTGAACCTCAAAGAAAAGCAGATTTGAGAGAGTCAGGGGCCTCAAGGTGTAGTTGAAGTGATGGGAGTTGATAAAATAGCAGAGGGAGATTGTGAACAGACAGGAGAGAGTGGCCAGCTCAGATCCTCTCCAGTCCAGGGAACGCCGACCTCAGGTCACTTGTGGCAGTAAATCTCCCCTGAGGGTAGAAGGATTCATTTCTGTTCCAGGACAGGGCTTCTGACCCCATTGTACATTTGCACCTTCTTTCAGTCAGACGGGTGGCAAATTGTAACTGGTGAGCAAGGTGAGAATAAAAGGTGCTAAGAACTGGCATTCCCTGTTGGTTCCTGCAGCAAGCAGAGAATCACTGGAGTCATGTGGCAAGTGTGAAAAGACTCTGTGGCCTCTAGTGGTCTCCACTAAAAAGCCTTTTAGCTATGATGCCCTCTCTCTCCCGATGCTCCCCTTCCCCCACCGCTGCAGAGTTACCCAGGTCCAGTTCCCTGACCACTGACCACAGTGGGAAAGCAGAGTGCACAGCATTCGTGTAATGCTTCAGGGGCCGTCCTGGGAAGAGAATCCTGGTCCCCTGCCTTTCAATCCAATTCTCTTTTTTAGAGATCATGCCACCTATTAAAAGCATATGTGCTACACCTTTAAAATTCCCTCTGCCCTCAACTGTGAATAGTGTGTTTCATTGTCTGCTGTCATCCTACCAGAGAGGGAGCTTTGCACAGTTGGACAAAACTTGCACCCTTGAGCAGAGCAGCCGAGAGCTCAGTTTCCTCCAGTGATCTGCAGGCAGGCGAACACTGCCAAGGGCACGATTGTATATCGGTTCTCCTTGAATTGCATATAGGAATATTGTTGCTATGTGGCCTGAGCCAAACAATCCGAGTCACCTGACATCCTCCATCCAACATTTAGGAGTCATCAAACTTAATTTCCCCTTTGTGCAATAAAACACCAAGAGGAAGCTTTAATAGATTGTATTATGTAACGGTTCTATAAAAATAGCAGGCCAGCGCGGGAGCACTTCCTTCCTGGGGCCCAGTAACCTATGCTGAAAGGATACACACTGGTTGCCCGGGCAACCATGAGAGATGACACTAGGGAAAAAAACAGCAACAAAAGGACCATTTTTTGGCTCAGTCAAATGAGGTCTGGCTTCAAGCTTGTGATACAGTGAATACAGACAGCCCAGCAAAGAGAGAGGAACCAGTTAGCAATTCTACTCAGGCACCAGTAGCCCTGCAAAGCTGCCCCTGCTTTCGGTTTTTACCCCCTTTTGTTTTTTTAAAGAGAGGGGAAGAAAGCTCTTCCCCTAGGAATTTCATTTTTAATTTAAAGAAAGCAATATCTTTGATGGGAGTTGAACTGTGGCAATCGGTAAACAATGTTTATTCTATTTTTTTCTTTCTCTTCTCAGGAGCCCCCAAAATAATTTCAGTTACATGCGATTGTCTTTTGTTTTCTCCTAGTATGTTCGGGATCTGATTACGCAGGAAGCAACTGGTTTAATGGCAATAACCTTTATAAACAACCTCTAAATAACAAAATAAAGCAGGGACACTCAAGCAATAACTCATTTTAAAAGCGAATAATAACCATTTTGGGGATCCCTCCTCAGAGCAGACATCAAAGGACTTTGTTTTAATAGACTATAATCTCCTCTCTCCTGCTGTCCTGAATTAGAATCCCTACATTTTATTATCATCATTACCATCACCATTATTATTGCCTCACAAAATAGACTGCCATTTTAATTTCAGAAAACTGGTCTTCCCGATGTACTGAGAACAGAGGCAGAAGGTTCATAAGTTCCTGACTTGCACCTAAATGTTTTCCTTCTTATAGGAGGAAATGGGCCCTCAAGCATTTACAAACGTGATTTGGAACCTCCGGAAAAAAGAAAAAAAACAAAAAAAAAAACAAGGATGAATCAAATGGGATTTAGCTGGGATCTCTAATATAGAGCAACATCAATAGTTCTTTCAAAGTGATTCTTGAAATCAGTGCTCATAAATATGTAATGCACTTTTTATCCAAAAGACCTGTTTAAATCCTCATATAGTAAATGATTTATTTCAAGATTAGGTGCTCTGCACAAAGCAGGCTCCCTCTGATCAAGTGGGAATAAAATCTGTGAAAGCAAGTGGTAAAGCATTATGTAAATGTAAACTGCTGGGATTATGATTATCCTGTGAACTGGTATGTTTGAAGAAAGAAAGCCAAAAAAAGTTAACTCTGTATTCTTCAGAAAAATGTCTTCTATCCGTCCTGTCTCTTCGGGCTCTGTTCCTACTTCTTGCTGCCCTGCATCAGTTAATTCAAATCCTCACAGCATCTTTTAATCATGTGCCTGCTTGGCAATTCTCTAATATTAAGGCTGTCTTCACAGACCGAAGGAGAGTGGAGATTTAGAAATTACTCACTTATTTTTATCAATGTATGTTGCCAAACTCAAGATTCTTATCTCTGCAGAGTACCATTTAAGGCAAAATTCCAGTCCTCCGCCATAAAGTCGGTCAAATCATCTCTATATACCACATCTGGGTCTCCTGCAGATGGATTTAGAGATAGATTAATCCTTAAACATCAGATGCCATTGAAACACAAAACATCTTTTATTATCAAAGTTACAGACTTCAGGCTTAAGTCCTTTAAGACCTAGTACCCTGTATCTTCGGAGAAAACATACCCAGAATGCATGGGCCTTAAAGTTAGTCAGCCTTATTTTCCTTTTGTACTAAGGGTTTTGAAATCAACAGGATTAAGTTGCAGATAGTTGGTCTTATCCGGATCTTTATTTTGACTCTAAAAAAGAATTGAAGAAGTCTTTTTTTTTTTTTTTTAATTTTTATTTATTTACGATAGTCACAGAGAGAGAGAGAGAGAGAGACACAGGCAGAGGGAGAAGCAGGCTCCATGCACCGGGAGCCCGATGTGGGATTCGATCCCGGGTCTCCAGGATCGCGCCCTGGGCCAAAGGCAGGCGCCAAACCGCTGCGCCACCCAGGGATCCCCAGGTGAAGAAGTCTTTGATGAAATGGACATAGTGTTAGCATTCAATAGGAGCTCAACTCCAGGGGAGAAGCCTGTCTTCAAGAAACAGTGTATCTGGGATCCCTGGGTGGCGTAGTGGTTTGGCGCCTGCCTTTGGCCCAGGGCGCGATCCTGGAGACCCGGGATCGAATCCCACATCGGGCTCCCGGTGCATGGAGCCTGCTTCTCCCTCTGCCTGTGTCTCTGCCTCTCTCTCTCTCTCTCTGTGTGACTATCATAAATAAAATAAAATAAAATAAAATAAAATAAAATAAAATAAAATAAGAAACAGTGTATCTTGCTTGGTTTTCTGGTCTGTGATTTCAATTTACTGATGCTTAAGTACACGGCACAAAATGAAGTATACGGGAGTTATAAAGCTTGGTATGTGTCATTAAATCTACAAATCCTTTTCAGTTATTAAAAAAATACTGAATAAAATCAAACTAGGATAAATACTTCCCAAGCTTCAAGTTCTCAATTTAGCATCTCCTCTAACTGCTTCCTGCATGAACTATGTCAATATGAATAATGATGGTAATCATACACCTCTTCAATTTAGAGGTTACAAATAGACAGTATGCTATGTATATTTCTACAGGAGGAACAGTACACAACAAGGTATGAGATAAAGTACCAGTACTCACTGAAGCTTGCTGTTCCTCCTTGAAGGAACTCACAGTCTAGACTAGGGTTTAACACATAAACTTCTACAAAGAGAACTACTACTACTAGGGACTCCGGAAGCAGTGAAGAAGTACTACAGGTAACAAAGGCCAAGGGAATTTTTTGGATAAAAGAGATCTCTGTGGGCTGGACAGTCCAGGGAAGGCTTCACAGAGGAGCAGGAATGGAGACTATCCTGAGAAAACAGATAGAATTTAAGCAAATAGAGAGAAAGGAGATTGAGAAGGGAGATGCCAAAACCAAAAGGGTTCAGATGCTATCACCCACAGCATGTTCATAGTGCTGTGGGTAAATGAAGTGTTTGGAGGTGAACACAGCAGGCTTGAAGGAGAGAAAGGCTGGAGGAGAGAAAGGCAGGAAATGGTATTGTTTAGATTTATAGGAAAGAAAATAGAAACATTCAGCGTGCAATGGGGAGATACAAAGAAACCTAAGCATAATTTTCATGTGATCTGGGGCAAGATTCAACCTCTGCTTGTCTCAATTTTCTTGCCTATAAAATGAAGATGATAATATAGTAATAATGACACCAACATACAATGCATTAAATGGATATAAGTTGTCATGTTATCCAGGGCCCCAGTTTATAATTTAATTTCATTTAATATGATGATTAATTCTATTAATCAGAATTCTAGAATTAATTAGTTCTAGAATTCTAATTAATTCTATTAATTCCATTTCTGTGATGATTTATTCAGTCTCAAGTTGTGACATTCATTTGGTAAGACCAGATACCGCCAAACCAGTCATAGCCACATTCTTTTTAAAAGATAACTAAGAGGAAGAGGGGAAAAATCAACTGAGAAGTGGAAGCCAATAAATTCTCCCACTGCCTAGTAGGAAGGAAGAGGCCCTGCCTCTTTGGACATAGGGCTATGTCCAAATTGAGTCAGTCTCCTGAAGAGATCACACAATTTTCCACTGATGTTCTCATCCAAGGGTGGCCAAGAAGAGAAAAGGGTCATGGGGTCAGATTAGAGGGTACGCCCACCAGCACCTTCTTCCCCCCATAGCCAGACAGCCCTCTGACTTACTGTTTGAGGTTCCCAATCAACTGCATCAAAGGTAGTGGAGTGCCTGGAACATGGACTCCAGTTTCACAGACTTCTAGAATAGTTTTGGCAGCAGCAGAAGTGACTCACTTTCCAACTTTGGCACACTGTCAAAAGCTCCACAATACAGAAGAGTCCCTTTGCCCATTTCTTTCAGAGCATCCCGATTTTTTAGTAATGCCTCTCTCATCTCTGTTGCACATCAAGCCATAGACTCATGGAACCGCTTACTTGTGACCCACTTCATTTTGTTTACTTAAAGATTGTTTTCGTGACTTTTAGAAAGCCATGCTTGCATCTGGGATTTGTAATTCTAAGTCAGAGAAAGACAGTTGTTATGTATTGTTTAAAATTTGTTTAATAAAAAGGAATTTCTTTGAAAACATCAGGCCAAGTTTATGATGTAAATTTACTGTCTGTAAATTTACAGTGTAGTGACAGAAACTATAACACAGTATGTTAATTGACCAGTGTTGTAAGAAACATTCACTACAGCAATGAAAGAGTATATGGTGTTTTGTTTAAAATACATTAATTCAAGATGAGAAATAAGATGTTTTTCATTTGGGTAATTTTCCCTTTTATGGTGGTTTTTTTCTGTTTTATCCATCTATATTTACTAACTTTACAGTAACAAATATAAATGTCTTCTATGACTATAAATGAAAAATCAAATTATATGACTTCAGACCATTGAGTAAGTGATTTTCAGCTGAAAACTTCATCTCTCAACACCACAGGTCTTTTCTAGCCTTTCCCACAGATCTAGAAAGGTGATTTCCGGTGTGTTCCTGAAGCTGAGCAAGCCCAAGTTCTGATATGATACACTCACCTCTTTCTGATCCATTTAGCATATTGCTGCTTGAGACTAATCAGAAATTAATCCCAACCTTTGACTCTGGTCCTTCAGAAAAGGAAAGGTGAAGCTTTAAAGGAGCACTTTTCTAAATGCCACCAAGTTCATAGTCCCATAAGAGATCAGCTAAAAAGACAGCAGGTCCTTTCAGAGACCTTACCTTGGTTTTGTGTTACATAAATTCTACCTAAGATTTTCCTTAGCACAAAGCAAATCTGGGGATTTGAAACCTATGTTGCTCCCTAAGATCAGAGGAAAAGCCACTTGGAGTAGTATTCTAATCACCTACTCAGTAAAACATTACTGAAGATCTATCCTGATCACTGTGGAGAAAGGAAGGCAGAGAATAGATCCCCACTGTGACTCCAAAGAGCTTAAGCCATAGAAGGACAGATAAATCTTGAAACACACCTTACCATAAGAAAATAGTTCAATGACACAAGCCTGGTATGGCCATCATTGGTGCCATTCCCTAATGTTTCTGGGCTATGATCTTCTGAGCATTTGGTAGGATTATTCTTCCTTGTCCCTTTGAAGTTAGCTGTGGTCATGTGATTTGCTTTAGATAATGAAATGTGAGAAGAAGTAATGGGTATCACCTCCAATAGAAGCTTTAGGAACCAACACACAATTAGGGCACCTGGGTGGCTCAGTTGGTTAAGTGTCCAACTCTTGATTTTGGCTCAGGTCATGATCTCAGAGTCATGGGATCAAGCCCTGTGTTGGGCCCTGAGCTGGGTGGAGGAAGCTGCTTAAGATTCTCTCTCTCTTGCCCCTTCACAAAGATGGTGCCGAAGGAGAAGAAGGAAGCCCCTGTCCCTCCCAAAGCCAAAGCCAAGGCAAAGGCTTTGAAAGCTAAGAAAGCGGTGCTGAAAGGCATGCACAGTCACAAAAAAAAAGAAGATCCGCACGTCACCTACATTCCGATGACTCAAGACCCTGCGTCTCCAAAGGCAGGCCAAATATCCTCAAAAGAGCACCCCCAGGAGAAACAAGCTTGATCACTATGCCATCATCAAGTTCCCCCTTATTACTGAGTCAGCCATGAAGAAAATAGAAGACAGCAACACATTTGTGTTCATTGTGGATGTCAAGGCCAATAAGCACCAGATCAAACAGGCTGTGAAGAAGCTCTATGACATTGATGTGGCCAAGGTCAACACCTTGATCAGGCCTGATGGAGAGAAGAAAGTATATGTTCGACTGGCTCCTGACTATGATGCTTTGGATGTTGCCAACAAAATTGGGACCATCTAAACTGAGTCCAGCTGGCTATAAATCTAAGTTTAAATTTTTTCACCATAAAAAAAAGATATTCTCTCTTTCTCCCTCCGCCTCTCCTCTCCACTGTGATATCTCACTCAAAAGAAAGAAAGAAAGAAACAAAGAAACAAAGAAAGAAAGAAGAGAAAAGAGATAAAAGAACCAACACACACAATTCACTACATCCCCTTCCTCCTACTGTTGTTCCAAGTTAGTGAAGGCTCTGGCAACCTTGACTGTGAACAGTGTGAAACAGAATTCTGCTGGCCTGAGATGGATGTGTCGTATGATAAAGAAATAAAATCTTGTGGTTTTAAGGCAGTAAGACTTGGGCTTGACTTTTCCTGCAACATAACCTAACTCATCCTCATACACAGGAAATTCTCACATGTTCCATTCTACATCAATTATTCTTATTATCTCCATTTTACAACTAAAGGCACTGAGTCACAAGAAAAGCAGCTCATCCATGGTAGGTCACATGAGGGTTGTCACACCTATACTCATTTTATATGTAAGAAAACTGAATCTTATGATAGTGACCTCCTTATATGAAATGACCTCCTAAGCCCACAGACAGTAAGTAAAAGACTCAGTAGTCAAACCTGCTCTCTTTTCATAACACCTTGCAGTAAGTGGTTTAGCAAGGGGTGGCCTGAGTAGAGAAGATCGCTCCCCCTCAGAGCTAACAGTGGAAGCTTTCAGGGAAGAACCAGGATCTGCCGTGGGCTCAGAATGGTCAAGTTTGTTAAGAATGAAAGGGCTGGAAAAACAGCATTATACACAGGTGGAGGTGTAAGAAGACCATTTGGCAACACTGGATCCAGGTCCAGTTTGAGGGGTAGTGGGAGGGGATTCAGAAAAGTCAGACTAGGGACAATTTATATAAATGTTTGTAGGTTCTCATTCATTTGGGGAATATAAATAATAGTGAAAGGGAATAGAAGGGAAGGGAGAAGAAATGTGTGGGAAATATCAGAAAGGGAGACAGAACATAAAGACTCCTAACTCTGGGAAACGAACTAGGGGTGGTGGAAGGGGAGGAGGGCGGGCGGTGGGGGTGAATGGGTGATCGGCACTGAGGGGGGCACTTGACGGGATGAGCACTGGGTGTTATTCTGTATGTTGGCAAATTGAACACCAATAAATGAAATGATAAAATAAAAATAAATAAATAAATAAATAAATAAATAAATAAATAAATAAATAAATAAAGGAGTTTTATCTGTAGGCAACTGGGAGACATCAAATGACTTAATGAAAATGGTGGTTCAGTATATTAACTTAGTTACATCGCTCAGTGTTAACCAGAGCCAACAGGGACCAATTAGCCATTCCAGTGATAAGTTTTAAGGGCTTGAATAGCATTTTAAACCTTTGCAATAGACAGGAGAAGATCATGTATACATCACATGAAGGAAGAATTCTAGAATTAGGTTAACTGATTGGTAGAAGACAGGCAGGTGGTGATGGGTATGCAAATACCTATGTTAGGTATAGGCTGCTTTATAATTGTGCCTATGAAGAATCTGCAAAATCTGATACTACAGATTTAACAAATATTAGCTATTTTACTAGAAGCAAAGACCCAGAAATTCTAGAGAAATAGACTAGTGATATAGTCAGGAAGGCATGTGTTTTCATAAAAGATTAGCTTGCACTTACTACTTAACTGACCTTGGGACATTTGGTTTAACCTTTAAAACAGAGCTAGTAATACTACCTCAGTGGATCAATATGCTAGTATATATAAGGACCTTACAAGGTACCTAGTTCATAGCAGGTACCCCATTAATACCAGTTTCTTCCATTAGCATTCCAAACTAGATGGAGCTACATATTATTATGTGATGTTGTTTAATACTCCCCAAGAACATGCAATGTAGATTTATAAATCTTGAATTGGTGAAAGTACTCTGCAAATACCTCTACTTATTTTTCCCAACGTATTTTTTCTAAAATCACTTACTACCAACTTAGCATTAATAGCAGTACTTTAAAAATTCAAGGGGATCCCTGGGTGGTGCAGCGGTTTGGTGCCTGCCTTTGACCCAGGGCACGATCCTGGAGACCCAGGATCGAATCCCACATCGGGCTCCAGGTGCATGGAGCCTGCTTCTACCTCTGCCTATGTCTCTGCATCTCTCTCTCTCTCTGTGACTATCATAAATAAATAAAAATTTAAAAAATAATAATAATAAAATAAAAATTCAAAATTTTAGACAACACAGTAAAGTTGTTCCTTGGCCACTTAGCAACATAGAAAGAGTTGAATTAAAAACCATGAAAGGTCATTAAGCCTTTGCGCATTTTAGAAGATGTCTCATAACAAATATTAACCATCATGAGCAGAATGAGGATCAAAGAGAAAAGGCTAGACCTACTACAGCTCCCTTCAGCTATTCGCCCAAGATAACAACAGTCAATTGTGGAAAATAGATAATGTCTGTTGTAAATTATGATAATCTGTTACTGCTACCTCCTTACCCAATCTAGATACATAAGCTTAGGCAGAGAAGCATTTAAAAGAATGGTGGTCACAGTATATCAAACATGATTCACATTCTGATCCAACAGCCACATAGTCACCAACAAAGTCTCTTTCCAAGGAAGCAGTACTTGGGAAAAGCAGTCTTTTAATAGGAGAAAGATACCCCTGGCAGATACTGAAGTTCATGTGCCAAAAATACTGAAGCTCATGTTCAGGTTTACATATACCAAATACTAAGCAAATGCACATTGTAAATATGTTGTGTTCCTGTGCATTTTATTAATTCCCATAATACCATCATAAATAGATTTAGACTAATTTTAGTCCCTACAAAATAAACTTATTTTTAAATTCTTTGGCATTGTACGAAGGAATTTCAGAAAGTATGATGATGCTGGTGCTTTATGTTGCATTGTTGTATCAAGTATGACTTCCTTAAAGGCTTGGGAAGTTCTCAGTTTCTGGGGCAATGGCATAAAGTAGCTCCAAGAAATATTACAAGCTTAATTCATTTTTGAGCCATCGACTAACATCGAAGCAAATAACTGGGTAAATAAACATTATTTTATTAACATAAATTCCCATGCTGGGTAAATTAAATAAATTCCTCAAATAAATCCCCATGCCAGAAGTGAAAAAAAGGCAATCAGTGGCTATGGTGCATTTACTTAAGTGATTCATCATGTACATCTTACAGAGTAGAACTAAGGTACAATCTCATCTTTCCTAAGCAGAACAATGTTGTCTTCACTAGACCTTGACATGTTCCAGAAGGAAAAATCAGGTCACCGTATTTTCTGAATACCAAAATTTCATAGTCTAACCATTTTTGTTCACTGTGGCCCAACACACAGTCAGAAATCGGTGGTATATTCTTTTGGTGTTTCATTCAGTAGACATTAGTCTCTTTACTACCTAAAAGAATTAAACTAAAAAAAAATAAAAAATAAAAAAAATAAAAGGGATCCCTGGGTGGCGCAGCGGTTTGGTGCCTGCCTTTGGCCTGGGGCGCGATCCTGGAGACCCGGGATCGAATCCCACGTCGGGCTCCCGGTGCATGGAGCCTGCTTCTCCCTCTGCCTATGTCTCTGCTTCTCTCTCTCTATCTCTCTCTCTCTCTGTGTGACTATCATAAATAAATAAAAAATATTAAAAAAAAAAAAAACAGCTGAACTTTAAAAAAAAAAAAAAAAAAAAAAAAGAATTAAACTGTCCTAACTTGGAATTCAAATGACAGGAAAAACAAAATAGTTCTGAATAGTCAAGCAAGTTATCCATATCCTTGTTTTTAAAAAAAATAGGGTATATAGTAACTGGGGGAAGAACATGTTCTTTAAATTGTAAGATTCTTTTGAATAAATCAATTGTGGTTTAATGAGGTTTCCCTGTAGTTCATTTTCACTGAGCTTGTTATAAAAGAACATCTGTAAAACGCTGACTTTCAAGAATCCAGCTGTTCTCATCTCTGTCATATTAATTGTTTGTTATCACAAGTGTGACATGTTTTTCATAAAAGGTAACTACAATAAAATTGATTATTCTATAATAACTAAGAAAAGGAATAGGGAAAAATTAAATCCTAGGGAGAAAAATGATTCTATCCAACTAATAGCATTATTACTAATAAGGCATGCAAGAAGGAAACCAGAAAAATATCTTCTTAATTAGAATTACTTCCAAGTAAGAATTTTCCAAGGGATATCATAGACTTCTGTCTTGACTGGTTCTTAAATTATATATGTTTACAAGCACTGTGGTATTTTTTAAAGTTTACCAATAACCTAAAAAGCTCTGGGCACATATACAAAAGAATAATTTTTAAAATGCTGCAACTAAATTAGATTCTGCGGTAAAAAGAAAATCTAAACCTTAAACTACCCCATAAAAGAGGAGGAAAGAAAATAACCCAGCTGGATAGTCATAGAATGCCAAACCAAAACTATATACTTTTGTCCCATGCCCTGAATGCCAAAGAACTTGGGATAAAAACAACCACAAGTAACCATCATGCCACCTTCTACCTTACACAGCCATGCTGTTGGCATACAACCCTCCACGCAGTGTTCCAGCAATAATCACATGTATAAGTCCGGTCAACCACTTTTTCAAACAGAGGAATGACCTATAGGCTTTATCCCATCTTTTCTGATGAGAGAGTGGAGGCCCAGGTCTGAAACCACACCCAAGCCACTTCCTATCCTCAGACACACTGGCCAGCAAAACCTTTGGGAAGTGGGCCAAATGGCTATGGAAACCCTACAAGTTCAATTTCCTTCCCTTCTGGTCCCGTCATTTACCAGAACTGTAACCAAGTAGCAAAATGCACTGGTTTGAGTTCCAGCTTTTTTTTTTTTTTTCTTTTCCTCTCCCTATCCTCTGGTAGAGATGTGAATGAACAGTAAAATCTCCAAGAGGCAGGGAGCCAGATGAAAACCATAAGCCATGCTGGATGATCTCCTTTAGATAACCAAGAGATAGCTGTGGCTCCTGGAGGAAGCCCAAAACATAAAACACATAGGATCCTATAAGAACAGCTGAGCGACAGCTATAGCAGGAGGCAAAACACTTTGAGGAGGAGATCAGGTTGTAGTACTGGATGGCCAATAAGATACATGCATTCTAAATGCCTATCGTCCCTGTATTTATTTTTTTAACACCTATTGTCCTTTTAGATCATAAAGCACGGTGGGACACATTTTATCAAAGTACCCTGGGGCAGAGGATACAGGAAAGTAGAAGGCTAGAGAAGTACAGTAAAGAAATTTAGTAATGGACAATGTTTTACATTTACTTTTCCAACATATACGAAGAAAATTGTTGCTTGATTTGTACTTGCCTTCTGTCATAATAAATACAATCATGTCAATAAAGCTCTAACAGAGCCCTTAGCTTAAGTAGACAGTCAATAAATGGTATCAACCAGATTTATTCCTCCCACAACTCTGACTGAAAACCTACCATCTGCCAGGGAGTCTGTTGGACCCCAGGATTAACCTATTTCTTGCCTTTCCGAAGGGCAGAAAGACTGCCCCATGATGATTAAGGTCCTCCAGGGCAAAACTATGCCAGAAACATAGTAAGAATATAAAAATGGCCAAACTCCAAGATTGTGTGAAATTCAAATATGAAAATGTTTGTGAACGGGACAGAAGAGGCACTGTCGTAACACAGTGGCACATCTCAGCATACAAAAACCATGGTTTGAAGACTATACTTTCAGGGATCATTTCTATAGTTTGTTACAAAAACCATGGTTTGTTGATTAACATAATGGTTGACTACAACTATTTCCTTTCATTCTTCATGATACTATACTACTTCAGAACCCAGGAGGAACCTAGAAACTTGACTCCTTGTTTTAGAAATGAGGCTCAGAGAAGTAAAGTGGCATACCCAATCCCAAGTGCCTATTAATACATCAAGTGCAAAGTAAGGAGGAGGTCAAAGGAGGGACACAGGAAGGGGAACAAATATTATTTGCTGAGGGCTGATTATTTTAGACATTATTGTTAGGCTATAGGCCTCTAATGCTTACAGCAAAATGCAGCAAGGTAGGTATTATTGCCTCTATTTTACAGATAGGAAATTGAGGCTCAGATAGGTTAAGCGACTTGCCTAAAGCCACACAGCTAATAAAGAGGAAAGCACGTTCATTCAACGCCTCACATTGCTCTCACAGCCCCCTTCATCAAGGCTGCTCTTTTTACAACTGCCTCTTTGGAACAGAAGTGGGGCTCAACCTCCTTAGTAAGCTTTTAAATGCTGATGACTCTGAATCTCAAGGGCTGGTGTGATGTAAAAAAAAAAAAAAAAAAAAGGAAAACACAGTCACTAAGGATTTGTGATCTTTCCTAGTCTAAAAAAGCTAAGATTGCTCAGATAACTTCTCCCCTTACGGTATGCTTCACAGGGTTTTCCGCAGTGGTCTAATTTTCATTTTCACAATAAACCTCAATATTCACCATGTGCTAGTATTTAGCTTCAAAACCTCAAAATAATCAATCTCTATCATATTATTGTTCTTCGGCTGCCAGAAATCTCTTCAGAGGCCTCATTGGAAATATTAGTAATCCTTCAAAATGCCGACTGGCATCATTCTCAAACTGTTCTGTAACATCATCTCTCCCCCATCCTCCACAAATGCCTCCGGGAGGAGTCCAGTCAGTCCTGGACTGGAAGTCTTCCCTACACGTGTGGGATTAGCTACAGATGAGAGACTGTAATATATTTAAGAGGTCTCTGTGAATGTGGAAAGGAAATCATTGTATACTCTATTCCCTCAAGACAAAGTCTGTTTATAGGGATTATTGATTAAAAATATTAAAACAACTCCCATACTGCTAGGTGCCTTCCTTTCAATGATTATAGTCACCAATAAAAGCTGTGGTTAAAATAGATCTTAAAATAGGTACCATATTTACATTTGAAAACACTTGCAGCAGAGCAGGAAATGTTGAATTGTTTTGACGGCAGTTAAGAAGAAAAAGCAGTTACACACACACACACACACACTTACACACAGAGCACAGATTTCTTACCTTAACTGCCATCAAGAGACTGCATCACAAAAATTATTTTTTTAATTTACCCAATTGTAGAAAGAATGGAGAAATTAGAAGTCAATTATCCTGATTCCTAAACAACTTGTCCTGCAGTCACCAGTTAATTGTTTAAGCCTCCACTTCCTTTTGTCTGTGTGTTGGGTTGGAAGGGAGGAGGAAAAGAGAAAGGGAACACATAGAAAACAGATGTGGAAATAAATATTTATCAACACAAAATCTTGGCAAACCTTGATCTTTATATTGCCCTCACGCTGTATTTTCCAAGTTTTTGAGTTTCTCCAATCCCCAAAGAATTCATAGCTAGAAAGGAAGGTAAAAACCTTGTATAGGTTTTCCGCAGACTTGGGGAAGCTTCTTTGGGGAATTCTGATGCCTCCCCCTTAATCTAATATTAATAAATGTTTTTGACCCAAGGAATCTCTGCCAGAGAATGGGAGAAATAAAAGGTTCATTTAGCTGGTTTGTCCTGTCCTTGGACTTCCAGGCAGAAAAAACAGCACCTTGTGACAAAGGCGGACCACAGGCTGGCCGAGCTCCAGGCAGACACTGGGGGATGCAGTCTGTTTATCAGACAGCACATTGTCTTAACCAGGATGTGGTCGGCCTTTGTAACAAGAAGTATGCAAATGAGTTTCCCAGAGACCCAACACCCTGCCCCCCACACACACTGGTTCCTTCAGTAGACACAGAAGCTAATGGTGGCTGTCCTGAGAACGGAGCAGAGAGCCACAGAAAGACCAGGGCACGAGGAAGCATCCAGAATTAGCCAGATGAGCCCAATAAAACTTCTCAAGAAACATACCGCAAAGGACACAGCTCCATGACCCTGCTTCAAGGGGGGAAAAAATTCTTTTAAATAGGATTGCATGTTTTTTAATGTCCAAAAACTAAAAGAATTTTTATTCTGGCTCATTTATTCTCAACGCAAGCAAATACCACGAGGCTTTAAAATGCTCCATGTTCTCGAAGGAATATTGCATCACCAGACACTTCGGCAAAATGCTGCCAAGAGTATCACTATCAACCTCATATATAAAATAGTGCTAATAGTGGGTACCTGTGATCCTTGATCGCTAGGAGGATTAAATGAGGTAATGAATAGCAAACAATTTAGCACCATACCCAGCACTTAGCCTGGGCTCAGAAAATGTTAGCAGGTTTTACGTCATGTACATTATTGAGCGATGGATGTATCATAAAAGCGCAAAGAATGAGGAAAGTGCCAGAGGAGAATAAGAGTGGGAGAGGAAATCATAGAGAAGAAAGAAGAACACCACTTGCCAGTTTAAAGAGTTTAATGAATTACTAGTTTGTATAGACTTTGGAGTCAGGCAGGCCTGACATTACATAACCTTGAGAATATTCCATAATCCGAGTCTCAGTTATTCACCTGTCATATGAGTATAGCATTTACTTCACATTGTTATGGGAAGTAAATGAGACAACACATTAAAGTGCCTAGCCCAGTGCCAGGCACGTAGAAGTCACTCAAGAGTGACAATGATTGGTTTAATTTACACAACCCTGTAGTTGGGTTCAAATTCATACTTTGTAGCTGTGAGATATTAGGCAAATTACTTAATTTTTTATTGATTTTCTTATCAGTAAACCAGGGATAATACCTCCCTCACCAGGTTTGCTGTGAAGATTAAATAAACTGCAGTGCCCTTAAATTAGCTTCTGGCACTAAAAGTAGACTAGCCATTACTGGTGGTAATCGTAGTCTCATTTATTACTTGATGTGTACAGTTAATCTCATTTTACTGCTAAATTCAGTGAGGCATGGGATAGCCTAGTTGGCATACCTGTGATCAAACTGCCATTTCTGGCCATTAGAACTGCACTGGGTATCTTGGCAAACTCACATATAATCCTAAGCACTGACATTAATTATGCCTCATTATTTCAAAATGATTTCGTCAAAGTAGGCAAATAATGGTTTTCTCTTGGTGATTGGGTTCACCTTCGTCTACTTCTCTCATATCCTCTTTCATCTGTGAAACAATCTCTCTCTTAACCAGAGCAAAGGAATAGAAAACCAATATCAGAATCATTTTAGGAAAAGAATCGAATCTTACAGGTTTCAGTTTCTCAGTATGTTTGATATTGAAAAGGTTTCATCTGGCTACCTCCACATTTCCACAAGCATGATGCCAATGTGGATGGTTCAGTAAATACAGTCTTTCCACCTTATCTGCAGTGGGATATAATCCAAGACTCCCAGCAGATGCCTGAAACCACAGGTAATACCAAACCCTGTATGTACTGGTTTTTTTCCTACACATACATACCTATGATAAAATCTAATTTATAAATTAGGCATAGTAAGAGATTAACACTAACTCTTAACAAAATAGAACAATTATAACAATACACTGCAATAAAAGTTAGGTGAATGTGATCTCTCTCTCTTAAAATATCTTGTTATTCTGTACTCAGCTTTCTTGGGATGATGTGACATGACAAAATGCCTATGTGATAAGATGAAGTGAGGTGAATAAAGGAGTGCTGATGTAGCCAGTGAGGTTACTATTGACTTTTTTTTTTTTTTAGATTTTGTTTTTAAGTAACCTTTATACCAGCGTGGTGCTCGACCTCACAACCCTGAGATCAAGAGTTACATGCTCCACCGACTGAGCCAGCCAGGTGCCCCTGACTTTCTGATGATAGGTCTGAAACAAGGTCATCTGCTTTTGACCTGGCTGACCGTGGGTAACTGAAACCACAGAAAGCAGGATGTTAGGTAAGGGGACTACTAGATACTGATGAAGACACTTAAGGTTTTTCTGATACATTTTACTACAAAAAAAATATGTATAAAATAAATAAGATGCCTCATTTATATGCTTTCCTAGTTGCCCTACATACCTGTAATATAAAATTTATCATGCTTTGTTGTGATTTCTTTCATTTTCCCAAACTTCCTAACTATCGAGGATTTGAGATGAGTGTCTGCCTCATTTGGATCTGCACCTCCTGTGACTAGCACACAGCAGTGTGGCACCAGAAGCCACTTTGCCTGGATTCAAATCCTAACTTTACCATTTAATAGCCATGTGATCCTGTATAAGTCACTGAAATTCTCTGTGCCTCAGTTCTTACAACTATAAAATCAGGGTAATAATAGTATCAGTTTCATGAGATTGCAATGAAGACTAAAGACTTAGTCCATGGAAAGGGTTTAGAACAGGAGCAGTTTAAAGATTCATAGTAGATGCTATACTCTTTCACTACTACTATTATCATTATTAGTGATAACTGACAGACATGTTCCTACTTGTGTACAGCTCACATATTATTTCTTGAGACAGATAAACAAACACCAGTAAGAGTAACCAGGTAGCCATGTGCGCTATGATGAATACAAAAAAATGAAATGTGTAAAATACAATTGGAAAACTATTTAGAATAGATGGTCAGAGAACACCTCTTGTAAGGATGTGACAATTCAAAGTAATATCAGGAAGAAGCCAGGTTTAAGGAGCTATGGAGAAAGAACATTCCACAGACAGGAGAGACGAGCCCCAGAGCGTAAGCAGGAAGGAGCATGTCTAGTTCCAGAGCAGAAAGAATGTCAGTGTGGTTTGGCCAGAGTGTAGTCAGCAAGGAAGAAAGAAATAGGAGATGATGCTACAGAGGTGGGCATGAGCTAGAGAATACAGTCGGGGGATCCCTGGGTGGCGCAGAGGTTTGGCGCCTGCCTTTGGCCCAGGGCGCGATCCTGGAGACCCGGGATCGAATCCCACGTCGGGCTCCCGGTGCATGGAGCCTGCTTCTCCCTCTGCCTATGTCTCTGCCTCTCTCTCTTTCTCTCTCTGTGACTATCATAAATAAATAAAAATTTAAAAAATTAAAAAAAAAAAGAGAATACAGTCGGTGTAGAATTTGAATTTTATCTCAAGTGTGGCAAGATGCCTTTGTCAAGTCTTCCAAACTTAAGATCTCATTCATATTTTTAAATAATCACTCTGGCTGCTCTGTGGATTTCGAATCAGGGGAAAAAGTTTGGAGGCTCTTACCCTAATGCAGACCAAAACAAAACAACAAAAGGAAGGTAGCTTATATTAGGCTGGTAGTGGTGGAGATGAAAAGTAGATGGAGTTGAAGATAAAATTAACAGGATGTGCTGATGGATCAACAATACAGGTCACTAAGGTAAATATACTTATTAAAGGAACAAGATGTTCAGATTACATTGGACTTTCCTAAAACTGTGCTTTAGGTTTATCTCTAAAGAACAAAACAACTCAGATAAGTCAAAAAAGTGGACATAAAAAGAGATAAAGCTATAAGAACATTCCAGTAAGTATGGAGGAAAGCTGAAAACATCAGGGCAGGTGGTCCTCTTCCCCCAGCATGACCTGCAGAAGACTGAAAGTCTCTGGGGAAAACTTCCTCACTGCATAGCATCTTACCGATATTATGGGGAAAAAACAGGCAATACTGATTGATAGAGAAGGGGGCTGGGCCCCTGAACCTCGGGTAGTGGGTGAACCTGTGTGTAGAATGACAGGGAGGTCTATAAGGTCCCATGGGCCTTAGTGAAGGGCCCAGAAGAGCTAGACAAGCTGTTGCAGCAACAGAGACCCAATTTCAAAGAAAGCAGAGACCACAGTATGTGAATATTACCCAGTTCAATGCCCACACTCCCCAAAGCCCAGACAGGATTGGTCCTACCTCAACAGATCCTTGCAAAAGAGACCAATAAGGACACAGAGAACAGTGACAAATCCATGTCACCATTATCCATGTTATGTAATCCCACCTCACATTCCAAGATGCCATCTCAGGGAGATGCAGGGAGAAGAGAGGGGCATCCAACACACCTGAGCATTTACCCCCAAAGACCATAAGTAACCCTAAGGAAACTGAGATACCATTAATGGGGAAGTTCCAGTTTTCTTCCTTGCTAGCAGAATAAAGGATTATGAAGAAAATTAGTTCAAATATGAAAAACAAAGAAGCTACAACCTGATTAGACATTTTCCCAAAGAAGACATACAGATGGCCAACAGATATATGAAAAGATGATCGACATCACTTATCATCAGGGACAAGCAAACAAAAACCACCATGAGCTATCACCTCACACCAGTCATAATGGCTAGTATCAGAAAGACAAGAAATATCAGATGTGGAGAAATAGGAACCCTCGTGTAATGTTGCCAAGAATGCAAGGTGGTACAGCTGCTTTGGAAACAGTATGGAGTTCCTCAAAAAATTAAAAATAGAATACCATATGACCCAGTAATTCCACTACTAGGTGTTTAGTCAAAGAAAATGTAAACACTAATGCAAAAAGATATTGTCATCCCTATATTTGCTGCAGCCAAGATACGGAAACAATCCAAGTGTCCATTGATAAATGAATAAAGAAGATGTGATATATTTATATATATTATCATTATTATTATTCAGCCATAAAAACGAATGAGATCTTGCCATTGTGACAACATGGATAGAGCTAAAGTGAAACAAGTGAAACAAGCTAAGTGAAACAAGTCAAACAGAGAAAGACAAATACCATAGGATTTCACTTACATGTGGAAAGTAAAACAAAACAAAACAAATGAACAAACAAACGGACTTATATGGGACAATCTGGTGGTTTACAGAGAGAAAGTAAGGGAGGAAATAAATAAAGGGAATTGAGAGGTACAAACTTCCAGTTATACGACAAGTTATGGAGATGAAAAGTACAGCATAAGATATATAGTCAACAGCACTATAAAAACGTGGTATGGTAACAGATGATAACTGTTTATCGTGGTGAGCACTGAATAATCTATAGAATTGTTGGATCAATATGTTGTACACCTGAAGCTAAAATAACACTGTATGTCAATTATACTTCAACAATAAAAAAATAATAATAAAGTTAAAAGCTACAATCTTTTATGTTCATCTAATTTATAATTATTACATGTAAAATACTATCATGAATGTCGATCAAGTATTAATACTAAAATTAATTTGCAAAATTAAATTCAAGCAAAAGTGTTAAACAAATCAAAGAGGAAACTATGATAAGAATACAATCCACAATGAGATTATAATGGTCTGATGTGCAAAATAGTTATATTAAAACTCATAACACATAGACTATAAGAAATGAAAAGTAGACTAAAACATAATAATAGGAGACCTAATATCACAGTATTAGTCCAGGGAAAATCAATTTAGACAAAAAACAATTCAGAATGTTGCATTTCAATTACACAACTGATGAGCATGAACATGATAGGTAGAATGTGCTATCCTAATAAAAATACTGCACCTGCTTTTCAAGTATTCATGGGATATCTATAAAATTCTGAACATAAATCAAACAAAAAGAATCTAAAAATAGCACTACACATATTTTCTTACTGTGACCTCCAGTGATATTAAACTTCAAGTAAGGAGGAAGACGAGAGAAGGACAAGAAGAGGAAGAAAGTCAATCTCCTGAATATTAAGAAATTTACTTTTTTTTTTTAATTTTTATTTATTTATGATAGTCACACAGAGAGAGAGAGAGAGAGAGAGGCAGAGACATAGGCAGAGGGAGAAGCAGGCTCCATGCACCGGGAGCCCGACGTGGGATTCGATCCCGGGTCTCCAGGATCGCGCCCTGGGCCAAAGGCAGGCGCCAAACCGCTGCGCCACCCAGGGATCCCAAGAAATTTACTTTTAATCAACACTTGCAATCAAAGAGAAAATTAAAACTAAAATTTCAAAATATCTGCAAAATAATAATGAAATACATTATATATTTTAAAAATATAGGTCAAGCTAAACTCTTACAGCTAAATCGAAAATCATAAACACATTATTAAATAAGAAAGAATGAAAATCAATTGAGCGCTCAAGTCAATACTTAGAATAAAACAGCAAAATAAAATTAAGGAAGCACGAAAAGGAAGAAAAAATATGCACTAGAAAAATAAAAATAGTTAATGATTTAGAATACCAAAATAAATAAGAGTATTAGTGATAAGTAAATTCAAGAAGTGATTCTTTGAAATAATTAATGAAATAACAAACCACCAGCTGGCCCAACCTAGAAAAAAAAAAATTAACAAAACTACAAACAAGGAGAAATAGCCACAAATACAGAGGAGCTTAAAGCAATCATAAGAGACAACTCAGATGAATATATTTTATCCATGCTTTTTGGAATTGGTCTAAAACACTTATGTATTGCACGTCTTTATGGTGTGCATATTATCAATATAAAAAAATAAATGTTATAGCAAAGCAAAAGAATTTTAACATCCTTAAATAAAAACCTTCAAGATCATTTAAATAAAACTTCTATGGATTTTTGGTTACCGCTGTTGTCAGTGATTTTTTTTTTTTTTCCTCAGAGCTTCCCTCACTGGACTGTACTGATTACTTCATGGTCATAACAATCTCTAGGCTACATTTCTTAAGTGATTTTATCCTAAATATAGAATTCTCTAATAGGGGCGAAATCTTAACATCAGCAGGAAATGATATGCTAAGTGTATTCTCATGCCTCCAACCATTCCCAAAACTACCGGTCAAATAAATTCCACCAATTTAGCCTAATTAAAGCTAAAAAGTGTCGTGTGTGCTCTAAATGTCAGTCAATTTTGAGGTAATTATACCTGAAGGCAGGAATCCATCAGGGTCCCTTTTTTTAGAATTAAATTCAGATGGGAAGTGAAGGAGTCAGGGGATATTTGCAGATAATTAGTTCCATTCCTATCTTTCTTGGCTGTTTATTGACAGTAAAAGGTGCATTTTCTGAGAGATACAGAAAGATATTTTTGTGTTTCTCATCTCCACTTCATTTTGCCAACAGGGTCAGTTTCATCGTAAATTTATAAGGAACTGAGATTTCAATCTGAACAAAGAAAATGCAACCTAAAATATAAGAATTCAACCCTTACATTTGTAGAATGCTTTATCGCTCTCATAGTGCTTTCACAAACATCATCTCATTTCATTCTCATACTAGTTCCCGAGGTGACATTATCTTCATAACAGATAAAGAAATTGAAAATTAGAGATCGAATGGGATTGGAATATGCCACCCCAAAATATGTCATTGAAGAATTTTTGACTGAAGAAAATTAAGAAACAGCAGACACAGGAGAAACCCTCTGCCCTCCTCCTTACTTCCTAAAAGCAAAGCCTTTGTGAAAGTGTCTTCCTTCCCTTCTCCCATACCAGGAACAGAATGGCCCTTAATCACCAGAGATGGCTTTTATCACTGGAGATAGTACCCTTGAGTCTGTATAACAAATCTTACTAACATTACCTTTATCTTCCATTCGTTTCCCCCATGTATTTTCCTTCCCATAACTTAACACTTCTAGAAGCCCAAATCCCTTCTCCTTTGTCTTCTCACTTCTTCACAATTTATTGTTCTTTGTTTAATGGCATATAAGCCCTCACACCTAACCATTTGAGTTTCCAGTTCTTTTCTCTGAAGTTTCCATGAGCTTGCAAAATAAATCTTTTCTTCTATTGCTTAATTCACAGGCCCTAGTCACTAAACTTAACAGGATAGAGAAAAAAATTTTTCCTTCTCTGCAAGATCAAAAAACTTACCTCAACCAGAACTAAGCAAATTTACTGTATGCACAATTATCTTCTCCTCACATACCTATACCAGACATCAAATATTCATCAAGGTGTTCTTTCTTGCTGAGGCCAAACATTCCCAGAATCCTTCTCAACACAGTTTCCATGAAACAACTTCGTTATGCCTATACTACAATTTCCTAATAATGTCCACAGGATATCGGTAGTTTTCTCCCTTTGTTCCAGGAGGAACCCTTCCTGACAACAGAAAAGTATCTCTGAATCCCTTTCTTTGAGAATCTTTATCCATATTGCTTTATTCTAAAGAATTTTTGGAATTTTAAAAAATGTCTCCTAAGATTTTGATGATGCCTCCTATAGTCCCTCACCCAGAATCGATAATAAACTCTTTTCCATAGGACTGGCATGAGGCAAATTCCTGAGCTACCTCTCTGAAAAAAATCATCCTTTTTCTTAGCTGATCATTCGCAGTGTTAGCCAGAGTACATTCTCTTGATTTCTGGAGAAAGCTAGTGTGGTCCACAAAGACTCCTCATAGATAGAATTCTCTCTGAGGACATATCAATTTGCACACTTAATACACACGTTAAGGTATACCAGTTAACCAATCTCAGTATCTACCTCTTTGTTGTCATACCAATTTCTTCAGTACGGAAAAATATAAGAACTGAGAAAAAACATGAATCAGAACTAGAAACTACTGAATAGTCTCTTACTGTAAAAATTGTTTTACCCTTAAATGCACTACATCAGAAGGTCAAATTAAGTTCATATAAATTTTCCAATCATTTTTGATATGTTCTGATTGGCCATCAGAATACAGCTTTTATCCAATGAGTCCAAACAAAGTAGGCCATTCACATTGCTGAAGTTTCTTCAGCATCAAGATAACATGTGCTGAACACAAAATTGAAGAAAATGAGGCAGTTGATTATTATTTTTATTGATCAGCATCTTCCAGAGAGCTCACATTGAGTTTGCGGCAAGTTGGCTTACATTTTCAGTGTTATTGAAATAGAGGGAAAAAATGATATAGTAAAAGAGAGAGCAAATCACCACTCTTTCCTTCTCTTTAGAAGTATCTATCAGGCACCTGGTGGCTCAGTGGTTGAGCATCTGCCTTTGGCTCAGATAAGTGATCCTGAGGTCCTGGGACTGAGTCCCACATCAGGCTCCCCACAGGGAGCCTGCTTCTCTCTCTGCCTATGTCTCTGCCTCTCTCTGTGTGTCTCTCATGAATAAATAAATAAAATCTTAAAAAAAAAAAAAAAAGTAACTCTCTAGGGTGCACCTGGGTGGCTCAGTCAGTTAAGCCTCTGACACTTGATTTCAGTTCAGGTCATGATCTCAGGGTCTTGAAATCAAGCCCTGTGTCAGGCTCAGGGCTCAGCACAGAATCTGCTAGAGATTCTCTTTCTCTCTCTCTCTCTCTCTCTCTCTCTCTCTCTCTCTCTCTCCCTCCCTCCCTCTGCTCTCTCTCTAAAATAAAAATACATCTTTAAAAAAACAAAATAGGCGCAGTCCAGTGTGCGGGCGCCTCAGGATGGCTCGCACTATGGAACCACTGGCAAAGAAGATCTTTAAAGGAGTTTTAGTAGTTGAGCTCTTGGGCATTTTTGGAGCCTATTTTTTGTTTAATAGGATGAACACAAGCCAAGATTTCAGGCAAACAATGAGCAAGAAATTTCCCTTCATCTTGGAAGTTTATTACAAATCCATTGAACAGTCTGGAATGTATGGAGTCAGAGAGCAAGATCAAGAAAAATGGCTGAATAGCAAAAATTAGGACCAATCATCACGTTCAGCCTCCCATCTAAGCTGTTTGAGACCTTTGTGGGGGAGAAGAAAGAGGAGCACACCACATGGTAGACTCCTGGCCCCACAGAACAAAACAGGAGCTTCTGGTCTGCCATGGCTTACAGTCATTTCCCATCCACTGTACAAATCCCTTACTTTTGTTTTCCTTTGGCATTTATTGTTAAAGATTAGTTTTAACAAATAAAAGACTAGGATAAGAAAGGAAAAAAAAAAAAAAACAAAATACATGTATTTTACACCAAAGTAGGTCTTCAGCCAAGAAGCAAGTTTTTCAAACACTAAAGAAAAAATATATACTGCGTAGCAATTTCAGCACCCCTAAAATCTTGCTCTATATGTGGGTCTATCTATTCTAAAATTAGAGCTTTGCTAGAAGCTAAAATGTGGAGCAATAATCAAATTCATGAATGATACTTCTGTTTAGCTTTCTATTATAAAGGGTAATTGGAGTCAAAAACAAAGATAAAAATAAGCAGTTTTAATAGGACTACAAGTCCACCCATCTCTTCAATTTTCTAAAACAATGAGATTTTTATTTCATCCATGATCACCAGGGTAAACTGGATGTTCAGACTTGAAAGTAGAAACACCAAAAATAGATCTGATAAAATTAGTCTTACTTCACCTTAGGTTGGGTCAATCTTGTGATGCTAGAGGATATATTTATATATACAATTTTTATTTTATTTTATTCATTCTATTATATCTATTCTATTATATAACATATATATAATAAAATTAAAAATTTATAAAATAAAAATGTTTAAACATATCTTTCTTTTGAAAGCATTTAATCATTTAAACATACATAAACCATAAAAAAAGAGTCATGGTTTACCTTAGAATGTGTTTGTCACCTGACATTATAGGATTTCTAAAACATCCTATAGGACCAACTAACTGCCCCCAAAAGGTAACTGAATATTCAGAAGTACTCAGGAGTTTGATTTTAATTTAGGATTTTTTTTTCTGTCATTGACTAGTAATTAAAAAGAAGTCAATCCCGGTAGATGCTTAAAATTTTTCCGTACAACTGAGAAGTACACTTACAGAATCAAACGAGAATCTGTCTTGACCTTCATCTCTATATATTATTAGTTTCCTCTTTTAAAAATTGAGCTGCTTCTGATAGGGCAGTTGACCCTGAGTTGTGAGCCTCAAGTGCTTCAGCTTCCTGGTCTTCTTAACCTAAGCGTTAGCTTAACTTTAACCCTAATTCTACTACAAACTGCTTAACAGAGGTACAATAGATATTTGGTGTTTGTGTTGATAATGATGTAGATGTTCACAATAATTTGGTCAGGGTTCAAAAAACTATGGCCCCCAAACCCAGCCCCTGCCTGCTTTTGTAAAAAAAAAAATTATTGAAACACAGAACACTCATCCATCCACATGTTGTTTATGGCTGCTTCAACACTACAAGAGCAGAGTCGAATATTTGGGACAGAAATCACAAGGCCCACAAGACTTTGTATATTTGCACTCTGGTTCTTTAAAGAAAAAGTTCTAAAAGATCCCTTAGGAGTCATTGTATAAGTGGTCGTTGTCGCAAGTCGTTTTCATGTATAAGATGTCACAACATAAAAATGTTCAGAATGTGTTGTTTTCTTGTAAATCCCTAAGTCTCAGCTTCATCCTCCCCGTTGTGTGTGAGCCTTGATGAGTTCTTTCTTAATCTGATTCCTCTCCATATCCGTGATTATGAGCAAAATAATAGGGACCTATGCCACATAGATTTTTCTTCCTTAGTAACCACAATTTAATGAATATTCAGGGAAAGACAATGGTAAAAAGATTCTAATAATGCATTAGAAGTAGACATTGGGGACCATAATTAAGCTTTTTTTCTCATTTTAGATGTGATACTTGACACAGCCTGTTAAGCATCCCTCTGTGACGAACCTAAAGGCTGTTACTTTAAAAACTGAACTAATAAAATAGAAGAAGAAATACGATATGTGGTACAGCGTATGATCAAAAAAGCTCGCACTTCTGCCTTAACTAACATGTCTCAGCCAAATGAATGATAGTGGAACTAGAATAACACAAAAAAGCCAAAAACTGGATTGCTTAGAATTCCAAAGTCAAATGCTAAACAAAGTAAAGGATAATGTACATTGTCTCACAGGAAATCTTATCCCTAATGCATAGCAATTTTCCACATGATATTCTGGAGTTAAAAAAGAAACAAAATATTGATTTTATGAGATTTTAGTAAATAGGTTTTCTTCTTCCCTCTGCAGTTGTTCTATCTGACATATAATGAGAATGATGGCAGTGATCTTTCTTGCCTCAGAAAAGCTGGGAAATATCAGAATTCTGAATCCAAAGAATCTTCATTCAACCCTCTGAAAGTTATCAGATGAAATTGAGACCCAAACCACACGAGGAGCTTGAGACAGAAACTAGAATTCAGGTCTTCTGACTCTGGTCAAAAATTCTTTTCTCTACATCATGGCGGGTGAATTTATCTTCACCTCTTGGGTAGGTCAATAGGTAAGTCACTTGGTGAAAACACTCCAAGAGGAAGTTTTGTTACATACATTTCCTTTGTGGTGACGTAAGTTAAATTCTGGGCCCCCAAGCCAAACTTTTAGGAAAGGTCCCATCACTCTTGATTAACTGCAGAAGAACTGAAGAGTAAACAGCTGTGCGCCGCGAAGTCCTTCCCTGCTTCCCCCGACCCCTTCCCACTGGCTGACCTCATGAGGTTGCAGGCATGGCTCCGGCGGCTGTTCTGACCTTCTGCCTTTGGAAAAACTTTTAGTTATTTTTTGGTTACTGCCGCTGCCCCTCCTGTTCCCTAGAGTGCACGGTAAAGACTAGATGCCTTCTGTATAATGACTGTGGTCAGCTATAAATATAAGGAAAATGAACATGCACCATCTTGATGTCAAGCTAATTTTAGCTTAACAGTTTCATTTTAAGTATGCCCAACCTAGACTGGGCACATCGTGGTTCAGTCTAAGAAGTTTTAAAAATGGAAATTACAAAACCACACCGCAGAACCCAAATTGTTCAGATGGTAGGAACAGTGATTGAGATGCTCTTGGTGATGTTGCCAAGAAGGGGCCTTTCAATGCACAGTGGCGAGCTCTCAAACCACATGGATAAATAGATTCGGTCATCGCTGTGAGGTGAACAATAGACCCTATGTTGTGGCTTTGGCTTTGTTGTAATGAATGTAAATAGTTTCCCACCATTCAGATGTGGACAATGCTCTATGTGTTCCAGAACACATGCTGTGGGCAGGTGTGAAAAAGGTTTCCCACCAACTTTTATGCACCGTCTTCTCAATATTTTACCTTCACTTTTAGAAGCAGCAGAGTATCCCTGACTACCGTTTTCAATCCACAGAACAGCTACAGAATATGTCTGAAGATTCCAGCCTGTTATTTTTCTTCAAATCTGGGTTTCAATCTTGGTTAATGTTTGCCCAGAAATATGTAATTGCGGACTTCCTCCTCATAAACTCTTCCAGAGTGTAGGCTGCCAAGGCTTGCATACTATTATTATCTCTTTGCCTTGGGGCTACCATAGGGTGTGCCCTCCCAGTCACAGGATAGATAACCTGCTCTCTGCCAGGAAGCCTGCATGGTTAGCAGCTGCAGCTAAGAAAAAACACAGCTTGCATGTTTCCAATGATGTTTGTTTGCCTTCTCCTTTAATTAAAATTAAAATTAAGCAAATTTTAGCTGGTTCTTTTTTTTTTTTTTTTTTTTTTTTAGCTGGTTCTGTATTAAAAATTCACACTTGCCTTTTGGATAACTCCTCATTTATTCTGTTTGCATTAGTCACTGTGATTTGGATGTACCTACTTCCTCTTCCTCATCCAAGTCAATTTACTGGGGAACTTTTCTTCCTCCATCAAATGTTACTTCTTCTGTGAGGCCCTTGTTGCTTACCTCCCACCCCCACATAAGCGCGCGCACACACACACACACACACACACACACACACACACAATTAGAGTTTATTGAAACCTTCTGGATGCTACTCTAGCACTTTGTTACATTTCTATTACAACATATCATGGTCTAGCTTCTCTCTTATTTAGCGTGTCCCTTTAATTTCCTTCTCCCGCAAGACTGATTCTCTTACTGGTCTCTGTATTCTGTTATCAGTCCTAGGATGAACCTCGTTTTTGGATTTTTTTTTTAATTTTTGTATTAAGATATGATTTACACATGTAAACATCTCCCTTTTTAGTTCCACGAGTTCTGACAAATGCATAGGCATGTAACCATGATCACCATCAAGCACAGAGCAGTTCTATTCCCCCAAATACTACCCCAAGCCCCAGGTAGTCAACCCAAACCCCTCACCCTCAGCCCCTGAAAACCACTATTTTCTGTTCCTGTAGATAGGTTTTGCGTGTCCTAGAAATGAAATCAAACAGTTTGTAGTCTTTTAAGTATGGTTTATTTCACTTAGCATAATACATTTGAGTTTCTTCCATGTTATTACTGTGGCAGTGCATTCCTGACACATTCCTAAGGAACATGGCATTTGTGAATATACCAGTTTGTTGATCTATTTGCCAGCTGAGGGACATTGGGTTGTTTCTAGCCTGGGGCAATTGTGAATGAAATGGCTATAAACTCACATTCTGTGTCAACACAAGTTTTTGTTTCATACAGATAAATAACTAGAAATGGGATTGCAGGGTCATATGTTAAATGTCTGTGTAACTTTATTAAAAAAACTGCTCAACTGTTTGCCAAAGTGACCATTTCATTTCACATTCTCACCAGCTATCTATGAATTCTAGTCTCTCCACAACCTCACCAATACTTGATATTGTCAGTTTTTCTGTCTCAGCCATCCTAATAAAGTATACAATGGCATCTCACTGTGGTTTTAATTTGCATTTCCCCAGAGACTACTAATGTTGAATATCATCTTTTAATGTGTTTCTTTGTCATCTATACATCTTTGGTGAAAGGTCTATTCAAATATTTTGTTCATTTTTCAAGAGTTATTTGTTTTCTTATTATGGAATTTTGAGTTTTTTTAAATACTCTGGATATGAGTCTCTTATCAAATATTTGAATTGCAAATATTTTCCCCTAGTCTGTTTAATAAATATCCTTAATATTGAATTGAAAAATGTCAATGAATTGAGATCTCACATACAAACAATAACAACAGCAATAACAACAACAACCACAACAGTTCTTTCAAAAAGAACTTACAAAATTTAAATCTACAAATGATGTAGCTATTTATATCTTTACCTCTTCAGATGAGTCAACGAGATCTTAGAATAACATAAAGAAAAAAATTGATCGTAGTAAATCTAAATTTCTACTTGGAAACTATTTAAATGTAGCACACAGGGGATTTGATCTAAGAGATATGCACATCCCCTAATCAGTTTTAAAAAAATTATCACTTAAATACTATTTTCTTTGAAAGAAAACCATAATAGAAAATATATATTACATGTTTTTTTGTTAAGCAATCAGACATTATTCTTTCAAATAATTTTTATCATAGTTATCAGTAATTATTACAATAGATATGTTTCTCTACCAAAACAAGTCTGGGGGATAAACTACTCAGTCCTGAAATCCTACTCCTCACTCTCACTGAAATCAGTCTGTTAAAAAGCATATTATAGGATTATGCAGTCAACTTTTTGTGTGTGGACATGTATAGGAGATCCTTTACTGTGAGGGCTGTGAACCTGAAGTTCCTAAGAAGATCTTCAGTTCTGTAATGAAATGTTTCATTGTTAATCCTTACTTGAAGGGAGGGTTTTACAGGAAGGGGAAGAATTTTATTACTGTTTCTACGAATGAGGTATTCTTACATTGAGTGAATACCTACTGGATCAAAAGATCCACATAGGCCATAAAATGATGCATTTTTCAGGCATATTTATTCTCAACCAATTAATAAGCATGTACTGTTTGCAGATATTATGGACATCACAGAGAACTACTAGAGATGGGAACAGAATTCCTTTTAGTTAAGGAGACCAGAAAATATCACAAAATTTTTAGCAACAACAGCATCGATGATTAGGGAAAGACCAAAGACAGAACAAAGGGAGTAGGTTGGTGAAAGGAAAGAGAGCTGGCAATAAAGACTCATTTCTACCTTACAGATTAGCTATTTCTCTATTAATTGTTGTCACTAGAATAATATTTGGTGGCCCTTTTCAACAGTTCATTGGTGCAATGAGGTCCAGGTCTCATGACATGAAGTCATCTTCTTAAGACTGTTTTCACAACACATTCTGGCTCTAAGTGATGTAGAGATTCAGGAGAGGAATAAAACCAAAGACTAGGGGAGTCAGAGAAAATGCCACAGAGGAAGTGGGACATCACTGCATCTTGAACCATGGATAGATTTTGCTTAACAGGAGAGAGGGAAGAATGGTGTGAAGGAACCAAAAGGCAGTTTGTGGAATTTGTCAGTTTTTGGTCTCCAACATCTGATGCCCCTGCCCATCATAGAAGCCTATTTGCCAGGTATTTGATCTCCAAGCCTTCCTGACTACCACATAGCATAGGCTCTCCCAACTGGAATCACCTGTCCCGGTCTTGGACCAGCCAGCTGGTGCTGTGCTGGGGAGAAGCAGGGAGCAGATGGCATGACATGCATGTGGACTGTGCGTAGCCAAATCCTTGTTCCAGAAGTGGTCAAAGCAGAAGCTCAAGTAGCAGAATCTATGTCAGGCAGAGGGAGGTGGGGGGTGGGGAGTGTGGAGGCCAGTACTGTGGTTAGCAGTGCAGAAGTGTCATCGCTAGTTCTATTACACAGTGTGATTTGGGGCACTGTTCCTGGGTACGTGACCCCAGAGCCCAGAATCTTTCTGGAAACTCTATGAGCTATCCAGTATCTTTTTCATAAGTTCCTTCTATGCTTAAGTCAGCTAAAATCAACTGTGAGTAGTAATGCATATTATACTGTAAGGACCTCTTTATCAATTCTCATGTCCCTATATAAAAAGCATGTAAAGCATCAATTAGCATTCTATCCTCATTTTTTTTCAGCAGGTAGCACAGGGCAGGGGTCAAGGGCATGGCTCTGGAGTCTAGAGTCTGATGACTCTATGCTCAAACCCTAACTCCATGTGAAAGCACACCTATGGTGAAATCTGGGGCCCCCAGCAATCTGTATGACCACACCACACACTTTCATACCTTTCTTGACATTTCCAGTAAATAGGTGCTTGTTGAATATGCATTTAAGGATCCAAGATCTTTCCCATTCATAAGGGTCTTTAGGACCAAATATAGATTTTCTGCCTGTGAGTTATAGAACTATAAGATAATAAAGAACAAACTCAGTGACCTCCGATATGACCCATACTCCTAAGCTCATTAAAATACGGCCCAGGTTTAGCACTCGTTAGCACACTGCATTTCTTCTAATGGTATTTCACTTCTTGTTTGCTACTTAACTTTTCACCAGCTGCCTCACAAATAAACCTGTCTCCTAGAGGACAAAGACCGTCTGTATCTTCGTATCCTACAATATCCCCAACACAGAGCTGGGCATGTAGACGTTACACAATACATATTTCTTGAATGAAATAAAGCCTGTGGAAGTACCTCAATCACCGTGGAATAAACTGAGTTGCATTCACATGCTGAAAAAGTATTTATTCTTATACTTGTGCCACTTCAGACACCTTTCTTAGCCTAAATACACAAAAATAGAGACTCATTTTCTACCCATTGTGGTAGCCACACAATGGGATGTTTTGCAGCCATGCATAATTGCCCTTGTAAAAAGAAGGTAGCCACTTAGAAAGTCGTAATGATACATCAATTTTTTAAAAACAATATAACAGCATGTGTGTATATGGATGAGCACTGCTAGAGAACACAGTGAGATGAAAGCTTAAGGTAAAATGATTGGAGGGGATCTTTTTCATTATTCAGATACTCTTTTCAGGTCTGAAAAAACATGGCAGCACCTTAAAAATAAGGATTTTGTGTATATTTCCTTTAATTCTACAACAGCAGGTGGTCAAATAAATAAAAATCAAGAGGAAAATGCATTTCTGAGGAAACTTTCTGTAAGGTAAGTAGAGTGCAGTAGATACTGTTTGTGTCCTAGCCATCTCCTATAGCCTTAATCTGCTCCAGACTGCCAACTAACAGCACCTGCCTTTCTTTGCCTAAGAGCTTTCCATCACTTCATGAGGCCACTTTGTTTGCATGTTTGGCTCCCAGAAATACTGGGGAATTAACACCTCCAGAAGCAGCCCTTTCCCCTGACTGTATAGATATCACTCAGGTGGAATAACCCTGGGATTTATGTTCTAAGTCATTCTTCCAGAGTCCCCAGGGATTAAGTTCCGATTGCCCAAAATGGTAAGTAGCTCAATAACGTACTCCCTAGTTTCGTTCCCTCCACTTCACTTCCCTACCCTCCTACAGAAGTGGCTTGGGATCCCCCTCCAAATAAACTGTCCTTGAATCCTGGTGGGTGGGAGGTTGCATGCAGGCTTTGCAAACTGCCAGGCCCTGGTCCCACTCCTGTCACTGGTGCTCACTAGCTGTGCAGCTTTGGGCAAATTCCTTGAACTCTCTAAGCCTCAGTTTTTTTCATATATTTATGGGAATGAGAATATTTATGTTGCAGCATTACTCTAGGAATGAAATTCCACACAACAATGCATTTATCTTACTAGCACATGGTTCAAAAAATGATGCCCTCCTCTGTGTTTGAATGGTAGTGACAGCAACAGAAGCAGTGGCAGTAATAGTGTTCAGTAATGTGTAAATCAGTATTCCTTCAACTTTAATATGCATTAAAATCTCCTGGGATCTTGTTAAAAACAGGTTCTGAAAAAAATAAAATTAAATTAAAAATAAAAAAATAAAATAAAAACAGGTTCTGATTCAGAATCTGGGGTAAAGACTAAGATTTTGCTTTTCCAACAAACTCCCAACTAATACCAATGCTGCTGGTCCTCAGACCACACTAGGAGTAGCAGGAATTTAGGATATCATCTCCGACGGGACAGAGAATAAGGAAGAGAAATCATCTATATAAGGATTCACTCTATGACTGGTCTTTACTATATAGCTACACACCCACATACACACACACTCTTTCACATATTTTCAGAAGAGCAGAAAATTTTCCTTTTTTCAAAAAATGTATCATACATATAACCCTAAACCACTTAATTCTTAAAACTCCTTTGGGCAAGTAGGCATTCTCTCAATTCTTTCCACTTCTGGCACCAAATTCTGTCCCACTTATCCATTTCTATATAACAAATGACTTCAAAACTTACTGACTCAGAACAACCATTGTCACAATTTTATGGATCTACGACTTGGGCAGGGCTCTGCTGGGTGCTTCTTTTGTTTCACAAGGTATCAACGTAGGTAATTGTTGGTGCTTAACTAGGGCTGGTCTTGTCTGAAGGGTCCACAACAACTTCAACTCCATGTCCAGTACCTTGGCAGGGATGGCTGGAAGGCTGAACTCAGTAAAAATTGTCAACCAGAACATTGACGAGAGATCCCTCCAGGATGGTGGCCGCAGAGTGGTCACCTCTTGCTTGGCAGTTCAGAGTTCCAGAGCAGGTGTGGCAGGGAACAAAGGAGACCATCTGATCTTATATCAGTCAGCCTGGGAAGTCACACTGCATCATTTCTGACACACTCTATTCTTCAAAGTAGTTGTAAGTCCATCCAGATTCAAAGGGGATGGTACAGGCCCCCACCTCTCAATGAATTTGAACCTGTGTTTTTAAACAGCCATAGTTCTCCCTCTAGCCTCTAGGAGGCTAACATGCCTCCTGCATGAAAAAGCATATTCACTTCTTCCCAAATCCCTCTGTGATGGCATCAGGTTCTGGCTTCGGCTCAGGCTAGAAGTACAGGATCCTGTCACCAAAATCTGGTCCTTATCAAGGGCTTCCTATAGGCAACTCATTGATAAACCTTAAATCTTGTTTCCATGAGCTCAGCTGGAAGTCAAAAATTAATCCGTAAATTAAACTGAGAATGATATTTTGAGTAAGAAGATGGGAGAGACTAGAAAGAAGCATTTCAAGGAATGCTTTCAATTTACTTAAAATAACATATGAAATATTACAACAATAAAGCTCAAGGAGCTATGGTCTCTCCAGGCCTTGTCATGAATGAGGGACTGAGAAAAGCACAGTGCATCTCAAGCCACCAGGGGATCATTTCATGTTTCATTAAAGGCACATTCCTGAGCATCCTTCTTATTCCCAGGAACACACTCATCAGCTCACATTTACTCAGCACTTAAAGGTTCTGACCCGCTGTTGGAACTGTTATAGGGGATTGTTCAAATATGTTTAATCGAAACATGTCTACGTTCTCTCTCTCCTTCACTCAATGCCAGCGACAACCAACAAGTGAGGCAATTCTCATACTGTCCCTTAAAAGGGGAAATAGAAAACAGAGTTCTGAGGGAGGGGAGTGTTAACATTCCCTCAACGAAAATTATGAAAAGGCCACATTAGCAAACAAATTCATTAAATTGCAAATTAATGGGTCTCTGAATACAGCTGAGGCAAGAGAAAAAATGTTGGGAAATGGATGGGCCCTAGAAACTGCTTCAGGGCCTGCTTTCTGCCACCTTTACACTCTGAGCAAGATACCCTATTTATTGCTCAGTTTCTACAAAATGAGGACACTAGGGGGTACCTTCCAGAACTGTTGTAAAGATGAAATGAGGCTTAAAAACAGAATATATGTTAAAAATTCGGAATTGCTGAATAAAATGTCATTTGGTTTTGATGGCCTTCCATGAGTATTGGTTGAGCAAATACTTTCCTTATTTAACCTTGGATTTACTGTCAGGCCTCTGTTATTTCTATTAATACGTTTACAGTATGATCCATTAGTGATGTATATCACATTGTCATACAAGTGCATTAAGTGTAATATGTCAGAATTAAGGCAATCTGTCTCAGTGTGCTTCCTGTCATCACCTCCATCCAATTCAAACCCCATCACCTCTCCTCCAGATCACTGGCCTCCTTAGGAGTTTTTCCAACATGTGTTTCATCAGACTAAAATTGATCCACATTGCCAAAAATTAATGAAATTAAGTACCAGTTCCTTATTCTGGCATTCCAAGTCTTCCAAATATGTCCCCAAAATACCTTTCCAGCATTATTCCTCAGAAAATCTCTAGATATTACCTATACCCTAATGAAATTCATCATTTTGCTTTTCCTAAGATGTGTTCTGCATCATTTGCTCCTTGCCTGAGCTGTCTGCTCCACTTGAAAACCTTTGCACCAATCCAATCATTCTTTAAGACAAGTTTCAAACTCGCAAAAAATAAAATGAAGCATGTCAATAATGAAAGCACAGTGCATAGAAAGTCACAAGAACTTATGTGATGTGCCAGGCAAGACCACAACTTACAGACACCTATAGAACTGGAAAGATAATGTCAGCCTCTGTTATAGCAGAAGTTTGCATCGTTCCTGGCATAAGAATTTTGGAAAAACTCCTCACCCTTGGAACATTACTATACTGAACAAGTAGACAGTACCCAAAAATCTGTCAACTATGACAATAGCGAGCTGTCTTTTATGTACAGTTCTCATCACATAAGCTCAACCTAAATGGTGCCAAAACAATCCATCATTTTGTTTTATTTGGTATTTTAATGCAAAACAGGTCTCCCAAAAATCTATCCAAAAGTTGTATTTTCCAGACCTTTAACAAAGAAACTTCTTAGTTGTTTTGTTTTGTTTTGATTTCTTCTGAAACATTGGTAAAGCAATTGCAAGCACATATTATCTTGTGTTTTTTATCTGCACGGGGACTTTTTAAAAAATTTAAAACCTTCTAGTTTCATAAAGTTTGGGCAAAGGATCCATAGGCAAGAAAAAGAAAAGTTAAATTAGATTTTAAACCATCTGTTACTCGCAAAGAAATCGCCATATATTGCCCAAGACAGATTTATTTCAGAAAGCTTTCATTGGCGCTAACCATTTAAAAGTATGCAAGCTCCGAGTGGTGAAGTCAATGTGTAAAGTACAAGGCCATAAAAGTAACCCTCAAACAGAGGCTACATGAGGAAGGGCCATCCTCTGAGATTAAGTAGCCAAAAATCCACACAAGATGGTTGGAATGAGTGATCCAAGGCTGAGCCACTCAACTGCTGAGGAAGCAAAAGGAGTCCCAGCAAGGACTACTACAATTTCATGTCCATAAAACTTGCCAGGAGTGACAAGACAACAACCGCAGCCTTTCTCAGAAAAATAAATAATCTTTTTTTTCCCTTCTTAGGGTAGCTATGACATACCAAATATTGACAGGCTCTGGTTAGAAAGATGATTTCCCAAAAGCAAGCCATCCTGTGATGTGATATGCAGATAATCTGCCACCAACATTAAGGGGTCTCACCCTACATCATCATGGAAGATCACCCAGTGCATACTGACTACCTGTTACGTACAGTGCCTTACAAAGATTAAGGCAAGACAAGGCAAAGAAGTCAAGCTTTATTCAGCACCTCGTACCAGGTACGCAGCCCCAAGTATGCTCACACCGACCTCACTCAGTGCCCATGAAACCCTTGAGTTAGGTATTATTATTCATATGTCTACAGATGAAGAAACTGAAGTCAGAGCCATTAAGCAGTTTGCCAGGTCACAGACACAAATTACGGTCATAAATGTCACAGTTTGAACCTGGGCCTCTCTGCCCCAAAGTGCGTGCCCCCTGCAGGGTATCCGAAAAGCCCAACTTATTCCCTCAAGGAATGTGTCATCTGGTGACTCTGGAAGCTTTGAGAATCATAACATGTAAGGTGTATTAGAATGAAACAGTTTGGTGGTGAAATGATATAAGCAGAAGAACGGTATCTTAAATATAATGGAAGGAGAAAAAGAAAAAAGAAGGAAATTAGTAGTGTTTTGCTGACACTGTCCAACAAAGAGAGTGGCCCTCTCAAACATCACCCAGGGCTAATTAAAATAGATGGCCTACTTGGCAAGTAATTCTTTTTAGTGGAGAAAAATGATTCTAGAAAGTAGCATAGCTGGAAGAAAATAGACTTTTAAAACAATCCATTGAAATTTATTCAAACCACATTCACTGTGTTTCTAAGTCACATCCTCAAAGAGGAATGCCCTGGCCAGCAAACCCAAACATCTAATTCATCAAAAAGTTAGATTTTGCATTGTAAATTCATAAATTGGCCTGTTAAAAAAGTAATGTCCGATTCTTTAAAAATTATAAAAGACTCATGCTCCTGCTCCATCATCTCTGGATGAAGTAATAAAATCAAATATCCAATTCTATTCAATACTGACCCTCACCAAGGCTCAGGACTATAGCTGCCTCCACCAGACAAAGGGCCAGCATTGACTTTCATGCTTCCCTTAGCATTTTCAAGGTACTCCATGGAATCTAATTCTCCTCCTGGTTACAGGAACACCCAAAAGGAAAAAAATCATTTTCTACTTAATATCTTAAGAAACCTGAGAAATACATATGCTTTGCAACACTCTCAGTGAGGGAATAAGTACTAGGAGATCTTAAGGTTGTGATTTATTTTTTTTAAGTTTATTCATTTATTTGTTTAGTAATCTCTATACTCAACATGGTCCTCGAACTCACAACCCTGAAATCAAGAGTTGCATGCTCCTCCAACTGAGCCAGTCAGACTCCCAGGTTGTGATTTAAATCAGTATATTCTAATTTTCTTTTCCAATAGAGTACATTTATCTGTCTGTAGCACTTTTATGTAATTGCAATTCCCTCTTAGTTTCACACTGGTAAGAGCTTGGATCCATTAATGCTAAGGATGGCTGCTGACTATATCTTTAAATTACAGAGGTTGAACCATATGACGTAGCCATTAGTTAACCATTTTTACATATAAAAAGAACAATTTCATAGATACCAATGAACGAACAAGTGAATATAATGAAAAATTCCAAGTTTCTGGTGTGCTAAGGCATCTCTAAGCAGAACCTTTCCTTCCTCTAGGGGCTTTCAGTGTTTCTCTACAAGCTGCCTCTAGGTGCCTTTCAACCCCACAGACATCACATGTCAATCCCCTAACTGCCATGGGAAGTTTTGTTTCGGAGAAACCATAAAGCAGAAAAATCCAGGCTTCTTTCAGGGGATAATGCCAAAACCATAGGAAATAATGAGGGAAAAAAAATGGGACCTTTTAACTTGTGAAGGCAATAAAAACGTGTTCCAAAGTGTAAACAGTTTAAGACACTATAATACCTGCTCCTCTACCTCAGCAAAGAAGTTTGTTCCATCTCTGCTGAAGAAAATCTCTGTGAAGACATTATAGGTGATTTAGCTCCCAAACTAGTTTGGTCCTGTATGATCTGCACCCAATTGTCTTTATGGACTTCCATAAAGTGAAAGCTTCAAAGACGCTTCACCTAGGTCCCCAGGCTGGGCTGGCACTGGGGCCAATGAAAGCAATCCCTGATCCCTTAATTCGCAGGGCTGAGGCGGCTCCCCAGTCTCCCCTTTCTGCTGCCCCTCCCCGCCTTGCTGGGAAGTGTAAATGGAAGGATTTGGTTTGATCCCCCAGGAGGCAGAGTACAAAAACACCGTATGAAAATAAAGTATACAGGATAACATGCTCACTCTCTGGGGGTGTCAATGTTTACAGTGCACACTTGCTGCAGATCCTGCTCTTCCTCTTCGGGCCAGCATCCAATGGTCCTGATTAAGGTCACCTAGGCCTTCTTTTCTCAATCGCACAGAAACAACTCATCTTGACAAGGGTATACATGTGGGGATGCGAGTGTACGTAGACAGACATGCTCAGGAGAACGTGTGCGAGTAATCCTTTTTCTCTAGACCACACCCATTCTGGCCAGGATCATGATGGTTTAGTTACTGTTCATAGAAAAGACAACAACAAAGAAGGTAAGAGGTCTGGTCTTTCTCCAAATGAAGGAATGATCATCAGTGACCACTAACATCACAAAAGGTATACAATAGTTATTGGTCTTAATCTTTTGAGTTATTCTTGCTTTAAAAAATATATATTGATAATGACAATCTAGACTGAATTAGACCAATCTCTAAATCTACCAATTTGTAGAAAACAGAAAGGGACAAAGGAACAAAAAATAGAGTGCACAGGTCCAGCTCTATATAAGTGTAGATTTGATGGTGAAAGCATTTGGAAGTTCTTTTTAACCTCTGGACAAACAAAATGCCCAGCACTTGGCTCCATCTAAAACATCTCTGCCATGTGGGCATTTCCTCACTGCCTCTAGAGGTATCTCACATTTGGGAAGACTTAAAGCCACCCCTGTATTTCTTCTTCTTGTTAAGCAAAAGCCTGCCTCTCTTTGTGCCAGGCATGTCATAGGGAGTGTGGTTAGTCTGGCAATTGCACTTCCCAGAATTCCCTTCCCCCTAAGATTTTGGGTTAGAGTTGCCAGAGGATGATCATGGGCAAGATTTCGAGAGGCAGAGTGAAGTCTTCAGCAAGATGTGGTGGCAGAAAGACATAGAAGAGCCTAGAAGGTCCCTGGTGATCTCACTCTCCTCTACTACACATTTAGCGTTTCTTCCCAGTTGTGAGCCCCATTGGCCAACAGTGTCCCACAACCAGTCACTCAGTCACACATCTTCTGCAGCTATCCAGAGGCAACAGCTTCCCAAAGACAGTCCACCAGCTCTCCCTTTACAGTCCCGCTTCAGCAGATCCATGGGCTTGTCTTCTCAGATCTCCCGGCAAGCTCTGACTTGCCCAGCTTGGTCACTGCTTCACTCATTTCTTAAAGGAATGACTCCTTCTCTGATCCTCCAACTCCCTTTTCTGGACCTTTCCTTCCCCTGATCCTCCCACAATTGTGTAAAGTTTAATTCCTATAATAAATACCTCAGCCCACACTCAAACTGGCACCGCTTCCTGGTGGAAGCCTGTATGATACAGCTTTATCATCTGCTGGACCTGGTTCTGCTTCCCAGAGCCTTCCACGATTGACAATTCTAATCCTGCTACAGGAGAGCCTGCTGATGTCTGGAGGGTTGCCATGATTTTTCACTGCAGACCTCATTCCTTCTGGCTATTATACCTAGCACCTCAGTGTTTCTGCTGGGACACAGTTTCAACCCCTCTCACTTCAGGTCACTCCCCTAAGAAGACTGCATGAGGCATTTAATCAGTGTCTTTTGTTTAATTGGAACTCCTTTATTCCAGCTTCTTGAATCATTATTCCTGGTGCTTTATTCTACACATTCAGTGTTTCTTCCATTTAGTCACATCTGACTAGTATGCTTTCATGTCTTTACTTAAACCCACTGATCCACAGGAAGGGATCAAGGACAAAGTGTTGCTGATACAGTTTTCTCTTAAGAAGTCTCTTTTGGATATGACTCTCAAGTCCAAGTTTTCATATGACCTGAGGTAAATCAATACCTGATCTAGGAGACTTGGTCACATCAGATAGTACAAAGGTTAAACAGAGATATGCCACAGTGGCTTTAAATCTAGAAGAATAGTGCATCATTGAAAATAGGGACAGTTGGCACCTGGATGGCTCAGTGGTTGAGTGTCTGTCTTTGGCCCAGCTTGTGATCCTGGGTCTTGGGATCGAGTCCCACCTCAGGCTCCCCACAAGAAAGCCAGCTTCTCCCTCTGCCTCTGTCTCTGCCTCTCTCTGTGCATCCCTTATGAATAAATAAATAAAATCTTAAAAAAAAAATAGGGACAGATGGGGCACTTGGGTGGTTCAGTTAGTTAAGCCTCTGACTCTTGATTTCTGCTCAGGTCATGATCTTCAGATCCTGGGATCAAGCCCCATGACCAGCTCTGTACATAGTGGGGAGTCTGCTTAAGGATTCTCTCTCACCTTCCGCCCCTCCCCCCACCACAAGCTCACACATACACACATGCACTCTCTAACAAATAAATCTTAAAAGAAACAAAAACAAAAACAAAAACAAAAACAAAAAAAACAGGGCAGCCCAGGTGGCTCAGTGGTTTAGTGCCACCTCTGGCCCAGGGCCTGATCCTGGAGACCGGGGATCGAGTCCCATGTCAGGCTCCCTGCATGGAGCCTGCTTCTCCCTCTGCCTGCGTCTCTGCCTCTCTCTCTCTCCTCTCTGTGCATTCTCATGAATAAATAAATAAAATCTTTAAAAAAAAAATTACTTACAGAGGAGGAGGAGACAGCAATGGACACCTGACTTCTCTGAATACACGTTGTTTTACATGACTTTAAAACAAAATTAAGGGACGCCTGGGTGGCTCAGCAGTTGAGCATCTGCCTTCAGCTCAGGTCATGATCCTGGAGCTCCAGGATGGAGTCCCATATTGGGCTCCCCGCACAGAGCCTGCTTCTCCTTCTGCCTGTGTCTCTGCCTCTCTCTCTGTGTCTCTCATGAATAAATAAATGAAATCTCTAAAAATAATAAAATAAAAAATAATGATAAAAATAAAATAATAAAATAAAACAAAATTAAATAAAATAAAATTTAAGATATGTACAACTCTAAAGCAAAATGAAACAAATTTAACTACCTAGGAAGTTGGTAGATTGTACAGAGCTGGCTTCTACTGACTAAAAGTCAATAGTTTTACAACCCTAGGGATATATACTCTAAAGATGAAAAGGTGGAAAATAAATTTAAACTATTTTTGATAATCATGCTTTAATAATAATTTATATTGTTATTCTGATTTATATATAAATTTATAAAGACAAAACAAATAAGGATCAGTAAGAACCCATTATTTAGTTTCTCTTTAAAAAAGAAATAAAAAGAGGAAAGAGAAAAGGTGGGAAGGGGAGAGAGGAAGAAATAAGGGAGGGAGAGAGGGAACCATCAATTCAATAGCAATAAGCACCCCTCACATCCAGGTTGTAGTCTCCAAACAATACCATTTCCCATAGAAGAATGTCGGTTTCTTGAAAAAAATGCCCAGTTCTAGGTTTAGGGATAGAAATACACAAGATGAACCTAGAACATTTTGTCATACCAGCAAATAAGAAAGCTATTGATAATGATTGAAGGACTCATAAGCCAAACATGAAGAGGCTCCCACTGGCCAAAATAGGACAATTTGAGCATTGATAAGAAAATGCATGAAATAAAGAGGAAATATGTTTAAGCATCCATAAGTTCATTATAATACTTTCAGCAAATGAAATAACCAAGTCTGGCTGATGTTAAGAAACCAACCCATTGAAACTAATTTAAAAAAAAAAAAAAAAAAGGGTTAGAGGTGGTTGTGAATATAGCATCTATCTGGCCTTCCCTATGCAAATTATACAACATGATAATCAAATAGTTGGTATACGGATAGTATCCTGGCAAGTAAACTAATAAGAAATAATAGAATTAGAATATCATAAATCTAGACAATGGTTTTCAAAGCTGCCAATGTCAAAAAAAAAAAAAAAAGACCACAGGCACTATGTTCACCTTATTAAAAAAAAAAAGTGTATTTTTTAAGCCATTATTTGTTTAGCAATACTTACTGAAATATTTATGGATGATATGATAGGACTTCTATGCTTTCTTAAAAGTAATCTAGGAAGGGGGCTGAGACTGATATGTAGGCAGAGATACATGTGGAACAAAATTGGCGATAACTTCATGATTGTTGTAGCTGGGAGATGGTAAAGGGAGTTTCCATTATTCTCTCTACTTCTGGAATGTTTGAAATTTTCAATAAAAAGATTTTGTTAATTGATGTTTTGAAGCCAAATTCCCAGTGTTTGAATCCCAATTCAACTACTTAATAGCAACGTAATCTTTGGCAAACTAGAGCAAGGTGTGTAATCTCTCTGCAACTTGGCTTCCCTATCTGTAAAATAGGAACCACACAAACGTTGCCATCTCAATGGGTTGTTGGGAGAATTAAATGAGGCAATATGTGTAAAGTACCTAGAATAATTCTTGATATACAGTAAATGCTTAAATGGGCCCACAAAACTGGATGAAGCCTTGGCTTAGAGCTTCTGGGTCTTCAAACCCTTAAGATTGGCTCATGAGAAATTATTATTCTTTACTCTTAGTGAGGAATATAACATAAATGCAACAATCTCCTTACTCCTCACACAGTAGCTAAGTTGACAACAAAGATTGACTAATCTTTCTCGTTTTCACTATTCTGATACTCCATCTGGTGCTCCCAAAACAGAGGCTTAACACCACATCTTTATGTCAACTCCCCAAGGGACTGCTCTCTCTTCTCTCCCATGGGCTACCTCTAGGGCCAGCCCAGAAGTCCTCCCTGAGACCTCTAGTGGTAGTGTAGTTCCGGAGAAAATGGAGTGGAGTCAAAACCCCTGGATCTTCATTTGTCTGTGCCCCTGAATAGCTGTCACACCTTGGAATAATGGCTTGATCTTTCCAGAATTTGAGTAACAAAATACTGCCATCATCTTTGGAACTCTTGTCTTAAAATTCCCTTTGGAAACTATTAGAAAATTCTTTTGAGCACCTCTTTCTTGCTAATAGCAAGTCTCCAGCCTTTGGGGGTAAAATCATAATCATATACAGACAAGATCATTTGAATGAGGTAGACAATAAAGCTGTCTTTGGCTTAAAAACCAGACGTAACTATTAAATTTCTTTTAGGAATTATACACTGACTTTTTAAAAATCCCCCTCCCCCACTCTCAGAAAGGCAGGGACAGAATTCTCAGATTAAAGATAAATAGCTTCTTCACGTCTGCCTTAAAAAACATTCCTGGGGCGGGGGGGTGTTTGCTAATTATTTCTTTAAACCAAATTCATTTCTTTTAAACCTCGTCTTAAACAGAATCATAGTCATAACATCTACAAAGTACTTGGGTGTGTGAGTTTTATCTTTTGTGCAGATTTAGTCATAGAGGTAAGTTTGCAGACAAAAATCATCAAATTCATTTTTCAGTTAAACAACTTAAAGAAACTCAATACGCACAGGAACCAGATCAGTTGTGTTTCATCCTCTGTAAAATGGGGCTAACAGCAATGTGTCTGCCTCATAGGGTTGTCTTAAGGATTAAATGAGTAAATATATGTTAGGTATTTGGACAAACTAGCTCATAATAAAATCTAGAAGTCTTTAGCTACTAACACCCTTATTAACAGTTAAGGTTCCAGTTTTCGAAAATTGCATGTCTCTCATTTAGTTTCGTTTTTCATTCATCCCACTTATCACAAACTCCGATTCCTATCCCTGAACACATACATATATCTGAGGATTTGAAAGGCTCTTCAAGTTGCTTTCCACGTTTGAGTGGACATTTTGATCTACATAGACAAGCTTATATGGAAATAAATTACACCTATCGTTCAGCAAAAATTGACTGCATGCCAATTATACCCAAGTCGATGCACTAGGAACTGTGGAAATACAAGAAAGGAAAAGGCACCAGCCTCATCACGAGGAGTTTCCCAGTTGAAGAGAAAAATGACATATGAGGTTGGATGACTGCCTAAGGAAGTACACCCTGAGTGCTAAGTGATCAGGCTAGTGAAGGTAATGACAAGACAGACCCAGTGTAAGATCAGGGCAGAGATGTCCCTGGGCACCAGAATACATCAAAATTATTTCCAGGAAGATAGGCTTGAGACATGGCTGAGACATTGGGTAGGATTCAGAAGAGAGCAAAACAGGAGAAGGGCATGAACGAAGGAAGGAGAGATTTTGACACTGATGAGAGCAGAAACCCGTATAAATAAATAGTGGAAGAGAAAGTTAGCAAAGACATCGGATGCTGCAACAGTCTTGAGAATTTCAACTTTTATAAGTGACACAAAGGTAATAGGGTTTTTGAACAAAGCTTTGATATGAGGAAAGTGGAATTTTAAGAAGATTTCTAGCTTTGGGGTCCATAGAGCCTGCTATGGATGAAGTATTTGCAGATATGGGCATTTGTGATTCCCTTCGCTCCCTTTTTCAAGAATTTTGTGGTCCATTTGCCTGTGTTTACAACACCTTTGGTTCACATAATCCCTCAGATTTGAGTTCACCTTTTCAAAAGAGGAGAAGATGGAGGTAGCAGGCATGTAATTTGCCAAAAACTAAATCCATCTTGTACTCAGACCACGTGGCCAAGTGATCCTTAAAATTGAGTACCCATAGCTCCTCAGGCTCTGAAGCCTCTAGAAGAGACACATCCAACCAAATGCTGTCTCTCTTCCTTCCTAGAGAGTTACAGAAATAAAGAAATACTGCTTTATTTCTTTTTCCCTTACAGTAAAAATATTTTTTCTGATTATACAAACAATATTTTTTCTGATTATATAAACAAGACATGATTGTTATCAAAAATTCAAATATATCCAAGTATAAAGGAAGAAATTATCTGAAGTCCCTGAGACAACCACCATTAATATTTAGAGTCACTTTTTAAGCACTTCATCACGTGCACATTCATACGCGCATGTATTCCGTAATTTTAATCATGGTATTGGTAATGCCTTGGTAATGTGAATATCTTATTACTTAGACATTTTGTTTTCTTTCAGCTTTCCCTTCTCCTCTTTCCCACACCCTAATCCTGCTCTTCCCACACCCAGCTTTATATACCTAGTATATATATTCCGTAATTTTATGCTTTTATAAGCATATTAAACATATATAGGAATTTTATTATTGTTAGATTTATAAACATAGTATCCATTACACATACTTCTTTGTATCATAATTTGTCCACTAAACAGTGCATGGTGGAACTTCCTCCAAGTTAAGTGATATCTAATTCACTTTCTTTAATAGTTCATGAAATAAGAATAATTCATATTTATGGAGTACTTCCTAGGTACCAGGGACTGTTCCCATGTAAGTTGCCTGTGTTACTTCTCACAAAAACCTTACAAGATTGGTATTGCTGTTGTCCTCATTTTATTTTATTTTTTTATTTATTTTTGTTGTTGTTGTTGTCCTCATTTCATTCATAAGAAAACTGAGTCATAGAAACAACACCTTTCCCAAGGCTCTTCATGATACATTTAAGATCTACATAGCGATTAAAGCCCAGGCAGCCTGATGGTACAGCTATGCCATTAACTTTTTTTTTTTTTTTAAGATTTTATTTATTTATTCATGAGAGACACAGAGAGAGAGGCAGAGATACAGGCAGAGGGAGAAGCAGGCTCCATGCAGGGAGCCTGATGTGGGACTGGATCCTGGGATTCCAGGGTCACACCCTGGGCTGAAGGCGGCGCTAAACTGCTGAGCCACTGGGGCTGCCCTAGATAGTTTTTTTTTTAATATGATACAGATCTCCAAGCGTGAGACTGCTGGGTTGAAGGATACGTTGTCATTCTCTTTAAATTTTAATACATGTTGCTGCTTCGCTTCCCAAAAGGTATACTTTCAATAATTCTTATTTCTGCCAATAGTGCAGATTTTATTAATTTTTTTAAAGATTCATTTATTCATGAGAGAGGCAGAGACACAGGCAGAGGGAGAAGCAGGCTCCATGCAGGGAGCCCGACGCGGGACTAGATCCAGGATCTTCAGGATCTCACCCTGGGCTGAAGACGGCACTCAACCGCTGAGCCACCCGGGCTGCCCAATAATGCAGCTTTTAAAAATAAACTTTTCTTATCTTCCTTTTTAACTCACTAGAAGAACTTTAAAAATGTTTTCTTTCTCTGCTAACTATATTGAGCTATTTCAAATTCAGACTATATAAATGTCTATCAGTTGTAAACATCAAAAATTATATCACCTTGGGTATTGTTTAAACATATATAAATTAATCCAATGGAATTGATAATCTGCATCTCAACATGCAAAGGAAACATGCGCATGTTGGTGAGGTGGGTGTAGATAGAGACTATCTTGCCTACTAGCGTTCTTAATACAGATAGCAGAAGAGTTAACATTTTTAGGAAAGAGTTAAACACAACCGAGTTTTTAAAGATCACAAGAAAGCAGGCCTAACAGACTGAAAAGAGACTTCTATTAAGAAAAATCTTGATTAACATTAAAAAGCAATCCTTGAGGGGCTGAGGTATTTTCAGGAGTAGCAATCAAAAGAATACCACTAAATCTACCATCCATAGCACATGGAGCTGGACTTTGCCCCCCACCCCCACATCCCTGTTCCTTATTTATAGGCCTGCCTAGTTATCACAAGTGCTGGGGACCATCATTATTTAGAGGACTCATACATATGCAACAGGTATTTCATGGGAGAAAATGCAACTGAGTAATTCCCAACCACCCTAAGATCCAGAAAGGAGGAGAACCTGTCTTACTGGCTCTCTCACGAGTCCCAGGACCCCTTCTACCGTTCCAAGGAAAAGTGGGCAGCACTCAGATACTGCAAAGCGCCCCGCCAAATCAGAGCGCTACCCAGATCTAACCTCTCACTTTAAAGGACTGCACACTTTATGTGTGCAGGAAAGCAGGGTTTTATTTTAACCATGTTTCACAAGCAAAAGCAATGGAAAGAATTCCACGCCTAATCTTTTTTTTTTTTCCTTCCCTTGAAATTTGATCATATTCCTAACTTTAGCCATACTGCCCGGTTTCCTTTCCTTAATGGAGTGAAATTTATGTCTGTGATTAGAGAATTGGCTTGGGAAAACCATTTGAGTTTTATATGTTTTAACAATAATAGATATGAGAACCCTGGAAGAAAACCAGTGTGTTTTGGATGTTAATTCAGACATCATAATGACTTGCTATTTCAATCCACGGTTAGTAGGTAATGGTGGTATTAGACATATTTGGGGGGGGGGGGAAGAGTTGAGTCGAAAGTTTTCACAAGGATAGCATAGTGATAAATTTAAAATTACAGCCTAGATGTGTAGCTTTCCGGCTGAGATGTCTGGGATTATTTTGAAAATAAAGAATAAGGTGACATGCGTTTAAAGAGTGGCTTTTCTGGAAGAGCATTTACTACATGCATGACCCTTGAACTCTAACATTCATAGACACGGGGAAAAAAGGGATCAGATGTTCCTTGCTTTCTACAATAGATGTGTTCCTTAACTGAACTACATTTTTCAGTGTATCAGGGAGACCCAGTATAAATGAGATGAAGTGATCAGCCCTTGAGGGGAGAAGGAGGAAATCCAAGAAATGCCCTTCACCCAACCACAAACAGGCCCCACAAACAGGCCACATCCTCCCGGTGGAGGATGAGGAGGGAGGCACTGCAGGAGCTCCGTCCTCACAGCTGCACAAATCCGGATGGCGGTACCCTTAGAGCAAGTTACATAACATTTCTGAACATCATCTGCAAAATGGGGTGTTATCAGTACCTCACTTCAGAGGGTGTTGGGAGAATTAAATGAGATAATGTCTGTAAAACAGTGAAGACACTCATTACGTTTTAGTTCCTTCCTCCTTCCCACCCAGTTGTTATGCTGGCTTCGGAATAATTGAATTGGAAGAAAGGATTCCAAAAGAAAAGAGGAGGCGGGTATGGGGGTGGAAAGGAAGAGCTGCTTGGGAGTGGTCTGTACTTAATTGGCAGAACAACCTCAATTAAAGAACCTAAGAAACACCACCCATACCTGACGCATAACCTATAGCCAACCTTCTCTTGCAGTGAGGAATTCTTGTGCAATACGAGTAATTGCCTCCTAATGCATTTAATTTCTAAGGTTTTCTAATCAAGGCATTCCCATTTACTTATGTAGCCGTTCCGTAGCTTAGAGATGCTATAAATATACTGTTTATGCCATTCATTTCAATACTGGTCATCTAACTGCCACAGGGCCTCTGACAGTGCTTGTCCCAAAATGAGTAATAAAAATAATTTTAACAGCCTGATAACCTAGGCAATCTTTTCCAGGATATCCCAAGCACAGTGAAAATGAAAAATCAAATCAGGGATGCCTGCCTGGGTGGTTCAGCGGTTGAGCATCTGCCTTTGGCCCAAGGCATGATCCTAGGATCTGGGATCGAATCCCATATCAGGCTCCTTGCAAGGCTCCTGTCTGTGCCTCTCTCTCTCTCACTGTGTCTCTCATGAATAAATAAATAAAAACTCTTTGAAAAAAAAGAAAAAAAAATGAAATCAATGACCCTGGAAGTTTTAAACAAATTCTCAAATTCTTAAAAATCACTGTAGCATGTAACATCCACCGTGGCATGTAGGAAAGCACCTTCGAGAAGCCTAAGGAACTCTTTCAGCTTCTTCATAAGTTAATGAGGATAAAAATAAACGATTACAAATTCTATATACAATGTTTTCTTGGCTAAGAGCTTTCATTTTCTTAGATCGTCACTGGTCATTTCCATCAAACTGACTCCTGTACAGCATTTCCTCACAAGGAACCAAAAGACCACTCGACAGGACTTATGGGCCGTATCACCTGAGATATGTGAAGAACAACAGAATCTCAGTGATGTAGTTGGGCACTTCGTTCCCTGGCAAGAGGCCTGCTTCCACGCACAAGATAAAATTTCAGAGCTTTCGGCCTGACGGAGATACAAATTATACATATTGAGGGCTTTTAGGATGTCTCATGAGTAGATGAAACTGGTGATGTTATCTCCATAAATGCCAAAGGCCTAACATTACAGATAGAGGAGGCACGAAGCGGTTTATCACATGCCCCGATCACTAGCACATGCAGGAACTGAGAGGAAGCAGAACACGTGCTTTAAATCAACTTTAAAGCTAGTGTCTCCTGCAGGTGCCTGTCTTCTTTTAAACAGAGATGTGTCATAGTCAGGTACATGTTGGGAAATCCCTGGCCCTCCTTATGGGAGCTGTTGGATGCTGAGAAAGCGGTCCTTGCTTCACTCAAGAATACATTACCCAATCTCATTACACCACGGTATGAGAAGTCACTGAGCAAGGAGAGTTTCTCAGTTCATCTCTTCTTTGCTCTCCACCTCCCTGAGACTTACCTTCGGAGCCAGCTGGTGCCTGGTCCTATCCGCAATTTGCCACAAGGTTTCTGGGGTTTCTTTAATGGTAACTAAAGACTGCTGAAATGTATTTAAATCGGATTTCGTACCCACATGGCTTTATGCTAGCTTTTCTTAAACGAACACAGAAAAAAAAATCCATTGTAGTAAACTCCCCACTTCCACCGACATCCACTCCATCACACTGCCAGCCCCAAATTGCTTTATTGCAGTGGAATTATGTTATAATGTTAAATTGCTATAATCCAAGTTTCCAAGCTAGAGGAAAAGCAGCACATATAGTCAGTCTCTCTGAGGCGAATTAGCAAATGAAAAGAAGTGCATTGTAGGAGAACTAAGGATGTAAGGAAGGAACTTGGGGGGGGGGGGAAGAAGGAAGTAACTCCCCTTTGTACATTCCTGGGTTTTTGTCCAGTCTTGTTTTCCTGGATTTCAGGGTGTTGGAGGCAGTGAAAGGATGCTGGAAAGGTGATCGCCACTTGATGCATGTGGCTAAAAACCTCGATGAATTCAACCCTGGCTCCTGCCACTTCTCTCTCCTCTGTCCCCCGCTGCCTTCCATGCTCAGCTGGGTCCTCTGAAGTGGTGAGTGGCTGATACAGGCACTGGAGCAAACCTTTTTGGAAGACAGTTCCTCCTCGTTGCAAATAAGTTGTAATAAAATCAATAAAGCACCACTCCCAGGAGCCTGTACTCCACACAGGAGTTACACTGTTCCACCGAATACTTCTTTGACTTGAGATTCCACTGCGACTGCCCACCCCTTCACTGAGTAAACCATTCATTCAGAATCACGACGATGAATCATGACGTGTTGAGTCCTCTGATAGACACACCACGATGAGACGACGAGGTCCGGGCCCTGCCCTCCACGCTTGGGGCCTTGGTGGCTGAGGGGAAGGAGGGGATGGAGAATCTAACTCCTCTCCGTGGCTCTTTCTCTCCTTTAATCAAGCCCACATGTTCAACACCAGGGAACTAAATGTGGTGAGGAGGGGAGGATTATAAAAATGTTCGCTTTCATCCTACAGATAGGAGAAAACAAGAACATATTGCCATTACTCGACAACTTTATAGCTCCAAACAGCACTAGCGTGCAGTAAATCAACAGAGGGCTTTGCTGGCCGCACGGAATGGGCACCCCACCTTTGCCCTGGAGGGCAGCTCACGCCATTCCAGCCCAGTGCCAGGCTGCCCAGGGCCCTCGACGAGACAAGGAGAAAGGGCCAGGGAAGCCAGGAGGCAGGGAAGGCCCCCTCTGATCTCAGAGCCAACAAAAGCCCTCCAACCCCCAGTCCCTCTGCAGCCTTCCCTCCTGTCTTAAGAAATGACAGAAATCAGGAAATATTACTTCGGCTTGCAGGCTTCTGTCCTGGCCTATCAAACCCACAGAGAAGTCCCAGCAAATTACTGGAAACTGCACTTTGAACCTAGCCTCTGGCAAGGAGCCCAGTCAAACAGAAATGTGAAAGCTCCTTTCCTCTGAGGGGCCCCTGCACCAGGGTGTCCCTATAGACACTCTCGAGCTGATTGCAACAGGTTGGAATGAGGCCCTGAGCCAGGAAAACAAGCCCTGACCAGTAGGATTTCCTACTGCCTGTGTTGTTTCTTAAAAAGGTTTTTTTTGGCTTGTTCTCCGTCATTTTGTTGGACTGGGTTACAGGCTCGGGTCCCATCGAGGAAAAGACTGGCACCATTTTCACAAAATGTCTAATCGTGGTTTAGTTCAAAAACTGCTCCATCAGCCCCACCAGTGAGTACAGTGACGTTGGGGGGCAGGTGGGGGAAGGGGACTGGTCAGGCCAGTTGCTAAGCAAATTCTCTGAACTCCCAGGGAATTGAGAAGTAATTAGCTTGTAAACCCTGCAGATAGTTCCACCTCCAACCAGAGAGACGGTATTTCTCTGCCCACCAGATTTAACTAGGCAGACTTAAAATAAACCAACAACAGGGACTGTCCTAGCAGGAAGAGTCTCTGCAATGCCTGGTCCCATGGCTGTTTCTCCTTCGTAAGAGGAAACAATCAAAACCTTGGCCTCTTTCTAGCTCTGTTCTATTTCTAAGAAAACTCAATTTGCACAAGCAAATAAACCGACTCGTTATAAAACTAAGAGGTCAACGAGAGACAGATAAAACTGAAGGTTAGACAGCTGGAGAAACAAGCCTCAATTCCAGCTGTAGGGGGGAGCTCCGCGGAGGAAGCAGTCAACCCCCTGGGATCTAACAGCAACCTGTGAAGCTGAGGGGGTGCACTCAATGGCCACTCCCTGTTGGATCAAACATTCCTCTCTCAAGCACTAAGACGGAGTCCAGTCGCCACCAGATCTGGCCAGCGGTGACCTAATTCTTCTAACGTGCAATTATTCTAACTGCTTTCTCACAATGGGATTTTCTTCCCTATGACATTTGTATTGTTTCATATGCAGAGTGTGAACAGTGCAGTGATCTGTTCTTCAGATAATTTTACAAAGAAAAGTGCCAAAATGGGGTTTTTAAACCCTGCGTTTTTTTCCAGAGATCTTGCACAGGATGGTGGAACTGCTTGTTCCATCTGTAAGCCACAGCTTCCCCCTTCCCTGCCTTCCTGACCTCTGACTGACCCAGCTCTGCAATAATCAACAGTCAACAAGCACCACACAATTCCACCAAAAAGAAAAAAAAGAATACAATTGGGTAAAGCCTCATTTTAGATCACTCCTAGCTAACCCTGTCATATTCGCGGGAGGGTCCCGTGGCTTTTGCACTTTGACTGATGGTGAATTCTTGCACCTAACTTAGTTTCCCCCTCTGCTACCTCCCAGCGGCCCTAGCAGAAGTATCACAAAAAAAGAACAACAAATCTAGACTTTACATAAAGTCTACAAAGATAGTGTGTACAGGGTAAATCATTGTCTCATCCATGTATTCAATACATGCTTATTACGATTCTAACAAAACAAGTCCTACCATATATATCCCTCCCAGGCTCTGTGGTCTCATCCATAAAATAACCTAGGAGAAAATTACCTAACTCTTGGGGATGTTGTGCCAATTGAGGGCAAGCATGAGCGGTCATATCTAGCATTGAGGAGAGTCCCTGTGAATAGTTGGAATTAGGAGATTCAATGCTAAATAAATAGAGCTGGAGGGGAGCCTCTGGTGCTTTGAGGAGAGTCAAGTCAGCCAGTGTATGAACTCCCCAAGAGGAAGGACTGAAGATATGACACAGGGTCAGGAACTGAGCTAGGCAGATATTGGGAATTTGAATATTTTGAACTCTAATGTGCAAGAGAATCCCCAGGATTGCCTGACCAGCAAGCAGACCCCTCAGCCACCCCCATCTGACCCCCAGAGGTGCTGATCCAAGAGATCTGGTCCCACCCCAGGAGATTCTAATGCTGGACATCCACAAATCGCCTACTCAAAAACACCAACTTAGAATGAGAGGAAGAGGAATCAAGAAGGGAAGAGCAGAGAAGCATGCAAGATAGCAAGAGATGGCCCCAAAATGGAAGAGCCAAGATAGTGTAGCAGCACCACAGAATGTAAACAGAAGACAGTTTGCTGGGGCGCCTGGGTGGCTCAGTGGTTGAGCATCTGCCTTGGGCTCAGGTCATGATCCCAGGGTCCCAGGATCGAGTTCCACATTGGCCTTCCCACTCGGAGCCTGCTTATCTCTCTGCTATGTCTCTGCCTCTCTCTGTGTGTCTCTCATGAATAAGGGAATTTAAAAAAAATCTTTAAAAAAGAAGAGAGTTTGCTAAAGGTCTGGGGGCAGGGGGGCAGGGCAGGACATGGGAGTACTCTGGCAAGGCCTCGACTTCCTATAAGACAGGTAGGCTCGGGGATCCCTGGGTGGCTCAGCGGGTGTGATCCTGGAGTTCCAGGATCGAATCCCACATCGGGCTCCTTGCATGGAGCCTGCTTCTCCCTCTGCCTGTGTCCCTGCCTCTGTGTCTCTCTCTCTCTCTTCCTCTGTGTCTCTCATGAATAAATGAATAAAATCTTAAAAAAAAAAAAAAAAGGTAGGCTCAATAGAGGGTAGAGTAAAAGATTATTTTTGCTATTTGTTAAAATCCTCAAATTCTATTAAAAAACACAATAAACATGCAAGCATTCTTAAATTTGTATTATGCCAATATGATGTTCAAAAGAAAATATTCTAAAATGTTTGTATTATGCCAATATGATGTTCAAAAGAAAATATTCTAAAATGAAGGTTAATCCCAAGTTCTGCCAGAAAAAGCAGCTTCTTCAGGCAATACAGGTGGTTGGCTGCTTGAAGCCATACAACCAAATCATCAGGATCTGTGTAGAACTAAAATCACTCTATGTATACTAATAACAACAGGTTATTCATTCATAATCATCCACTTCTTCAATTCCTTAATTATATTACTAACCTGAAGTCTGAACATATGTTCTAAGACAAAGAGACACAGAAAGCTAGGACTGAGGTTGCAAAGAAGGCCTCCTTTTCCATTTAGAAATCCAAGGGACCAATGAGCTTCAGTTGGGTCAAATCACAGGAAAGACTAGAGCCATGTGGATGGTGACCAGCTACAAATGAGGGGAAACTTCAGATCACCTGCCTACCAAAGTGCCAGTGACAAAAAGCCTTCCCTGGCCCTATCCCATGACCACCCTTTGGATGATAATAGGAAAAAAAAAAAAAAATGTTTTCATTGCCCTATAAAGAAGGCAATATTGAGAGCCACAGAATATAATACAAAGGGATGAAAAATAAGAGAGAAAAAGATGTTTAGGAGATCTCATATGTGACTAATAGGATTTCCACAAAGAATCAAAAAAAAAAAAAACAGGAAATAATAATCATGGAAGAAATTATCAAAGAGATAATATGAGAAAACTCCTCATGCTTGAGGGAGGGCCCATTAAGGGAACAACACACTGAATAATAAAAGATTTACAGCAAAGCACTTGGATGTCAAATTGAAAAGCTACTAAGAGCTTCTGGAAAGAGAAAAAAGGTCACAAATAGAGGACTGGTAGTCAGAATTACTATCCTCAACTGCAATATCCTGGGCTAGGTGACAAAGGATCAATGCCTCCAAAATTCTGAAGGAAAAGATGTCCAATCTAGGTTTATATAACTAGGCTTACTAGTCACTACAGGCAAGCTGGGGGAAGACTACTCTTTCTTCTCTCACTGAGCATGTCTTTTTTTTTTTTTTTTTTGAGCATGTCTTTTTTAAGGCCCCACACTTGGGACTGTCTCAACCTCGGTTGTCTTTAAGGAGCTGCTTTTATCCAGGTAAGATGCGCTTAGGGCTTTCCATGCCACACCCTGTGCTCAGCGGATTTAAATTCTGCTGCCTTGGCTCACAACACCTTGCCTTAACCCTTAGTCTCTTGACCACCTTTACTGTTAACCTCCTTAACTGCTGCCACTCCCCATCCAACTTGGGATCTCAGCTCCACATTTTCATTGTAAGTTTTTCTCCTGGACTCGAGATGTTGGACATGGCTCCTCACATACATCCCTCCTGAATACAGAGGCAGCACCCCTTAGTCTGTGCCACCCTGACAATGAGCCTCAGGCAAGGAAGGTCAAGTGAGGCCAGGTGGAAGCTGAGAGCAAAATGGAAATAAGGAAGTCTGCTGCTAAGAAATGCCTCTGGACCAGAATTGAAGGGTTTTGTATTGTGCCCATATTTGAGCTATCTAGGGTAGAAAAACACATAGGGAATCTGAGCAGAAGCCTTTTAAGAAGTGTGCCTTTATTTGCCTGAAACATTATCCCTGTCATAACTATCAGGATCCTTAAGCCCAATGGTGGGAGAGAACCTCTGTGGCTCTTAGGTTCAGCAGACAAGAGGCAACCCCATTGTCCTACTCCATCAAGAGTAACAGAATGTCCTTAAGTAACAACTTATGAAGCCCAGAAGAGTATCTCAGACATTAGGCCATCCTAGATATGAGGATTTAAAAATTTAGGTAAACTTGATACTGACTTGGAAATATCTGACACAAATTCCCCAAGCTCCAATCCTGGTGTGCCACCAGCACCAGAAACTCAAGGTGTCCAAAATCTCATTCATGACCTCCTTTCCTAAAACTCCTTCTCCTCCAACTTTTTTATTTGAGGCCCTGGCATCACCAGCATCCCTTTCACAGGGTTCCAAAATTGGGCCTTTTCTTTACATCCCCCTACTCCCTCATGCCCAGCCAACAAAATCCCTGTAGGCCCTTGTCTGATTAGTGCCCCTCCTATCCCCTCCCCATCTTTAGTATCAGGTCCTCACTTCCTCTCCCCAGGCCCTACTTTCCCATCTATTGCCACCAAATAAATGAATCCAGGGCAGAATTTGGATCATTTTCTGTAGCAGAGACTACACACCAGCTGCCTCCCAACATCCATCCTCCCTTCTCTCTTAGTATCAGAGGCCTTTCAGCCAGTCACGTTGCTGACTAGAGCAAATTGTACACTTCCCAGCCTCCTCCGAAATGAGGTGTGGCAATGAGACTAAGTTCTGGCCAAAGAGATGTAAAAAACTGGGTCGTGAGGGACTGCTGAGAAGGCTGATGAAAGCAAGCTGACTCAGCTGGGATGCACACCCCGGCACGGTTCCCCCTTCCTCCTTCTAGCCAGCAAGGCAAGCGTGGCAGGTGGGGTCCGGGAGCCAACTGGGACCCTGAAAGAACTAGGAGGACGAAAGCTTGCTTCACTAGAACAGAAGAGCAGAAAACCAGAAGGGGGCCTGGATCCCTAATGACTGCTTGGAGCCCGTCCTACATTGTCCATCTCCGGAGGCTTTTTATATAGGGAAATACAGTTGCTTCCTCACCGAGTGGCTTGGGCCACTCTTGGTCAGGTCTCCGTTACTCACAGCTGCCTTGCAAATCATAACTGACAACATTTTGCTCTCAAAAACCACTGATGGCTCCCGAATTCCAACTACGCAGTGCCCACGCTCCTTGGCCCAGCATCCATGGCAAGCCCAAATCTGGACTGAAACCTCACTTCTGGCCTTGTCTTCTGCTCCTTTGCTTTGTGCAATTTATAATCCAGCCAAAGGAAACAAATGTGATTCCCAAGAAGCACGGCCATCACCAAGTGCCTTTAAGAGAATTGTAAAGGGGTGCCTGACTGGCTCAGTCAGCAGAGCATGTGACTCTTGATCTCAGGGTCATGACCCCACATTGGGCACAGAGCCTACTTAAAAAAAAAAAAAAAAGAATTGTAAAACGTTAGAGCTAACCAACTCAGTGGGCCCCTGGAACAGGGGGTTTATAACAGTTGTTAGCAGTGAATCTCTCTTCCGTTTCTTTTTTTTTTCTCTCTCTCTCTCTTCCATTTCTTAAACATCTTATACAAAACTCAGATAACTCCAATATGGAAAAGACAAAAGCACAGGTGCTCTGATTTGAAAACCACCGGCCTGGCCCCAATTTTTATTTAATGTTCCTTAAAGATGAGGAAACCAAGGCCCTATGGGTGAGAATCAGTATGAACTGCCCCAAGGCTGGCTAGTAGCAGGTCCAAAACTAGAACTTAGGTTTTCCTACACCTACACTTCCCAATATTTTTACCAATGAGTGAGGCCAATATTAGTACTCAATAAAATCAAAACCAAGTGTAGCAAACTTCCAGATACCTGTATTTCTAGTGTAGAGAAGAGGGGATTATACTACACAAGGATTTCCAAGACTTCTCAATCCCCATCACCTAGGGATAGAAAATTAAAAACAAAACAAAAATAAAAATAAATCAAAAAAAAATAAAAACAAAACAATACCAAAAACAGTGGACCCAGGGTTAATTCCCATCAATCTGGCATTTGCCAAACACCAGAATATTTCCTATTCAGACCCATGCCCAAGGGAGCTGCAGTAATTAGCCCAGCATCCGGAGATAAAGGATTATACACCAGGTCAGAGGATGTATCTCCCCATGATCCTCAGAAAACCCTAGTGGCTGGCATTTCAAGTTATTAAAAAACATATATCAAGATGTTGGCTTCTGTGGGAAACCACCTTCCGTTTGGTCCTTTTGCCGTCCTGGGTGGCAAACTGAGTTGAGGATAGTCCACCGTCAGTCCTGCCAGTCCTGCCCTTGGGGTCCCGGAGAAACCCTGCCTGCCCCGGACTAGGTTTCAGAAAGGTCAGCGCTCGGCGTCAGCGGGGGGCAAACGAATCATTAAATGGAGGAGAGGACTTCGAGGCCATCCACATCCAGCCCCACTCGGCTGAGGCCAAGTTCTGCTTCACAGGCTCCCTACAGTTAACCGCTGGGAGCGCGGTTTCCCCTCTCCCTGACGGTGCGGTGCCGCTGCCTCGGGGGTCGGGGGGGTCGCGGCACCGTCAGGACTGGGGTCCAGGGGGCGGGCCCCGAGGAATCAAAGGGCAGCGGTGGCTGACGCGTCCTCGGGGGCGCCCCGGGCAGCCTCCCTGCCCTCGGGACAGAGGGCCGGGCCGTCCCCGCGCCCAGAGCAACCGGGCCCTCGCCGGCCTGCGGCGCGCACAGGTTGGGGCCGGTCCCCCGCGGGCCGCCTCGCGCCTGCGCAGCCTCCCGGCCCCGCCCCGTGTGCCCCGGGGCAAGCGGCCCCACACCCGGCGGGAGGCGAGGACGGTACCGTGGCCGCTGGACGGGCCCTCGCGAGGCGCGAAGGAACGTGGCACGTGCCCGGGCGCGGGAAGTGCTCGCCCGCAGCAGCGATCGTCCGGCCGCCTTACGCCCGCCTCCCACCCCGCCCCCTCCTCGCTGGGCCCCAACCCCTGGGAGCCGGGAGCGCACGCTTCCCTCGGCCCCGTGTGCGCGGCGCCCGGCGCCCAGCACCCAGCGCCCAGCACCCAGCACCCAGCGCCCAGCACCCAGCACCCAGCACCCAGCGCCCAGCACCCGGCGCCCACGCCACGGGCCTCCAGGCTGCTTGGCTCATTGGCTAGCGGGCGCTGGAGAGGAGGCCCGGCTCCTTGGGGGAGACTTTCTCCTATTTTATCATATATTTATTATACATATTATATATTATAATATTTTCTCCCGTTTTATTATACATTTATTATATTATATATAATATATTTTCTCCCGTTTTATTATACATTTATTATATATAATATATTTTCTCCCATTTATTATACATTTATTATATATATTTCCCATTTTATTATATATTTATTATATATAAAATATAATTTTCTCCCATTTTATTATATATTTATTATATTACATATTAACATGATATATTTTCATTTTATTATATATATTTATTATATATTTATATGTGATATTTTCTCCCATTTTATTATATATTTATTACATATAATATATGATATTGTTTTCTCCCATTTTATTATATATTTATTATATATGATACTATAATATTTTCTCCCGTTTTATTATACATTTATTATATATAATATAAAATATAATATTTTCTACCATTTTATATATTTTATATATTATATATTTTTTCTCCCATTTTATTATACATTTTATATTTTATATATATTATATATAATATGTTTTCTCCCATTTTATTATATATTTATTATATTATATATTAACATGATATATTTTCTCCCATTTTATTATATACTTATTATATATTAATATGTGATCTATTTTCTCCCATTTTATTATATATATGATATTATAATGTTTTCTCCCATTTTATTATATATTTATTATATATGACATCATAATACTTTCTCCCATTTCACAGGTCAGCGGCGAGAGCTGCGAGGGCAGAGCCGGGGCAGAGCGAGGGAGCCGCCGGGGGGCGCCCTTCCCAGCCCAGGCTGCCCCCGCGCCCCGCCCGGCCTCCGCCGTCAGACTCGCGCCGCCTTCGCCCGGCGGGTCGCTTCACGCCAGGAAAACCCCGCGGCCCGCCTCGCCCTTGCACTTGCGATGATCACAGGGGACGCTGCCTGATGCAGAAGCAAGCGGCCTTTCGGCAAATCTAATGCTTTTCAACTTCGGTCTCTAAGCAGGGCGCTGGGCTCCCCCGGTTCCCCGAGTGGGGCGCGCGCTCCCGGCGGGCGGGGAGGTCACGTGGCCGCGCCCTCCCGGCACCGGCCCCCGCCTCTGCCGTCGGGGGAGTCAGGTTACCTGGAATGTCGGGGTGGAGGCCGGAAGCCCTGGGTGCAGGGAGCGGAGGGCTGCGGGGAGGTGGGGTGGAGAAACCAGAAACCTGGGAGGAGGGGAACAGGTTTCCTCTTTTAGGGCGCCCGAGCTGCAGGCACCTGGGTCTGGGGGGAAGGCATATGCCAATTGCTTTTGTCTGTCTGAAAACAAAGAGGCAGGGGTGCATTTGTCTCTCTCTCTTTTTTTTTTTTTTCTTTTTTTTTTCTTTTTGCCCGAAAATATATGGGAAAGGCATACCTCAAGTTGTACTGGGTGGGGACCAAAGTCCTTGGCAACCACGCAATAGGACAAATCAGAAGGGTCATTGTATACGCGATGGCTACCGAGAAGGGCTGTATAATAGGCGTATTATGGAATGCACACCTGGCCCCTGCAAAGCCCGGGAGTGAAAAATTGCTTTTGTCGAGCCGAGGAGTGAGCAGTAGGATGAAGGTCTTCCGCTGCAGCGACAGCAACACTGTGCACAATACACAATTTCAGGTATTGTGTGAGGTCTGCAAGGAGCCCCGCCTGTGCACAAGTGTGCACGCCAATCACGTGGGCTCCCGAATACCCCTCCCCACCCCCCCCACCCCCCCCACCCCCATTTTTCCTTAAGACAAAGGAGGAACAACTTCAGGCTGGCCTACCGCATCTGGGCAACTCAAGACCCAAGAGGGCAAGTTCGTCACGGTTCTCTTCGGAGTGTACAGTGGGCAACCTGGAAGAACGGGAGGGCACGGTGTACCTTTAGGAAGGCAGACCCCTCTGGAGGGGAAATGGGGCACCTTCAACCTGAAAACTGAACTGGAGAAGGAAGAGAAATCAGATAATATCCTTTCTGCCGTCCCCTAATACCTTGAGGAGTTCAAAGGTTTTCCAAGCCTGCGGCACTTGGCAATTATAATTACACAGTAAAATACCTAAGGTTAATGAATAACCTCTAAAGGAAGTTACTTCACATAATGACAGCAATTTCTCTGAACTAAATGTTAATAATAAGGCCTGTAATACTATGAGAAGGAAATGGTGGCAATTGGCAAATGGAACTCTGTTGCTTGGTAACAAGACCTGAGGTATGAACATTCTCTTTACCTCACGGGAAAGGGGTGGGTGGAAGGATTGCAGCTCCGGCCTGAACAATTTGAAAGGCAGGCAAGCTTTGGGAAGCCACCGGCCGTCCAGCAGCACAGAAAGTGGAAGCATATGTGGCAGATGACTGTGTTAGCAGAGAGACCGTTTGAGGGAGAGTAATCCCCCCAAGAACTGCTTAGCAGCGAGGTAAAGGAAATGGGGTGTAATCTATAAAGAGACCGAGGGCAACCTAGTTCACATTACCTGGTACAAATCACCGCTGCACAAATAGAACATTTCAGCAAAATCCACCCAAGGGCTAAATCTTCTCTTCTCCCCAGCCTCTCTTGCTTCTGTTTGTTCCAGCAGAGACATACACTTTGATCCTCTTGGGTTTGGCTTTTTTGTTTTTTTTTTCTTTTCTGTTTTAGAGCAACTGTGGCATTTGAGAGATGAATTATAAAAGGAATGCAATTAAGACAACCTAGGAGTGCAATGTTCCTTGTAGAGGAAAACTTTACACATTTGCACTGCAGGCGAATGAATCTCTCGTTGGGTAATTATTGGCAGTCTGAACTGAAAGATCCTAGAGACAACCTCTTCCAACTGATCGTTAATCAACAGGAAATAGCCTACAACAAGGTCATTATTACCTTAAACCATTACAGGAGCACACTCAACGAGAGGCTGAGATAAAACTAAGAATTTAAAATCCCTGCTGGTTTTATGGTAGTGGTTCTAAATTCCGCCAGAAGATCTGCATCACCTGGATAGCTTTTTAAAAATACAGATTTTGGGGGCCCCACCCCTGGACATTGGTATAGAAGCTCTAGAACCTTGGAATCTGCACTAAATTTACTAGTGTTCTGGTCATCAGCCAAATGTGGGAACCACTGCTCTAAACCATGCTAGGAGTCGTTTTTTAGGGGGTATCTGGCTGGCTTAGTGGGTTAAGTGGCGGACTCTTGATTTTGGCTCAGGTCACGATCTCAGGGTCCTGGGATCCAGCCCCATATTGGGCTCTGTGCTCAACGGGGAGACTGAGGATTCTCTCCCTTTCTCTCTCCCTCTGCTTTTGCCCTGCCCTAAGCTCCCTCTCCCTTTGCCCCACCCCTAGCTCATGCATGTGCTCTTTCTCTCTTCCTCAAAAAAAAAATCTTTAGAAGAAATTGATCTAAACAGTTTTAGAAGAAAACTAAATATATTCTACATATTTTAAGTGCATTGGTCAACCATGCTTCATTTTTTGGTATTAAAAAAAGTTTTAAGACTGAATGTTATGCCAAATACAAATTGACTTGCTGACTGTATCATCATTTAATCTGAGGTTACTTACTATAAATTTAGCGTCTTCCTAAGAAGGCAAAGAAAATCATCTGCCCTAGGAGCCTTAAAAGGCTCAACCAATGCAAAAACCACAAAACAGTCTGTCCCCTAGTTGTGGCTATTTTTCATAGTTCCTTGTCAAGAGCTAGTGAATGCCTTCTAGAAGCCCTCAGTAGACTTCCTTTTCCCAATTTTCCATTTACTACATGGTCTCTCTGACTTCTCTCACTGGCTCTCTGATTTCTTTAAAAATAATAACAGGAGCACCTCAGTGGCTTAGTCAGTTGAATGTGTGGTTGTCAGTTTTGTCTCAGGTCATCACCTCAGGTTCGTGAGAGTGAGACCCAAGTTGGGCTCCATGTTCAGTGCAGAGTCTGCTTTAGATTCTCTCACTCTCCTTCTCCCCCTGTTCTCTCACGTGCATGCTTGCACTCTCTTTCTCTGTCTCTCAAATAAATAAATAAATAAATAAATAAACTCTTTTTAAAAATGATAATAATTGGGATCCCTGGGTGGCGCAGCGGTTTGGCGCCTGCCTTTGGCCCAGGGCGTGATCCTGGAGACCCGGGATCGAGTCCCATGTCGGGCTCCCAGTGCATGAAGCCTGCTTCTCCCTCTGCCTATGTCTCTGCCTCTCTCTCTCTCTCTCTCTGTATGACTATCATAAATAAATTTTAAAAAATAAAATAAAATAAAAATGATAATAATAATCCTATATTATTTAGTTATGGGTCTTAATGAGCTAATATTGTAATGGCCCAATAACAAAAACATACCTTTACAAGAAATGGCTGGGTGAGAGGTGAGACTTCATTCAAAGGAATGACTCTTGAATAGTAAGAATATGAATTGGACAGATTCAGTTTCTGGCCCTGAATGTGACAATATCTTAATCATGGATTGATCCCTGAATCACTACAATCTTTGCATTAATTATGCAAAATGCAAAGAATTACATACTAATAAGACTATGTTCAAAGAAATTAAAAGCCATCCATTAAATAATCAAGAGACACACCATCAAAGGAATTAAAAATAAACATCATCAGAATGTATGGATAGCCTGAACCATAAAAAACAGTCCCCTACAAAAAGTGGAATTGACAACCTGATGAAAGCCATTTCCTTTTCCCCCAAATTCCATAGGAGTCATTAATGTGATTCTTCAGAAGCCAGAAGCAGGTTCACCGTAACCCCAATCCTAATTTATTGGAAGTTTCTTTAAAATCACTACTCTACCCTTCCATCCTTACCCTGGCACTGGCAAGGATCTCTGGAAACTTCTACTGTGATGCTGTTGACTCCCTTGACATTTAGGAGAATAATAACTCTCATCTCCACTCCTGTGCTCAAGGACATACACACACCTGCAAGATCACATGGACATGCTGATTCAACAGCCTACTTCAACTGAGGTTGCCCAACAGTTAAAAGCTGTGAGAGCTATTTGACCCCCACACTTCACAGTTTAAATAATGCCGACCTCACAGAATATGATGGCTCGGCAAGAGGAAGCTACTGCTTCCAGGACACTGCTGCACACTCATTCCCAATCACCTCCCTCTGTGCTCTGGGTACTCATGCATGACTCCAGTGATGCTCCTGCTATGCCACTGTTGACTTGCCTGGCTCCTGCATTGAAATATAGGCTTCTTGAGGGTGGGAAGTGGATTCTATTGTTTCACTTTGCAAGGTGGAACATAGTACTCCAGGTACTGTAGGGGAAGAGAAACTTAACCTCTACCCTCTTAGAGTCTCTGGCTGGGCCTGAGAATTAAATGGAGAATTAAATGGACATAAGAAAGATTGACAGGAGAAAAGCAGATGTGTTTAATATAAGTTTTACCGGACACAGGAGCCATCATAAGGAAATGGAAACTCAAAGAAGTAGCAAGTGCATATATATGAGGTTGAATAAAGAGATACAATTGTGGAAAAGTAACTAAAAACCCATGGAGAGACTAAAGGAAGATAGGAGTTTGTGGGTTTTTTTTTTTTTAAGATTTTATTTATTTATTCATGAGAGACACAGAGACAGAGAGAGGCAGAGACACAGGCAAAGGGAGAAGAAGGCTCCATGCAGGGAGCCTGACATGGGACTCCATCCCGGGTCTCCAGGATCATGCCCTGGGCTGAGGGAGGCACCAAACTGCTAAGCCACCCGGGCTGCCCAGATAGGAGTTACTTTAACAAGATCTGTTTTTACAGATTTCTCCCAGCCTCCACTCCCTGTCTCTGGTGATAAGAATATTCCTTTCCTCCTAGTCCTAGGAAGGCATCTTTCCCAGGGGAGTTTTATCTCCAGCTTTCAGGAAGTAAAGGGGAGATCAGAGTGCCCTTCTTGCACTTGCTGGTTTTTAGTGCCTTTAGCTCAAAATAATCCATATCCCCAAACAGCATATTTCCAGGAGGCATATTCTACTATCCTTCAGTATCAAGTATATTAAAAAGTTAAATACTTTTGACTAATGAGCGCCTAACGGTCTCTGTGCTGCTAATAGTTGCTTTCTCTATATTACCCATTGTTGTCCCTTGCTTTTGTTTGTCCTTTGAAAAGAAGACAACATATTTATTAATGCACTTAGTCAACCTGAATATGGATTATTACAATTGGTGATTCTTGTCCAGATAGGAAGCACTATTGGATTTGAAAATATGGGTAGAGGAGAGGAAACAAAAGTCAGCATAAAGAATAAAAACCATGGAGGGAAAGCATTTACCAATATTTCATCTTGTCCACAGGTTGAGCCTGAATAGTATTATTCCTTCTTACCCAAAGGATAGATGGTGATGTAGTGCTTGGTGATTTTGTTGAAAGGAGTTCATCCCATGAGCTACTACTAGTTATGGAGGACACAGTATGCATCCTATAGGAGTCCTAAACTGGATAGTGATATTTTCTTAGTAATCATTTGTCCTGTGCAAAAATGCACTACTTGAAATAAATCTATGGCAGTCCTGGCACTAACTTGTAATAGATTCACAAAGAGAGTAAGAAAGGTAAGGGGCAAGGTCTAGCGGTTTGACCACAGAATCTGAAATCAGAAAGACCCTGTTAAATTTCTGATTCAGTCATTTACCATTTGGATGACCTTGGGCAGGTTAACTAAGCCCCAGATTTCTCATTTGTAAAATGGTAATAGTAACACCCTTACCTTCTTGCAGGATTGTTGAGATTTAGAGATTACATAAAATAATGGGCATACTGGCACATAACAATGGTACATATGATTTCACTATCATGTGCTTAACAAGTGTTTGTGAAATGGAACAGACTGTTCTAACATATTTTGGAATCTCCCTGGCTCAGACACCATAACCCATGGTTAATACTCCTGGGACACACAACCTCCTTTAGACTCTCCTTTCTTAATACTCTTAACAAAAGAGTATTAGTTTGCTAAAGGTTGAGTCTTTACAATACAAAATAAATACATAAGAGATTAAAGTATTTTCCAGTTAATTTGATCAATTAACATGGCTAGACCACATAATTCAAATTATTTCTTGATTTGCCTGATTGAATATGGCCAAAACTATAAAACTGCTTCTGCTGGTGAGCATCAGGGACAGTCCTAAGAAATCTTACTGTTTAAATCATGGACCTTGAGGAACTGGGATTTTTGAAATCCTATCCGGGATTATACGCCAAAATGAAACAGCTTTAAGTTGAGTAGGCTAAAGCAGCCCAGCTTTGGTACAAGGGCCAATTCACATTATCCCCCAATCCTGTTAGAGCTAATAAAAAGTTTTCTCCCTTCTGTTAGAACAAGCCCTCTGTACTCACCCAGAAAAGTATATAAATCTCGATCAAGCAATCCTTAGTTAAACCATGTTCCAATATTCCTTGCTAAACGAGATAAATTCAGCCTTTATTTAAACCTCAGAGTTGATAGTCTTGTTGCCTGAAAAACAGAACCCATGTTATTTGTAGTCCTTAAGGCTTCTGTGAAGAAGCCCTGATCTTCTGAACGTCTACTTTTAGTTACCTCAAGAATTGGGGTTTCTCAAGAATTGGAGTTTCTCCTGCAAAGACCAAGTCCCTGAAATACTCTTATTCTGATAAAGTAGTTACTCCTGTCCTCTGTGCTCTAGAATACATACATGTGGTCACTGACTTAGAGTAAACTCTGAATACTGAGGTAATATCAAAGGCTACAGGGACATCTAGGTGGCTGGGCAGGTTGTCTGTCTTCAGGTCAGGTCATGATCCCAGGGTCCTGGGATTGAGCCCCACATCCGGCTCCCTGCTCAGCGAGAAGTCTGCTTCTCCTTCTGCCCCTTTCCCCCTCATATTCTCTCTCTCTCTCTCTCTCAAAAAAAAATAATAAAATAAAATTCTTTAAAAAAAAATACAAATTGGGTAATTTCCAGGAATTTGGGCTTATTAAACTTGACCTAGATGGACACAGATTAGGATTTTAAGGATTTTGTTCAATTCCCACTCTGGTTCACCTTCAAATCTACTTCCTAAGGACTGATAGTTCAGTCAGTACTCATGGCCTCAGGGTTGGGGGTGAATAGGGAAGGAGTGAAGGAAAACTGTTCCTCCGTTCAGGTCCACCTGTTGATTCTGACTGAAATCATCTTCCTTGCAGACACCAAAATCACAACTCTGTGGATTCCTTGGATTCCACTCAGTTCCACCCCTTTATCTCCTTCTCTGAGGATAGAGCTCCAGCTCAGCCCCCATAAGCAATCCCCTGTTCCATGGCTTCCTCATGCCATCTCTAAACCCACCATGTTCTATCAAGCTCCAAGTCCCCACCCAACTCTGTTCCCCATCTATCTTCCCATCATAAATCCCCTCCAAAACCTTACTAAGGTTTTAATCTCACATTTGTTTCTGACTTTTGGGAAATCACCTCTTTTAAGCCCTATACTTCTCCCAAGTACCAACAGTAGCATTTCTAAAATCAATCACATTTTATTACTCATCAAGGATGGGGTAACTCTCTATTTCCTCATAATTTTTAAACAAAGCCTAATTCCTGAATTTCCAATTGGTATCTGTAGTTTGAGGTAGTAATCCAGATATAGCAAAAATAAATAAATAAATAAAAATAAAACCTAATCCATTTGTAGTATTTGAATTATCTAATTTGACCATTCGTTTGATAAAATTAGCATAAAAATTTCCAGATTTCCATTTAGGATAGTGCATACATAACTGGTATCAAGATCAACTAAATAAAACAATTTTTATCTCTTTAAAAATAATACATTGAGCACAAGCTATGTGTAGGGGAGAAAAAAAAAAAACCTTTCCTCTAGTGTTTTAGGTTCAGTGACTGGAATCTGTGAATTAAACTGACAAAAGACAGATTAATAGGAAAGGTGTTTTTTTTGTTTTGTTTTGTTTTGTTTTTTTGTTTTTTTGGTTTTTTTTTTTCTGTACATGGGACAGGGGGCAAGGCTTCACAGAAGAGAAATGAAAAAACCCCAGAGAGACCCCGGTTCTTATATACCACTTTAAAAAAGGGTGATGAAGAGACCAAAGAAAAAAAGGAGCCCTGGTGAGGATGGGGATATATTTTAGGAAGATGATTAGGAAGTACATGGTAAATAAGGGTTGTTTAGTAGGGTGTGCTATGTCTCAAGTTAATAAGAACTATCTCAAGAGACTCACAGAAGAGAAGACTAACTTTACAAGGGGAAATTTCCTTTACAAAAGAGAAATTTAGAGATGCCTGTGTGGCTCAGTAAGTTAATAACATCTGCCTTCGCCTCTTGTCAAGGTCCTGAGATTGAGTCCCACATCGGGCTCCTTGCTCAGTAAGGAGCCTGCTTCTCCCTCTTCCTACTGCTCCCCGTTTGTGCTCTCTCTGACAAATAAGTAAATAAAATATTAAAAAAAGAGAGAGAGAGAAATTTAGACCCTGCTTTTAGGCAGATAGGGGGAGGGCAGGAGCTCCTCCTATGTTTGCTGTTTCTTAATTGCCTTTAGCTCAAAATAATCCTTATACCAACATGGCATTTTTGGGGTGGCATATTGTGATCCCCTTCATATGCAAAGGTGAATAGCATGCTGACTTTACTCTCAAAGAATTTATGCAAAATGAAGTCATTAAATTCTCCTAGATTTTATTATCTAGGGGAAAGAATGGTGGTACTTGGCAGGGGAGGAAGGGTTGTGTAACCAAAATGCACTATATTTCAGTTATGAGGCATTCACTGTGGTTTAATCAGAATAATATCCAAATTTAGTTTATACAGGAATGCTTCATTATCCCATCCTGAAAAAATATGTTGCATAGTAAGTTTAATCCTTTTCCAAAAACAGGTTGGCTAATTTTTGGATGACAGGAACTATAAATCCATTATTTTTGATGGAAGGAATAATAAAGTATTCCCTGTGTGGCTGAAAATCCCAACCAATTTCCCCAAACATCACTGAAACACTCTTAGGTGTCTATATAACAATGCATCAAGGATTCCTGCATACTACAAAACACTTAAAACACCAATTACCTAATTATTTAACACTTAATGAACTCATTAGTGGGCATCTTTGTATGCAGTACTTGATAATGTACAGAATCAGATATGAATTATGTTTTTCCTTCTGCACTGCCATAAACATTCACTCTAGCCTAAATAAACAATGAAGTGATATGTTAAAGATACATAAAAGTTCAAAAAAAGGCTCAGCAAAATAAAATAAACAAGATGATTATTTTTGAATGGCTACTGCTTGAAGAATTGCCTGAGGGAGGTTTGGTGGCAAAAAGCAGTAGTTGGTCTGTGGTCACTGTTGCTTTTTGGAGGTGAGAGAAAGTAGGAAGGAATGCATGCTTTATCACGTGATGCTTTTCTCCTAAAGCACCCTTCTTCTAGACTTCTTGGACTCACCCAATTTCCTCCTAGGCTTTTCCACTACTTAAAAGACGTTTCACTTAATAATATGGGGAAGATGAGAGCAATAATGGGCTATCCATTTCATCAACGTACAAACCTGATTCCATTGAGAGAACAGATGAAAGGAGTTTTTCTCAGACCCTAGGACAACTTAAAGTTTTGCTGGCTTGTATATGGAATGATTATAGCAAGTTGTAATTTAGATAATGAACTTCTTAATGCAGGAAGTTCCTAATTCAGGAAATAGGAGCTGGTGAAATTGAAACCAATTTATTAAATAAAAGGAAAAGCAGATACAGCCAAGTACTTAGAAGCTAGAACACTCAGTTTTTAAGGTTTGGAGTTAAATAGCATGGAAGCTATAACTCTTCAGTTTTCACGTTGTACCATCCTTCTAAGACTTTGTTTTAATCCTCTGAAGTTTAGAACAGATGCAAAAGATATCTGGAAAAACCAACTTAACTTTATTTCTAAACTTTTGCTCAAGATTTAGCTATAAACATAAACATTTAATTGCATAAACTGGTAACAGTTCACATAATGGACAAGCTTATATTTAACTGCCTAACACCGTATTTTCCAATCCTCTGGGACCAGCCTCCCCTCTGTCCCTAAGAAGAAAAACTGTGCCTCCTCCCAATTTGAATCCTTCCTATACATCTCATGTCTCTGGCTGTCCCCTTGACCACAGGGAGGTCCATGACCAAAACCCAGGCAATTGGAGTAATGCCTGCTGGCTCTAGAAATTGGCCCAGGAATGAGTAACTGCCCAAAGGTGAGCCTTTCTAGACTTCTCTTTTCAGAGATTCCCCAAACTGAAGGTAGAAGAAAGAGCTCCTTTCCTTTGCCATTGCTAAGCTTTCCCTAGGGATTGCCCTTAAAACTCTGGAGCTGCCTGTGGCCATCTGCATTCAAGAAGCCATCTGAAGTGACAGAGAGTGAGTGACAACCAAAGAAGCCAAGACTTAAGACAGAGAAATGGAAAGACAGTCCTGATACTGGATCCAGGGGACTCTGAAGCCAGCCCTACTTCTTTCTGTATATCAAGAGCCACCAAATTCCCTTTTTTGGATAATATTTTTGGAATCGGTTTCTGTCACTACAGCCAAATATACTGGTTAAGCAAACTATAGTATATTCATAAACTCAAAATTGTGTGGTCATTAAAATGATCTTACCAAAGTATAACTTTCAATAAAAATTAAATGAATGGATAGCACACAAAGAGGATCTGATACATTAAGCAGAAAAAAAAAAAAACCTAGTTACAATACAATATTCATGTACTAACTAATTGTGTTAAAAAGAGATGTATAGAGAAAACATTGCAATGATGGCTTTTTTTCTGGGTGTTGGGACATGTGATTTTTAAAAATAATTTTCCATATTTCATAATTTTGAAACCAAACCAAACCTTTGGCCCACTCTTTTTACAAGTCTATGTACAAATTAAAACATAATCACCCACCGATATACTTCTAATTTTGTCATGACCCTTTATTTCAAAATAAGTTTCCTTGACACATCATCCCTTTTCTTTTTCAAGCACTTGGCACTTTAAAAGATGACATTTATAAGGATGGTAAATAATCAGCACCTTCCCCAGGGGTTCATGGTTTTTTGGCTAGTGTAGCAGCGCATAAAAGAAACATTTTGATCTAAATGAAGTCACTCAGTAACTTTCTAATTATTTTTCTCCATAGTAACACATATAAAATATGAAAAATATGTTTATTCAAGGTTTTTTTTCTTCTTTTTCATAACTAGTTCAAAGAGCCTCAAGTGTATTTTATACCTCTTTAAAAATTTACCTTATAGATGGGGTTCATTTTAATACTGAAGTCTGTGGCTTTACACCAATAACCTGACTCTATTACTGCATTCCTGATGAAAAGCACTAATAGCTTAAAATGTGTCTTTCTTGAATTTTTTTTTCTCATGAAAATGACTCTGAAAGCTTTGGAAAGTGTTTTAAAATAATGTCATATGAAAAGTTGGCCTTTTATTAGACTGCAGACCACAGAAGAATCCCATGGAGTTTTTTTCTAATATAATTTAGCCCCTACATTCAAGAACTTAAGAGCTGGAGTACAGTTTAATAGGTAGACTTAGAGGCTTCTGTGCCTCCGTAATCCTTCTTTCATCAAAACAATGGCTATAATTAATATTTATGATTTTGCCTTTCACCTCGAAGGACTTCACAAATTGTTACCACAGGGCTCATGACACTTACTAATGAAGTTCAGTCTAGTAGAGAAATTTATAATCACCTTAAGTTTACTCCATAATAATATGGCTACAAAGGGGGATTGGGTAGTGTCTTGACCAATTCAACTCCCCATCACCAAAAGAATGACTCAGGAATGGGAAATCAGTCAGCCCATTCTGATTCCTCAAGGCTCACATCACAAGATCATGTTTTTTTTATTATGTACCAATGTGATGTCATACAGGGGTAGGCAAATTACAGCCCTAGGGTCTCTGGCCTCAATTTTATACACTACCTCCTTCCTAGTATCTCCCCACTCCCTACCCCCCAGAGAATGATTTTTACATTTTTAAAGCATTCTTTAAAAACAGAAAAGAAAGAAAGAAAGAAAGAAAGAAAGAAGAAAGAAAGAAAGAAAGAAAGAAAGAAAGAAAGAAAGAAAGAAAGAAAGAAAGAAGAAAGAAAATGTGACAGAGACTGTAGCCTGCAAAATCCAAAATATTATGGATCCTGTGGAAGCTCGGTATCTGTGTTGAGGTATTATTGGACTTTTTTTAGAATCAGCACAATGCTCTCTATTGAGGAGACAAGGACCCACCAAAGACCAAGTTCATATATGAACACTGTCATACACCGGATATTCATCAACAGCTGAAATCATCAAGGACTCCTACTGGACTACAGCACCACGCAACAGCACCAAAAGAGAGAGATAAAAAAGGAACAGAAACCAAGTCTTTGGTTCACATTTTGGGAGACCCACCAACGAGACTGAGTCCATTCAACTCAATCAGAAAGCCAACTAAGTATCAGCACAATTGCCCAGCTGTACACCTTCTCCCTAGCCTTTTGGCTAGTTTTATCAGGTGTTTATCCGAGAGGTATTCATAAGCCTTGCCTATCCTTACCAATAGTGAAGACCACATCAGTTTCCTAATATATTAGTAACAAATGTTGCTTTTGCATAAGGCATTGTGTTGAATGTTCTCTCTATATATGTCCTGTAAGCCTCCAATAAGACAGACGTTGTCATCCTCAGTTTACGAAGCCTCTTAGTGGCATACCCTGCATAATGGAGACCATCTGAAATAAGTTTAGTGAGTCTCATGGGAATGGTCTCTGATTCAAGTCAATCTTCCTGCCAAGTTCATTGGACATAGATCCCACGTGACAGATTTTTCCATCAAGAATCCATTAGAAACTGAACCCGATAAAATTTAGAAATTGTTCTTTGTTCTTTGTTATCCCTAACTTTGGAAGGGACAGTTAAAAAAAAACTACTTAACCACAAAAATGTACCCCATGTGGTGAAGATGCAGTCTGCATCATGATTTAAAGGCCCATCCTCCTCTAACTCCCCTGTTGGGAACCTAAGCAGCTGGCTAAAGGTGAACAGAAGTCAAAGGAAACTAAATTAAACACAGGGCCACAACCCAGCTATTGAGCCTGCTCATACAGTTTGAAAACGGCCCTAAGACCAGTAGTTTGTGGATCAGAATGAACACCCGCTGAGTCTCCCAGTTTCTGTTGTTTGTCCTCTCAAAAACACATCAACGTTCAATTGTATTTGCCATGCATCTGAACAGCACTCAGCATCTCGAAAGTGTGGTCCATTTGTGGCACATCAAGTCAGCCATTGTGCTTCTCCACGCATGTGGTATGCTGCCCAGATATGACACCTACTCTGAAGTTTGGCTGGTTCTTTTTAGCCCTTACTGGATTTTTTTTTTTTGGGAGGGGGGAGTTCATACAGAGATAAGAACCTCTTCAGTGACATGGGTGATGTGGGGTCTAGCTCCAAAATTTCTGCTCAATCCACAGTGTAGCTGTCCAAGGAAACTGAGAGTAATAGCATGAATTCTTGATTTGTAGAATTAAAGCTGCATGACTCAAGAAAAAACAAATTTTAAAGGGGAAAGAGATCTCCCCACCCTCTTTGCTGGACACGAAGCTGGTTCAAAGGCAAATTCTAAAACAGGCAAAGCTTGCTTTGACAGCCATACATCATTCTTTCCACAACCCTGTTCCACTTCCTGAATACCACAGTAAGCCTCCTCACCCCATTACTGGCCTGAAGCTACCATGCTCTCCCAGTGATGCATTCTCTCTCCCACTAGCCCAGAGCTCCTCAAAAACAGGAACCGAGTCTTATCCACCTTGGCATCCCTAAAACCTACCACAGTCATTGGCATATAAGAAGATGTATTTCTATTTCTACTCTCCAGCCATCAAAACTGCCATTTCTTCAACACCGATGTGTCATTCGCCTAGATACACTCAAGTGAGGAGGTTAAACTTATTAAATCCATTTTGTACTAGAAATGGAAGTAATACTATAAATTCATTATCTTGTTTGATCCTCTTATTTTCACATTTTATTATGGAAAAAATTTTTAAAGACTTATTTATTCATTTGGGAGAGAGAGAGAGAATGCATGAGCACATACACGAGCAGGGGAAAGGACAGAGGGAGAGGGAGAGAGAGAATCCCAAGCAGATTCCACTTTGCCCCTCTCGCCTCCTCGCATCTTCCCCACTTCCCCCTAATGTATGCTCTGTCTCCCTAAAATAACCAAATAAAATCTTAAACAAAAGCAAAATCCCAGATATTACATTGTCTCATTGATATTTATCTCTCACTTTTTTTTTTTTTTTTTTTTTTTTTTTTTACCAAAAAGCATATATTTGTAAGTTAAGCATGGAACTGGTTCTTTTATTCCAACTGTTAAGAATTTCTAAGTATAAATATTACCTCCAGTTTGCCTCCATTCATGAAAGATTAAGATATAAAATAAATATAATCAACTTACATGTAATCTTCCAACATATTAGAAGGATAAAGATTTTGCTTGTATGTAACTACTTACATCTGAGACATTTCACATTATTTTTCCCTTACCATCATAACTTTATGTAAGTTTTAAGGCTATCTTGAAATATGTATATTTTCAAGAGAGGGAAAGAAACAAATATAACAAGATAGATTATATTATCTTTTATATACAAAGTTCTAATTTTGTATTCAATGCTATATTTTAATCTTCCATTTTAACCATTTCGTGAAGAATCTGCCCACTGAATTATTAAGTTACAACAGGATAAATACAATATTCAACCCAAAGAGACAAAAATAAAAGGACACAGAGCAATAGTCTTCTCAACATGAGAGATTTTATTTTTTAAAATATCTTATTTATATATTCATGAGAGACAGAGAGAGAGAGGCAGAGACACAGGCAGAGGAGAAGCATGTTCCTAGGGAAGCCTGATGCAGGACTCAATTCCAGGATCCCAGGATCATGACCTGAGCCAAAGGCAGATGTTCAACCACTGAGCCACGCAGGTGCCCCAACATGAGAGATTTTAAAAATACTTTCATATTCTTAATCAGAATTTAAGCCCAAATTAAATTATTTTCATCTATATTTTATATCATTTCTTATATGCCATTTTTATATTTATAATTCCTTAAACTTTAAGTTATTTTTAAAGGCCAACAGCTGAATATTATCAACATGCTATACTACAAATCATAAATACCTCTAAACCACTTGCATTCACTCCCTAATTTTTTAGGAAAGGTTTTATCATCCTGATTTTGCTAAAGATGAAAGATTCTTGAGTGAGTAAATCACTCATCATCATGTAACTATAAAGTGGTGGAAACAGATTTGAACCCAGTTTGAATCAGGTAAAAATTCCATTTTTCTACATAGTGATGACTCCCCAACTTTCCACAAGACAACTGCTTTCTTAAAATATGACGTTCTCTAATCTAAATAAATCTCCAACTTGGTGGATCTACTTTCTCTCCCAGGTCAGTTCCTTTAACCCCACCCACTTCTGAACCCACCAATTTCTCAGAAACTCCAAGTTTTTCACTGAGAACAAGAACTGTGGCAGGAGGAAAGAGCTCGAGCAGTTGCAGGGTGGCCATCATTATGAGTGTTTCCTGTTACTACAAAATTCCATATGTAGGAAGGAAAAAACCTTCATTAAACAGCTATAACTAAAGAAGATTCAAGATAATAAGATTCACAATCAAAACTATAATTTAAGCAAATCATCAAAGCTGAAAGCACTGGAAGGGAAAAACTCATCACAAAAGAACTAAATCTTTTAAAGAGTAGATTTGTTTGTGCATCTCATCTGAAGCCTATTACCTTACATCATGAATTTTAAACTGGCCTGAAGACCAAAAATTGGTAACAACCCAAATCTATCAATAGTAGAATGCATTAAAATTTATGGTATATTTATAGTGTAGAATACTATACAACTACCCACAATAAAATGGATGAATCTTACATATGTTGCACAAAAACAGCAAGTTAGTAGAATAAGTCATTATGACTTTCTTGAGCTAAAGCTAAAAACCGGCAAAACTAAACAATAGTAGAACAAGAGAGAAAAGAAAGAAAATGATTACCATAGAGTTATAACAGTTACAATTCTGCAGCAGGAAGAGGATCGGAATTCCATAAAGACACATGAGAAGGGGCTGGGGGATGCTTTTCAGGTGTCGGTAATGTTCTATTTCTTGAATCGGTTGGTAGTTACACAGAAATTCCATTTTTAACCATTTATTCACACCTACATATGTATGGTTCTCTTTTACGAAAGTATATTTCATGATGTAAAATGTTTAGTTTTCTAAATTGCAGGACAGTTTTCCTGTAATTTGATTATATAGAGGAAAGAAAAGAAGGAAGTTACTAAAATTACTCCCAAGGCAAAGATAAAGAATGCTGCCTCTGTTCTCCCCTTTAGATTCTAAGTTGCACTGGGGCCTCTGGTTGCAATTCTTAACCTATAGTGGATGTTAAATAAATATTTGATGATGTTGAGGGCTCAAGTAATAACTTATGTAAACATCAGGAGCTGTTGCACAGAACATATTCTCATGGCACAATTTAAATTGACCAGAGGGATCTCACTATGGTATATGAGACTAACTGTACAATAAAAGAAAGTGTCATTAACTTGTCAATTTGACAGAGTTTGGGAGCTTGTTTTATTGTGGCAAAACCAGCGTTTGCAAAATGCGCATTCTTACAGAGTCAGTGGATCTGTAAATTAGCACAATATTTAAGAAGGACAATTTGGTAATACTCCGCAAAAGCCTTCAAAATAATACCTTTTGACTCACTTATAAGAATTAGTCTTAAAGAAGTAGTCACCGAGTTTGAATGCAAAGATTATGCCATAAGGGTATTTGGGGTAGCTTTCCTTGGAAAAGCCAAAAAAAAAAAAAAAAAAAAAAAAAGAGAGAGAGAGAGAGAGAGAGAAGCAACATAAATGTCCAATGATATGAGAGTTGTTAGACTGTGGTCCCTGCCTCCCTTCAGTGAACTCCATGCAGCCATTAAAACTGGTGTTGTGGAGAACTATTTTAAAGCATGACAGTATGCCCATAATATACTGTTATTTTTAAAATCTAGTCACAAAATTCTATGTATAATTTAATACAGACAGATAAATGGATAGATAGAACCAAACCATGCCAAAATTTAGCAGCTTCAAACAACAAGTAGCTTGTTCTCTCTTTTCCAGGAGTTGCCTGAGATGACTGGCTAAGAAACAGTTCCTGCGTTAATCTCATTTTGGAGACTACTTTGGGCTGACCAACTCATCCCACTTTGCCCAGAACCTTGTCGTCGGTTTTTTTTTTTTTTTTGTCTTTTTTTTTTTTTTTTCTTGTCATCGGTTTTAGCACTGACAGTCCCATATCCAGGAAACTCCCCTGAAGCCCAGGAAAATTCAGGTGCTTCATCTCAAACTAGCTGCCATAAATAAATGTACACCCAAAATGACAGCAGTGACTCTCGGTGGTAGGATTACGGATGAAATGTCCCTTCCACTATTTTACTTTTCTACATTTTGTACATTATTTCATATCGACATGTGCTTCTAAAACAGAAAAAAAAATTGTAACTAAAACTTCATTATCTATAATTCCAATCATTCGTTAACTGTTTTGAGTTCAGCAGCAGAGTGAAGCCTACCTTTGTATCAAATATAAAGAAATTGAATGATATAAATAAAATTGTCTGGAAGATGCTTAAGGCCTTACAATCTGGCTCAGTGTTTCCCAGTCTTGTTTCCTGCCCCACCCAACTGTAAGTAAGTCGGCTCCCCCTAGGTTAGGAACCACCATTCACCTGGCAATGATTCTAAACAAGGTGCAGAGGATGGAGGACTCCCAGGTTAATAAAATCAGTCCAACGTGTTTTGGCTCCCGTCTAAGAATCATTAAAACATTTTTTTTACAGCCAGGTTTATCTATTTTTTAAATATACCTTAAAATATTTTTCTAAAATACATTTTACTATCTCATATTCTTTCTTAGTTTAAATTTATGAAATTTTACTCCATTTAATATCCTAGCACATTCAGTCTAAGGCTTCATGTCCCACAAAAGTCAATTAAAGAATAAAATAATGTTTTAGGTACGTGGGCTGACCGTGGTAGGGACTTCAGATCTTTTATATAGTCTAGCATACTTGTTATATACATTCTTCTTTCCCCAGTTTAAAATTATCCCGTTTTCCCTATTCATTAGCTGAGCAACCACAGGCTAGACTTATTTCCTTTCTATAATGAGTGTTCTTATAAGTTTAATCAGTCCAACTCGTTGATGACATAGTCAGGTGCCGAAATTAAGATAATAAACTTAGCTAACATAATCCTCTCTTAGCAAACAAACTTCAGCCTTGTTTTCCTCCTTCCCTCTGAAATGTATGCATACACATAGACAGGCATGATTTTGCTTTCTGGGAACCTGACTTTCTGCATAAAAGATTTCCACCATATGACATTGCCTAATGCTTTAAGAGAAAGGCCATAAAAGGTGAACAGTATACTGTGATGGAAATGAGGAAAGAAGATGACATAGTGTGAGCGATTTAATGTTAAAGCTGAGTCTGTTCGGAATCGGCTATTTGTCTTTTTAAGCCACCAACTCTACATAAGTTACTGTACACCAACAATTTTAAAAACTAACAGCAACATTGTTCCTTACTGGCAAATCTGTATAACTTACTTGTGTGGCAAAGACGCATTCAACATGACAAAATGGAATATTCTCCTCTCCAAGAGTCATGAAAGAATTTCATTCCTGACACGGTTAGCTTCCTCGGGGTGGTATCCTTATTGCCTGGGCAATAGAAGGTGAAACTAGAAAAAGCTCATTTTCTTAAATAGCATTTGACCCTTCTTCCTGGAATCTGATTTTTCACTGCCATGTCTTACAGATTTGATTTCCACTAATACAGAAAACTGGCCCTCGCCCTCTGGAAAAGAGCGAATGGAGGGACTGTATCTCATTCCATGTGGGCTTTGGCAGGACAGTCTGGATTTGCTCAGACTTGGCCCCTCAGCCTCCTGAGGTCTCTAGGATTCGAATCCCCAGCAGTCTGTAACTAGGTCTAAGCAAGGGGGAACCAATGCTTTCAAAAGCAAGGAGGACTTTCTTTGTTTCATAAAAAAAACTTTCTGATTAGCTGCCAGTGGATTAGCCTCATCCCTTTGTAGGTGGTGGGCTGACACAACAGAGGGGAGAGGGGTTGAGCCCTCAAACACTGAACCATTCTATAAAGCTTATCTCATATGCCCTCAAACTTTGTGTAATGCCTGGGAATCCCAAGTAAGCAGGACAAACGCAGGCTGTGAAGGGTGACACAAAGTCAGTGGGCAGACGACCGGGAACAAAGAAAAGTGACAAAAACATTGGTTTCCTTTATAAGAGACTTTCAAAATAAGTTTGGTGGGTTTTTTTTGATCGAGCTTCCGTATCTTAAGATATTTCAAGACACAAATATGCCTGTTTTAAGCTCATGTAACTTTAGAGTTGAAACAAATCTTATAGGTCACCTAAGTATTTCATAAGTTCTGGTGCACACCAGAATCGCCTCAATGAGATGGGTCAAAATACAGATGCTCCAGGGCCAGGAAATCTGTATTTTGAACAAGCTTCCCAGGTAATTTTTGTGGCACCCCAACATCTGAGATTCACCGAATCTAGTCTCAGTTCCTATCTCCTGCAGGCATTTTCATAAAGTTACTGACAGACCATTCGTCATTGGCTCTACCAAACAACTTCAAATAATGTGCAATAAATCAGACAGCTGGTAAAGACTAGAAGTGTACAAAATACCCTACTTTGCAGAATATGCATTTTTAAAAAATATTTTATTTATTCATTCATGAGAGACACACAGACAGAGGCAGAGACATAGGCAGAGGGAGAAGCAGACTCCCTTTGGGGACCCTGATGTGGGACTCAATCCCAGGACCCCAGGATCACAACCTGAGCAAAAGGCAGTCACTCAACCACTAACCCACCCAGGTGCTCCAGAATATGCCTTTCTTGCTATATATCTACCAAATGTCAGTATATGCCCTTCGTGATGACTAAACAAATAGAAAATTGTTACTTAAATAGGAAATGTACAAATTGTTTTCAGTTTTTTATTTTCAAAGCAAATCTGTTGTTATATAACTTCTTTCCTGATTAAATTTGCTAAGCATGCCATACTTGGATAAATAACATGGTTTATGAAATCACTTAGGTTTCAGGACGTCTGCCTGTGGGGACGCCTAGTTGGCTCAGTGGTTGAGTACCTGCCTTTAGCTCAGGGCGTGATCCTGGAGTCCCGGGATCGTGTCCCACGTTGGGCTCCCTGCATGGAGCCTGCTTCTCTCTCTGCCTATGTCTCTGCCCCTCTCTCTCCCTCTCTCTCTCTCTCTGTGTCTCTCATGAATAAATAAATAAATAAGTAAATAAATAAAATCTTAAGAGAAAGAAATCACTTAGGTTTCTATTTGCCATATGCTTTTAATCAATTTGAGTATTCCAACTTATGTAAATTATCCTACCAATAGAAGGCTAAACAGTTTGATAATTTTTCAATTATCCTTCCCACCTGTGGATAATGGTTAGCATTTGATTTTTTATTCTGATACAGATTTACGTTATTCAACTATAGTCTTTGGCTATGCGAGCCTTGTATGAATCTTGAAAATTATGAAAATTAAATTTGTTATATAAATGAGCAATCATTTATTTTAATGAATGTGAATTTAAACATATGAAACATGTGCAGGTGTTTTGTAGTTATTACTTGTTGATCTGACAACAGTTGTTAGTCATTTCAGCAGAAAGCCCATCTGTGAATCTATTAGCCGAAAGTTTTCATTGCCATTTATGCACTCTGGCTGCCATTCACTAATTCTAAAACAGGAGCACCCCTCTCCCCACCCCCATACACACTAGTTGTAATGCTGCTTTGTTCAGAAGCCACATACATAAATTGAGGAGATCATGCTTATACAGTGCTGACACTCAACTAACTCGTCTTTTGACAATCGATAAAAGGTTCTTATTAATTTTTGTTGCTTTAATTTGGAATAAATGCAGTAAAAATCCACATGAGATCCATACCTGGCCTTTCCAGGGATTCAGTTATATTGCAGATCAAATCACATCCCCCAAGTATGTGATGGTGTAAAGTGAGCTCTCTCATTGTGACACTAGAAGCCAATAATATGGGTGTTTCTCATCTCTGGACAATGGGTTACAATGAGATTTCACTATCTCAGCACTAATCGCCTTAACACTACAAGTCCTGGTTAAGCACAGGCTTAAAGCTGAAACTGATTTTCCTGACCATTAGCTCTTTGGGCTTGCCTTTTCAGCTGTGGACCAGGAGATCCTAGATGCCTGCAAAAGAGCAATGTATTTTTTTTCTAAAATCCAAGGACACAAAGTCTATTTATTAGCCCAGCTACCTCAGATTTCTGCCACAACCAAGTCTTGCCTCTGTCAACCTATCTCCTGCCCTCCAATGTAATAACCTACCTAATGACAGCCAGGTATGATCAACTTAGCTCTGCTAATAGCCAAGGAAAAGCCCAAAGAGAATTTGCTTTCCCTTAGTAGTGACTTGGCTTTCCAAATGTGACCTTCTAGAAATGATGCTTCAGTTTCTGGTGTCTTGTATGGAATACTGACACGAAAATTGGGCTCCTGAGCCAAAGAGAAGAAAGAGAAGCACAGTGACAAGTCAGTAAGGGAATGAGGAAAATATGAATTAAGCAGAGGTTTGTAATAACCCTCAGTCATAATTCCTACCCTGGGGTTATACCTCACATTACCCTGGCCAAGGATAGATGTCTTTGGGGGAAAATGTAACAACTAAATAACAAGGCTTTTAAGTAAACATACTAGCCCTTATTTACAAGTTCAAATGCTGTCCTCCTTGGTAGACTTCTCCATATCTGGAGAAGTTATTTCACCAATGCTACCACTGTCAAAACATTGTGGGTCTCCTCCTTTAGAACGGCCTTTCAAGTTTGTCTTTGGCCAAAATAGTATTATCCAACCAGACAACCCTCACTTACTGAATATTCTTTGTTGTTTTTAAAAACAAAATCCATTAACATAGGATAGAAATGTATTCTCATTTAGGATATTCGTTCCTTCACTGAATTATTTGTTCATTCATTTCTTTAATCAGCAACTATGTACTGAGTGTCTACCAGTCACCACACATTGTACTGACCACGCATACACGAGAAAGTCCTCCCATAACAAGCACACAGTGCAGTAGGAAAGACAGAAGTACATGCAGTGAATTAAAATATAGGAAGATACGTGCCAGGGATCCCTGGGTGGCGCAGCGGTTTAGCGCCTGCCTTTGGCCCAGGTCACGATCCTGGAGACCCGGGATCGAATCCCACGTCGGGCTCCCGGTGCATGGAGCCTGCTTCTCCCTCTGCCTATGTCTCTGCCTCTCTCTCTCTCTCTGTGACTATCATAAATAAATAAAAATTTAAAAAAAGGAAGATACGTGCCATATTCAAGATATAAAATGAATGTTATTTACAGTAACACAAAAGAGGGAGCAATAATTCAGCTTGGGTGGTTAGGGACCATTCACTGAGATGGTAAATCTGAGTATAATCTTGAAGGAATTAATTCGTGAGATTCAACAGGAAGAAAAGAATGATAACAAAACAATTCGAGGTTGAAGTAATAATATAAATAATTAAACCATAAAAATGTACAGAGGTAGGAAGAGTCCAAGAAAATTTCATGGGGGAAGAATAGTCTTTTCAACATACGGTGTTAGAACTGAAAATTCACAAGCAAAATATGACTTCAGCCTCAAACTCCACACTGCACACAAAAACTAACTCAAAGTGGATTAAATACCTAAATGAAAGATCTAAAATCATAAAACTCTTAGAAGAAAATTCATAAGCAAATCTTTGTGATCTCAGGTTAGGCAATGATTTCTTACATATGACCAAGAAGCATAAGCCATCAAATAGAAGACTAGCAAGTCAGACTAAGTCAAAATGAAAAACATTTGTTTTTCAAAGGACACCATGAAGAAAGAGAGAAGGCAACCCACAGACAAGGGAGAAAAATATTTGCAACTCCTATACCTGATAAAGGACTTACACTTGGAATATATAAAGAACTCTTACAACTCAACAACTTAAAGACAAGTGAACCAATTTAAAAATAAGCAAAGGATTTAAATAGCATTTCTCTAAAGGAGATAAGTGAATGACTAATGAGCATGTGAAAAGATGCTCAACATCAATACTTATTGGGAAAATGCAAATCAAAACCATAGTGAGATATGACTTTACATGTAAGATGGCTATAATTTTTAAAAAAACAGACAATAACAAGTGTTGGTGAAGACATGGAAAAATTGGAACTCTTATATGTTACTAGTATGAATATAAAATGGTACAACTGCTTTGGAAAACAGTTTGGCAATTCCTCAGAATGTTATACACAGAGTTACTATATGACCAAGCAATTCTACCCCCAAGTATATAATCAAGAGAAATCAAAACATATATCCATATATCAAAACATATATCCACAAAAGACTTGTACACTAATGTTCATAGCAGTATTTTTCATAACAGCCAAAAAATGGAAATAATCCAAATGTTCTTCAGTTGATGAATGGATAAATAAAATTGATATCTCCATACAGGGGAACATTATTTGGTCATAGAAAGGAATGAAGTAAGGATGCACGATACATGTTGTATCAAAAAACATCATACAGAGTGAAGGAAGCCAGAAACATATGCACAATACCACATGTTATATAATATCTTTTATTTTTTATTTTTTTCAAAGATGTATTTATTTATTCATTCAGAGAGAGAGAGAGAGGCAGAGACACAGGCAGAGGGAGAAGCAGGCTCCATGCAGGGAGCCCGACGCGGGACTCGATCTGGGGTCTCCAGGATCACGCCCTGGGCTGCAGGCGGTGCTAAATCACTGCGCCACCGGGGCTGCCCACTATCTTTTATTTTAAACGTTCAGAATAGGCAAGTTTGTAGAGGAAAAAAAAGTAAATTAGTAGTTGCCTAAGGCTAAGAGGTAGGATGGAAGGAAGTAGGAGGGAGACGGGAAGTAACTGCTAATGGGTACAAAGTTTCTCTTGGGAGTGATGGAAATGTTCTAAAATTGCATTATGGTGATGGTTTCACAACTCTACATATTCTATAAATCACTGAATTCTCCACATTCAATGGATGAACTTAATGATGTGTAAGTATGTCACAATAAAGCTTTTAAAAAATACAAAGGAATGACCCTATAACTTACCATCCAAACAAGGACACTTTTGAAAGTGCTAAATATGTTGAACCAGCCAGGGCCTCAGGATAACAGGTGTTAACCTAGACTGTACAGACAAAATGGGGATGTAGGCTCTGTCTAGCTTTTAATAACTGCCTGAAAACAGAATATACGAAGGGGATAAAGAGAAGGAAGGCTAGAAAAGTAATACAAGGTCTGATTGTGGAAAACTCTGAAAGTCATGCTAAGGGATATCGTCAGGGGAAAAAAGACAACTCTGGCAACAGCATGGAGAATTAACTGAGGGAATATAAAAACTGGGCATAAAACTAGTGAGAAGATGTTTCCACAGCCAAGATTAAGAGATGGTAAGCAGCTAAATTAGGACATGGGCTGTAGGGATGACAATAAATGGACAGATTTAGGAAATATTTTGGGTTAGAAAGTCTAAAGGCATTTCCTACAGGAGAGTTCCAAAAACAAAACACACACAAAAAAGAATCTTCAGTAATAGCAGCATCCCTGAAATAAGTACAGAGCTTTCCAAAGTTATTACTGTGGAAGAACACATTCTGTTCTGCTTTGTTTCCTACGAGCCCTGCATATATGGTGGGCCAGACCTATGCAGTACATCCTGAATGTACCCACTGCTTTATGAAGTTGCTTTAAAATCTGACCTGCCTCGTTCACAGTATCTGCAAAGTCAGAAAAGAGGAGGAAAAGCCAGTAAACAGTGGTCCAGTGGGTAAGCTGGATTTCTTTTTGTTTTTGATTGGCAGTGGCTTATAACTCAGCTGTCTCAAGCAAGCAATTTCAAAAAAACATACTGCATGGAAGTAAACATGGAGTGGGAGTGGATGTCCTTTGCTATGGTTCTAGATAATATTTAAAACTATATTGTTGTAAAACCAGGCTTAAAAATTAAATGATTTCATGTTTTGAAAACCTTATCCAGTAAACCATGTTTTGTCATCCTTACCCAGTATCAATAACTTTACCTTAAATAAATTTTATCTATGGGCTCATGAATGTGGCTTGTACAAACTTAAGGCATACATTACATCAAATCATCTGAGCACGTATTAATTGAAAACCAGAGGATATGAGAAAAAAAATTATTAACTACTCCCATGGTAGATAGGGATCAGGGTCTAGAGAACTGGAAAGAAATGGACTCAAAAGAAAAACCAGTGAACCAAATCATCTCCCGGCTTCCAACCTCCAGGGCTATGGAATGAAATCTTTGCCCCAGGGGCTCATAAACTCATTTGCCTAAATTAGAAAGTTTAGACTCTATTCCCAGAAGAAAAAAAAAATTACATGTTGGGAGTTAAAATAAGGAGGGTAAAAAACAAAACAACTGTGATTTTAATCCCAAAATACAAACAAGGGGATGGGATAGACTGATGATGCAGTGAACATGAAGCCCAGACTCCCCCAAGGTCATGGCCCTCTCTTATAACTGCAGTTTCAGATAGTATGCAGCATCTTGCATTAGATAAACAATAGAGGATTAATCACGTAAGATGCTCGAATGGTTTGTGTAAAATTTATGGATGTTTGGAAGGTCCACAAAATAAATTTTCAGACAAACTGAGCTAAAGACGCATTTCCTTGTTACCAGTTGAAAGTATAAGAAGAGTGTGTGGATAGGGGATGGCGGCCAGCTGTTTTTCATCTCCACCAAGAAAATAGGCTGAATTTGTTTTTAAATACTAGGATTTGACCAAAAAAAAAAAAAAAAAGAAGAAGAAGAAGAAGAACTTTCCATCCATAATACGCCATCTAACACCAAAAGGGTACATCCATAAAAGACATTGCCTCTTTCCATTAAAAAGTCTTAAAAAGACAAATACCTTAGGTTGCTGGGTGGATCATCTCAGAAAGGAAGAGTGTATAAAGTAGTGATTCACTGAAAAGTGGCTATCACTTGATGCCAGTTTCTTTTTTTAAGATTTTATTTATTTATTCATGAGAGATACAGAGAGAGAGAAAGGCAGAGACACAGGCAGAGGGAGAAGCAGGCTCCATGCAGGGAGCCCGACATGGGACTCGATCTCATGTCTCCAGGATTACACCCCGGGCTGAAGGCAGTGCTAAACCGCTGAGCCACCCGGGCTGCCCGATGCCAGTTTTTGATGTGGTTTTCTATTATCTGGTTACTCTTAAACTGGCAACCAAACAACTTCAGGAGAAAACAAAAATTAGAGCTCTGCTTTTTCGTTTCAAGTTAATTTTCAGATAATTACTCCAATTAAAACTCTATTTTTTTTCTATTAAAACTGATAAAACATTTGATACCAAGTACATTTAATACTAAATACATTTAGGAAATAAACATACGCACAGCCCAAAAAATGCTTTGGGAAGAAAGCAGCTGTGGGAGACTAGATTGGTATATTACTGATACAGGAATGGATATATAAACCAAGATGACAAATGAAAAACTATAACTATACCCAACTATCTGTAAGAATCTAATATATGGCAAAGTAAACTCACAGAAGGGAGAAAGGAAGGATTTTTTTAAATAGCGTTGTAATAAATAGATAAATAGATAGCAAGTAAGGAAAAGGTCTTTTTTTTTTTTTTTTTTTTTTTTTTTTTTTATAGAGCCCGCAAGCAGAGGAAGTGGCAGGCAGAGGGGAGAGAAACAGACTCCCCTCTGAACAGAAAGCCCTGCTGCAGAGCTAAATCCCAGAACCCTGGGATCATGACCTGAGCTAAAGGCAGAGGCTTAACCAACTGAGCCATCCAGGCACCCAAGAAAAAAGTCATTTTTAAAAAAGACTTTATTTTTTATTTATTTACTTATTTGTTTGTTTATTTAATTATTTATTTATTTGACAGAGAGAGCACAAGTAGGCAGAGTGGCACGGAGAAACAGGCTGAGCAGAGAGCCTGATGCAGGCCTTGATCCCAGGACCCTGGGATTATGACCTGAGCTGAAAGCAGATGCTCAACTGACTGAGCCACCCAGGTACCTTAAAAAAGTCATTTAGATCCATACCTTAGCCAACATTTAAAAAAAAAAAATGAATTTATACATTCATTCAACAAACTTGGAGGCCCAACTCTATAGTGGATATGCAAAAAGGAAACATCCAGTTCCTATTCTTAAGGTGCTCACAGTATAATGGAGACAGATAACTATAAACAGAACATTACAAAATAGCATGGTAGGTAGAGGAAAGTTCAAATTGCCCATTCTGCTGAGATTGGAAGGATAAATAGCGATTAGCCAGGCAATAGTAAAGCAGCATTCAAGAAGCTAGATGATTCCAAAATTCCAAGTCCTCCGCAAGTTGAGAAGGATAGATAAGAGGAGCAGGAAGAGAGGAGGGGGCACAGCAGGAAACTGAAGCCAAGGAGGGAATCCACAGACAGATCACCATGGGTCTTTAATTATATCTTCAAACGTATGGGGCTGCATGTAAGGATTTTAAGATAACAAAGTGGCATGAAAGGGGCGCCTGGGTGGCTCAGTCGGTTTAACATCTGCCTTTGGCTGATCCCAAGGTCCTGGGCTGGGGCCTGCTATGGGGCTCTCTGCTCCACGGGGAGCCGGCTCCTCCCTCTCCCTCTGCCTGCAGCTCCTCCAGCTTGTGCTGTCTCTCTGTCAAATAAATAAAGTCTTTAAAAAATCAAAAAACAAACAAACAAAAAAAAAAACAAAAGAAAGTGGCGCGATCAGATACGTGGTTTAGAGAGCTCACTTCGCGGCTCATGGCAGAAATTTGCAGCAGAGGACAAGCTATTTGCCACAAGGTCAGTTGGAAGGTGATGGTAAAGGGGGAAAAGAGGAGAGTGTGAATTAAGGCCAGGCAGCAGGGAGGGAGAAAGAGAAGCCCAAAGTTATTTAGGGAGTAAACTTGATAAGCCTGAATTACCACATCTCTCGCATTTTGGTCTGAGCTAGATGGTGGTACAATTCATCAGAAAGGAGAATTCACGTGGGAGGTAGTTTGGTGCAGTGAAAAGTGATAAATGCAATTTGGGGCATGCTGAGGTTGGAAAGCTTGTGGGACAGACATCCAAGGTGAAGGGTCCATTTACAAAGCTTATTTTTGTGCATTTGAGAGTCATCAGTAATATGAGTGGTAGATGAATACACTCTATTCATTTAAATATAAGTATTATAATGAATACCTACTATGTTCTGAGCTCTGGTCTAGACTCCAGGGGTACAGCAAAAACCTAAACAGGCAAGAGCCCTGCTCCCACAGGTCCCACATTCTAATGGTGTGAGGGGGTCAACGATGGGGAGACACACAATAATCAGTTATATATGTTAGTTGTGATAATATCTGTAAAGAAAAATAAATTAAGAGACTAGGGAGTGACTGAATACAGGTACTGGGCTAGGACAGGTTGGACTACGACAGGTAAGGCAAGTGAGGTGCTTAGGGTACTGACTCTGAACTTGCCTTCTTAAATTTTCTGTCCTGCATATCTTGCTTGCCTCACCCTAGTCCCAGCCCTAATTGGATATCTGTCTGCTTTTTTTTATGGATAACCACAAAAATATTTATTCAAAATGTGACATCTGGCTACATAACTAAGAAAAGAAACAAGCCAGGTATCCCCATACCTGGGGAAAGAACATTCTAAGCAGAGAAAATGGTGTGTGCAAAGGTCTTGATGCAAGAGGGTACCTAGTATGTTCGAGAAAGATCTCCCAGAAATCTCACTATGGGACAATGTACAGAGGAGATGAGAACCAAAGATAGAAGCCCTAAAAGAGCACAATAAGGGGTAAGCAAAGATAAGGGAGGCAAAAAGCCTGTGTAAAAAAAAAAAAAAAAAAAACTAAGGAGAGGCCAGAGCAGTGAAAGAAAAAACAGGAATGTGCCCTATCACTTCAGAGATCAGCTAAGAAGCAACAAAAATATTTTACTGTTGGCAACAAGGAATTTGTCCTGCCTTTGAGGAAAGCAATTGCTGACTGACTCGCAGAACTTTCCTAAACCAAGTCCACACCAGAAGAGAAATTACGGTACACACTTCTAAATAACCACTTTCTGGTTTTGAAGGTCACCATAATTATTTTCATTTTGGACAAATCCAAGCAATGCCAAATTAATAATAACTGTTCAATCTGAGTAACTTCAACCCAGATGTGATAGTATTATAGGAACTGATTCAAAACCAAAGGATCTAAATTCATGTCCCAACTAGCCAAAATCCTCTCCCATAAGCGGGGTCAGTTGTCAAAGTCGCCTTTCCCTATGGGAATCCATAGTCTTATTTCCTGATCTTTAGTAGAGGCCCAGGTGGGTCTCTTGTAACACACTGGCTTTAGAAGCATCCTGAGAATGCTTTCCCCAACCCCAATCTTATCCCCCTGGGTTAGATAAATGACCATCATTTGTTAACTATGAGTGAGCATGAAGCTGCAGAGTCAACTAACATCAATACTCTGCTAGGTGTTGTGCACCTTTTACTGCACTCCAATGCTTTAGGGAAGTTGTGGCTTTACAGTTACATCATCAAAATCCACTTACCAACCAAAACCAAATGACAAATATCAGTGAGTGTGTGGGTTTTCACGCTTAATTAGAATCAGAAAGGGAGACCATAGCCATAGAAAAGGCTCATTATATAAAATCAAAAGAAAGCCAAGAACTTTAATATCCCCAAGCTCACACCTGCCCATGGAATATAATAATAATAATACTGTATTCCATTTATCATTTGGAAGAAAACCCCATAAAATTTTAGAACTGCAAGCAAAGCTCTCTTTCCCTTAACTTTTGAATTTCTGAACAAATTTGTTTACAGAACAATGCTTAAGCATGTAAAAATACTGATCCTCCCACTCCCACATTTTTAATTTCTAACAAGATAACTTGAAAACAGCTTAGAGAGATTTATCTGCAAAAAATATGAATTATAAGCCAGACCTGCTGGCTGACACCTGCTCCTGGCTCTTCCCTGCCCTGAAATGGCTGACTTAAAGGGAAATGTAGCAAGAATTCATAGTTAAGGGTCAACTCATGGACTCAGGGCTGAGATGGAAGAAACTACTTGGATAAGAAACAGAAGATCCTTGCAGTTGCTCCGAAAGCTTCTCAGCGGTAGCCTACAGAGTAATTAATTCACATCCAGGTGTTTCATGTATGTTATGTATGTTCTTAGAGCATGTCAGGACAACCTAAGAGCAGGAGTCTGCAACCACATGGCAGGGATGAGTGTCTTCTAAGAAAACTATAAGTGGACTATGAGCATTTCACCCAAATGTTTGCATGAGAATTAAGAGACCAGACATCCGTCTCTTCGCATAAATGTATTAACATGCCCAAGATTTAAACACCTCAAGATGATAATACCTCAACAATCTCTTTTCCAATGTGTCAGCTTTATACCTTCAAAACCACAATCAACTGTTTCCTGTGTAATCTGTGTTCAAAATGGGAAATCGTCTGCTTTTCACCGCGCAGGTATCCATTCAGCTTTTTCCTCTAACTGCCTTGTATTAATTACTGTAGCTAGAACAGTCCAGCAGGACCCTTGACTGCCATGTTTTAAACAAAAGCTGGGACAATTAAAAAAATAATAATAATAAGGTCATGTGGGTGGACAGCTGGTTGACCTCATTCCAGACCGGCTTGGGGTGGGGGGGGGGTGTTCAGAAGTTACTAAATGCACCCCTGGCCCCCCCGAATATATGCAGGCCTCAAGCCCAACAGGATAATCAGAAAAATCCATCCCGTGAAATGTCAACACGCGCAGAGGCTCTATGGGGCAGAGTCGTCCGCGCCTCTGAAACTCTGCAAGTGTACGTGCACATCTGCACAGCCCGGCGTTGCGCACACTCTAAGCCACAGCTGTGGAAGCACAAACACGTGCGCGGCCTCGTGCGGCGGCAGCGGCCTTGCAGCCCCGGGAAGCCGAGGGGCCATCCTTGCCCGGGCTCCCGGGGCCTAGAGGTCTCCGCAAAGCGTCAGGAGCCCCCGCAGACCGTCAATCGTCCCCCCTCCCCAGGGAAACCGCGCTGAAGGCGAGGCGTCCTGACCCCCCCGGAATCTGACCTTCAGCGGGGGAAAAGGAAAAGCCAGGGGCCTCTGAAAACGAGGTCTTGCACAAACTGTTCAACAGGGGAGCTCAGTCGTTGAGCTCCTGCCTTCGGCCCAGGGCGTGACCCAGGGGTGCCGGGATCGAGTCCCACGTCGGGCTCCTCGCATGGAGCCTGCTTCTCCCTCTGCCTGTGTCTCTGTGTGTGTCTCTCATGAATAAATAAAATCTTAAAAAAAAAAAAAAAAAACTCTTGAACAGGGGAGCTCGGTGGTTGAGCACCTGCCTTCGGCCCAGGGCGTGACCCTGGAGTCCCAGGATCGAGTCCCACGTCGGGTTCCCTGCATGGTGCCTGCTTCTCCCTCTGCCTGCGTGTGTGGCTGTGTGTGTGTGTGTGTGTGTGTGTGTCGTGAATAAATAAAATCTTAAAAAAAAAAAAAAAAAAACCCTCTTGTACAGGGACGCTCGGTGGCTGAGCATCTGCCTGCAGCCCAGGGCGTGATCCTGGAGGAGTCCTGGGATCGAGTCCCACGTCGGGCTCCCTGCATGGCGCCTGCTTCTCCCTCCGCCTGTGTCTCTGCCTCTGTGTGTGTGTCTCTCTCTCATGAATAAATAAAATCTTTAAAACAACAACAACTACTACCCTTGAACAGGTCTGCGGCTGCTCTCTGCCTAAGCTCAGAGGACACAAGGGCACAAGGGGTGCCCCCTGGAAGGGGCTTACCAAGCGAGGCAGGCTCCCTTCCAGGGCTGACCTGTAAAGGCGGGTGTGGGGGGCGCAGAGGCAGGGCTGAGCCCCGCGGCAGCTCCGGGTCCCCCACGGACGGCGCCGCGAAAGGGGGAAATGGCAACAGTTAGGAGCGCGCAGCACCTTGAGTAAAGGGAACGGCGCATTTCCATATTTTCAGACAAAAGGGGTTCTGCACCATCTGTCCCCGTCCGGCTGCCCCCTGCTCCACGCCGAGCGGATTTGCGAGGGATTCAAGTGCACCTTTCAGATTAAATAGTCCCTCGGCGGCTTAAGCCCGGCCGGCCAGACAATGGCCGCGCGAGCCCCTTCCTCCTTCCTTCCTGCCGGCCGTTCCGCCTCACCACACTCGCTCAATGCGGCCGCTCCCGGCGCGCGGAGCGGACTTGACCGCAGCTAAAACCAACAAAGGCAGATTCTGGTGGGAGCGGCGGAAGCGCCGGGCGCCGAGTCAACAAGCGGGACTCATTGAGATGCAAATCGCGCGGCCGCGGCCCCGGCGCGCCACCGCCCGCCCCTTAACTTCTCAGCCCCCGCGCCGCGCCGCGCCCTGCACCCGCCCGTGGCCGCGGACCCGAGCGCAGGCCCCGCGCCCCACCCCCACCCCCGGCCGCGGCGCTCGGCTCCCCCCGCAGCTCCGCCGCAGGCGTGCGGGCCCCAGCGCGCGTCCGCCCCGGCGCACCCCGGCCGCAGCACCTGCTCCAGTGTACGTGGACTCCAGTTCACCCTGGCCCCAGCGCACATCAACTCCAGCGCACGTCGGGCCCAGCGCGCATCAACTCCAGCGCACGTGCAGCCCAGCGCACATCAACTCCAGCGCACGTCGGGCCCAGCGCACATCAACTCCAACGCACGTCGGGCCCAGCACACATCAACTACAGCACACGTCGGGCCCAGCGCGCTTCAACTCCAGCGCACGTCGGGCCCAGCGCGCATCAACTCCAGCGCACGTGCAGCCCAGCGCGCATCAACTCCAGCGCACGTGGAGCCCAGCGCACATCAACTCCAGCGCACGTCGGGCCCAGCGCACATCAACTCCAGCGCACGTCGGGCCCAGCGCGCATCAACTCCAGCGCACGTGCAGCCCAGCGCGCATCAACTCCAGCGCACGTGGAGCCCAGCGCACATCAACTCCAGCGCACGTCGGGCCCAGCGCGCATCAACTCCAGCGCACGTGCAGCCCAGCGCACATCAACTCCAGCGCACGTGGAGCCCAGCGCACATCAACTACAGCACACGTCGGGCCCAGCACACATCAACTCCAGCGCACGTCGGGCCCAGCGCACATCAACTCCAGCGCACGTGGGCCCAGCGCACACCAGCCCCAGCGCATCTGGACTCCAGCGCACGTCGGCCCCAGCCGTCCCGCAGCGCATGAAAACTCCCTCCACGGCGGAGTCAAAAAAACAAACTAAAAGGAGTTCCAAAGTTCCACAAAAAAAAAAAAAAAAAAAAGTTCCACAGTGGCGATTAGCCTTCCCCTTCCCGAAGTATTTCCTCACTTAACTTTAAGTATTAATTCACTTAAATCCTGTTCTCTTTCTTTTATCCAGAAAGAACTAGACAAAAAGAAAAAAAAATTTTTTTTCTTCTGGTGCTGAATACTTGTAGAAGGAAGTTCTTGCTGATGTCCTGTAAATGGCTTAAGTCAAAACAAATCCCGTTTGGCTTTGGGGTGCTGCCCGCCCTCCCCCCATTCCTTGGGCCTTTGCTTTACGTTGACTAGATAATACTGTCAGCTCCTGATTTATTTTGCGCTTTCCCTAAGGTTTAAAGTTGATGTGAGCACTGTTAAAACTCCTAGAGAACCTACAAAGGGGAGCGGGAGTAAAGATAAGCTTTTACAGAAATACAAGGCTAATTTAAAAAAAAATTTTTTTTTAGCAAAATATGAGCTATTAGCAATGGCTTTTTTTTTTTTTTAAGCTAACCAGTATTTAAAGATCACCTGAAAACAGAAGTTGACTTTCTCTACAGGATATACATATTTGTCTGCTGTACCAGACTCTGAGGAAATGGGGATGGATACGCCTATACCAAATACAATGAAGGAAATATTTATTTTCAAATCCCCTAATTTTGTAAGTTTACCAGAGTATAGTTATATTTGAACATATAATACATGTGTGATTTACTCAAAAACACAAATTTCTTTGCTAAAAAGCCAAGTAAAGGAAGATTTACATTCTACCGCTTTTTTTTTTCCTTCAAATTATTTGGTAAAGCAAAGTGGAATTACATTTAAGAAGAAAAAATAAATTTCGTAGCTGAAAATGTAAAGTTAGAAAATTTTATAATTTTTTTTGGTGCAAAAAGGTGGTTTTATTAAGAAAATTTTATGATTTTTGAAGAACAGGTGTCTTCTGTCCTTTTTCTTTGTTGATTTGGTTTGATTTTGGTAGTGCCTCCCAACACACCTACCCAATGCATGCCCAAACAAACATAACTTTTGGCCTATTTAATAAGGGATCAATATTGTTGGATTGGATTGACCTGAGTTAAGTAAATTTAAATTGAGTTGAGTTGGATCTACAAAACAAGACATTCAGAATTACACTCTTGGCATTAGTGTAATGGGATTTCTTCTGTAGTGTGAATCTGATAGTTCTGCTTGTCCAAGATCCATTTCCACCTTAGTGTAGACACGTCACCTGATTTTCATCCGGAAACTACCCTCCCCCACTCATAGACCAAGTGGTTCACATCAATGGCTTCACAGTCACAGCTAGTCCATAGGATGCCTTTGTGCAAATCAGAAAAATACACCCCTTCCTCCAGGCAGATGAGGCCCTTGTCCAGCAAAGAGCGGGGTCTGCACTATCCTGTCAGCCAGAAGCTTTGGGCAGTTCTGTTCTACTCACTCAGCTCTTCCTGTTTCCAGCAGTACATTCATACTATACTGGCAAATCAGCCTACTCCAGTTCTCAGGCCACAGCAAAGAGTTTCAGGAACAGGTATGTGAACCAAGTTGAGCCCAGGAAAGTTAGCCAGAGAAACTTACCTGTAATTATTAGAAAAGAGGCATTAAACATTTCTGATGTAGTTGATTAAATGGTGGCAGATAGACACACGTGACCGATCATCACTGTCACCAGTGGAGAAGAGTCAGCCAAAAGCAAGAGATAGAATCCAAGTGAGAGATTATTCAGCCTCATCTGAATCAATCATCTTTTCAATTACATGAGCCAATAAATTCCTTCTTTGAATAAATGAAATTTATTGATTTTCCATCGTTTGCAATCCAAAAGAATCTTGACCAACGTGATTACCACAGTAGAGAGAGGTAAATCTCACGACAGACATCATGCAAGTGAATTTATTTTGGATTTTGCTGTCAGTGCAGGTCATAATTCTTTCAGTAACAGGTAAATCATTATCAATCAAGTTTAGGAACAACCATTCCCCTCTCCCTGCCTTTTCAAAATATAATACTTTAAAAGAAAAGACATGAAGGGATCTTTATTTTGTTCGGAGGTTTGAAGGCATTTCTGCTGACAATTTCCATTGTTTAGTACAGTTAGAATACTAAATGGGGGGTTTAGGTAGGAAGGCTGGAAACAATCCAAGGGACTAATCCTCCTAACCTGTTTTAATTTTGATTATTAGAAAATATATGACACATCGAAGTAGCTTTAAAAAATCTTTTCACACCTATTGAGAACTTTAATGAATTTATAATCACATTAATAAAAGAACAGGTAACATAGGTTGCAAGAACTTGCAAACTGAAAATCACCAGATAACAAATAGTAAAACTTCACTTAAATAAAGTTATACCAAACTAAGTGTATTTCTCATTTGATAACCAAGGTGATGATTTGTTCTTTGTTCCCAGAAATATTCACATAGATGAAAGAATATGAGCTATTTGTCAAGGATGTAAGTAGAAAGAATTCTACCTTGCAGTAAGAAGTTGGACTGGTTGTAGCTTCCTTTTAATTGTCATATTCTGATTTTTATGATTCAAGCTTCTTAGATACAGCAGATATGAACTTGTCCCCAAATTAATTACTATCTTACCTATTTAGGATGTTATCCTCCTCCCCATACTTCTCATTCATTCACGATTATCGTTACATTACTTTGAATTGTGCTCATTTGAACCTGAAAAAATTAAATCTTGTTTTCAGAAAAGTATAACCACCTGAATTGTTTCCAGTCTTAGCCCAAAGCTAAGTTCCTCTTGCTGTTTTTATTTAAAAATCTAAGAACAGAGGATTTAGATACGAATGAAAATTAAGAGAAACTGCAATTTATTTTTTTCTAGTTCCTGTTCTTTGTTATTCTTGGCTCTACCATTGTCATACCTTAGAAGATTGAGGGGAAAAAAATGCCATTAGTTTTTTGTTTTGTAAATATTGACTTCTTTTCCTTCCTTGCTGTAATGTTTAACACATCTGCTTTCTATTTTTATATTATTATTCTAGTACATTGCGGATAGCTCCACTCTTCCTGTAAAATTCCTTATTTTTAAGAAGAAATGACCCACAGCTAATTCGGCCTCCTTGACTCCTACCTGACCTGCCTATGATAAGTTTAATTAAATGGAGGGAAAGGGGACGCCTGGGTGGCTCAGCGGTTGAGCATCTGCTTTTGGCTCAGGGTGTGATCCTGGAGTCCCGGGATCGAGTCCCACATCAGGCTCCCTGCATGGAGCCTGCTTCTCTCTCTGCCTGTGTCTCTGCCTCTCTCTCTCTCTCTCTCTCTCTCTCTCTCTGTCTGTCTCTCAAGAATAAATAAGTGAAATATTTTAAATAAATAAATAAATAAATAAATAAAATAAATGGAGGGGAGGGTCAGAGTTTTGAGGTCCTTTAATAAGTGTGAACGATGGGGATCCCTGGGTGGCACAGTGGTTTGGCGCCTGCCTTTGGCCCAGGGAGCAATCCTGGAGACCCGGGATTGAATCCCACGTCGGGCTCCCGGTGCATGGAGCCTGCTTCTCCCTCTGCCTGTGTCTCTGCCTCTCTCTCTCTCTGTGTGTGACTATCATAAATAAATAAAGAAAAAAAAATAAGTGTGAACGATAACTAAGTTGAGTACCCCAGCATTTATATAACCTCCCTGTAGCTTGACTTCCTGTATGATAGAAGCCAAAAGCAGAACTACATACTTCCCAGATTCCCTTGCAGCTTAGGGATCCTGATAATATCTAGCTTATATCAAGCAGATAAAATTACTCACAACTCAAAGATGGGGGATGCCTGGGCGGCTCAGCTGTTGGGCATCTGCCTTTGGCTCAGGGCGAGTTCCAGGATCAAGTCCCACATCAGGCTCCCTGCATGGAGCCACCTTCTCCCTCTGCCTATGTCTCTGCCTCTCTCTCTTTGTCTCCTATGAATAAATACATAAAATCTAAAAAAAAAAAAAAAAAAAAAACCACCTCAAAGATGGAAGTGAATAGCATGACCAGTGGACTTAGAGAAGAAGATTATATCTGGAAAGCAGAAACATTCAATTCTTCCAGAGCAGCTGTGGTAAAATTTCTACAGTCCAGTTCCTATCGTTATAGGTTCCAAATGACAAGGTAATACCAGGAGTGTTTTCTTCAAGACATTCTTATGTTGGACTTGTGTATTTCTCAAGGCTGTTCTGTTCCTAGCTGTGTAGCCATCACTCAAGCCTGGTTCTCTGACTCTCCTAAAGATTCTTTATAGTACATAGTATCTGCTTAAACTGATTAGAGTGAATGCTGATGGATAAATTAATTGATAACAGATGTGGCTTTTCAGGTAAGGAAAATAGAAATCTGAAACTGGTTGTCTGTCTTGGTTGGATTTGAAGGCACTGAGGATCTTACTGTGAACAGATGATGGGACACAGCAGTGAAAGTTGCCTAAACATTTACATTCAGTCACCAGAAGCCCTGGAATATTTATTGAAGGCTAGCTCTTAGATGACCAAGTGTATGCTATTATACCACAGAATGGAGGGACATAAATATAGTCTTTGTGGAGAACTGACTGGTCCTAATCCTATTGGAGTCCATAGAGAAGAAAAGGATAACATCAAGATTTTACGTTCTTGGTTGAAGACATGGTTAGAGACCAAGGAATTAATGTAATTGCCCTAAAGACTTTATCTCTTGTCAGCTACATTTTTTTGGTCTGATAGCCAAAAATTATATGTAGAGTCCAATCCTATGAATCTCTGAATTATGACATAGGTGAATTTACATTCATATTAGGTCTCATGTGAGAGTTTGGATGGCTTGGTGCTCTGCCCCTTCCACCCATAACTGGAATGGGGATATTTGGGAGGATTTAACTACAATGCGTATCTGAATTGCCAACCCCCACTGAGCTACTCCAGAATAATCAGCCCCTCCTCTCCTGTAGGTCGAGATTATAACTGTCTTTTTAACAGTCTGTAATAATCTCACTTCAGGTAAATAACTTGCAGTAGATGCCAGTTCTCCTTATCTTCCTTTACCACCATTCATTGCTTCCAGATTTATATTATATTACAGTCATATTTAGCATTTGTTAGTTTATGAAGTTAAACTAAAGAGGGAAAGACAAACACAATTGCAAAATTTTTCTAACTTAGATCATCAAGAAGCTGCATAATAGGCACGAGAACAGATCCTAAGGTTTCTAAAGAGGGAGGTAAATAATTCCAGATCAAGTTGAGTCAATCAACATGGCTGCATTTTTCAGTGATTTTGGCTTAAATAGCTGGCAGTCCTGTTTATTCACTTGCTTTTCTGAACCTGGACTCAGAGGTGTTCTACGTGAAATGAGGTTGAGATGCCAGAAATTTCTTGATACAATGTGTAGGAAAGAATGTAAAAACTTCAGAAAATAGGTAGGTTGGGACAAACTTTCATGCTCAATCTGCTTGCCCACTCTCTAACTATATCTAGGAAAAGGGCACAGAGAACACTCGTTGAATCTTGATATTAAGCAATGCATTGGCTAGGGACAAGTGACAGTATTTTTTAAGTGTAGTGGTGGCTGTCCTCTAACGGGTCATAAGTGAAGGTGAAAGAAAACCCTATTGAAAATGGCTTTCTTATTTAAATGAGGGTAAATAAATCCTAGAATGGCTTGGCTAAGTAGCAAGTGCCAGAGGTGAGGCAGATATGATTCCCAAAATAGGTATCAGAATCAGATTAATAACAGACTTGTTTGAACGGTAAGAATCTTTAAGGGTTACTAGTTGATCACAGGACTTTTAAGATCAAAATAGAGGGATCTCTGGGTGGCTCAGTGGTTTAGCGCCTGCCCTCGGCCCAGGGCGTGATCCTGGAGACCCGGGATGGAGTCCCACATCAGGCTCCCTGCATGGAGCCTGCTTCTCCCACGGCCTGTGTCTCTGCCTTTCTCTCTCTCTCTCTTTGCCTTTCTCTCTGTCTGTCTCTCATGAATAAATAAATCAAATCTTTAAAAAAAAAAAGATCAAAATAAATTGATTGTCCACTTGCTGTCATTCCCACGTAGTTGGAATAACTATTCCAAGCAATCAGAAGAATCCCCTACACTGGAATTCTGACCTATGTAGCCGGAGGCTATCATGGAAAAGGAAGGGATAAGTGGAAGCTCTGGAATCTATCCCTCACTTTCCAAAATGTAAACCGTTATCACTTGGGGGATGATAGAGTAACATCATTAAGGAAATGAAGTTTGAGAGATAGTTATTCCCATGATAGCCTCTTTTAAGTCATTTGTTTAACCTATGTGAAAAAGCTAAGTTTTTGAGAATAATAGTAGACCAAGTACTAAGCTTTCTCAGTTGGTGATTCCATGTATGATCTCAATTATTGCTCCAAGTGTGATCTGCTTCAAGTGTAAGCTCATTATTGGAACGAATGAACACAACCCCTAGGATCTAGAATGTGCCTACTAACCCTGAAAATGCCTCCTACCCTGCCTTTATGTCTACATCAAGTTTTCTTTTACCTGGAAGGTTTAGCATTTTTACCAACCCCTGGTCCCATGATGTAATTTAGTGTGCTAAGAACTTGATCATCACCATCCCACAGGGCATCCCTCTGGCCCCCTACATTGATGATAACATGCTAACAGGATTAGTGAACTGGAAGTAACAAGTACTCTAGATGTCTTAGAAAGATGTGCACATGGCCATAGGAGCTAAAACCCAAGCAAATTCAGATCTATTCTCCATGCAGTTTCTGGGGTTGCAGTGGTCCAAGAATGTCAATATCTTCATTCCAAAGTAAAAAAACAATTGGCTAACCATTGTAACCTCTCCCACAGTGTTTGGTAGCCTCTCTAGATTCAAGTGTTCTACTTTAACTCATTGACAAAATAACCCCTAAGGCATTGAGTGAGAGTCCAGAGAAGATTTGGCAGCTCTTCCAGTCTAAACGGCAATTAATTCTGCTATTATCTCCTATGACCCTGTGGATCAAAACACTATATGGAGCCTGTGGCAATAGGATAATTACAGTAAAAACTCCAAGAATTTTGGAGCAAAGTCTCTTCAGCAAATAGCTACTTTCTTTTTGAGGCCAGCAGATGTTTCACACTCCCAGTGTATTACTCCTGCCTCTCATCCATCCCTTCACCAACATATATCTAAGACCTCAGTGGCAATTCCCTATAGCCACGTGGCTGAGGGTAAAATATTCAAGCCTTGTTTAGAGGTTTTTTAACATATGCTGGCTCCAGCTGTAAGTGTTCTTTTCAATCTCACCCAAGACTGACAAGGGATGGAAAATGCTTACAACTGGACAGAACTTTGGGAAATACATCTTAATGTCTACTTTGACTGTAAGGAAAGAAAACTGGAGGTAGGGATCTCTTCAAGTGAGAGAGACCAGTAATAGTTCAGTCAGATGTCTGGGTCTTGGAAAAACAAGCTTGAAGGATTGGTAACAAGGGGATTTGGGAAAGAGTCATATGTAAATGGACCATTAAGAATATACACTAAGAGAATGGAGGTATTTGTGTTCAATGTCAATATTCAATAGTAGATTCCTCTGTAAAGAAAGTGTTCAATAATAGTCAAGATTACCTATTTTGTATATTGCTTGGTTCTCTTCCTTCAGCCATGCTTAGTTGGCTTAGGAAATAAGACGTTGTAGATACAGGGTTATATATGGGTGAAACATGAATTTTTCTCTGCCAAGGTTAAACTATCCCCTGCTGTTACTAAGTTTCCAATCTCCAGGCAACAGAAACCAGTGCTGAGCCCCTAGTAAGGCAACCTTAACATGAAGGAACCAAGCAAGCACCTGGCTCCCTTTCACTATGTTATTGTCCCCACGGATGTTTATTTTGGATATTGATTTGGCCACTCAGCTGCAATTGCTTCTTTGTGCATTAATTTACATGTGCTAAATGAATGTTTTATTCACCAACATGATATCCTACATACATCATTACTTCCGACTAAGGAGGTAAATTAATTGGAAAGAATAATAATAAATAAGGTAATGGTCACATGCCCATAGGATTCACTGGTTTCACATCTATTTCATCCCCCAGTAGTTTACCTGATAAAAATAATTCTGGAATGGCTCATTAAAGACTTAGCTAAGTACTGGTTGTGAGATACTTTATGTACTTGGGAATCTGCCCTATAGGAAATGACATACTCTCTGAATTACTTATGATACTATTTCTTCAGTAGCCAGGAGAGGTGGTTCCAGGAAGAAAGGGATGAAAAATGTGTGGTCTCTCTTTAATTACACCTAATGTTTCATTTGCAAAATGTTTTTGTTTCCAGTCTCCTTGACTTTATCTCTGCTAAAGTTTTATTAGCCAAAGATAGCATGCTTTATTTTTTAGGAAGATATAATAATATCACATCAAATTGGAAGTTGAGACTGCCACCTCGTCATTTGGGGAATCCTAAACTGCTGAATTAACAGTTATCACGTTGGCTGGAGCAATTTTTCCAGAATACAAAGGAGGAAAAAAAAACAGCTGGTACACAATGGGCCTAGAGAGGAGATACATCTGAACCTAGGATATCCTCTATGGTTCTTTTTAGATATCTGATAAAAGTTAATGGAAGAAATGAAAAAGATGTTCAACATCCTTAGTTATTAGGAAAATACAATTCAAAGCTACAATAATATACCACTTTATACCTACTATGATGGTTATAATAAAAAAGAGGGGATAACAAGTATTGGCAAGGATGTAGAGAAACTGGAACATTCAATGCATTGATGGTAGGAATGTAACATTGTGCAGCCAGCTGTGGAAAACGGTTGACAGTTCCTCACAAAGTTGAACATAGAAGTTCCAGATATGATTCAGCAATTCTACCTCTAAGTATATACTCAAAAGAACTGAAAGCAGAGAGGGGCTCAGATACTTCTACAATAATGTTCAATAATGTGATATACTTGTACAGTATATCACAATAGCTAAGGTGTGGAAACAAATCCAATGTCCATCAACACATGAGTAAATAAATAAAATGAGTATATACATACGAAGAAGTGTTAGCCATAAAAAGGCATAAGAATCTGATACTTCCTACAATATACATGGACTTTGAAAGCATTATGCTATGTGAAATAAGCTAGACAGCAAAGGAGAAATATAATTCCTCTTATATGAGAAAATCTAAAATATGCGAATTCAAAAAGACAAAGTAGAATAGAGAGCACTAAAGGCAAGTGTTAGAGGCTGGAACAGGGAGTTATTGCTTAATGGGTATAGAGTTTCTGTTTGGGATGATGAAAAAGTTATGGAAATAAACAGTGGTGATGGTTACACAATGCTGTGAATATATTTCATACTAAATTACACACTTACAGATGGTTAAAATGGTAAACTTTATGTTATGTATAGTTTGCCACAATTATAAAGAAAGGAGCACCCCAGGGCACCTGGGTGGCCCAAGTGGTTGAGCGTTTGCCTTCGGCTCAGGTTGTGTCCCAGGGTCCTGGGATCAGGTCCCACATAGGGCTCCTCACAAGGGGCCTGCTTTTCCCTCTGCCTGTGTCTCTGCCTCTCTCTCTCTGTCTCTCTCTGTCTCTTATGAATAAATTAATAAAATCTTTTTTTAAAAAAAGAAAGGAGCACCCCAAAAGACTACAGCAACCCTATATAAGCAAGATCACCAAAAACCCAGACCTTTCAGGCATGAAAATTATGGTTGCATTACCAGAGAAAGAACTCAACCAGACAAGATGTTGCATGAAAGCTTAGCAAAACCAGAATGGGTAGTAGAGGAAAGAAATTATAAATGTTTATAATAAACTTATGACCAGATGTAAAAAGATGAGGATGGTATTACCTTATTTTTTCTTCTTGATTTTTTAAATCCATATCCCTTTCCCCATTATCTTAAATAAGATACATTAGTGGCATTAATTTTATAATTTAGTCCCTAAGATACAGGATAAGCAAATGGGATTATGAGAGAATTAAAGTAGAAATAAATATCACTCAGAGTAGATGCTGTGATTGACTTTTTTGCTCCATTATTTTGAGGAGAGGGTGAGAGTACATTTGTGGAAGGAATCATGGCATTATGTCAGTCGGGAGCATGTTGTTCTTGTTTGGATGTTTATGTGTACATAAATAAATGAAATTTGAATAGTAAAGAGAGAGAGTGTGGCAGATTCTATAAGTTGTCTCACCCAATTTACACCCATTCAAACTACCCTCTAGCCTAACTTCCCATACTATAGAGGCTGGAAAGCTAAAACCTAAATTTCCAAGAATCCCTTTAACTACAGTTCCTCCATTCAGTTACACCAAACCTGAGATTTGGATGTAGAAGGGAGCAGTATGAGGCGGTGGCCATACACACAGAGATCAGATCTGGCAAGGACCGTGGCAGATCTGGTTCTTCTATGCAGCCACTAACATCTACTTCTGTTTCAGGTTTCCTCCCAGGAAGCCAACTCTGAAATGGAGGTTAGCATACAGAGAGTTTATTGGAGAGCGCTCTCGGGATCAAGATCTGTGGAGGAAGTGAAGGCAGCAGGATTGGGCAGAAAGCAAAATACAGTTGCCATTCAATGTCATCTAAGGCCTCAGCTGACCCTATAGGGAAGCTTTGAAACTGGGATGGCCCTTCAGAATTGTCCTGAGTTGAGGCAAAGGGGCCAAGCATCTTCACGCAGGGCAAGGGCTCTCTTCAGTCAAGGGCAATTCCCAGACAGGACTGGCTGGTGGACCGCACATCTGGCAGCACTTACAGCAAGTGGAAGAATGAGCCCTTCGGGACTGAAGGAGGATTATAACATCCACCAGGGTATATCTTTTATGTTGCTTATATCCACAGACTTCATATCAGTTCTGGGAGTAGCTCCACCAGGACTGTGATGGCCTCTTTCCCTGGTACTAAGTTATAAGAAGGCTAGAGGGACAAATTAAGGTCCCCATCACTACAACCGGTCTCCCTGCATGGCTCCTCTACTATTATTTTAGATCTCTCTAACCTTTAGCTTACTCTTCTGGTTTAAATATTTGGTTAGATGACTAAGACCCTCATCCCTGAGAGATGTGATTCCCTAGTCACAGTACCCTTCTCAAGCCATGGCTAATAAAAATTGAGCAAATAGAAATTGGAAAAGGAGTACCAACAGATGCATAAGTGGATCACTTAGATGTCACACACATTCTTCCCTGCCCACATTGTGTAAGTTGTATCTTTTCCTGAAGATTATGGCTAGTTAGTCCTGCCAGGTTGGTGACTCTTCTTTTAGTGTACAGACTATACCTGGGGGGTAGCCATAACATAATATTCAATGGGACTTTTGCTATTCCCCCCTTAAAGCATTCTCCCTTTAGAAACCAGGACCTCTAAACCAGTGAGCCTAGATTTATAGGGGTGAGAGGCATAAATTTCAAAGTGGGTCACTTAAAGTGATAGTAACACAGCAACTCCTACATTCATCCCTTGGTTCCTGAACCTGTGCAATTCTTACCTACTGGGAACATAGCACCATACAATGGTTGTTGATTAGAGTACATACCACACCCTAAAAAAGGTGTCCATTCTCACAGTTATCATTTATGAGATGGTACCTCAGCTGTGCCTTCAATAAACATTTCCCTGCTAAATCAAGCCAGCAGTTTCAGGTAGTGGATTGATAGGACTAGAAGATTTTGTGGTCACATGATCATACAATGGCAAGAACTAATCAGCCCCAGTAAGTGGGACCCAAGCTTTTTGGCCCATACATGGCTTCCATCTAGTCCACACCATGGCTACTGCTTTGTTCATGGGACTATTGTGCCAGCACTGAAGTGTCTCATGTCCAAGGCTGGCCAACATCAACTGGCTGAATCAATTCTCATTGCTTGGTTGTTGTCTCCCTCCATAGTGGATGCTTTCAGGTGGGTATTAACATGCTTCTAAAGTCCATTCATATGCTTTCACTACAGCCCTGTTCCCAATATTCCAGTTTTTCTCCTTCCAAGCTTCTGATCCATCCTTTTCTCACTGCCCTTGAATCCAGATATGTCCTTGTTTGGGCCACTTTTATTTCCACATAGAGTAGATGTCTGGGTACATCACCCAAAGCTCGCTCATTAAGAGAAAATCTCTGCCCAATTTCCTCTCACCACTTTTTTCAAAGCCACTCTTGAGCAGGGTTGTGATCAGTGGTGTGCTGGTAAATGTTTTATAACCAACTCTCCAGAGACAAAAGGAGCACCAATTTACAATATTTACTGTATTGTGCAGGGAAAATACTTCCACCATGGCCTTATCAAGCTCCCAGAGTGATGTCTCTGAATGCAGAATTTGGATATGTATATTTGACATATCTAGTATGAGCCACCTCCAGTGCACCACTGGCTATATTGTAACAGTCCATTTTCAGCTTCTACCACATACCAGGCCTACCCATTATAAACTGAACTTGAGTTCCAGCCTCATTCAGCAGTCATATAGATTCCCCACATTCATAGGCACACAGGCATGAGGTGAGAAAGGGATACTAGTACAATAAATAAATAAAATCTTGAAAAAAAAACTGGCTCTGGCTGTATAATTCTGGTATTATGACCACTTGGTGACCCATAGTCAGGTGTTCCATATCTACCAGTGCTCAGTAGCCTGTCAGCAGCTGTTTTTCTAAACCTATATAACCCTCTGCTGCAGATAACATGGCCTGTTTATATTGTGAACTGTAGGAATTTATATTGTGATTTTCCTATTGGGACTGTCGTCAACTCCTTACAGTACATTTTCCCACCACAGATTTCTCCAGTGTTATAGTATTTGCTGGACCATATGGTCCAAATGCAGTTTGGACCTCCTACAGAGACCTTTCCTATACTAGATCCCACTCAAAGCTGGAAGTATTTTGGGTCACCTAATATATAGACAGAAGCAGCCCTGCCAGATGTGGAATATGGTGCCCCCGAGCCCATCAGGCTCCAAGTATTATGCCTTCCTTGTTATGATGGGAGATGTGAGATGCAATAATTTTTCCTTTGCTTTGAAGTTGGCACAACTATGAATCTGTTTCAGCATGCCTTAGGCCACTGGAGTTCAAAAATTTCACTAAGGCCATCCCCTGAATCATTACAGTGTTTTATCTACCACCTCTGGGAGGGAATTTTTCTTATCAAGGTTCTTATCAACATACTTGCCACTTAATGATCATCAACTTCATCAAGTCATTAATAGAGTGAAATAGTTTGATGTTCTGGAGGATGTCTAGATGGCTCAAGCCTCTCTGAGTTCTATTATAACAGAGGGTGAGAGGTTAACATAGCCTTGAGGCAACACTACTACTGTTCATTTGAAGTGTGAACTGTTTCTGATTCTTTCTTTTTAAAAAATATCTATTTGTTTAGTGAAGGGAGAGAGTGCAAATGGGGGCGGGGGGAGGCAGAAGGAGAGGGAAAAGGAGACTCCCCACTGAGTAAGGAGCCCAATGCAGGGCTCAATCCCAGGACTCTGAGACTGTGACCTGAGCTGAAACCAAGAGTCAGACATTCAACCCACTGAGCCACCCAGGTACCTCCTGATTCTTCTTTCTGATGAGGAAGGAAAGAACATTTGCCAAATTAATGGCCACATACCATGTATTTCAGGCAGTGTTCATTTGCTCTAGCAAAGATCTCACAACTGACACAGCAGCTCTAATTTAAGCTACTATGTGGTTTTATCTGTGATCATCCACTGTTATCCTCCAGGATCTATCTAGTTATTGTAAAGGCCAGAACGGTGAAATGAATGGAGATCTAATGAGGATCTTGCATTTTAGGTTTTAAGAATAGACCTAATTGCTGCCATTTTTTCCTGAGATGCTATATTGTGGCTGAATTGAAGGAGGTGGTAGTCTCAGAGATTTTCACTTGTCCTTCCCTACTATAATATAATAGCTTTTACCTCATAGGCCAAGGAACCAGTGGGGAGATTGTATTAACTTCCAAGTGTGTCCATTCAAATTATACACTTGGGAAGAAGGACAAACATTATACGGTCTCATTCATTTGGGGAATATAAAAAATAGTGAAAGGGAATAAAGGGGAAAGGAGAAAAAAATGAGTGGGAAATATCAGAAAGGGAGACAGAACATGAGAGACTCCTAACTCTGGGAAACTAGGGGTGGTAGAAAAGGAGGTGGGGGGGGGGCGGGATGACTGGGTGACAGGCACTGAGGGGGGCACCTGATGGGTTGAGCACTGGGTGTTATACTATATGTTGGCAAATTGAACACCAATAAAAAAATAAATAAATAAAACAAATTATACACTTGGGGATCAGTAAAATGACCATTAGTTGATCCATGGACCCACTGGACCCACTGGGAATTAGATTTTAAGCTACCATGACATATATTATCTGACTGCTATGTGCCCCCATTCTCATAGGGAAGTCATAATGACACCTCAAATCCCTGAATATCAAGATCAAACAGCCCTTGGAAGGCTTCGGTATTCCCCTTCCTCAATGTATGGTTTCCCAAGTAGTGACTATGGGCTAATGGGGAAGAATTGGAAGGAATCATCATATGTAGACTTGCTATCTTGTTGCACAGTCCTTTCTCCTGGGGAAACTGTCCTTCCTATAGTCAGTGGGTTATAGGTCAAAAACAAACTGGCTCAGGTATGAAACTGGCAAAAGAATTGTGATTTTTATTGGAGTGGTTCCCCTCAGCCTCATGATTATTCATTTTTAACTTCTTTTGTGTAAATGAAGCATATCTTTGTTGGCTTCCCATCTATATCACCCCTAGGAATGCCTTGTTGTATTAACCATCTTCATTCCTCTTTGTAGGTGAAGACCCCTGGCTGCCAACCTTACCTTATCACTCTCCACCATACTTGCAGCCACCTTGCTTTTGATTTGTTCAGCATCCTCACCTAGACTCTATTATTTTATTTTTATTTATTTTTTTTTTTAGACTCTATTATTTTAGATCTGGTCATCCTCATTGCTCTCAGACAGTTCAGTTCTATAGTCATGTATTATTAAGCTTTCACTCTGGAAGAGAGCCATCAATCAAACACTAATCTTAGGTGTTGCTGTGAGTGTTGGGTAGAAGAAGGGAGCCATAGGCAAGAATGAGGTCAGGAGGCCACCACTTTGGAATTAAATAGCATGATCATGTTTGGAGGTATAGGAAGAATAGTTAAGCTACACAGTGATTGACTAATTGCAATACTATGATGGGCCATCTAGACACATCATTGTTCTCAAGCAGGCAAAATGAACAAGAGGCTCTGCCTCCAGATAGAAGCAGAATAGAGTGTGGAGATTTGGTTGTAGGAGGAAAAGAAAAGATAATAAAAGTAGCTGGAAAAGTACAGGTGCACTAAAGGATGCACTAACTGGCAGATACCTTTTTAGCTCAGTCTGGACTTGGGTATCAATAACCATTGGCTAGAAATTAAGATTTCACACATAGCTAGAAATTAAGATGTATCTAATACCAACATAGTCTCAGACCCCAAACCTTAAAGTTAACACACAAATTGGCCCTATGTCTCTATGTCTCTATATCCCTGGAAATTCTGTCAGGGCAAATATAAACCTTAAGGAGAAATACACCCTCAACTCAAGATGCACAAAATTCACATAGACAAAGCCCTACTAAAAATGATCCCCACATAATTAACAATTATAAAATATATGAGGAATCGACCACATTTGGGAATCAACAAACACAGCAACAGAATTAAATAGCAAAATTAAAATAGTTAGAAATTCTAAATTAGATACTACTAAATCATACATTTAAATTGATTAAAGACCTAAAATAAGTAACTAAAAACATTAAAAGACCAGGACTCTATGGAAGACACTTCAGAATTCAACACAGAAAGAGATTTAAAAATACGGAAGAGAGTTTAAAAAACATAGAATATAAAATGAGAAAATCCATCACAGGATTTTCAGAAATATAGAAAATATGAGGGAGAAGTAAAATTTGAAGATCTAGTAGTTAAAGTTTTTCCAGAATGGATGAATGATGTGAATTCTTACATTCAGAAAGCATGGTGAGTGCTGAACAGAGTAAATAAATATAAATATACATCTAGATAAAGGGGAGACCATAAAAACAGCAAAGATTAAAAAATCAAATAGATGAAGAATGGATTTATATCAGATTTCTTAACAGAAGACACAGCTGACAAGTCAATATAATTTCACCACTCTGAGAGAAAATACCAGGTATTTCAGGATTCTATTTTCAAACAAATTTTTATTCAGTAATAAGGATGAAATAGACATTTCCACACACACAAAGAATCAAAGTCTTCACTATTATCAAATTCTCATTGAGAAATTTCTAACATATGTACTTCAGGAAGAAGAGCTCAAACTCAGAAGGCAGACATAAGATGCAAGAGATAGTTTTATGCCAAGAAATGGTAAACATGTGCAAATCTTAAAAATACTTTGCAGTGTAAGAGTAAAAATCAGGATGGAACTAAAATGCTACATGACAATAACTTTTAAGGTAAAAGATAAGTCAAGGATTTTATACACAGGTACACACACATACATATATATGCATACACATATGCACATACAAGTATATGTATGTATGTATTTATATAGAAGATAAGACTTCCAAACTGGAATTGGTGGAGAATTGGGGAAAAAAATCAGTCAACTAAAAAAAGGCAGGAAAGGAAGTAGGGGGAGAAAAGGAAGAAAAGAAGGGAAAATGCACAGTAAAAAAAAAAAAAAAGGCAACAAATAATATATAGAAATTAAAGCAAATATGGCGGGCAGCCCAGGTGGTGCAGCGGTTTAGCGCCGACTGCAGCCTGGGGCGTGATCCTGGAGACCCGGGATTGAGTCCCACATCGGGCTCCCTGCATGGAGCCTGCTTCTCCCTCTGCCTGTGTCTCTGCCTCTCTCTCTCTCTGTGTCTCTATGAATAAATAAATAAAATCTTAAAAAAAAATAAAGCAAATATGGCAACAGTCACACTGAATGTAAATGTATTACCTTCCCTCTTAAAAGACTGAGATTATCAGATTAGACAGAAAGACTAAATACAACATGTCTTGATTCCAGCAGATATACATATAATTTATAGACATGAACATTTAAATTAATGTGATGGAAAAGATATATCAAGTAAATATTAACCCAAAGAAGGTTGTTGTAGCTAGAGTAACAGCAAACAAAACTGGCCTTAAGACAAAAGGAATTTTTAGAGATGGATACAATATAATGATCAAATGAACAATTTGTCTACAAAATATGACAATTTTAAACTTGTATGTATTTAATAAAATAGCTATAAAATGTGAAAAGTGAAAATTTACAGTATTACAAAGACAAATTTGACAAAGCCATCTCATATTCATGCCTCTCTGAAACTGGTGGACCAAGCCTACACAAATCAATAAGGATGGGAACAGGGATTATTACAAACAGACTGGAGAGATCTTTTTAAGGTGAAATGTTCTAAAATTACTGTAGTGATGTTTGCACAATTTATAAATTTACTAAAAATCATTGAATTATGCAATTTTAAATCATTGAATTTTATAGCATTTAAATTATACCTCATTAAAGCTGTTAAAAACAAATCTATAGGGATATAGAAAATTTGGGAAACCTATCCAGTACACTGCATTTGCCAATTAAGATACAAAAATTCTACTCAAGTGCAAATGGAATGTTTAGAAAATTTTGCTTCACATGACACCACAAAGTAAATCTCGGCTAGTAAGAAAGAACTGACATCTGGTAGATCATATTTTTTTAATATAATTAATTAAAAGTAGAAGATTAAATAAGTGATTTTTAAAATTCATGTCTGAAATACTTCTAAATCATGGACTTAAGAAGAAATCACAATACAAATTAGAAAATACTTAGAACTGAACAAATAAAAGTACTGTCATTAATGTAAGATAAGCTAAGGTAGGTATTTATTTAAAGATTTCTTTACCCATTATATATAGAGAGAAATTAGGTGCACATGCAAGCAGGAGCGGAGGGGAGGGAGAGGAAGAATCCTCAAGCCGACTCCCCACAGGGCAGGGAGCCCAACTTAGGCTCAATCCCACGACCCTGAGATCATGACCCAGGCTGAAATCAAGAGTCAGTTGCCCAACCGGCTGAGCCACCCGGGGACCTTAAGGTAGGTATTTAAAAGGTCATTAGAGGGGATCCCTGGGTGGCTCAGCGGTTTGGCGCCTGCCTTTGGCCCAGGGCGCGATCCTGGAGACCCGGGATCGAATCCCACGTCGGGCTCCCGGTGCATGGAGCCTGCTTCTCCCTCTGCCTGTGTCTCTGCCTCTCTCTCTCTCTGTGACTATCATGAGTAAAAAAAAAAAAAAAAAAAAAAGTACATTAGAAGTCTTAACTACTGATACTAGGAATACATAAAAAGAGCTCATTACACATGCAGTGGTTTTTTAATCTTAAGAGAAAAATATGAATAACTAAATTTGAGAACTTACATGCAAGTTACATGGCCTTAACTTCAAAGGGCTAAAAATGTGTGTGGGGGGGAAGCGTGTGAATATTCAGAGGATTTTAAATGTTTCTGCCATGTCTGGAAAGGAGAAAAATAAATTGTCTTGGTCTGCAGATGATATGACTGTGTAGAAAACTTAAGAGAATTTATACACTATTAAGTAATATAGAATTTACTATTAGAACTAATATGTTGGTAAATTTACTTGGAATGTACAGAAACCAAGTTCATTGATACGCACCAATAATAAATGGTAAAGAAATGTAATTTTTAACTATTAAAGACATTTAAGACATTTTGTAATAAATGTCAGAAAGGTGAGAAAGATCTACATAAGAAAACTTTAAAACATCATTGAAAGACCTAAAATAAGACCTGATTTAAAAATATATTTATATGCACATAAAATAAACATAAAATTACTTACATATACATAAAATATTCGTAGATGGGTATATCCACCATCAGAAACACATTCATTTCCCCCAGATCAATCTCTAAATTCCATGCAATTCAAATTAAAAATCACAATAGATTCTTCTTTTTTTCTTTTTTTCCTTCTCGATGTACATAGGTCTATCTCGTTAAGCTGATCCTAAACTCATGTGGAAGAGGAAAGATCCAGGAGAAACATTTTTTGAGTCAAAGAACAAGAAATATCAAGATTGCATCTGACTGCAAAGTACCACCAGCAACAACAAAATACCTACAGTGGCTTAAATTGAGTATCATTTGTATGACATAACAAAAGTATGTCTATCTATAAAGAGAAAAAATGAAAATATGCTAACCAAAGCATTTGAATCTGGATCTTTCTGCCAGTTATTTCTAAATCTAAATTAATAAATGGACACTGTGATTATACATCAGTCTCTATGAGCTTGACCTATGAATCCGCTCCTATGAAAGGATTCATTTTCCACACAGTGATAGAGCCAAGTTTCTGATCCTACAAGTTCAGATCATCATAAATTCATGAAACTAAATGCCATGTTATGAGACCACTTGATAGACAACAGTCTGACTTCAGGTAGTAGCTCTAAAAGATTACCACCTTGAAGCCTTCTATTCGAAACTAATTCTCTCTGTGCCAATTTCATGTTTATTCACTATCCTTCTGATTTGAAATTCAGCTTCTCATATTAATCTTTATAAAGCAAGATTATGTCTCCAACCTGCATGACACTCTCCAGTCAAAATTGCTTACAATGTGCTAGACACTGCTCTAAAGTAGGAAGGAGGGGTAGGTCGTTACACCCACTACAGAAAAAAAAAAATCTAAGTGATCATTGCCATTCCAGGGTATGATGTAGATTTCATGATAGCATATGGCATTGTGCTTTGCCTAGAGTGGCACCCAGTAAATATTTTGACTAATTGGTTGTCACAGCAAATAAAATAAAACCAACAGAGCAATCCATACTTTTTGGATATTAAAATTCCCCAGAAATGTTTCCTTACCATGTAACTCCCGTCATATGCCTAGTAGAGACAAGTGAAGTCAAGCCAATTTAATAGGTTAAATGGTTCAACATGGATAAATGAGATATGCGGCATGGGGCATGGTGATCCGAGGGCCTACTCAAGTAACACTACTCTTGTGACTAAATTGATCTTTTTCAGAAGAATTATCAGCACATCTTAACATGACACTGAGAAGTAATTAAATGTACTTTGGTCTGAAGTGGGGAGAAGGATGTGGGAGAGGGAATAAGTTTTTGTTTTCTTTCACAGTCAAAAAATCAAAGAGAACTATGGTTTAATGCTCCAGGACATTACCTAGCCAGGGGGGGCGGGAAGGGTTAGGGGTGCTCTTGTGGCTCTCCCAGAATATCTTTCTCCTCGTGTTGCTGCCAGACTTTCTTCCTTAAAGATACTACATAAATCACTACTGGAGAAATAATTTACAGCCACAGAGGAGGAAAGGGCGGGGCGGTGGGGGTTGTAGATTACAATGAGAAGTCCTGATTTTTCAGCAGACTCTATGAAGACGGAAGCAGGAGGCAGCTGGATAGGAATATGAAACATATTGTGCCCAAACAGACTTCCCATCTTCATGCTGTGGCTGGGATCCATCTGTTTATCATTGGATGCAACACAGGCTAGGGCAAAATGTGCCATTAATAGTTTTGGGAAGTTGGGAAGCAGAAGGGGAAATGGTAAGCCACAGAAAGGTTCACAGAATTGGCTGCCTTCTAACTAGCCACATTTAACAATGTGTTTACAGACAGCAGCAAAATTTGCAACCTGGTCTTCCCAATCAATCCCTGGTACAAGACTGTTTCTTACCAGGGAGAATCACAATCACCAGCAGAAGAGATGATATAGGATATGTTTTTGTGGAGAGACAGCCAAAAAGATGAAGAACTTAACTCTTGGCATATTTCTTCTTCCAGCTATCTCAATTTTGATGAAATACAAAAGAAGAGAGGAGATTTACATTTGCAAACAACAGGTAAGAGGAAACGATTGACACAATTCATTATATGATCTGCTTTTCAGGAAGATGTGGGCTTTCAACATTATCCCCAACGTTATCCCCATGTTTGAGCTATCTGTGTTTCACCATATGGATCATTCTCACAAGAGGTACACAATTACTCCACTCACATGTCAATTACTAATTGACATGTGAGTGGAGTAATTTGATATAGCTGTTTAATCTGAACAATTCAACCCAAAACATTTATTCTCCTGAGTTTGTGATGGGCTTTAATTTTTCACTTGCATCATTTTTGAGAAGCATCATGCTGCTCAGGGAAAAATTCTCTGAGAAGAAAACTGTTAAGTGGAGATCACAAGGTGTAATGGAACTCTAGTCTAATATATTAATTGACCTGTTTTATCTTCTGATAGTTTCTGTTACATTTGACCCTGCCGCCTTCATGCAGTTAGCCTAGAAGAATCCACCCCCTCAAAGGAGGATTATTTTATCAGAACTCTGAGAATCAGAGTTGTCAAGGCTTAGATGCCAGGTATTCAACAAAAGGATCAGAGGAATATATGACCAATCCCTACCACGTAGGTTTGTTTACATAAGTATGTGAATCACACACAAAACTAAAATATTTCATCCATCTGATTCACCTGGAACCACGTGACTCTGTATGGAATTCTGAACTGTGGTCCACATTTGCCCAACGAATAACATTTATTTGGTGCTTGCTCTACTGTACAACTTGTAAGGAATAAAATGAGAAGTAGGCTACCTTACCTGTCCCCCAAGAGCTTAAAACTTCACAAAGTGAGTAAGAAATACATCCAGATAAGTCTGATAGAGGCATTATGTGAAATACCAGAGAGGCACCAATCAATCTAAAATGCCACAACCCAATGGCACCTGTGTCCTTCAGAGCATCAAAAGCTATTATTTTTTGTGGAGTTTCCTTGTACATTAATGGTTTGCCTGACTAGAACAAATATTAGCCTATCTCGGTACAATAGTTTTCCTAGCACATAGCAATAGCCTGGCTATTCAAAGCATATTTTGTGGAAAGAAGGAAGGAAGGAAGGAAGGAAGGAAGGAAGGAAGGAAGGAAGGAAGGAAGTCAGTTATGCCAAGGTCTATTTTTGTTCAGTGAAATATCAAATTTTATTTTTTAAGAATTTAGAAAAATAGCCTTGTGTGTTAGATTGGCTACTGCCAAGCTGGCACCACCAACAACCTCTTCCAAGCCTGAGAACTGCACTGGAATCCTCTTGCAGAGTTATGGAAGAGGACCTGGGATAGACGTGGAAAGTGAAGCTAATTTCCTGCTAATTTTCTGATTTTCTGGAGGTATTTGCACACATACACACAGACCAGGTTTGGACATCCACCCACGAGGCTGATAGAGTTAGTGAGGGCTTCTCGGAGATTCTCAAGAAGTGCAGAGGCTTGCAAACAAGCTTTTGAAAACTACTCCATGTGTTTCAGGCTGTGGGCATCAGTGTCATGTCTTCTGACCTTCGGGGCAGCCTCTCTGACCTTCAGTGGCAGCACTGGTGAACCCCTCCGCCCCTCCTTCCAGCTCTTCCAAAAGTTGTACAAGTTCCTAATTATCAATTAAACTCTTTATATCTGGAACACAAAGAATGGTTTCTATTTCCTTGCCCAAACCTGACTTGTCCATTCAGAAGTTTATCCGGCCCTCACATATGACCACACTCACATGAACAGTGTCTGTATCTGGATTATTCCATTTCAGTAATTTCAGATTAGCTTTCTCTTTGGACAAAAAGAAACCAGTCCACAGAGAGAAAAGACTTTATTTGCACATAAGACAAATGATATTCAGTCAGTTATTCTTTAGGATATCAACCTAACTCTGCTTGTAGAGTAGACATTCAGTTCTTCTGAATAACCATTTTAATTTCGTGATGATAGTTTTGTTGGGTATCTCCAATAATTTAAAATAAATCTATACCTCTCAGCAGGTATGTTTTCATTCCCATTTATAGCTGGAAAAGCTGAAACCTATAAGAGTCAATAGTAGCTCTGATACATCACATTTCTTACTTTGGAATAATATTAAAAACCCAATATCATTTGAAATAGAAGGTTTCAAAAATAATGGTAATTTTTTTGTAGCCAGCCTCATGAATAAGAGGCCGCGCCGTGAAACTTAATTTTAAACTTAAGAATATAAGCCACACATATTCAACTGATTCATTTTAACTCTTGGGAACACTTTATTGTATTTTCCTAAAGATTTTTACTCAGATTTTCCACTTCCAGAATTTCCCAGTGCAGTTTGGTCCCAAAGCCTACCAAATCCACTAAGATTGCTCACAGATAATACCAACAGTGCAGCAATAGCAACAATTAAAAAAAAAAAAAAAAAAAAGAGAGAGATAGTCCCAAGTTGAGAACCCTTCATGGAATTATGGGACAGGCTTCTCCAGTCAATGTCGAGAATGCCAGGACACTATAAACACAGAGCGATGCAACACTGAGACAGCCTGGAGTTCACATTGGCCTCTTCCCTGTGGGAACAGCTGTACTGAGCACAGACGGCTCATGTCTTCCTCACTTCTCACTTTTGGGTTCAGGCTGCATTAGTGTCATACTGTTCTTGGTTTCCCAGTACATGGTTCAGAGTACCCCACCGAGCATTCTCGTGACAGCCAAATCTCCACCACTACCGTGTCATACCTGTGTGCATTTTCTTTCTTCTATTTTCATGATCTTAAAGCAAAGCCCACCCTGGCACCAACAGGTATTATGGAGAAGGGAAAGGGATCTAACATTTAATGAGAGACATAGGTTAAACTGAGTGTGCTATAGTTTGAAGGGCTTCAAAGAGGTCACATTAAATGACCTGGTTCTAAATGAGAAGATTCTGGGTGATATGAGTCTCGGATTCCTCTTCTGCAGTAATGAATGCCATCTTCCTTGGTAGCAGGCAGTATTCACTGAAATAATGTGCACGAAGCACTAAGTTCAGTGACTAGCACACGGTAACTACAACAATAGTAGAAACTAGCCTGATTATGCAAAAATGCTTTTGGGGTGAAAAGACTTGCTGTGCCACTTACTAGCTGCATGACTTGGGCCAAAGCCTTTCACCTCCCTGAGCCTGATGGCCTCACGTGTCAGATGAATCAATACCATCTGTGCTCTTAACTCAAGGGCTTCCATGAAAGGCAAGTAGGAATGTCTCCATGAAGGTAAACCATACATTGTCAATCTTTTTTTTTTTTTTTTTTTTAAGATTTTATTTATTTATTCATGAGAGAGAGAGAGAGGCAGAGACATAGGTAGATGGAAAAGCAGGCTCCCCGCAAGGAGCCCAATATGGCACTCAATCCCAGGACCCTAGGATCAGGACCTGAGCCAAAGGCAGGCGCTCAAGTCCCTGAGCCACCCAGGCATCCCCATTGTCAACCTTTAAACGAGGTGTGTGTCACTCCCTCACCCACCAAGTTTGCTTTGATGAATTGGCAATCTTATGAGGCCACAAAAGAAGTACTAGACAGCACTGGAGTAGAATAATGATTATCAGAGAACTTATACTCAGTCATAACACCTTAAACCAATTTGTATAGAAAACCTCTAAATAAAAATACATCAAAGCATAACCTATCAGCATTTCTTTCAAAAAAAAGTGGTCAGGAAACAAAAGCTATAACAAATATAAGAAGTTCCACATGCTTTATTGAACTCCTTTGCTGGAGGCAGGAAGTACGTGAATACAAATTCCCCAGATTCCAGAGAGGTAGTGTCCCCAGCTATGCACACATCATAATATCCCCCCAAAACTCCATTAGCTAAACTCCTACCTTGCAATTCTAGAATCACATAGTATTCCCTATGCTTTAAAAGTATATGCATTTTACACACATATTCAATTTAAGAACGCATTGTAGAAATTGTTCAAACATAAGCTGTTGCTTCTTTTTTTTTTTTTAACAGTTAAATAGAATTACAAGAGGAAGAAGGAATGTCATTATGAAATCTGTGTGTATGGGAGGGCCAGAGAAGGACCGAGGGCAAACAGTAAGCTGTGCTATCAGGAGGAATTTAAACAGGTAGTCAGGTTTCTGAGTATGGAAAGGAAAGAAGTTTCAATTGGACTACGTTCAACAGGACATGAGCCCGGAAGGACTGCTTTAGTCTTATGATATAAAAAGAAGTTATATAAGTTGAACAAATGCTCCTCTCTTTCAGGAATGTCTTACACAAGTTGCACAAACTGTCAGAAGCCTTGGGGAAATAGCTGGTGGCAAAAATGTTTGTCCAATGCTCAGCTGATAGGCATGCATTGCAAAACTCTCCCTGGTATTTATTACCCTCGCCCTGCCCCCCTGCACACACACACATCCACACAGCAGTGACTGCACATCAAAGTGGAGTCCTTACTACCCTTTTGCCCTTCTGAGTTCCTGCCAGCAGATCAGGTCTGGTTCAGGGAGGTGTGCCTCTGAGAGCGTCTTCCTCCCTGTGCCATCCCTGTTCTGGATATCAATGGAGGCCTCCATGTCTACAACTGTTTATCTCATAAAAGACACATTGTTCAAAGCCACACTAGGAAAAGCATTATAGATTGTACCTTGGGCATATCTTCTCAGCAGAAAAATGGCTTCAATGACCTAATTATTCCTACCCTTAATTCTATGATCTTTTAGAATTTTTTAAAATATTTTATTTTTATTTATTCATGAGACACAGAGAGAGAGAGAGGCAGAGAGAGAAGCAGGCTGTGGGACTCGATCCCAGGAACCCCAGGATCACAACCTGAGCCAAAAGCAGATGCTCAACCACTGAACCACTCAAGTACCCCTTTTTAGAATTTTTCAAGAGAAAAAATTCTAGTTGAGCTGAAGAGATGGAAGGAGTGAGACGCACAGAGAGAGAGGCAGAGACAGAGGCAGAGGGAGAAGCAGCTGTGGGACTCGATCCCAGGAACCCCAGGATCACAACCTGAGCCAAAAGCAGATGTTCAACCACTGAACCACTCAAGTGCCCCCTTTTTAGAATTTTTCAAGAGAAAAAATTCTAGTTGGGCTGAAGAGATGGAAGGAGTGAGAGGAAAAAAGAGCAAAAATCATCTCAAATCACTTGACCCTGTATATTTAGTATCCCCACCCCAAGAACTGAATCTTCATTGGCTAAACATTACTAGTGCTTATGCTTCAAGTGAAATTTTGAATTTTCCTTTCCAGCTTGAGTTAGGGTGATAAGGCAAACATATTCAGACTTCTCATGTTATAAAAGTAAAAAAGTACCACTTTTCCCCCCCAAGTGTTGTCCAGGATCTATTTGCAAAACTGTTACTTAAAGATTGTGTTAATTAGATTAATGGAACACACATCTCCACCACAGTATAGTAAAGGAGGACTTATTAATAGACCTAATTCTTACCTCCTCCTTCGAAGAGGCTGCTGTTTCTGTCTTGTGTGTCATGGGGAAACGGACCACATAAAGAGAATAACAGCAGTGCTAAGCAACCTGAACCGAGCGCGCACTCTGTGCCAGGTGCCACACCCAGCGGCCTGCATCTATGAGGTTGCATGATGCTCACAGCCACCCGCGGAGGCCCGAGCTGTAGCTCGTCCTGTACTTCCTTCCTCTGCACGTCCCACAGCTGGGGGGTGACACCCGGTCCTTCCCCCTGCACTGTTCTCTCCTCGGCTGGCATCTGTGGCCATTGTTCACGGGGACTTCCGCCACCACTTCTTGGCGTCACAGGATGTGGTGCCTCTGCTCTTTAAGCAAGGGCTCCACAGCCACAAGGTTTCTATGCTTTTCTATTTTTAGAAATTAACACAGATGTGCCTTTGGGCATTGTTTTTCAGGGAATTTGTACCTCTTTTCTTTGCCTGGGCTGTTCTCATAAAGTGTTGTCATTCCATTTCCAGTCACATCTAGTGCGGCTTGATAAATGGATTTTTGAACCAGTGGCTAACTGTGCTCTGGGGTGGCACTTCCTAAGGGTAGGGGGAGTGTGTGTGTTCGCTCTCCAAATGAAGCTGTGACAGAAGCTACTAGATTATAAAAACATGGGCTTTGGAAACCAGCAGACCTGGGTTAGAATCCTGGCTTTATCGATAGCTCCTGCAGGCCCTTTGAAAGATTCCTTAATTTCTATAAGCTTCGGCTTCCTTTTTGGTAAAATGGGAATAATGATAATACCTACCTCAAATAGATGTTGTAAAAATTAAACATCATTTTGCATAATATAGTTATTGGCACTTGAGAAATACTAGCTACTATAATCATTTTTTCAAACTCTCACTGTACGAACATCGTTGCTATCATTCATTTAATAATATTCTGTAATATGATCTAGCCATTCTATACTTAAGTGGATTCCCTGGGAAACCTGCACTTATTTGTACAAAGAGACCTTTAAAGGAATGTCTTTGAAGCATTATCTATACCAGTTGTTAGAGGATGACTTGTGCCCCCCCAAATTCATATATTGAAGTCCTAATTCCCAGTACCTCAGAATGCGACTGTATTTGGATACAGGGTCTTCAGAGAGGTAATTAAGTTAAAATGAGGTCATTAGTGTGATCCCTAATCCTCTGTGACTAGTGTCCTTATAAGAAAAGGAGATTAGGAGCCCGACATAGGAAGACACAGCCATGGAGGAATTATCCAAGGAGGAAAAGATGGCCATCTATAAACCCATCTATGGAAGCTTCAGAAGAGACCAGCCCTGCCAACATCTTCATCTTGGACTTCCAGCCTCTACAATTGTGAGAAAACAAATTTCTATTGTTTAAGCCACCTGGTCTGTAGTACTTCGTTTGGCAGCCTTAGCAAACTAACACAGCTGTCACTTTTATTAGAAATCTAGTATGTGGGCAGCCCCAGTGGCTCAGCGGTTTAGCACCGCCTTCGGCCCAGGGCGGCCCAGGGTGTAATCCTGGAGCCCGGGGATCAAGTCCCACATCAGGCTCCCTGCAGGGAGCCTGCTTCTCCCTCTGCCTGTGTCTCTGCCTCTCTCTCTCTGTGCCTCTCATGAATGAATAGATAAAATCTTAAAAAAAAAAAAAAAAAAAAAAGAAAGAAAGCTGGTATGCATTAATTGGATTAATCATTATCCTTGGTCCATGACACATTGTCATCATTGGGCTATGAATGTTAGGCTTACATTTATTTATTTATTTATTTATTTATTTATTTATTTATCGAAATAAACATCTGTTGATCCCATCTCCCAACACAAAAATAAGACTAGAAATAACTTGCTTTTAATCAAACATTCCACCAGCCTTATCTTTGTCTCCTAAATGCCCATCAATTTGAAGGTAAATAAATTATAATATGTTCATAGAGTGGAATACTATACATCAGTGAAAGTGACTGAATTAAAGCTATAATTATTTTTTAAAGCTATAATTATTAATATGCATAAATATCAAACATATACTACCCCTGGGGAAAGAGGGAAGGTAGGGACAGGATTGGGGTGGATACAGAAAGGGTTTCAATTGTATTTGTAATGTTTAATGTCTTAAGCAGAATGCCAGAATGCAAATAAATACTATATTATCTATGTTATTTATATGCCTAACTATGTCATAAAAACAAGTTTTATAAAATAATTTTAAATTATCATCTTTAGTGTCATTCTCAGTTATTAAAGACAGGGAAGCAAGAGGCGCTATGGCCTGGGAGGGATCCTTACTGTTCACTGTCATCCCCACCATGTCCCCCTTCTAAACAATTAGGAGGATTCTGTAGTTCTGTGATGTCCCTGACCTTGAACCTCACTGAAATCTTCCTCATATATCCGCAGACAGGCTGTTCTAGCAGTCATATTTCAAATCCTTCTAGTTGGTCAGTAGTTTACCATTTGCCACCAAGGGTGACTATAGGTAATTATATGAACCTCAAGGTTCTATGGAACCACCATGACAGACATGTGGAAGTAAATAAAGTGGAAACTCTCCTTGCTGTTAACTCATTGTAAATCAGGTCAACAACAACAACAACAAAATTCTGCCTAATTGAAAGCTTTGATGATATACTAAAAATGCTAATTTCAGCATTTCAGATCAAGCTTAAAAAGATCCAACTGAGATTTTATTCTTTTAAAAAACTGCATTGTATGGCAGTAAGAGCTCAGACATACCTGAGGTTGAATCCAGTCTGATGTAGATACACTGTTTGATTTTGACTAATTACCTAACCTGTATAACTCTTGATGTCCTGTCCTTTTTTTTTTTTAAGATTTTATTTATTTATTTATTTATTTAGTTAGTTAGTTAGTTAGTTAGTTAGTTAGTTAGTTATTCATGAGAGACACACGCACACAAAGAGGCACAGACACAGGCAGAGGGAGAAGCCGGCTCCATGCAGGGAGCCTGACATGGTACTGAATCTCGGGTCTCCAAGATCAGGCCCTGAGCTGAAGGCGGCGCTAAACCGCCGAGCCACCCGGGCTGCCCTGTCCTTTCCTTAATACAGAAACGATGATCACTACTCGATGATCACTACTCGGCAAAGGTTTTGTAAAACTGTACAAGGTAATACATGTAAAGCACTTTTCACAGTGCTGCCACATGGCATGTTTCCAGCATATATAAATCCATCCCTTCCGTCCTCTGACAGTTAAATTATCCAAGATAAACAAGAAATTTTTAAAAAACCCATTGTTGTTACTACAACTATTTTTGGGATCCTCTTAAAGTCTTCAATATTCCAGCAACGGTAGAAAATAAATGAGAAGGCATAAGAAGGGAAAGAAGTTAATGACAAACATGATTTTTCTTTTTGCTGCAGGGTCCTACCAGTAAATTTACAGGGTTGAAGCAGATTCAAGGAAGAAAGACACATTTAAAAAATGGTATAATGCTAAATAATGAGAAAAAAAGATCACAATAAAGATATTTGATAAAAGAGGTGGCTAATGTGGTTTTAGTAATATCTTTACAGTTTCTTTTAAGGAGGAGAATTTTGAGAAATGTTTACAATATTGCAAATCAGAATGAGACACAGATTTAAATTAAATCAGGGAGACTTCAGTTAAAACTTTTCAGATTTCCATAGTTAAAAAACACTAGGAATAGTTCTGGAATTTCCATCCCTGGAGATCCTCAAATGGATTATTTTTTGGCCTGGATATTTTGGAGTATTCCTTGCTAAACCAACAAATCCTTTTTTTTTTTTTAATTCTAGGATTAAAAAAATAGAGATGTACATTACACATTTTTATGATTGTATATGACACAGTATTCTAAGATTTTATTTATTTGAGAGAGAGGGAGAGACAGCACAAGTAAGGGGCAGAGGGAAAGGGACAAGTAGACTCCCCTCCTAGCAGGGAGCCCAATGTGGGGCTCATTCCCAGGATGCTGGGATCACGAACGGAGGCAAAGGCAGATGCTTAATCAAGGGAGCCACCCAGGCACCCATGTATATGACATCATATTCTAAAATGCTACTTTAATTTTTTATCAAAACTCTAATCCTAAAAGTGTAATTTTTAGTTGTCCTTTTTACTCAATATTGTATCAGAAGCATTTTCCCATGTTATTTAATATTCTCTGAAAATATAATATTCCTTCATTATTTGCTTGTTTCAGATCTTTAAGATAAATAACTGTGTGATGAATATCCATGAATATAAGCAATTTTGAAACCCTTTTTGTCTATTGCCCTCCAAAAATATGTACCAAGTTACACTTCACCAGTGCTACCTATTTCACTTCATCCTCAGGCACTCTGAGATTAGCATTTTAAAACCCTCTTTGCCCTTATGTTTACCAGGGAAATCATATCCCATTGTTAATATAATATGCATATCTTTGATTACCAGTGAGGCTAAAGGTTTTTTAATAAGTCCATTCAGAATACCTGATTTGTCCTGGAAAAGCTCATATATAAAAGCAGCCTTCTAAAGAGTCCTCTATTAATCTGTCTCTACAGAGACACCCCAATTTGAAAGCAAACTTTATTAGACCAGATGAAAATGCAAAATCCAACTACATGCTGTGTACACATACATATAAAGAAACAGATAACTTAGACATAAAAGGAGATTAAAAACATACAAATAGTATAAGAAAGCTAGAGTAGCTATTTTGATATCAGACATGTCAAACAAATTAAATTGCATGGTCAAAGCCAACAACTCTTTTCCACTCCAGAACTTTTTCATCATTAATGACAAGCTGATTTTATAGAATGAATAAAACGTTTTTATGTATTTGAATTTTTTAAATGATTTTACCACAAACCAGAAGAAAATAGGGGAAAATGGGGAGCAAATAGCTGAGTATGGAACTATGTGAAACAAAAATAAAGTGGGAAGTTGGGTTCTTTATCATGTATCTTATAACGGGGACAAGATTGCCCACCATATTTTCCAGAAGAAAGTTATACGAAGGACTTTGGGTTTCTCAGGTGGCAAATCTCATATAATTAAAAATAGTTAAGGGCCATCTGGCTAGCTCAGCCAGAAGAGTGTGTGACTCCTGATCTCTAGGTTATGAGTTTGAGTGCCACATTGGGTGTAGAGATTACTTAAATCAATTTTTTTAAAAACCTTAAAATTTGCTCTCATGAAATATGTTATAGGCAATCACTTTTTAATAAAATTGTAAAGAAAATGTGACTGTTAGAATCTATACATATCTCCTGGAGAGAAATTTGAGGACTACTGGACTCTTTTACAACCTGATGACCAGCAGGGTAAAACTACAAAAGAAAGATCCTTTGAAATTTATGCCACTACAAAATGAGGTGTACAGGACAATCTTGATCACTAAAAGACTTAGTCAACATACTCTACTTATTTTTTTCATGTCAGTTACCACAGAATTTGAAATGAAAAGCTAAAGTAATTTATCCATGTCAATTATATTCCTTCTTTCAGTCATGGATTATTCAACCAAAGTTTGATGACACGAGGTGATTGATTATAGGTATAGTATTCCTAAAACATCATTTATCTAAAATGAGTTCATGTTCACCAGAAATTATATTTTTTCAATTAAGATGATTTTTAGATTTTAATTTTTAACTTCTGTTTGGAAGTAAACTCAGATGCACAGAGAAGTTGCAAGAGTAAAAAGAGTACCCATTTGCCCTTTACCCAGATTCTTCTATTTGTTAACATTTTGCTCCATTTTCTTGATCATTCTGAACCATTTGAGACTAATTTGTATATATCACAGCCCTCCACCCCAGGTGCTTCAGTATGTATTTCCTAAAAATAAAGATATTCTCTCATATGACCTCAGTACAATTAATCAACTTCAGTAAATTTAACATTGATGCAATACTTCTATCTAACCTACTATTTATATTCCAAATTTTTCACTTGCCTCAATAATCTTTCATAACACTTTTTCCTTCAGAACTGAATCCAGTCTAAAGTCACCTATTGCATTTAGTTGTCAACTCCTTTAGTGTCCTTTAATTTTGAAAATCCCCTTAGGCCTTCCTTTCTTTGTCTCTTATGACATTGATATTTTTAAAGAATTCATTCTCTCTTATTTATTTAACAAAATTTTCTTTATTTAGAGTTGCCTGAGTTTTCCCTCATTATAAACTCAGATTATGAATTCTTGGCAGGAATTCTATATAAAGTGATGTTATGTCCTTCTCAAGGTATTGCATCCAGAAAGGATGATACTTTTTCATAAAAGAAAAAAATGTTTTCCATAGTACCTTAATAGATTGTTTAATGTAAAAATTAAGCTCCTGTTAATTTAATATGCTTTTTCTAAATTAAGTAAAATGTTATTACATATAAGAATTTTTATGTTTAAGACAAGAAAGTCATCCAACATTTTATGTATATATTTTCTCAGCTTTTCTATTCATTACCTTTTCTGTGATCTTTTTTATGAGCAAGCACTCAATAGCTGTAGGCTATTCAGTAGTCTACAATAGCTGTAGAACCATCTCTATAATATTCATTAAATCACTTCAAATGAGTTTTCAAAAAGTGTCTTCTTTTTAAAACATCTTTTGCGATCAAGACCTCCAAATGAAAATATTTGCATTTATCCCATGTCACTTGCTTATTTAATTATACTAAATGAAGCACTGAAGTCTTGTTACAACAGACAGTAACACTTATATCTCTAAATTGACACTAAAACTACTATTAAATATGGCATGATTTCTTGAGACTTACGCTCTGTTTTACTACACGTCTGTATTACAGATGAATTCTAGAGAAAAAGTCCATCCTAACAGCTGGTTTCAGTTCATTGTACTTTTTCTTAAAGAACATTTGTTTTCAATTTGTCTATAAATAATGGAAGAAAACACAGCTGAGGGGCCCCGTGTGATTTTTATAGAAGGTTCCTTTTTGGAAATCTGATAAGCTTATAACCACATATGTTTAAAATCATTCTAGTATAAAATTCAGAAAGTTGGGGTGGGGAAAATCCTACTTGCCAGGGAATTCAATGTTTATTTTATCTATTCATTTCTTAGCACTATTTGTCAAACATTTTGTGCTTTAGAAATTTTAGAAAAAAACTTAAGTACATGTTAAATTTGACAACATTCATTATAAAACTTTAGCATGGAAATGTTACTAAATTGATTATAAACCACAAGTACATGGGCAAAAAGAAATAAAAAATATGTGTTAATGACATAGAATGATAAACCTATACACAGACCTATTGAAAGTACAATACTTTAGCACATACGGGTGTGTCAGATATGGGTATGCCTGCATTGTTAAGAGGATGTGCCTTCTTTTAGAAGGATACAAACCTAGCAATACAAAACAAACAAGAAATTTGATAAGGTCTTGAAGATTAAAGATGTTTTTCTGGTGGGCAATGATCTGGCCAACAGAATTTAACTTTATGTGTGCTATATATTCTTTAGTAGATAATAGTTGATTACATCTTCATTTATTTATGTCAGATGTAATGCTCTGCTTTGGAAACGGAACCAGCAAATTCCAATTAGAAATGAGTTTGTTATATGTATTAGTCATTCTGTAAGGTACTATAAGCAATTAAAATCACAATTTCTTTAAATTAGAATGAACTGAATTTCTTTTTTTTTTAAGATTTTATTTATTCATAGAGAGAGAGAGAGAGAGGCAGAGACACAGGCAGAGGGAGAAGCAGGCTCCATGCAGGGAGCCCGACGTGGGACTTGATTCTGGGTCTCCAGGATCACACCCTGGGCCAAAGGCAGCGCTAAACCGCTGAGCCACCTGGGCTGCCCTAGAATGAACTGAATTTCAAACACTGGATGAAGTATTTAAGAGTCTTTGATAAGGGGGTGCCTGACTGGTTCAGTTGGGGGAGCATGTGATTCTTAAGCTCAGGGTTGTGAGTTGGAGTCCCATGTTGGGTGTAAAGATTACTTAAAAATTAAATCTTGAAGAAAAAAAAGAGCCTCTGGTAAGAATTTAAAGTATAGCTTTAAAAAGTTCTAGAGAATTATTCTTTAACATAAATTTTTATTAATATTATGCCTCCTCCAGGGGATCCCTGGGTGGCACAGCTGTTTGGCGCCTGCCTTTGGCCCAGGGCGCGATCCTGGAGACCCGGGATCGAGTCCCACGTCAGGTTCCTGGTGCATGGAGCCTGCTTCTCCCTCTGCCTGTGTCTCTGCCTCTCTCTCTCTCTCCCTCTCTCTCTCTCTCTCTGTGACTATCATAAATAAATAAAATTAAAAAAAAAAAGAGTAGTAAATGCTGGGGTCTAATATTTAACATGGTCAATCTAGTTAACAATACTGTATTGTATACTTGGAAGTTGCTACGACAGTAGATCTTAAATGTTCTCACCATATACTCACAAAAAACCATATTTATATGAGAAGATTGGTATAACTAACCTTACTGTTGAAATTCTTTTGTAATATATACATGTATCAAATCATTACATTGTACACCTTAAAAAACCACAGTATTATATGTCAATTATCTCTCAAGAAAGTTGGAAAAATAAACACAGAAAGGTAAAAATAGAGGAAAAAAGGAATTAAGGAAGGAAGGAAGGAAGGAAGGAAGGAAGGAAGGAAGGAAGGAAGGAAAGGGAGGGAAGGAGGAAGAAAGGGAAGATTAGTTTACAACGGTCATCAGATTAAATGCCTTTTTAAAAGATTTTTCAAACACCATTTCTAAAGCAAACTGAGTGGAAACAGAGAGAACTCTGACAACTCGCAGACTCAGCCTTGCTGTTATTTATGGAAAGACATAAGAAGACATCTTTTGTCATAGTAGTTTTCTTTAGGTTTTGAATGTTTTTGTCAAAGAACCACTGAGATGCAAATGTCACACAAATGAGTAAGAAGAGGATTTCCTTCTGAGCACAACTGACAGAACAGGTGCTGGATAAAAGGGAATATATCCAACCACTAAGGAAGGACACACTTCAGATTTGTTAAAGGTTACTCATATTTCTCATCAAACACAAAGAAGCTGTTTGTCCCATAAAATAGAAAATGTCAGAATTTGGAGAATGGCAAAATTGTTAGGAATATGGAGTTAGGAGCTGAACATCAAGTTTAAATTATAAATTTGCCACTGATTTGCTCTGTATTCTTGAGTAGTCAACTTTTTTTAAAAAAAAAAGACTTTATTTGTTCATGAGAGACACACAGAGAGAGAGGCAGAGACATAGGCAGAGACACAGAGGGAGAGAAGCAGGAAAAGCAGGAGAAGCAAGCTCCATGCAGGGAGCCTGATGCGGGACTTGATCCCAGGACTCCAGGATCATGCCCTGGGCTGAAAGCAGGCGCTAAACCACTGAGCCACCCAGGGATCCCCGAGTAGTCAACTTTTTGGTCTCAGTTTCTGCATCTGTGCAATGGGAGTCATAATATTTACCTCTAGGGTCATTAAGAGGACTAAATAAACTAGTGCATGTAAAGTACTTAGAACACAGCCTACCACAAATAAGTACTCAAAAATATTTGTTATTACCTACTTTCCTAGAGCAACACAATATAAGGGAAAACACATCTGCCAAAATCTTTTTTCACCAAAGATTAGCTATTAGATTTCTTGTATTTAGTCTGATCCAGGCATGTCTATTCAGCCAGATTTACCTTCACAAAGAGCTTCATTATTATTTTTTTCATTATTACTATTAATCAAATCAGGTTGGCTTAATAGCATATTTTCCTTAATAGCATCTTAATAGGCAAAGCACACAACTCCAAAATAATGTTGGATTTAGTTAGCATACGTCTCCATTTTAATCTGAGTTTGTGCAGTGTTTTATGTTGATCAGTCCACAAGTAGTTACTGAGTGTTGAATTGGCCCTTAGCATTTTGCAAGACACAATGAGGAAACATTTCAGAGGGTTCCAATTTTGTTAAAGAAACTAGATTTAATGACCTAAAATGAGTAATGAACAGCTCCTTCAACCCTGTCCTTGGTCATATCCTCCTGGCCTAAACTTCCCTTGCCATACCAGGCAGGAAGCCCGGATTCCACAGCTTTCTGCTTCTGTTTTTCTCAGTCACAGAACTTTGCTGCCCTGATTTGGAGCAAGTTTAAGTTCACTCACCCTTATTAGACCCTTGCTGCTGCTCAATAATATTTTTCTTCATCTTTCCAATCCTTTATACATTTCCTATAAATGCTTCAGTAATGGGGCATGTGGAAGGAAATGCAGGTTTTGCAATCAAGAGACCCAGATTTTAATATGAGCTTGTAATAAGCGTGTTGCTATTTAAGCCTTAATTTCCTTATCAGCAAAATGGGAATAATAATGTCTTTATAGTACTGTTATGGACTTTCAAAGAAAGTGTATGTGAAGTGTCTACATAGTAACTCACTCATAGAAGACACTCAGTGGCTTTCTTCAGACCCTGTCACCTCTTCCACCTCATGGATACCACTTTACTAAAGAAAGTGAAACCATCCTGCATGAGTGCTCTCTTCCTTTGACTTAAACTTTTTAAATTATGTCTCTACATGGGTCTCTTCTCTTTTCTCTCCTGCCTTGAGAAGACATATCTCTCCTGTCCTGCACTTACTACACCTCTACTCCCTCCCTACTTCATAGAACCAGCATTATTTGCTGCTTATTTTATGCCAGGACCAAAGCACTAGTGATTTGAAGATAAAAGACCCATGTTCTGCCCCTGAGAAGCCCACAGTTAGGTGGGGAAGGTGGACAAGCAAATATGATCACAAGACAACGAGGTACACATATGGAAGTATGAGAGCACATGAGAATCCAAAAACAAAATGAAACAAAAACCAGCTAGCATTATGATATGATTTTCTATCCCTCCACCTTATCACACCAAGAGACAAAACTATTTAAAAATGAAACTTCTGCCTTCTAGGGTCCTCTTGCTTGGACTATGTTTGCAACCTAAGAACATATATCAAAGTTGCCAGTATCACAAGGCACCAGTAACTGGCACCTGCAGGCACAAATGAACGCCTTTGTCCTCTCACACTTAGACAACCTGCTCTACTCGCCACTGAACATTCCACTCATGTATTTAGCAGTGGTACCCATCCCCACCTCCATCCATGTCCCGACACATACAAACAAACATATACCCATACATCTCTACAGGGACAAACTTCAATAGTCACCTCAAATATCACATTAATTCAGTTATATGTCACATTCACTCAGCATGTAGTTACTCATAGACAGGAAGAGTCATTCATTCATATGTGCTTTGTCAACCCCATACTGCTTTCTCTGACACCTCCTCCATTTCTCCTCGTCATCAAACTTGAAATCCTAGAGTCGTCTTTTAATCTGCTCCCTCTCACCCATTTCATTTCCAAATCCTGTAAGTAGTTCCTTCCCAGGGCTTCTCATATCTGCCTCCACTTTTCTCTTCTCATTGTCTTCACCTACTCAAGGTCATTACACACACCTAGACCACAGTCTCCTAACCAGTTTCTCTGACTTCAAACAGGCCATCCCCACCCAATCTGTCCTATTTCCAGTAAGTGAGTCTTTCTCAATAATAATATCATTACCATGTCTAAACACCTTCCATGGCTTCCTAAAACCCGAAGTACAAAGATCTATAAGCTGATAATCAGGGCCTACGATATCCTTCGGATTCCTTTCCCCACAGTCTTCCTTGCCTGTCAAGCTGCTCCAAAATACTTTTGTGTCTTTGCTCACTGTTCCCTAAAAGAAGACAAATGTTCCCTAGCCACTTCTCTTCTAGTCAAATACTCCCTATTTCTTCGATGCTTGTTTCAAGCCCCACCCCTCCCAATTCTAGAATAGTTCCCACTTCAGTGATCTCTGAAGAATTCTAAACCCTAGTGCTTTCCATCTCTCCCATTTACCTTCTAACTAGTTTGCTTACTCCTTGTGAAATTGATGACACTGTTCTTTTTTGCCTCTAGGGTTTGGAGTTATTGGAGGAAGAATATCATGTTATCCTTTAGGAAGATGACGCTTTAAAAAAAAGCAATTAATTAACATATAGTGTACTATTAGTTTCAGAGGTATAGGTCAGTGATTTCTTCTATAACACCCAGTGTTCATTACATCACATGCCCCTCTCCATGTCCACCACCCATTTACCCTATCCCCTCACCCCCTCCAGCGACCCCTCAGTTTGTTTCCTCTGATTAAGAGTCTCTTATGGTTTGTCTCCCTCTCTGATTTTGTCTTGTTTTCTTATTCTCTCTCTTCCCCAATGATCTTCTGTTTTGTTTCTTAAATTCCACATATGAGGGAGATCATATGATTTTCCCTGTTTGACTTATTTCCCTTAGCATAATACCTTCTAGTTCCATCCATGTCATTGCAAATGATAGAATATAATTCTTTTGATGGCTGAGCAGTATTCCTATACACACACACACACACACACACCATGGGAGGATGATTCTTATGTCAGTATGCAGGATGGATGGGGTGGAGGTAGGAAGCTACAGGAGAGGAAATCAGAAAACTATCCCAAGGTCAAGATAGACCTGCCCTGGGCTGAAGGCAGGTGCTAAACTGCTGAGCCACCCAGGGATCTGCCTTTAGCAGAGTTTCAGTGTGGATTAAGCTTTTTCCCTCATGGTTAGCTTTAAAAACAAATATAACATAAAGACAAATTACATATTTAAATTTGGTTAGGATCCAACAAGAAATTCTTTGTTAACTACCTAATAATTCTTGTGATGGGAAATAATGATCCAACCCAAGTACTTGTAAAGAGATCATTTTGGGACAGCCCGGGTGGCTCGGGGGTTTGGCGCCATCTTTGGCCTGGGGCCTGATCCTGGAGACCCTGGATCGAGTCCCATGTCGGGCGCCCTGCATGGAGCCTGCTTCCCCCTCTGCCTGTGTCTCCCCCCACCCCCCACCTCTCTCTCTCTGTGTCTCTCATGAATAAATAAAATCTTTTTAAAAAAAGAGATCATTTTTACAGAACATTATTTTTAAATTTAAAATTTTTAAACTAAGTGTAGAATCCATTACTATACAAATTGTCTATATCCACTTATTTACTGTTTAATTCAGCTCCACTAAGCCTAGTTCTTCAAAATTCTACTTTGGGAAATAGGCAAACCAATCCAGTCACTATGGTAATTGGGACGTCCTTGGTTATATTTCCCACAATTCCTTCATGTTAATAATTTTTTCCCTACAGGTAAAATGTCAATGACACTGATTTTAGTAGCCTGTATTTGCAAGAACTGATCTTTTATCAAAGCTTCTGTCTTATCAATTGAAAAGTTCAAGGGTATGTTAGCCCTGATATTTGTAGCAATGAAATGCAATGTTCTTGCACATTTTCTCTTTCTCTTTTCAGGTTGCTTATTTTTGTGTTTATTTTCTCATGGTTTCAAAACTTACTCTACCAAATTCCCAAGTCTAGAATTATTTTCCATCACTGCAGTCATTGAAGCATGGTATTGTTTTGTTTGCCATCCGGAACATCCTCCAGTTCCATGCAGAGGGGAAGAAGAGGAGAAGAAAGGGGGGAGCAGGTGCAGAAGTTCTATTCACAAGGGCACTGACCCTCAGCAGGGGCGTGACAGGGCTTTAAAATAGGATTAGACACCCAAACAAGAAAAAGGTCACACTTGACATTTCCACTGGAAATACCAATGCAAATAGAGCTGATCCTAGGAACATTTTTCACACACACACACACACACACACACACACACACACACACACAATTTTAGCTGATTCAAGAGAAAAATGATATTTTTCAATGAATTATTTCCCTAAGAGCTCAAAAAAAGCAACTATTGGAAATGGGGCCCAACAATAACAGCAAAAATGAGTCAAAAACTCACTTGAGAAATTTCTCTTTTACTTATTTGCTATTTTTAAGGATTTGTTCTTTAGTTTGTCATGGGAAGAAAAGTCAGGAGGAGTTGATGGGGAAAATGACATAAATATTTAGAACCTTGATGATTATGTTGTATTCAAACTCATTTATTTTTTAAGATTTAGCCTCCAATCATATCAACCCAATTCTTACCTACAAATTGTCCCATTTGTCTCCTGCATAATTGGTGACAGCTTAATAACATTTTTTTTCCTTTCAATTTTCCATTTGTATATTCAAAAGTAGCTGACCAAAGCATCTAGTACCAAGTAAACTTTGGAGGTACCTAGGGGAAGAAATGTGTCACAAGCTGCTTCAAGATCTACCAGTACCTGTTGAAGATTTCCAAATTGTTCACCAAAAAGGAAATTGACCATTGATCTGACTGTGTGATTCCAAAAAGTCATGAACCCTCCAGCTCCAAAAATGTATGCCTTCATTGGTGCAACTGAGACATGCATGGCCATTAACAATGTCCCCAAAGTAAGTCAGACCAACATAGGTTTATTCCTGATACAAAGAATTCTTGAAGGATTAAATAAACTCTAGAGGCCTATATGTATACACTCACCCAAAGGCAGTCCAAGAAAAATATATCTGCTGTGTAGATCCATATTTTCACATAGTAGATATATATAAAGGGAGGTTTATATATACAAATTGTTGTATTGTTTGTCAATTGTTCTTGAACATTTGGCTATGGAAAACATAGAAGTCAATTCTACCATACAGAAACTAAAACCCTTCAAGTAAGGAACTTTCCTGAGCTGTTATGGTGGGACACGGGGGAAAGGGTGAGTCAGTGGGTCCAAATTCCACTCTCATCCAGTGACCACAAGTTTTGAAATTGTCTCTTAAAATGAAATGATAAAATTTACAGTCTTCTATTAGTCAAAGTTATATAGAGCTCTCACATTATCTAACTAATATAAGAGTACCTGGGTTAAAAAACAGAGTTTCAACCAAAAGCAAGAAAGCAAGCAAGAAGGGAAGGAAGGAGGGGGAGGAAAGGGGAGGGGAGGGGAAGGAAAGGACAGAGGGAGGAAGGGAGAAAGGACAGGAAGGAAGAAGGAAAGAAAGGGAGGAAGGGAGGAAGAAGGGAGGAAAACCACCCTCCCAAGGGAAAATGCATGATTCCATTAGGTTGTTTGAAATTATAAAAGCTCCTAGGTATGGAGGGACTCCATATCCTAACCTGAAAGAGCTTCTTTAAACTGAGGCAGCACCCACAGTTTGGGCTGAATTTAGCCTGGAACATGCCACATTCTCAGCTCAAAAGTTACATATGATAATCTAAATTGTCCCTTTAACCTTAATGAAATCCGAGGAACTGTTAGAGAGGAAGACAGTTTTTACTCAAGATTAACTTTAAGGCCATAGTTGCAATCAAGATTTTCTTTTAAACCACATATGATAGTCAGAATCTCTGGATATTAAGTATAATGAAGATCATGAAAAAAGTGAGAAATAGACTAGATTAAGCTGAATTTTGGAAAGCTACTTCTTTGCTACAATTTTTGAGACTTACCAGTCAAGAGAAATAATTTGTGTAAATAGCCTTTAAAAATATTCTAACAGCAATATTCAATTTTACCTTTGGATATTTGCCAAAAGAATCTCACCTAAGTAGTTATGTGGCTGTTACCACTGGGGTTAATCAAGTGTTTAGCCAAAGACACAATATTAAACTGAAATGTGAATTGGGAACTCTTGATGATTACATAAAGCAGTTAAAGCAAAAATTCATAGTTACAAGAATATGACTTACTTGTCCTTACTAAGGAGCTATAGGACTTTAAGAGAAAATGTAAAATGCATCTTGAGAGATAAGGTGAGAGACCAGAAAAAAAAAAAGAGATCAGGTCACTTATTCACAGCTCTTAGATTATATGGAAATAGAAAAGAATACTCTTACTTTCAAAGATAATCAATTGTTTTTCTTAATTACAAAAGCACTACAGGCCAAATATATAAAATTGGAAGAATACAAAAATTAAAATCTTAAAATCCATAAACAACCATATCCTAACCTGAAAGAGCTTCTTTAAACTGAGGTAGCACCCACAGTTTGGGCTGAATTTAGCCCTGGTTCAGGGCTTTTGCTGTGCAAATATGTGTGTGTGTGTATATATATATATATATATATATATATATATATATATATAAAGGAAATTTTCACTGTTTATATAAGATTATGCACTTTTCCAGTCTATCTCTAGTTATTCCTTGGGATGCATTTTTAGAAGAAAAATTACTGAGTTGAAAGACATAAACATTTATAGTATCTTACTACTGAAAGCACAATTACTTTCCAAAATGATTTTCAATTAATACTCCCACAAGTAATGTATCTTACTAACACCAAATATTAAATAATTTTATATATTAAGATATATAAATATATAGATAGTATATATACATATTTTAAATGTATCATTATTGCTTTCAATCTGTATTTTTTTGATTACCAGTGAGATTGAGATGTTTTGTTAGTAGTCATGATTTCCTTACTGATTTATAATAGCCTTTTTGAAAAATGTTTTTAAATAATCTGTGAGAGCAATGCTTTTTACAAATATTTTTTTCCATTTCATTATTTTAGTTATATTTTTGAAAAGAAATTTCCTTTAGAACTTATTCCATTGCATTTACTACATTATTATATGCTAAGAAAATTCATCTTCATCTCAAAATTAGTTCAATACATATATTTTCTTCCAGGATTTTATAGTTTTGATGCATCTAATATTTACTCTAACATATAGTAAAAGAATGAGACTCTAACTTATTTTTTTCTCCAAATTCTTGCTCTAGTATCCCAACCAAATCATCCTTTATCCAAGAATTTATTTTTAAATCATGAATTGTCATTTAAACTATGAAGAACTTTGGGGGCTCAAGCAACTGCCTCTTTTTTTTTTTTTTTTTTTTAAGCAACTGCCTCTTAATCTTGGCTCAGGTCTTGATCTCAGGGTTGTGAGTTCAGGCTCCATGCCCAGCATAAAAAATAGAAAAAGTGACATGAGGAACTTTTCCAGAGCCCTCTATTCTAGAATTGTCTTATTTGTCTATTCTTGTTTTGGTTCCATGCTATTTAATTTGTGTCACTTCCCTTAAAAGAGATAGAGTGTCATTAATCATTCTTAAAAAAAAAAAAATCTTGGACATTTTCACATGTTTAGTCTTCTAGATAAACTTTAGAATAATTTGTTCAGGTTCCTAAAGGCAACCATATTGGTCTTGTGATTAGGAATACATTATATCTGTAAGTTAATTTGGAAATCATTGTCAACTTTACCATAATTCAGTCCTTTCATCCAAGAGCAAAGTAAGTTTTCATATTTCCCTAATGCTCTAGTAAAGGTTTTTATTACTATTATGAACTCTTTTCCCGGATTATATTTTCTTTATTTTTTTTAGATTTTTGTTTTTCATTTTGGGTGGGGTTTTTCTTTTTCATTTTTTGTTTTCTGGTTTTTGCTGCCAAGAGGGAAGGCTATTTTGGGGACATTTATCTTGCAAATTATTCATTATTTATCCATTACCTGGCCACTTTGTGGAAATTGCCTGTACTAATATTTCAAAGTTGATTTCCCTTATATTTTTCTATATACACATCATCATAAATAACAATAAGTTGGTCTTTCCTTTTTTGGAATTTATACTTCCCATTTTTACTTCAAACAGAATAATACTAATTAATGAGTTACAGAAGCATCCTTATGGTATTCCTGATTTTGCCTCTTGCATTCCATTGTTAAATTTTATCTTGAATCTCAGGGATCCCTGGGTGGCTCAGCGGTTTAGCGCCTGCCTTTGGCCCAGGGCGAGATCCTGGAGTCCTGGGATCGAGTCCCACGTCGGGCTCCCAGCATGGAGCCTCTCTCTCTCTCTCTCTCTCTATGTCTATCACAAATAAATAAATAAATCTTTAAAACAATTTTTTTTATCTTGAATCTTGGTTTCAGTAGGAATTCTCTATCATTTAGGGTTTCTACAGAATTAGGACTGAAACTTAGATAAGACAGCATGTAGTGTCAAGCAATATTCACTCTATGATAGTGTCTAACCACACCATCTGATTGGTAACAGTTTTCATTGTAAAAAAAATTTGCATCTTTTATGTAATTGAGGTTAGCCATATAAAACATGCCTGAAATACAGGATTGGAAGGAGGAAAACTTGAATAACAGAAAACCAATTTCAAGGAAAGACAGCAGAGCAGAGCTTCTGAGATTAAAGAAATTCACAAAGAAGAAGTCTAAGATGGTGGCTAGATTTAATAAGTCTCTGAGAAAAGGAAATGGGTCCACTATGAAATGAAACTATTGTTGAACAAAGTATTAGTTCATTTGTTTCTTCTTTATAAGAAAAGCATTTTAAGATTAGGGATACATTATACATTTCATTGTATAGCCCACATTTTAGTATTTGTATTTCCTTGGCAAATTTTCCATTTTCTCTTTGACCCAGAAGGTAAAGCATTTCATCAGTTGTAAAACAACATTTTTTGCACATTTATCATGTCAGGTTGAGATGTGACTGATAATCAAAGGTGCCTTAATTTCACAAAAATGTGGTATTTAATTTCCAGGACAACTGTATTTTGTTTAATCTTTTGTTATTAGTTTTTAGTTTTATGGCATTAAGATCAGACAATATGGCCTCCACTTTCTATGTGGGAAGAATTTATTGAGATGTTCTTTCTAGCATAATATAATTTCTGAAAATATTTCACATACATTTTTTAAAATTTCACATATATTTTAAAAAGATGTATATTCTTTGAATTATACAAAGTTCAATAATTAGCTATAAATTCAACTTCTCTATTGTAGTTTTCTGTCTATATATTAGCTATTTGATTTGTCAAAAGCTTTAAAAAGTGTATTATTCCACAATAATTGTTTTTGTTCATTGTTCTACATATTTCTAGTATTTACCTTATATACTGATTTTTATTCCTATTATAATACCTACTTAACTCAGTTTTTGTAGGTTTATGACTTCTTCCATAGTGTGGGTGTGCTTTTCATCATCATAAAATGACCCAAAATGCCCATTTTGATTATTTATTCTGCTCTATAGTTTTTGTAGTGTTTATAGATTCCACCCAGATTCTGACAATAAGATGGCTATCAAGTCTTATTTTTCAGTGTTGCTAAGGAGGTTTCATTTTATTTCGGGTCTCTAGATACATGCTTTTCTTGGGCATTTAGAAGAGGTTAAGTCAATTTTTTAAAAAAAGATTTTATGTATTTTTAGAGAGAGAGTAGGGGGGCAGGAGGAAAGGAAGAGGGAGAGAAGTAGATTCCCCACTGAGCACAGAGCCCAGGGCTCCATCTTACAACCCTGAGACCATGACCTGAGCAGAAATCGAGAATCCTACACTTAATGAATTGAACCACTTAGGTGCCCCTATCAGGTTTAATTTAAAACAGAAACCATCCCAGAACAAAAATATTTACCGAATGCCCACAGTTTACAAATTGATGCTGAGCACTTTACGTGCATTAGCTCATTTAAACATCACGATAACTTCACTAGATGGACAAGCCAACTTCTAATATCTATAGGTAGGGTCTGGTGTATATATGAAGGGATCTTTCTTTCCCATACCCAGTTCTGTCCTATGTCACAGGCACCTTACACATGCATATAGACACTGAAGCCTCCTACCATGTCCTAGATCCGTCTATTTCCACCCACCTCTGCTGACCTCTTCCCTTGATAGTAGCATTATAGCCCCATTGTCTACCTTAAGAAGACCTAGTAAGAGTCCTATAATCACCTGAAGGCTGCTGTTTGAGTCCAGAATTCTGGGGTCTGGGTACCCAGAATATGGGGAGGCACATATCCTGTTGGAGCCACAGACTCCCAGCCACATGGGAGATGAGGTCAGAGAAAGGGCAGAGCAGGGTCCTCTGAGGTGGGGAGGGGCAAAGTGTCAGGATAAGACCTGGGTGCTCAGGTCTAAGGCTTGTATTGGAAGTAGATCCTGGTCCCTGCAAGTGGCAGAGACTGGTCTTAAACCTTTATTTGTCTAATCCTAAGCCCACCCTTTCCATCTTTATCACATATCTCTAACCTCTAACTTCTGTGCATTATAGAGATACAATGGTTTCAAACAGTGGGCTATGGTGTTCTGGAAAGGCCTTTGAGCTCCCTGAAGTTAAGAAGGAAAGAAGTTAAAGTATAGAAAATTTCTCCTCAGAACAGTTGCATTATTTTGCTGAGGAAGAAAACTGAGATACAGAATCTACTTTTCACAGCATTGGACTGATTTAACCCCATTCAGATGTCCCCCAGGAACACAGATTTTAAGTGGACTCAAAAGTGTCCTCATTACCTCCTGTGTCAGAAAACATGACAAGAAATAAATGCACAAGGGTGCTGCACCGCCATGCAATGTTTCCTTGTAAATCTCCAGGGTGCCCAGGAGGAGCAGGAATTCCTTGTCCCACAGGGCCAATTTCTCACAGGAAAAAAAAAAAAAAAAAGATTTTTAAATAGGTTTGCCTACTGCCTCTCACGAGGGAGCCTGGCACAGAGCTAATGGGCTCCGGCAGGACCTTCGAAGCCTGAAAGATGTACCATAATTTCTCTTTTGTGACTAACAGCAGTTCCCTGGTGTGTCACACCACATTTTACATGTAACGATGAATGGTTCATTAGCTCATTCCTCATCCTCAAAGCTGTGCATACACTAGATTCCTCCTTTAACCTATGTTCATTTAATGTTGTCCCTCTTTCCTTCAATAAGCCAGTTTTTTGTTTCGTGTTCAATTCGGATGGCTTTCATAAAAAAAGAAAAAAAAATATTCTGTACTTTTGCCATTCTAACGTCACCATAATGTTTTCATTCCCATTGTTTAACAAAGCCATTTTCTTTTTTGTAGGTTCTTTCCTCTCGATTTATTCATAAAATATTCTTCATTTCTACTAACCCCTGTGAGGGCAATGTTTGTCATCAGCAGTTGCCCTGACCTTTCCATGGCAGTCATCTTTTCCACTCCACCTACCTTATGACTGAAAAACGCTGTATAACACATAAAGTATGTTATAAATTTTATCTGGAGACAAGTGAAGATTGTGATAGAATCTGGAGGTAGACTTTTGTTTGTTTTAGCTTAGCTAGTCAAGAGGAGCAGATGAGCTCAGGGTGCATGAACTTAAATCTACCATCCAATCATGTCTGCAGAGTCTGAAAGATCAGCACACCTTTGAGGAGATCCACAGAAAACTTAAGGGGATCAGAGAGAATGGAGGAGGGTAAAAATATTAATGAGAGAGCTGCTTTTATTTATGTCTACTTACCGGATATACAAATTACTAATGATGAGCGCACTACAAGCAAATCTTTTAATGATGCCTTTTTCTAGCCACCAGTGATGACAGCAGCATTGGCAACCGTCCCAGAATGGCACATGTGTGGGTTCCTCTATCTGATAGTGAGCAGTGGGTACTGCCTACTATCTGATGTAGCAAAACTTTTTTTCATTTAGGAAATTAACATTTAATCAGACACAGTTTGTTCCATTCTGAATGGTTTAATTTTGCCTTTGGTTGATTTAATGGATTCAAGTAACCCAGGACATCAAAAATCCATGAGAAAGTTTAGAACTGCTTACTTTTAAAGATGTTTAAGAGCCTTACTTAGATTTACTTACTTTTGGGATGTCTGGGTGGCTCAGTGGTTGGGCACCTGCCTTCGGCTCAGGGATCCTGGATGGTGTCCCGCATCAGGCTCCCTGCGAGGAGCCTGCTTCTCCCTCTGCTTAAGTTTCTGCCTCTCTGTCTCTCAGTCTGTGTTTCTCATGAATAAATAAATAAATCTTAAAAAAAAAAACAAAAAGATTTACCTACTTTGAAAAAAGAAAAATAAAAGTTGTTTACAAAGTAAATGTATAGACATGTTTTGATAAAATTGTTATTTCTACAATTATTTTTATCTGAATTTTTTTTCCATTTGACTATGCACAGATTCCTTAATAAAATATTTTTAATTTAAAAGAATTTAATAATAATAGATTTGTAGTTTTTCTTTTTTTGAAGTTTTTCCTTTTTGAAACAATCATTATAACCCAAAATAATCCAGAAAAGAACCATCAACAAATAAAATTGAAATATTTTCTTAAAGATCAATGTTACTTCTCTGATATGTTTAGCAATTAATGTAACATATATTACAATTCAGATTAATTTCTATTAGGTGAAGGATATGGAATCTTCTAAAATTATTCTTTCTTCACTCTTTCTAGTGAGGAACTATCACCAGAAATATCTAATGATATTTCTTCCCCAAATATCATTAAATTTCATGGATCCAGATAGGTTTTTCTCCATTTGAGAGAAGTGGTATTATATTTCTTATGTATCTTTAGTGCTACCTGGTTAATGGAGGGTAAGTATTTTTTTAGATCAATAAAATTTTAAATCAACTTTAAGCTCTCAAAATTTGCCACTTATGAATACCAGTCTAAAGAAGCAAAAATAAAACTCCATTCTTCCTGTAACTATGTAAATCTAACTATCTAGAGTACCACCAAAATATATTCAACATCTTAAATGCCTAATTTATTATTAAACCATAACTCAGAAACCAAGGGAATATAATAGGTGACAAAAATAAAGTCTCACTAATATGAACCAATTAAGTTGCTGACCAGCTTGACTTAATAAAATGACTGATTCTTTTATATCGGTGATTGAAAGTATTGAGATGAGGAAAGATCCTGAGATGATAGAGGTAATCACAGAGAGATCTAGGATTGGACCTACTAAAGGATTTCCAAGAACTTTGGAGACCATGTCAATGATGGCAATGAAACTCAAATTGTAGAGTGGCATCTGTAAAATTAAATATTAAGAAATTGACAATTATAATGTGAATGTTTTTTAATTTCTTTTTTTTCCAAGATTTTATTTATTTATTCACGAGAGACAGAGAGAGAGAGAGAGACAGAGACAGAGACATAGGCAGAAGGAGAAGCAGGCTCCCCACAGAGAGCCCAATGTGGGACTCGAACCCAACCCGGAATTATGCCCTGAGCCAAAAGCAGACACCTAACCACTGAGCCACCCAGGTGTCCCTGTTTTTTTAATTTCATGACAAAAATAATATCCAATTAATTGGCTGAAGGCAGCTGTTTTTATATGATATTTTACCATGACTTTAATTTATCCTTTTATTTTCAATCAATCTTTAGAAATGGATTATAATTTTCTTCCCAATCAGAAGAATCTACTTTGGCTTACATTAGTGACTTTCTATGGTTACAAACATAATAATCAGCAAATTTGTTCTGTGGCCTTTATTACCAAGCCTTTATGCATCTCATAAGGTTAACCTTATCAATAATTTGCTAGTATATTACTTTTTTTGAAAGTTTAATTTTATCTTTGTATTTATATGGCATTAACTATAAAAGTCAAAAGTAGACACTGATATGTTAAGAATGCAGATAATTATCTTTCTGGGCATGGCAACAAGAGAATATAGTTCACAGCTTTAACATAAACTTTTTATAGCATTGCATTACTAATATATTAATACTGACATAAAAAATGTTTGTTGAGGGATGCCTGGGTGGCTCAGTGGTTGAGGGTCTGCTTTCAGCTCAGGCATGATCCTGGAGTCCCAGGATCAAGTCCCACATCGGGCTCCTTGCATGGAGCCTGCTTCTCCCTCTGCCTATGTCTCTGCCTCTGCCTGTGTGTCTCTCATGAATAAATAAATAAAAATCTTAAAAAAAAAAAGAAAAACTATTCCACAATATCCCTATAAAATAAGAGAAGTATCCTTATTTTAGACAGAGGGAGTTCAAAGAAAATAAAATGCAATAAGCACTACTATGATCCCCTCAGCTATTGTCCGTAAGTCATAATGATAAACAGACAGCACTTCCCTTGTTACCTATCCAGAGGCCCTAAAGGAACATTCCAATATTTTCCCGTTCATCTGTTGCAGCCTGAACAAGTCTCAGAACAGTATCAGAGCTGAGGATTCCCTTCTTTGTGGGGGGAAAAAAAGTAGAAGAAGTAGAAGAACTCAAAACTATTTTCTGATCCTTTTTAAAAACTCAAATGCTGGGATCCCTGGGTGGCGCAGCGGTTTGGCGCCTGCCTTTGGCCCAGGGCACGATCCGGGAGATCCGGGATCGAATCCCACGTCGGGCTCCCGGTGCATGGAGCCTGCTTCTCCCTCTGCCTGTGTCTCTGCCTCTCTCTCTCTCACTGTGTGCCTATCATGAATAAATAAAAATTAAAAAAAAAAAAAAAAACTCAAATGCTACCATTCAAATCTACCATCACCTCTCTAGGGACATACATAGGTATTCCCCCTGCTAATAGGCAGATTATTGAAACCATAGGAAATCTACAAACATGTGAATGGTATGTTTTCTTTCACTCGGTGATGCCTCAAACATCCATCTTTCCTTGGTCATTTCCCACTTTCCTAGGCTCAACCAGGAAACCCACCAAATGGCAAGTTATCTGGCAAACTGTTTATCCTGTCTGCTAATAAAATGACTAACCATATCCATTGCTCTTTTTTTTTTTTAAGATTTTATTTATTTATTCATGAGAGACACACACACAGAGAGAGAGAGAGAGAGAGAGAGAGAGAGGCAGAGACACAGGTAGGAGAAGCAGGCTCCCTGCAGGGAGCCGGATGTGGGACTCTATCCTGGGACTCCAGGATCACGCCCTGGGCTGAAGGCAGCACTAAACCACTGAGCCACCCCGGCTGCCCTCCATTGCTCTTTTAAAAACATGGAAACATATATACAAACACATATGTATATATATAAACACAGAGATATGTACCATATCCCTAAGATTATGCATTGGTAAATTTTCCATGTTTCATGCTGATTTTTTGAGAGAAATATATTTAACCAGGAAAGTACAAATAACAAAAACTAAAAATCATTTTTCTTTGTGACATTCCGTACACACAATATTTATGAAGACAATCAATCTTACAGCATAGAAACAAGACAGTTAGGAACCTTGGGGTTGGTGTGGATCCTTCTAGACATTTGCATGACTCTGAAGGTTTCTGCTACTTTGTCTATAAAATGGAACTGGTAATACTTACTCACTCTATATCCTTAACTTCCTTTGTGGTGAAAGCTGTCATACATATTTCCACACTGTGAGCAAAGAAAGTCCCTCAGTGGAAAACAGTCACAATAACTTCTCAAGTATAGCCCACCACTACAAATCTTTGAAACAAGAAATGGACCAGATCACCTGAAATAAAGCAGAAAGGTGACATTCATTTTAAGCCACCACAACTGGTAGGCCAAGAGTTAAGAAACAGTATGGTCATTAGCATTAAGAATTGCCTACAATAAAAATTTAGGGTTGCATGGTTTGGAAGCTGGGAGTTGAGGAAAATAAGCCATTTTCCTCCTCATGTTGAGGGCTAGGAGACTTCAAAATTTTAGAAGTTAATAAATGTATTAATAAGCTTCAAAAAGAATCTCGAAATTTTTCTATACCAGTATAGTACAGTATTCACCTCTAGAGTGAAATTGAAAGTTTCAAAACAAAAATTTCAAACGAACCCATTCTATGCCTGGGAATTTGACATCAAAAGGATTTGAGAACTATTATGAAGGGTACAAAAATCACAAATTCCTTCACTTAATCCAGGAAGCAAGTAAAGTCATGGGTATTTTTCCTAATTTTTTTTCCCTAATTTTTAAAATAAAAGAAGTGAATTAGCTTTTAGTGATTGAGCACATTCCCCATTATATGGTTTATTACACTTGTTACTTAGAATAATTAGGCCTTCTGGAAAATTGCCCTCTGAGAAATTTGATAGTCCATTTGATTAATATTTTAATGTAAGACTATACACTCAAGTCAGCTTAATAGTATATTAATATACTTAAAAACTATATACTGAAATCCTGAAGCAATCTCCTATTTCTTTGAAATACATGGTTATTAAACAGAAGTGAGTTAAAATATGTACAAATGAATTTTAAAATACACCATTTGTTTCTAAGTCTATGAAAAAAAAAAGGTATTTTTGCAACCAGGATCCAACTGGGCTGCTTTATATAGCCCCCAATCTCCCCACCCCCACCTACTCCACCCAAGGCCTGAGCTATACTAAAATTTTGCAAAGCCTTCCATTGTTCTCCCTGACACCAGATCAGCCAACACAAAAAAGCAACTGCCAGCTCAAAAGCAATCCGGTGATAGAGCCTGGTGCTATCTAATCAAGGGCAAAAGGTCACTTCCGAACAACTGGGCAATAAAAGATTATTTCTAGGGACAAAACAGAGAGGCCCAGAGGTGGGGGGTAGAAAGTGGGGAGGAGCTGGGAAGGAAGGAGGGCAAAAGGGCTCTCGTCTGTGGGAGGAAGTGCATTGACTCAAGGCAGCAGACGGGAACCATCTGGCTCCGTCAGAGGTCTGTTCTTAAGACAAGAGAGAAAGCCCCCTTTAAAAGGGCCAGTGACTCTGGGCTGTGCAATTCAAATTTTTAATAATATAAAACCAGCTTTCCCAGGCACAGAAAAAATCAGAGAGAGAGAGACAGAGAGACAGAGAGAAAGAGAGAAAGAGAGAAGAAATCTTTTCCCAGATAGGAGATACCTTCACAAATGCTGAGTGGAGGATGCATTGCTTTTCAGTAAATAAACTCTCTTGATAAATACTAAGTAGATGGCCCAGCAAATAGCATTTAAGTATTATTTAAAGTTAACCTTAAGGTAAAATACACATACAGACACACATAATTTTTAAAAGAATATAAAATCCTTTTAATGATACAGTGGTACTAACTTCTTCCTCTGTCCTCCTACTTCACCCCTCCCCTCCCCCATGCTCTCTAATCCTCTTCCTTTGGTACTTTTCTCACTTGTTCTTATTGAAGCACCTTGGAATGGGTACAAGGTAAGTCAAGGGCCCTATTATATTCAGCCTAGATGCCTTGGTCTAGGGAAAGATAGAATTACAGGCAGTGTACTCTATTTTTCCCACCCCCCATCCCCAACAAAAAGTCAGTACCAAGTAAACTATGTCCTCAATTTTCTCATCTGTGATTTTTTTTTTTTAAACCACTGAGTAATTACCAACTGAAATAGAAAGTGCTCAGGCTGAGAGACCACTGCTGGCTGTGTGGCTGCAAACAGGAGATCCTAATTACAGTAATTCAAAATCCACAGGACAGGAAGCCAAATCATTTTTAGACTTTCTTCTTCTTCTTCTCCTTCTTCTCCTTCTTCTCCTTCTTCCTTTTTTCTTTTGGAGGAGTAGAGCATGGCTAACAGACCAGCTGATCTGAGACAGTTCAGGGTGGGCCACGGTAGGATATTCATGTTTCTAAATATGAACGTCTTTTAAAAATGGCTGTGTCCAAGAATTGGGATTTGGAATAAATGTCTGCCAACCACTCCAGCAGTACTGCTAGAAAGGAAATAGAACTTTAAATGTCTTCTCCTAGGACAACTAAACCTTTGTCCCAATGGAACACACTGAGAAACTGTTCTACAGAGGAAATTTCATGTAAGTAGGAAACAGAAACATAGATAAAATTGAAACTTGCTTTTTTGACATCTATCATAGTCATGAGAAAACTACTGATATATTATAAAAATTATAACATAAATATATATTAAGATTTCCTCTCATGAAGAATACCATAGGTGAATTTAAATGCCATATTGTACATAAACAAGTAATAATAATAATGGTGGTGGTGGTGGTGAACTTTTTTTTTTTTGAAAGATTTTATTTATTTATTCATGAGAGACATATAGAGAGAGGCAGACACATAGGCAGGGGGAGAAGCAGACTCCCTGAGGGGAGTCTGATACAGGACTCAATCCCAGGACCCCAGGATCACAACCTGAGCCAAAGGCAGACACCCAATCACTGAGCCACTCAGGCATCCTGGTGGTCAACTTTTATTATATGTTCAGTATACACTGAGTAATAGATATAATGGAATTGCCATAGAAAGGTACCCAAAATCCATTTCCTCAAGGAATTTATCATATCAAAGTGGTGGGATAAACCCACTTGGAAAACATGCAAAAGAATATATAGATAAGGCCAATACTAATTGTTCCTTAATGCTTAAGGGATACAGGAATACAATGTGCTCTGAATTAGGTAGAGTTCTTTTGGGAAAAGATGAATTTCAAACAAAATTTTAAAGAAACGTAGACACGTGCTTTGGACATTGGTCTTTCTAGCCAAGGAAGTTTAAAGGTGGGACAAGAAAATCTGAGTCTGCTCAACTGGATTTGATGCTCTGAGCAGAAGAGATACAACAGATGAGGACAGTTTAGAGAGCAAGGCCTGCTGGAGAGGAGGGTACAGAAAAGATTATAGTTTAAAAGTCATGAGCTTCAAATGTAAATCAAAACCTCAAGACGCTTAAGATGGATATTATTTTTTAAATATAGCAAGTGTTAGTGAGGATGTGGAGAAATTGGAACTCTTATGCACTGTTGGTGGGAATGTAAAATGGTACAGCCACTAAAGAAAAAAGTATGGTGGTTCCTCAAAAAAATTCAACATAGAATGATCTCATGATTCAGCTTCTGGGTATACACTCAAAGGAATTGAAAGTGGGCACACAAAACAGAACACTGTATGTCCATGTTCGAAGCACCATTATTCACAATAGCCAAAAGGTAGAAAACAACCCAAATGTCCATCAACAGAAAAATGGATAAACAAAATGTGGTATATACATACAGTGGAATATTACTCAGTCTTAAAAGGGAATGGAATTCTGACACATGGTACAATATCCATGGACTTTGAAGACATTATGCTACGTGAATAAGCCAGACAAAAAAGGACATATAATGTATAATTCTCACCATATGAGATACCTAGAGTAGACAAATTCATAGAGACAGAAAGTAGAATAACAGCTAGGGGCTGAGTAAGAGGGTAATGGGGAGTTATGATTTCATGGGTATAGGGTTTTGGTTTGAAATGATGAAAAATTTCTGGAAATGGATAGCAGTGATGATTGTACAAGGTAAATGTACTTAGTGCCACTGGATGGTACAGTTAAAAAATGGTTAAAATGGTAAGTTGTATGTTATGTATATTTTATCACAATAAAAATAATGCAGTAAGATAAAATTTTAAAAAGAAAAAAGATGAACTTCAAAGTCAATGAGGCTAGCTTTAACAACCATCTCTGCCATTTAACAGCCATGTGACCATGGGCAAGGTACTTGCTCATTGAGGTCTGAATTCCTTAACTATGGAATGGAGATAAATAAATTCATAAATACAAGAAATAATGTAAAGCACCCATACCACAGAGAATATGAATTAACTAGAATTCTTGGTTGCAAGAAATGGAACCACAAATGACCTGCCTTAGGGACTTTATTGGCTTATTGAAGCAAACTCCAAGAGGGTCAAAGAACAACTGGAACTAAGCCGCCATCCAATTTAAAATCAAGTTCTTTTAATCTCACCTGTCATTTCTGCATAGTAGTTTCTCTGACTGCTAGAGAATATGACTCATGGGATTTTAGGCAGACATTTCTATGCTTTCACAATTGGATAAGAAGAACTCTTCCTTTGGTACTGTTTGAAAAATCCTGGGGAAAGATTTTGATTGGACTTGGTCACATGCTGAAGCCCTAGCCCAGTCACTGTGGCTGGGCTAGGAAAGTGAGAAAACCCCCACTGGGTGACTATTACAGCCAATTTAGGAAATAATAATCTAGATTTTATATACAAGATAAACTGGAACCATCTTAGATATCCGAACAGAGAAATTATCATTTAATTCAAGAAATATACATTTCATTTTGTTTTGAATTAATTCAGTCACTCATTAATACTCATTAGTCACTCATTAACACTAAGTTAATACATATAATTTTCTGAATAACTGAAATTTAGTCTCCTAAATATTAACATTTTTATTTTGAACTTTAAAATATATTTTTTGTGCCAAAATATAAAGACAACTTACTTATTCATTAAGTTCATTTATCATGAAAATAAAATATACTGGGTTGCAATATACTACTACTTTCAGGAAAAATTTTGGTGCTCAGAACTGCTTGAATCCTTCACTCCAAGACCCAGAGAACATCTTTAGGTCAACATTCGTTACTTCTCTTGTTACTTTTCTCATTTTTCTGCTGCAAAAACCAAAAGAACAACAACAACAAAAAACCCCACCCTTTCATCTTTCATCCTGCTTTTAATTGCTGAGTATTGACCATCCAGACAATTAATGACTGTAAGTAAAATAAGTTTTCAGGATATATTTTATAGGCAAAAAAGTAGATTGGCTTTGATCCAAAGAATTATTATAGGTGTTCAAGGATTTGTTCTTCAGGTTCAAAAAAGTGTTTTTGGAAAATTGGAAGCTAACCTTTGCCTGAAATCCAGGTACTTCACAATATTAAGTCAAGACATATTAAATCTTATGGTGAAATCAAAGATGCCTGAGACATTGAAAGTTTCTAACCTAGTCATTAAAACACTTATAAAAATGAACTATAAAGAGAATACCATCAAGTTTAAACTGCTTGGTTTGGATATATACTAGAAATTCAGAGGAAATATGTTAGAATATTTGCAAGGCAAGTTTATTTAACCCAACCCATATATTGGTTATTGAATTGCTCAACTAGATTTTCTGAAGAAGTATTAACTAGACTAAGACAATCTCGCCTCTAAGGTATATCATTAAAGTGACTGACAGGGGGATCCCTGGGTGGCTCAGCGGTTTAGCGCCTGCCTTTGGCCCAGGGCTCAATCCTGGAGGCCCAGGATCAAGTCCCACATCCCACGTCATGCTCCGGGCATGGAGCCTGCTTCTCCCTCCTCCTGTGTCTTTGCCCCTGCCCCCCGCCTCTGTCTATCATAAATAAATAAATAAATCTTAAAATAAAATAAAGTGACTGACAAAGTAGCTACTGACACAGAGAATTCTCACAGTCAGTACAATAATTCTTATTGATACTTCATGATTTCCACAATTTCTCTTCAAGGTTACTTTGACTTTGCTCTTGACCAACGTATTGATGGTTCTGGCAATGACATGTTTAAGGGGAAAACGACCCAGAAGGAGCATGGAGAACATGTATACTCTCTTTACTTATTTCACAGTCTTCAGAAAGACTTGTGATATTACCATCTCTCACCCAAAAACATAAAGTCCATGGCCTAGTATTTTCAGTAGCAAATGCTCCAATTCTTGAAGAATTTAATCAAATTTGTGATTACATATTCTTAAGAGGAAGTGAGCGTTGAAGAGAAGATTACGGAGGGCAGGAGAAATCCAAGAGCTCTCTTCCCTGTTTTTCTCTTTCAGAAAGTCTAGTATGCATAGAAAATATTATTTTTCTCATGTGATTAGAAGAAATAGTGATAAAACATAAAGAGTAACCACAAGCAAAAAGAATGCAGTTCCTATATACACTAACTGCCTCCCATTCTAGGAGGGCAAACCCACAGATAAAACCTGTGCCCCTGCCAAGGTCTGCCAAGGCGTTAAGTCTCTCCAGCTATGTAAACTGTGGAGAGTTTGCAAAGGAACAAATCTAGGACATAACCCCCTTGAAAACAACAAAAGGGATACTTGTCCAGACATTCACATTGCATCATGCCACTTCACAACTTATAATGAGTCTAGAAAAAGAGGCATGGTTTTGGCATGGCCAGTCCTGTAGTTCTCATTCCATAAGACAGAGCAAGCACATCATCATTTTCTAGTCTATATTTTATCTGCTTGAATCCATCCAGTGAGACATTGACAAACTGTTAAATCAAACTAAGCCAAATCAATGTGGGTTTTTGTTTGGTTTTGCTATAAATTGTAAAACTTATCAGCAATCAATCAAGGCCTGATATATTTATCTTATGGGTTTATCTAGGCAACTTTTCCTTTCCCTCATCCTATTTCACTGATAATTGGCTTCTAATATATAGAGTTTGGGGGAATTTTGTTTTCTGAGTATATGGGTTTTTTGGTATGTTTTCTATATAGAGTTCACACCATGCTAGATGTTTAAGTTGTAAACTTATACTACTGCACAAGTACTTACACTCAAACATCACACAGTGAGGAAGAAGAATTTTGCAGATAAAAACTCAGATAGGGATAGATGGAAAGATAGATACACAAACAGACCGGAAACTGATCAATGTGCCTTTTGTCACCATGAGATTTAGGGTATTATCTACTCCTAAATCTTCCATCTTTACCTAACAGATCAAATATTTAAACCTGTACATTGAGGAAGGAGCCTAGGTGGCACAGTGGTTGAGTGCCTGCCTTTGGCTCAGGTTGTGATCTTGGGGTCCTGGGATGGAGTCCCACATCAGGCTCCCTGTGGGAAGCCTGTTTCTCCCTCTGCTTATGTCTCTGCCTCTCTCTGTGTTTCTCATGAATAAATAAATAAAACCTTTAAAAAATAAATAAAACTGTACATTTAAAATAGCTACTATTTGGAAATGGCCATATCTGACATTCACTAAGTTAATAAAGTATTATCTAAAGTGTCAAAACAGGGGCAGCCTGGGTGGCTCACTGTTTAGCGCTGCCTTCAGCCCAGGGCATGATCCTAGAGTCCCGGGATCAAGTCCCACGTCAGGCTCCCTGCATGGGGCCTGCTTCTCCCTCTGCCTGTTTCTGTGCCTCTCTGTCTCTCATGAATAAATAAATACAATCTTTAAAAAAAATAAAAATAAAGTGTCAAAACATGTCCATTTCATGAATTCTTTTCTCCTAGCCTTTTTGAGTTTCTAAAAATTTTGCCAGAATTAACATAATTTTAGTTTTAGGTTTGGGTAAATTTGGATTCAAATTCTTCTATTTTCTGTAAACTTGGGAAAACTTACTGCCAATATTTATAATGTGAAATAGTAAAGGCCATAGCAATGTATATGTTTTAAAACTCAGTATGAGTTTTATAGTACATGATGTACTCTTATTGCCTTAAATCTGCTATTCAAATGATTAGAGGAGAATTAAGAAGACTAAAATCATGGTGCTTGGGTGGCTCAGTCAGTTTAGCACCTGACTCTCAGTTTTGGTTAAGTCATGATCTCAGGGTCGTGAGATCAAGCCCCACATCAGGCTCCACACTCAGCAGCAGAGTCTGCTGAAGATCCTCTTCCTCAGTCCCTCCCTACCATACATTTCTCTCTCTCTCTCTCTCTCTCTCTCCTAAATAAATAAATCTTAAAAAAAAAAAAGAAGAAGAAGAAGAAGAAGAAGAAGTAGATGAAGAAGAAGACTGAAGTCACAACTTCCTGCCCACAGCTTCTTTCTCCTGCCTTCATCTCTTTGGTCTCTCTAGCTACTTACACTGATGAAAGTATGGGAGGAAAAATACATTATTCACTGTCTTAGTACATTGGCAAAACAAAAAACACGCAGCTCAACAGTCCTCCTGTTGAATAGTGAAGAAGAGTGTTTAGCATGGCAAAGATTAGTTATATATGGCCCAGAGCCACTCCTGAGGAGCTTATTCACTAGCTGAAGAGTTGAAACTAACCTATAGTAAACATTACATTGCCAACTGAAGGCAATCCATCTGCTTTGGAAGTCAAAAGAGTTGGTAGGGCTGACAACCTCTCATGAAAGTTGAGGAGCTGCCCAACAGAGGTTTATATATAAAGACGTTATATATAAAGAGGTTAATATAAAGACGTTGCCTACCTCTACATGCAAGTAAGTCACTCTAATGCCTGCAGACCAAGGAATCCTTATCATAATGTTTGAAAGATTACCTTCTATCTAGAAGCCATGCTGCATTAGTCAACTAGTGCTGTCATAGCAAAATACCACAGACTGGGGGGGCTTGAACAACAGAAATTTATGTTCTCACCATTTTAGAGGCTTGAAGTCCAAGATCAAGTGCTGGCAAGATTGGTGTCTGGTGAGGCCTCTCTTCCTGTTTGGTAAATGGCCACCTTCTCACTGTATCCTCACATGGCCTTTCCTCTGTGTTGGCTGAGAGAGATAGACTTTCTCTTGTCTCTTCCTCTCCACATCAGAATTTCACACCAGTCCTATTGGATTATAAGGCTCCATCCTTATGACTTCACTTAACTTTTATTGCCTCCTTATTCCCCTACCTCCCAAATACAGTCATACTGTGAGTTAGGCCTCAACATAGGAATTTGGGGAGAATACAATTCAGTCCATATACATACCTTAAGTTAAGAGAGTTATGTAAGACTATCAGAAGATTATGATACTTAGGCCACACAATTTAGGCCCTTGTAAGTCTCCTTGGGGGGAAAAAATTCCGTCTCCAGTGAAATATGCTTTAGTTTATATTTGTAGATTTACTGAAGTTTGTCACATGAACTATTTTCTTGTTTTTGAGAATACTGTCTATTCCAAATATTTAGTTCCTTCTACATGGGCTCTGTATAAGATTTGCCTTTTAGAATGTAGTGCCAGGGGGCAAAATTTGTCTTCCATGAGAACTTCCTATAATTCCTTAAAATGCCAAGAACCTCATACTATAATATTTTCACTTTTTCTTCTAGTCTGGCAGGAAATTTTGGATCATATTGGAAGCTCAAACATAGAAAACTTATTTACTTATATTTGCAACCATCCTCTTACATGTTTTGCTTTTCATCCTGATTCTCTTATTACTTTTTTTAGTAAAAATTCTCTTAATATGCTTTTTTTAGCAGGTTCATTTTTCATATTTTCATGAAAAAGATAGTGTTTAAAAATATCCCTGGCACTAAAAGTGAAAATTGAAGCAGATTTTTAAAAATCAGATGGCAGATAGCAGTTTCTGTGAAAAAAATACCTACAAAAAAAAAAAAAAAAGAAACTAGAGAAGCTACCAAAGAAAAGAATTCTGATTTATCCTTAAGTTTTCACTCACTATACTCAGGAAAATGAATACCTAGCAATGATGATGAAAATAAAGTTTCATAAGCAGCAAAACCCATTTTAAAGTGGAAACAAAGCTTTCAACAGAATAAATTGATAATTTTAAGCTGTTATATACAAATTAACTTTCATACTGATTGGTAATATATCATCTTAGCTAGCAATAGTCACTAGGCAATAAGCTCTACCCTGTTGTTGATATGAGCCTACTGTTTTCTGCTTTGGACCTTCTATACCAGGTAGTGTATCACCAGACAGCACAGTTTAAAGAGTAAACAAAAGCAGCAGCAACAGCAGGACATCCAGGAGGAAAAGGACAGATGCCCTTTCTGAGTCTGCATGTGCTAGGATGTGACTTCAAGGCCTCTCTTACTAATAAGAATAATGCCTAAGGAAAAGTGGAGTTTTTTTTAAGCCTTAGAAACCATAGTTTCTGGAAAGGGAGTTTATGAAACAAAAGGTCAAAGAAATCAGAAACTAAAATATTTAGCCCTTTTATCATGGCACAAAATAAGTCCATTGGAATAACATGTTGCACTATGTTGTGCAAATGTTTTACACATGTTGTGTAAAAGTCCAGGAGATGCATTTACAAAATATCAGCAACATGTGTTGATGATATTTAAAATCTATCAATCATGTATGGATGCCAGGAAACAGTATGTTGTTGGATCACTGAACAAAGAAAAACTAACACAAAAAACTGAGCAAAGTCTTCCTGAAATTCTTCACAAATATGACAGACCTCCATAAAAACACTGCCTTGTATTGTGGTCCCAACTAAATTGAAAAAAAATTTAAGCAAAGGAATTTATATTCTGATAGGAGACTGATAGGAAGTCTCTAGACAAATAAATTTTCACAAAGTAGGTGAGAAGGACTAGGCTAAACCCTTTATGGAAAATTAGATCGAGATGGAGACTAAACATAAGCAACTATCTTCCCTATCTAAAACCTTCTGAAACAAATAGGAAAAATAACATGGAAGAGAATAACTCCTGAAGCATATTAGAAAACAAGAAAGGGTGCATTAGAAGACTACAAAATGCTGTCAAGGATATGAAACAATAGGAATTCTCACTTATTGCTGATGGGAATGCAAAAAAAGATATAGCACTTTGGAGAGGTTTGGCAGTTCCTTACAAAGTTAAATATACATTTACTGCTACGGACTGTTTGTGTGCCCTCAAATTCCTGTGTTGGAGTTGAATCTCCAGCATGATGATAATTGGAGGTAAAGCCTTTGGAAAGTATTTAGGTCATGAGGGTGTAGCCCTCCTGAATGGGATTAGTTCCCTTATAAAAGAGACTTCAGAGAGATCCCTCACCTCTCCCACCATGAGGACACAGCAAGAAGATGACCTTCTATGAACCAGGGAGATCCTCAATCAGACACTGAATCTGTTAGCACCTTGATCTTGGACTTCACAACCTCTATAATTGTAAGAAATCAATTTCTATTGTGTATGAGCCACCCAGTCTATGGTATTTTGTTATACCAGTCCAAAGGGACTAAAGAAATATATAAAATATATACATTTATTTCTCCATATGTCATGACAAGAAAGCCAAGAATCCCAGAAAAAAATTGCTGTTCATCTATTTACCATGCTCATACCCCACACTCTATTTCCACTGCACAATGGCACTTATTATAACATATAGCATTGCCTGTTTATATTCATACATGTCTCTTATTAGCACATCAGCTCTATCAGGGAAAATATTGTAGCTATCCTATTTAATGGTGTATCACTAGAACTCTAGCAAAAATTTTATAAATTTGTTGAACTGAATGACTCGATTCCAACTTAGATGAGAGAAGTGCCATATCTACAAAGAATGGCTGCATCATCAGTACATCCCATATTTATCTTGCCTCACTGCAGTAACCTAAGTGAACATTTTATAAATAAGTACAGCACCTAACTTTACATTTTTCAGAAAGTTAGTGATCCCTATTTAATATAGTGATTCAATACAAGGTGATTCAATACAAGGAGTAATAGAAATATGCTAAATTAATCAGCATATTTAAATTAATTTTGGAATAGCTTCCAAAGAAGAAATGGAACTTAGAAAATCAAATTCAATCTACTATTTTCCCAGTATTCCTTCATCTGGTAATATGGCAAACCTAGGACTCAGTTAAGCAATTTTTGAGCATCATACTATATGAAGCTCTTAAAAATATATCTATTTTGATTGGAACATTAAAAAAAAAAAACTATAGGTAAAGCCAACTTTTGAAAAAGGCACAGTTATAGATGAAATTTTAAAAATACACAAAACAAATGAAAATGGAAACACAACTTCCCAAAATCTATAGGATACAGCAAAAGCAGTTGTATGAGGAAAATTCATAGTGATACAGGCCTACCTCAAGAAACAAGAAAAATCCCAAGTAAACTATCTAACTTTACACTTAAAGGAACAAGAAGAAAAAAAAAAAAAGAACAAGCCAAGCCAAAAGTTAGTAGAAGGAAGGAAATAATAAAGATCAGGACAGAAATAAATTAGAATCTTCAAAAATAGAAAAGATCAATGAGACGAAAAGCTGGTTCTTTGCAAAGATAAACAAAATTGATAAAATTCCAGCAAGATTCATTAGGGAAAAAAAGAAAGCAGGCCCAAATAAATTTAGAAATAAAAGAGAAGTTATAACTGTTACTACAAAAGTACAAAGGATCATAAGAGATTACTATGAACATGTATACATCAACATGTTTCCTTTTTCTAGGAAAGCCTAGAAAAAATGGATAAATTCCTAGAAACACAATCTTCTGGGCCTGATCATAAAGAAATAGAAAATCTGAAGAGACTGATTACAAATAATGAGATTGAATCAGTAATTTAAAAGCTTCCCAAAAAAGAGAAGTCCAAGACCTGACAGCTTCACAGGTAAATTCTATGAAGCATTCATTTAAAGGAATTAGTACAGGGACCCACTGGAGCCCACAGCCCCCATGTGGGAGCCTGGCAAGCCCACCAAGGGGAAGTGCTTTAAGCTTCTAGGAATTTTATATATCAAAAATATTCCCTGTGCATGGGATTTGATATTGTATGGTTCATTAGGATTTGCTGTGCCTGACCTTGAACATTTTTTTGTTATGATGTTGGAGTATGAGGATTTATCTTGGTGACTTTAGGATGTTGGTTCCATTGTGGATATAATTATGGCAAAGCAAGAATCCAGGAAAGAACTTCCAGAGAAGGAATTAAAAATAAGATTTTATATGAAAGTACCCACCTTGATCCTGACAGAAAACAAACCAATGGCAACTCCAGCAGTTGAGCAGTCTCAAGCATAGAAAACCAAAATACAATTCATTGGAGTCTCTGTAAACAAAACTGAGGTCAATTCTATTAAACCTCATATGTACCATAAGGATTTCAATCAAGGAAATAAAGTATGTGTTAATCGAAGAAGGACCAGGAAGAGGAGGAGGAAGAGAGGGGGAGGGGAAAGAGAAGGGTAGGGGAGCGTGAGGGGAAGAAGAAAAGTAGTAGTAGTAATTAGTACCTATCTTCAAATTATTCCAAAAAAAATGAATAGAAAATAATGCTTCCAAACTCATTTTATGAGGCTAATATTATTACCCTGAGACCAAAACTAAAGACACCTCAAAAAAGAAAATCACAGGCCAATATCTCTGATAAACATGGATGCAGAAATCCCAACAAAATGTTAAGAAACCAAATCCAACAATGCATTAAAAGGATCATATACCATGATCAAATAGGATTTATTCCAGGGATGCAAGAATGTTCAACCACAGATCAATCAATGTGATACATCACATTAACAAAGAACGGAATAAAAATCTTATCATCATCTCAATAGATGTAGAAGAAGCATTTGACAAAATTCAACTTCCATTTATGATAGGAACTCTCAACAAAATGAGTATAAAAGGAATGTACCTCAACATAATAAAGGTCATATACGACAAACCCACAGTAGCATCACACTGAACAGTCAAAAGCTGAAAGCTTTCCCTCTAATATAAAGAAAAAGATATCTACTCTCTCCAGTCTTATTCAGTACAGTATTGAAGACTAGTCACAGCAATTAGGCAATAAAGTTAGAAAGTTAGGAATAAAACTGTCACTATTTGCAGATGACATGCTGCTATATATAAAAAAAAAACCCTAAAGATTCCACCAGAAAACTATTAGAAGAACTAATAAATGAATTCAGTAAAGTTATAGGATACAAAATTAACATACAGAAATCAGTTGTGTTTCTTTCTATACTAATAACAAGCTATCAGAAGGAGAAATTAAGAAAACAATCTCACTTATAATTGCATCAAAAAGAATAAAATACCTAGGAATAAATTTAACCAAGGAGGTGAAAACTCTAAGACACTGATGAAAGAGTGTGAAAATGACACAAATAAATGGAAATATATATGATGCTTATGAATTGGAAGAATTAATATCATAAAAATATCCACTCTATTCAAAGCAATCTATAGATTCAATGCAATCCCCACCAAAATACCAATGGCATTTTTCACAAACTAAAATAAAGAATCTTAAGATTTATATGGAACCACAGAAGACCCCAAATAGCCAAAGCAGTCTTGAGAAAGAACAAAGCTAGAGATATTACACTCCCTGATTTCAAACTACACTGCAAAGCTATAGTAATCAAAACAGCATGGTAGTGGCAGGAACACCAATACATAGATCAATGGAATAGAATAGAGAGCCCAGACATAGACCCATGCATATAGGTCAATTAATATATGACAAATAAGGCAATAAATACAATTGGGAAAAGACAGTCTCTTCAATAAATGGTGTTAGGAAAACTGGATAGCAAACATGCAAAATAATGAAACTGGACCACTTTCTTACACTATACACAAAAATAAATTCAAAATGGGTTAAAGACTTGAATGTAAAATCTGAAATCAGAAAAACTCTTAGAGGAAAACAGGCAGTAAGTTCTTTGACTTCAGTCTTAGTAATATATTTTTGGACCAGTCTCCCCATAAAAAGGCAAAGTTCAAATAAACAAATAGTACTATATCAAATTAAAAAGCTTTTCATTTTTATTAACAAAATGAAAAGATAAGTTACTGAATGGAAGAGGATATTTTCAAATCATGCAAGAACTTAGACAACTTAATATTTTTAAAAAGCCAATTAAAAACTGAGCAGAGGACTTAAATACAATTCTTTTTCCAAAGGCATACAGATAACCAACAGGCACAAGAAAAGATGTGCAACATCACTAATCATCAGGGAGATGCAAATCAAAACTACACGGAGGTATCACCTCACACTGTCAGATTGCTATTACCAAAAAGATAAAAAATAACAAGTGTTGGCAAAAATGTGGAGAAAAGAACTGTTGTGTGTTGTCAGTGGGAATGTAAATTGGTAGTAACCACTATAGAAAACATTATGGAGGTTCCTTCAAAAATTAAAAATAAGACCATACAATCCAGCAGTTCCACTTCTGGGTATTTACCCACAGAAAATGAAAACATCAATTCTAAGAGATATATGCAGCCCTATATTCACTGCATCATTACTTACAATAGCTGAGAGACGGAAGCAAACTAAGTGTCCATCTATAGATGAATAAAGAAGATGTGGTGCATAAATACAACACAATATCATTCAGCCATAAAAAAGAAATGAAATCCTACCATTTGCAACAAAATGGTTGGCCCTAAGTGACATAAGTTAGGCAGAAAAAAACCATATGATTTCACTTATATATGGAATCTAAAAAACCAATCAAACAAAACCAAACAAAACCGAAATAGTCTCATAGATACAGGGAACAAATGGTTGGTTACCAAAGGAGTTGGGGGTGGTACAAAAGGGGTGAAGGGAAGTAACAGGTACATACTTCCAGTTATAAAATAAGTAAGTCATAAGGATGCAATATACAGACTGGGCATATAATCCATAATACTGTAATAACTATATGGAGACAAACGGTAATTAGATTTATCATGGGATCATTTTATAATGTATAAAAATATCAAATCACTATGACATATACCTAACAGGATGCTATATGTTAATTATATTTCAATTTAAAAATCTGGACCAAATTCAGTCACAGAAAAGATGGTAATTACCATTTGACTGCTATGTAATGATAATCCAGGTGAAATCACTTAATGGTCCCCCTCCAGCTTCCAATGGATAAAGGACAGCATTTTAAAACCTTATACTGATATCTGTTATAAATTATGCAATCTTCACTAACTGCCTCAAAAAAGAGGTTATACATAGAAAATAAATATATCTAAATATATAAATATATCTAAATATATATAAATAAAGTATCTTCCCTATGGGTGAGACAGTTGCTCTTATCCCTTTTTTGGGACAGAAATTATCGGATAATCTGAAAAAAAACCCTGAACTCTTCTCCAAGAAAGACTCTCTCTCTCTCTTTCTCTCTGTCACACACACACACACACACACACACACACACACACACACAGAGTTTTGTATATCATTTCAAAGTTTATAGGTTCCTGAAGGTTCTCTAAGGATAATTGTTCAACTGGTCATTAAATTCATGGTTTTTAAATCATTCTAAGTGGGCTTTGGGAGAGGAGGAAGCGAAAAGCTGAGGAGGTAAGAGAGGAAGAAGAGCTCCCTACAACCCCTCTCTCAAGTGGAATGCCTACATATTAATCTCTTATGTATTGGCTTTCAGGCAACATTATTTGGTCAAAACAACATTCTGAATTGGACCAGGGATCTAAACCAGGCTTATCACAAGATTTATCTGGGAGCATTTGTTTTAAAATAATATTGCATTAGATGTCATACCATAGCATTTATTGGTTGCTTTCTGGATATTAGTCTTATCTCATTCCATTAGATTGAAGACTTCTTTAGTGAAGTATCTCTTCGGTTAAAAATACTCTGGAGGGCCCACAATGCTAAAAGCTGAGAACTATTCTAGGTGTTGGAGATTCAGAAGTGAATGAGGAAGAACCCTACTCTTGTCCAGCTTACCATCTAATTGCTAATTCTCCACGGCTGCTGTGTAGTATCTAATACACAAACAAAATTCAGTCTTGTTATTTACTGACTGGCCAATCATTATTAGCATGATCTTATAGACCTGCCTAGGGTTGAGGTTAACAATGAATAAAGCAAAGTCAAGTGACCCATATAAGGACCAAACAATATAGTACAGTACATGTTTAAGTCATGAATCAGGACAAGCTCTTTCACGGTTATTGCTAGGCTAGAAAGGTCAGGCACTGACCTTCCTAATCCCCACATCTCATCAGGGATGGATCTAACTCTCAACTTAATTTTACAGTCTTATTAAATATAGTATGGTTTTTGTGCCAATAAAGTTAGTTTATTATTCATTTGTCCTAAAGAAAGAAACTTTAAAACTTATACCTTCCCACACATCCACGCGTTTCAATCTACAAACCAAGGAAGTACAGGTCAAAGTACATATCTACGTTGTTTTAAGGTTGAAAAAAAGCCAATCTATTCTTTTTTTTTTTCCAAGATTTTTTTATTGAGAGAGAGAGAGAGAGAGAGAGAGAATTATTCTCTTTTGCCTTAAGCAATGATCCTAGTTTCTTTAGGTACTTAGTCTGTATTGGTATAACAAAATGCCATAGATGAGGTGGCTTATAAGCAACAGAAATTTATTTCTTATAGTTCTGGAGGCTGGAAAGTCCAAAATCAAGGCACCAGTATATTTCAGTGTCTGGTACCCTGCTCACTAGTTCATAAATGGCCTTCTTCTTGCTCTATCTTCACATGATGGAAGGGGCAAAGGAGCTCTCTGGGATCTCTTTTACATAAGCATGAATCCACTCTTTGGGCTTCATGTTCATGACCTAATTGTCACCCAAAAGCCCTACCCCTAGATACCATCACAATGGGCCTTAGGATTTAAACATATGAATTTGGGGGCAACACAAACATTCAGTCAATAGCACTCAGTTTCTATTCCTAAGAAAAAGTAGCAATGGTCACTACTAGAAATCTATGGCTAAAACAATTGAAGACAGATCTTAAATTCACACATTATGCACAGTCTTTGGAGTCAGATAACTGGAGTTCAAATCCTAATTCCCTCAGTTTTAGCTCTGGGGAAACTGGGCTAGTTACTCCACCCCCCTGCACCTGGGTTTCCTCATCTATAAAACAGGATAATAATGGTACCTACTTCATACAATTGTTGAGAAGATCAAATAAATAATTAATGAAAGAACAGTAGCCAGCTTACCCAGCACATAGTAAGCAGTCAGTAAATTTGAGCTATGAAAATAATGAAAGGATATTAAAAGAGAGATCTATCCTTTGGAGGAACGTATAATACAGTGAGGAAAGCAAACCATAAATGAAATAAATTATATGGGAGTGAACATTAACATGCCTAAGAATAAATGTATACCTTACAAACTAAAACTTCAGGAAATGGACATTATAGGAACAATGCTAGTAGCCTTTTGTTGCAGAGGAGGCAATCACAATGTAAGCAAAGAGTTCAAAAGTCCTATTTGGTAATAAGAACTGAAATGATGGGAACCCCAGCCAATAGCTCCACTACTCTGTGACCTGGATTCCTGTATGGGAAATGGAAAATGGCTAGCCTTTTTGAGTTCCAAAGAAAGACCAGAACTCAAAGAAAAAGAGAACTTCCATCTCTTAAGGGTAGTTGTATCTGGAATACAGAGCTAGTTGGGTACTAGTACTGAATTTATGAAGGTTTCCCAATAAATATTTCTGCTTCTGTAATTAAGAGGAGAAGAAATCAAACTGGAAGCAATATGTTTGTCCTTTTTTGCTTCCACCACTTGAGCATCTGACTTACTGTCTCCCTAGCCAAGGCCTGCTCCCTCAGCCCTATCTCAGGAAATAATTACTTGTTTCTCCAAAGTCTCAGTATTTCAGTTTTCTTCTCTAAGAGAATTTAGTGCATTCTAATTCCTCACTATGGGTGTGTAGAGTTTGGGCTTTGTATGAAAGTACTGAACCACAATATTCTATACATGAAACCAGTACTACAGTGTATGTTAACTAACTGGAATTTAAATAAAAGCTTAGAAAAAACAATTTTGCTAAATTCCTCAATTACTTAAAATTATTACATTCCACCTCTAAAAATGATCATATTTATAACTTTAATTTGTCACATATTCGAACTTCTTCTCTAGGAATCTTAAGGAACCAATAGTTTATGCAGGTTTTCGAAGTGTCTTGTTTTCTGTAGTGCAATTTGGTTTCCTGCTTTTTCAAAAAGTAATAAAATAAGTGAGCACACACAAGAGTATATAATACATGATGCCAAATATGTTTTTTATTCCCTACAAATTGCAGAAAAGATTAAATATTTTCTCTTTATTTACCACACTATTAAACACCTCAGTTCTGAAACCGCCATCAACACTAAATTCTAACTGCAAGTGATTTATTGAGCCTAAAAGCTTAACTCTACCTTCAATTTCCCTTTCTCAATTGAGAACACAAAACAATTTTGCCAACATACAGAGTGCTAGGCTAGTTGTTATTAGGAAGAAGGAAAATAATAAAAACCTGTGAGCCCTTAAAAGTGAAAGGCTTAAATAATCGTTTCCATCATCCAATCTTCTATTTTAGCTTTTACCCTTCTTGCAGGGGACAGTGGGAGGGAGGGTGTATATTTGTTTGGTTTATCAGGATTGTGGTTTTCATTCTCTTTTACAATTTAAAAAAGCTACTGTGCTTCTGAAACTCCTGGTCAGGGGCTTTTTGTCCCTAATGTTTCAAAACCTAGGGCAAATGGTTTTCTCCAATCCTGCTTAACTCAAATATGAAACAGGAAACTGTGATGTCGTGTCTAGTAAACCATCAAAAGCACTCTGTTTAAAATAGAGAAATTAAGTGAGCTCACTGCTGCTTTCAAATACCTTAATTTTTGGTGGAACACTTACCTATCTAGGAGTCATTGTAAAAGGTTAATTAAATAAAATAAAAATGGGATCGTCACTTCTTCCTAAGTGCATCCTAAGTTGTCTTGGCAAATGAGTTCCTTCAAGGGAAAAGATGAAAGATGTCAGCATTCTCCTGTAAGAATGATGTACACTTAAGAAGTTACTTTGCTCACAACTCAAAAAGTTCCTTTCATTCGTGGAATAAGAGAATAGAACTTGAACATTCTAATAGTATCCTTACAATGGTACTATTTTAATACTGATAACTCTGTGGATGTACACATAGCTAATCACAACTGTAGGCCACTGAGCAGTCATTTAGAGCACTTAAGGAAAATAAAATAATTCTCTGAGGCTTTGACATGATAAACATACAAGTTCACTATCTAAACATTAAGTCATCTTTTAAATGGATACTTTAAGTAATCACTTCCTGTACAACCGGAATGAAATATACACTGATTTTAATGACAGTGATAATAAAGTTGGTTACGTAATTCCAAGCCAGTCACCGTGGGGAAAATGATGAGCATTAGTCTTCAGAGACAAAGTTTCTTAAGAGAAATTATTAGCACTATTAATGTGGTTAACATAAAAAGTGGGGGATGAGGAAGAGAAGGAATCTAGCTCTCATAGCAGAGCTGTGGTTGACATTTCTTTGGTGTTAAAAAGTCTTTTCTTTACAGGATTGTTTTGCTGTAACTATTGGCAGTATGAAATAGTTATAGTTTCTTTTAAATAAAAATCGTATATTCTTGTCACTGAGCCATTAAGCTTTCCCTGATGATCCCCATTTTCTTAGCTCTCTCTTATCAAGTGCCTTAGTTTTCCTCCAATAAATGTGGTTAGCTGGGTTTAAGTACTGGAAAGCTAAAAAGGGCAAGCTCAGTTTTTTTCCTTCACAACTCTCTGAAAAGAGCTCCCTTTTATTAAGAAGATAGAAAGGAAGTAAGTAAATGAAATAAAATACAAATTCTGATTCTCTTCAGAATGACTGTTTTCTGAAAGATCATTTCTGGTCTATACTGTATTTTGGAATCTATGCCTCTATTCGAAAAGATTCAAGGAGTAATCGAAAATAATAAAGGGAGAATAAAAGTAGAAGAGTGTTTTCCCTTATAATTCTTATTCTAGATGGTAAAGAAACTAGAAGATAGGTAAAGAGTAACCAAACAACTGTTAAAAATCACTCTGTAACTAAGAAATGGGTAGCAGTATTATGTGTAACTTTTGTTTTCTTCCTCATGCTTTTTCTAAATTTTCAAAAACAGTGTTACAATAAACACATGTTACTTTTATCAGCAGAAAAGAGGATTTAAGTGCTTTTCTATTTCCGGTTGCCAGGTCAGCCTCCTGATCCAGCTCTTAGTGAAGATCAAGAGCTTATATATTTTTTTTTTCTTAAAACCACAGTACTGGCACAGTGTTGAACACGTTCTGGGCGTTCAGCAAGTCTGGACTGACTAATTAATTGATGTAGGGCTCCTTCACTTTTGTACACCTCTGTACTTAAAACACTGTTCTCAGGGGTGTCTAAACACACTTAGAAAAAGCTGCTCTGGTTTAAAATGATATATAAATTCTCTACTAAAGTAATTTCTCTATATTCATCATCTCTTAAGAGCAGATGAGTAAGGTGACATTTTCATGTTACTAGTTGGGAGTTGCTCAGAACAAAAAGCCACTATCTTTTGGTTTAGAGTGAAGATTTGCTCTAAAAATAAGTTACTTGGGGATCTCAGACATGACCCAGTCTTTAGATTTTTATCAAGAAGGCTGCCTCCACATTAGATGCAAAGTTTAAGTATTAAAATTGAGATTATTTTTTTCCTCAAAGAGAAGCCTCCACTTCTGGCAACAGTGCTGGGAAAGAGATTGCCATAATCTCCTTAAAGACAGGGCCCCCCAATCTTTCCCTCCTTAATGCTTTGGCCAGTCTATGGGGCAGACTACGTATTTTATAACTGTTGAAGAGTGAATACATTAATTAATCTGCCAACATAGCTACAAACCTAGTTTGTCACAAAGTGGATCTAGTATGTTCAGGAAGAAGGGTAGTCTACAAAAATATTTAGAGTATTATAACAAAGACCCTACCAAATATACAATAAAAGGGCAAAATGCACTGTTTTCTTTTTTTTTTTTTTTAATGCACTGTTTTCTACATGTTAGACCAGTTCATGAGAATACAGAAGGCTGATAATTAAATGTGATAACTAATGAAAACTTCTTAAGCTGGTATCATTTTAACCAACAGGTGTATTCTAGAGTTGAATTTATAGAATAAAAAATTAGTCTGAATAAGATCAAGTCATGAAAATTGTTCACCTTATATAAAACAGAGATAGATATAAAAGATGTACCCTGAACCAAAATGCATGACTTACAGTGATGATTTCTTTAGCATCTCTAAGGGTACTTTCTTGAAGTTACCCATCTGTGTTTCAATAATACACTTTTTTCTTTTACCTTTTACAAGTTTTGTGTTCAATCATATATGTGACCCAGATATTCAATGCCACCTTGCTAATGCTAAGACAGCTATTGTATCCATAAAACCACTGCACAGTGTCTAAATCAGGAGCTGAATATGTTCCTCTACCTTTTATCGGCTCTAAAAATGCAGAGCAAACATTATCTATTGTTAATTACCTGTAAAGTAGGGCTTTAGCCACTTCCCCTGTTTCTAAGAGCCCTGAAGTGAAACCTAAAAGAAGTCACCCATTGTTTTCAATTGTGCAAGGGCCAGGAGCAAACAGGGCTCAAATTGCAGCTCTGAAAGGCCACAGGAAATTGGCATACCACTAATCTGCACTCAACTATTCAAAGAAACAAAGCCCGCATTCCTGCTGAAAAACTCACCAGCAGAAACCCAAGGCAGATCTGTTCAGTAAGGACCACAGAATAAATCTGCAGAAATAAAAGTTTTAATTAGAGTACCAGGAGACCTGGCTCTAGTTTCCTAGCTCTGAGAGTAACACGCATCATTTAGATTTCCACCTTCCCAATTTTCCCTAAAATGGGACTATATAATTAGAAGACTTTCCACTTAATAATTTGAGCAGAGATGGAGTTGGAGGAGACAACATAATAAGAGGCTAACTGTTCACTATACATAGCTGAGTTATAATAAACTAGTATACTAAAATAATCAAAATCCAAAATGATTTACATTTGCTTTGTGTATTTAGGCTATATACATTCCTTGTAAACGCTACAACATTGTTTCTAAGCCATAGGAATGGCAGCAGTGAAGAAACTGGCCAGATTATCTTTCATATGAAATAGCACAATTTAAAATGAAACTCCTGTAAAATTCAAGGATGAATATAGGGATAGTTTTTTCAACTAGACGGTCCATCACAGCAAAAGTCATGAGCAGAACACTGCTGCATCATCATCAGCTGGTGGGGCATATTCATTTGTTCTTACAAAGTGGGCATGAAAGACCATAATTAACACAGCCAGAGAAGTGAGGTTTTCGTCCTAATTTTATTAATAAATGGGAAAATCCAATTTCTTCCCTGTGTCAAACTTACGTATAAAACTAGGCTAATATTTAGGCTCCTTCTTAACTCACAAGTTTGTTGAGATACCAAATTTTTATAAACCTAAGTACTTACAAAAATATTATATGGAATATACAACTTAAGGTATTACTATATTTATTAAGAATAATGCTCTGATTTGAGGAATAAATTGAATTACATATTATTATAGATCTATCCAAAGAGCATTCAAAAGCATTTATAGCCACTGTGCATTTGAAAAAAGGGACGTTTTGAAGAGTTTTGTCCCTATGCCAAGTTCAGCAAGAAGAGTAAACAATAGTTTAGTATCTAGGAGAAGGAGCATTAGTACCTAAGAAGCTGAGAAGGGGCTCTGGCATTCTCCAAGACTCTTAAATCAACTCAATATTAGTTACTCTGAAGGATACTTCTGATCCTTAATGAAAAAGACCAAGCGGTTTGTATTATGAACAACTAAGAATGGATTATTAAAATGAAGGAGTAAGTCCAGGCACTTCCATGTCAAGTCTATTTGGGATGTTAGAGAGGATGCACTCATACAGTGGGAAAAGGTAAGACGTTTCAATGACTTCTAATATCTGTTTCTTCCAGCGCCAAAATTTTACTGCCCCAATTCTTTTTTTTTTTTTAAGATTTTATTTATTTATCCATGAGAGACACAGAAAGAGAGGCAGAGACACAGGCAGAGGGAGGAGAAGCAGACTTCCATGCAAGGAGCCTGATGTCGGACTCAACCCTGGGAATCCAGGATCACACCACACCCTAAGCCAAAGGCAGACACTCAACTGCTGAGCCACCCAGGGGTCCCTACTGCCCCAATTCTCAAAACGATTCTCTTCTGGAAGCTTTAACGTAATCAATGATATTACCAAAATTTTCTACATCAAATAATTACATAATAATTACATAATATTTTTAGAACTCTACTTAGTATATGCAAGACTAAAATTTTTTTTAAGGATTTTATTTATTTATTCATGAGAGACACAGAGACACGTAGGCAGAGGGAGAAGCAGGTTCCATGCAGGGAGCCCAACGCAGGAATCAATCCCAGACCCAGGGATCACGCCCTGAGATGAAGGCAGGCGCTCAACTGCTGAGCCACTGAGGCGTCCCTAAAAGGGTTTAAAGCATATCAGAATTTATATTTTATCACTACAGAAAATGTCCCTCTGGTCAGAAAAACAAGATCCAAATACAGGCTTTTACTTATTCTTTTTAAATATTTTATTTATTTGAGAGAGTGCAAGAGAGCAGGGGGGAGCAGCAGAGGGCAAGGGAGAAGCAGATTCCCCACTGAGTAGAGAGCCCTGTGTGGGTCTCAATCCCAGGACAATGGGATCATGACCTGAGCTGAATGCAGGTGCTTGACCGACTGAGCCACAGAGGTGCCCCTCAGTTATAGGCTTTTAAACTCAATTGTAAAATGCAGGGGGAAAAAAAATCAATACATAATTATTGAATGCCTAGAATGAGCAAAGCACCTTGGGATGCAGGTAAATCCACAACATAATGTCAACCTCAAAGAATTACAATATAAAAGGAGAGACAAGACATAAATTTTGAAAAGTGCCAGAAAATGATACCTAATTATGCCACTTTAGCATAGGAATTATTTTGAGCTAAAGGCACTAAAAACCAGCATGTGCAAGAAGGGCACTCTGATCTCCCCTTTACTTTCTGAAAGCAGGAGAGAAAACTCCCTTGGGAAAGATGCCTTCCCAGGACCAGGAGGAAAGGAATATTGTTAACACCAGAGATGGGGAGTGGAGGCTGAGAGAAATCTATACAGATGGACCTAGTTAAGGCAACTCAACTCCCTGGGATGCCTGGGTGGTTCAGTGGTTGAGCTTCTGACTTCGGCTCAGGTGGTGATACTGTGATACCAGGGTCCTGGGATTGAGTCCCATATTGGGCTTCCTGCATGGAGCCTGCTTCTCCCTCTGCCTATATCTCTGCCTCTCTTTCAAATAAAAAAGATAACTTCCTTTAGTCTCCCCATATGTCTTGGGTACTTCTCCACAATTGTCTCTCTTTGTTCAACCTAGTATATAAATACTTAGACCTAGCCACTTCCTTGGGTATTCATTTTCCTAAGGGGGCTTCTTATATACATGTGAAAATCTGTATGCTTTTCTCCTATTAATCCATCTTATGCCAATTTAATTCTCAGGCCCAGCCAGAAACCTTCAGACGACAGCGGTGAAATTTTGCCTCCTCTACAACATTAAAAAGTAAACATGAAAATTAATAAGCAGTTTACACAATATTGTTACTAAAAAAATTCTGGGAGAGATTATTTTATCATGATTCAGTCAGAGAAGTAGGATTTAGACTTAGCTATTAAAGAATAAAGTTTAAAAGGTAAAGGCAGTCCCTGAGGTCAGGATTTGAAGGTGTGTTTTAGGGACAGAGAGTGAACCAATTCTACTAGATAGAAGATTTATGTTGTAGGATAAGCAGGAGAGAAGGGTGAAAAGGCTGGTGCGGGGTCTGACAACACAGCTATGAATACCTAGTGCATGAGTTTTCACTTAATCCTATAGTTAATGCATAGGGTGACTGCAGGAAAAGAGGCTAGGAGGGCAAGAAGGAAAGAGAAAACTTGGGGCTTCAGAAGGACATACAGTCTGATGAACTGGAAAAGATTAATTTTTAATATGGTTATTTGTTATGCAGTCATGCTGTAGGCCAGTAACATCATATGATAAATGACACAAATGTTTCCAAGTGTAAATCATCATATTCCAACTAGGCAGCCACCAACAGACACACATTTTCCGTTGGGTCAAAAGGACCCAAAATTTTATTTGCACACAAAAATACAGTTCTGTTTTTTCCCCTTGAGAAAGTGCCCCATAGGTAACATCTGAACGGCCCCCAAGGTGAAATCACCACTCTATACTCCGCGCTGCCTGTGGTTAAGTTAGTCATTTGTTGTGCCATAGGAAGGAGGTGACAGTTACTGCTTGGATATGTTTGTAGGGCATAACCTCAAAGGGACTTCCTCACACTCTATAGTAGAAAGAAATAAATGTTTGTTTTGAAAGATAAGCATAGGTAAGTAGGAAAAAGTGCTCAAGGGCAAATACTTTTGAAAAAAATGCTTTATGAAAGAATGTTGGGTTTTGTTTTGTTTTGTTTTGTTTTTTTTCAAGAAAGGCAAGTTCTAGCAGACCTTTTTTTTTCCCCCCAAGAGTACTGCCTGCTTTTCTTCTTTCCAAAATTTGCCAGATTTTACAATCCATATGAAGCATATCTATTTCCCTAAGGATTAAAAGACTCTCCCTCCCCCCACCCCCAATTACAATTTTTACTTAAGAAATTAAGGGACCACATGGTCCTATTTCATTGCCAAGGAGAAAAAAAAAAAAAATCCCACTATCTGCATAGGACGCAAGAAAATGTGAGCTTTCACACTTGACTTTTTTTTTTTTAAACTCAACTCTTGAAATCAAGCAATGCCAGCTTCCTCAAATTCAAGTTATTCTACTTTATAATGATCACCCCTCGAAAAAGCATTTCCAAGTCTCTACATGTGCCACATACCACCTATAAAATGTAGAAAAATTTTAACTTCAATACCATTCCTTAAAATCATTTCGAACTATGAATAAAAAAATAACCAATTCCAATCCCAAAATTGTTTTGTCCTTCATTTTGTATAGGTTCTGCAAGAATTTGGATTTTTACTGCCTTCACATATTCTCATGGTGCACTTTATTTAGGAATTGTAAATTAAATTCCCAGGCTTCAAGTATAGACAAGGTCTATAGTATAGGCCTCTTAAAAGTATTTTTCATATATTTTTCTCACTCTGCTGGGTCACTTTCCTATTAGATGTTTATCCTTGGATAAGTCATTTCATCTCTCTGAGGTCAACTTTCTTTGAAATGAAGGAAGAGAAAACTAAGTAGCTGTTAAGGTCCCTTCCAGGTTGGATTTTGAGTGGCTTCAAATTATTCTGTAATCTTGGGACGCCTGGATGGCTCAGTGGTTGAGCATCTGCCTTCGGTTCAGGGCCTGATCCCTTGTCTGGGATAGAGTCTCACATCTGGTTCCTTGCAAGGAGCCTGCTTCTCCCTATATCTGTATCTCTGCCTCTCTGTGTGTGTGTCTCTCACGAATAGATAAATAAAATCTTTTAAAAAAATGTTATTTATTCATGAGCGACACACAGAGAGAGACAGAGACACAGGCAGAAGGAGAAGCAGGCTCCTTGCAGGGAGCCTGATGTGAGACTTGATCGCAGGACCCGGGGATCACGACCTGAGCCAAAGGCAGATGCTCAACAACTGAGCCACCTAGGCGTCCCTAAATACAGTCTTTAAAAACAAATTACTCTGTAATCTTAATTCCCAATCACCTAATACACATATTTCCCAACCACTCCCCTCCTTTCTCCACTACTGTCACCACCACTTTGACTTTGACAAACAGGAGAGAAAAACACAGGGAATAAAAACGAACACTAAAGTTGCTAGTATTTAACTAGCAGTGTTCTTTAACTTCAATAATTCAAGATGTAAAGCCTGAGGGATCAGGGACGCAGGGTACAGAGGGAATAGGGGGTTAATGTTTTTAGACAATCAGGAGAAAATGGTTGGCCTACTGAATTTTCTAGTTCTGGAATTTGGTATTTCTGACAACAGAGTTCAGATACATAATTCACTCTTCTGAGTGATAGACAATGAACTCTGGGGAGCTGGAGTAGAAGAAATAATTTAGTTTCTGTTTGATTTTTCAAAGCCTTTGATTCTCTTCTCTGCCTTCTTGTTTCCTGTGCTCACTCAGTCTACTTCATTACTCATTAACTGTTCTGGGAGAGATGTGGTCTAGGGGAAAAAAAGATTCTTCAATCTGCCCAATTAGTAGAATGTTCAGTGTGGAAAATTGTGGTCTCTTTATACAATTCATTTATACAAATGTTCTCTCTGTCCCCCATGTTACCAGAAATAACTTGATGAGCACTGAGTCACCTAGATTCCTCCTCCTTCGTCTTCCTCAAGCCATTGTCTCAAACTCATCCCTTCCTTTTAATTTCCATCGTCCTTGTCACATTAATCACCTCAGCCATTATATTAACTATCTGGCTGGTCTCCCTCTTCCACTCTAGGTTATCCTCCCCTGTGCTGCCTGAAGAATCATTTTGAACTCTAATCTGGTCACGTTACTCTCCTGTTGATAATCTGTCCTGTCTGTGGCTCCCTCTTCTCCCACAGGATAGAGCTCAAACTGTTTCACGTGACATTCACACTTTCCGTGACTGGCTCCCATCCTTCTCACAGGCACCTTACATTCCAAACACGCTAAATTACTTGCAATTTTCCCATCATGCCATCTTCATTGCCACTTGCATGCCTTTGTACTTATCTGAAATGCTTTTCTCTTTCCCATCTACCTGATAAATTACTACTTATCTTTCATGCCTTTTTTATGAAGCCTTCCCCGGCTTGCAAAGAGAGATGTGGCTGTCTTCTCCCAGAGTGATTCCATAGCCCCATTTCCCAACCAATATAATAGCGCCCATAGCATGGCTAAAAACCTATGAATTACTAGCCAAAGACTGGGATCCTTAGCACCTAAGAAATTGTCGTTGAATCAACGATCAAAGGGTTGTCAGAGCCAAGCAATTCTTCTTTTCTCTCAAAACTGCCTATTTTGTTGGCAATAGAAAGTTTTAAAAACTCTGCAAAAACAAGAATTCAATTTGGTTAATCACCTCTACGTATTTTCTTAATTTGAAGCTTTTAAGAATAAACCTAGCAACGCAACCAACAACAAATATTTATTGAGCTTCTATTCTATGGCAACAAGCATTGTTTTAGGTATAAGATAGCAAGAGATTAAATTGATATATTTTAGTTTCACCTTTATGCTATCTTCCCTAATTGAATTGTATTTCTAGTACTAACGAGCAAAAGCCAAAGATGGTCAAAGACAGATATAAAGAAGTTATAGGTAGTTCCAAGAGAAGGTCTATAAACCACAAACTGACCAGTTAGAACTCCATGTTCTCTGTAAAGAACTCTGACACCAGCAGTTTTCTTTATACAGATAAGGTCTCTCTACGCTTGGAGTATGAGGCAGATTCCTGTGGCCCAGAAGAGTAAAATGTACTTCTGTTAAGGAATCAAATTTACTCACAGCTTCTACTGCTGATCTGCAACATGCAAACTCTGTGAAGTAGAGAGGGCTAAGATCTTGGATCGCATCCCTCTGTCTTCTGAAGTGCACAAAAGCTTAAAGAAGGGAATGTGGAAAGCGAAAGGTCTTCTGGCTCTGTGTACTATCTTGACTGAATTGACTAATCAATCAATTTTCATGAAGATATTTACTTTATTCAGTAACTGATCTTGTTAACAGGCAGTTTGTGCTATAAATGGAGCACATCCCATTTGAAATAAATTCTACTCCACTTGTTCGTTCCTTATTAAGAAAACTTACATTTTTATCAGTTCTTAATTATAATCTGTTAGCTTAAAAGCAAGTTAAACTGTCTAAAAACATCCTTCCCAAACACCAGCCTCTAAATCTTCCTCTCCATCTCTACCTCTGGCATTTTAATACCTAAATTAACAACTCTTAACTCATAGTCTATTTTCTTCTCTTCCTCTCTAGCTCCAAAAATCTCTCTACCTCAGCTACTCATCAGCACAGAGAAACCCCAGAATTCTTTAGCATTTAAAAACGGCCCACCTTCTAAGATCTTGGCCTGAAAAATCCTTCCTATTTAGATACCGTAAACCTGTATTTATTTCATCCTCATCGGAAACTTTATGCAGTTATTCTGACCAGTCATTTCAGCATGTAGACTACTGCCCTAAAATTCCTGACCTCTTTCAGGTTCACTATTTCTTATTGGCTCCTGATTGCCTTAACTGTTCCTTTAACCAGCCATAAGCCATGTCTAGATAAAATCTGAAAATGCTTAGAGGTCCACAAAACATCCTCTGTTGAACCTGAGCTGAGCTCTGGGCACTGCTCTTCAGGTCATTAGTTCTTGCTGACCATGCACTAGTATCCCCACATCAAGCTATTTTAGACCTCTGTCCTTAAGAACCAATTTCAGTGCCAGATGGGTCTTACCTGTCAACAGAAGACCATCTTTTAATCAAAATTAGGGTGTGTCTGTCTCTACAACTTCCTTGTTCTCTTACAGTTCCCCTAGACCTTTTGCTTCCTCCTCTTCTTTATTCTTTCCTTTGGGAGAAGAACTGTTCTTGCCAGGATTAAAGCAACCCTTTGTGCTTTCTCTTCTAGACCCTCCTCCCTCTTTCGGAATTCTGTTCCTTCAGCTCTCTCCTCTGCCCCATCGCTTTGTCAAATACCCTTGCTCTCTTCCTAGGAAAAGGCTCAGGTTTGTTATTCTAAAAATCTTCCTCAGCTGTTACCTACCTCCACTTTGTTACCATCTCAAAAATCCTAGAATGAATAGAGCTGTCACCTGCATTGACCTACCACCCGTGTTTCCTAATTATTTGCAATCTGGTGATTACAATTTCACCCAAATACCACTCACCAAATCTAGCTGGGAGTCTCCATAGCTTTTGATACCTACTTACTTATTTCCATATTGAAAGTCTTTCTAAAACACACCAATCGCTTGGTGCCTATCCTTCTTTGACTACCGCGCTTATCTATTGGCTCTATAACCTCCCTCTTTCCCCTAAATAGAGATATGTTCCTCAAGGCTTTGTTCCTAGCCTTTCTTTCCCTTAGGAGTCTATGCTACAGATTCCCTATCACCCCCATGTGGATCACAGCCATTGCCCATCTTTTTTAAGCCCCGGACAGTTTTTTCAATGACCTGCTGGTAATTCATTCACACTTTAAGTTTATTCCAACAGAATTCATAACTTTTCCTACTCCACATACCTCTTAAACTAAACTAATCCCACCCATTTCTTTTAACTACCATTTGCATATCCACCATGGTCTAAACCTTCAGAATCATTTTCAATTCTTCTATCTCAAACCCACATATGAATAACAGCAAAGTCCTATGGATTTAACATTTGTAATGCTCCTCACATTGACCTCTTCTTTTCATTCTTCCTAACCTCCAAGTCAGCTCCGATTCTTTTTTTTTTTTTTTTTTTTTTTTGTCAGTTCGGATTCTTAATACCTCTGGCCTTCTTTTTCTAAATTAGCCTCCTTATCTTAATACCTGCCATTTTCATCTCCCACAATTCCCCACATACCTATAATCAAATTCAGAGGTTCTGGACTGTGGCTGTATCTTAGAATCATCTCAGTGCTTGTTAAGAAAAACAAAAGCCCAAGCCTTTCTCCCAGAGATTCTGATTGAAGCAGTCCAAGATGGGATCTAAACACAGGTTTTGTTTGTTGTTAGTTTTTTTATTCTCAGACGACTTTAAAGTATAGCTAAAATTAAGAGCCACTCACTGCTAGCTAGCCAAACTGGAAGTCAGTTTTCTCAAACACACTGTTTTCTTACATCAAACTTACTCAACTAGTTTTATCTCACTCTCTTCTTATGGCATTTCTCTCTCTGCCTTGAACTGACATTCATCCACCGTGCTTTAACAAATTTGTTCAATTTTATAATTTATAAATTAACCTGGAACTTTTGTTCAAATCCCCCTTCCAACTAACCTTTCCTTCCTTCCAACTATTTACCACATGTTCACATACACAGCAAGAAGTTTTTAATAAAGTTTTTGTTTTTTGGCAACTAGATCATAACTTTTGGTAACTAACCTCCAAACCTGATTTCTCATCTCTAAAGATAGATTAGATGACTTGTAAGTTTCCTCCTAGCACTAAAATTATGATTCTATATTTATCAAAACAAACTCTTGGTCTACTAGTGAACGGTAGAAGCTTCTCATACATTTCCCCAAAAATGCCCAATTCAAAACAGTTCTAGGTTCTCTGATAGTTTTTGCAATTAGAATTATCATCATATCTAGTATGATTCGACCATCTAATAATATCAATCTTTTTAAAAATGCAAAATAGGACATTTAAATTTGCTTTTTAATCACTATAATCCTAATGCAACCAAAACAACGGTAAGAAGTAACATCACCTAAATTCTTAAATCTAGATGCCAATTTACTACTACCTTTTACAAACTGATTAAATCAATTTGTCGTATTATTACCATATAGACCTGGCCAGAGGAAGCACACATGCTGTTTTCCAGTGAAGTTGTTAACTTTAATATTAACATGTAAAAAATAATCGTGGCAATGAAGTCATGTGCTACTTATTCTTGATAGCTAGGGGCAAATAATGTATGCAGAAAAACATTCCATTTCCTAAATTATAGTCAAATACATTAATAATGAAGTAAAAACTTCCTGGTAGAGAATGGAATGGTAAAAGCTAATGTGCAGCACAAAGGTACTGGCCTGCAGCTAAGAAATGAAGAAAATCCTGTATCAGATGAAGGAGTCCTGGCTGTACTCTAGTTACATGAATGTACATGAAGTTTATCTTCCAAGCTAGGGCTGTGTTTGTACATCCTCAAAATGAAAACTTCAAGCTAAAAGAGCAGTTCCAAAATTGTCTGATAAAAATCACCCAAGAAGCTTTTTAATACAGAATACAAAGCTCCTCCCCTGGAGATTTTTTTGAAATAGAAAAACTTTTCCACACATAGTTGAGACGTATTAAGCAAGATACACTTAAACCTACTTCTAGCTCTAGAATTCTGCATATAGAGTAATGCACACAGCAGACGTTCAGTAAATATAGCAAAATGGCTTGGTAATAGTGTGAGAAAATATTAGAAGAATCAGTAACTTCTCAAGTAAGTACATGGCTATTTTTATTATATGGAATCAGTGAAATTATGGGAAAAAAGTCCTCCAACTGTCAACTGGCCAAAAGGAAGACTTAAAAGTTTTTTTTTCAAGGCGTTTAAAAACATAAAACACTCTTGCAATTAAAACGAATATATATGGTGGGAGGTAGGGTAGGTTATAAGAGAACTGTCTAGACCCTCTTTTTTGTTCTAGTATTTCATGGCTTGAAAAAGGGAGTATACTTTTTTGCTAAAGAGCTATACACAAACCTGTCATGAAATATATCACTTTAAAAATGGAGTGGGGGGTATTTCAGAAAAGGGGACAATTTCAAAAATTAAATCAGTCTTCCGGAAATGAATCCTCGGACTTTGGTTCCAATATCCATATCAGGGTAAAAACAGAACTAGTTTTTAATTCACTTCCTTTCACTTTAAAGAACTTTTTTTTTTTTTTTTTTTTTTTTTTTTTTTTTTACATTTTCACTTTTCATAATAACTGGAATTTTCTATGGCTTGGACTTTGAATAACAAAAATGATTATTACAGACTATAATTTAAGGTTTCACCTTAAGCCTTCACAAAAAGTATATCTACTTTGTCACATTTAATTTTCCTGCTGGGTCATATTTTATAAACTCTGTTGACAGGAAACTACTCAATTATAGAAATCCCATATTGGTTTTATTCACAATTAAATTATCTAAATAAAACTCTGAAATGAAAAAATTGGCAGTCAGAAAATATACTGGAAAGGAACTACTTAACACAAATATTCATTCTGTTAAGCTGTGGTAGTTGAGAAATAGGACAAAATCATGGAAGAAGGAAAGAAGGATATCCCATCTACATGGTATGTTTTCATTCAGAAGTATCAAATAAGTTATAGTGGCACGGTAAGGAATTTCAGCTTTGCTTGCTGGTTGCTCTCAAAGCCTTAGCACTTTAAAATGATGATCAATATTAGGTTGAAAAGCCTAGGACTCATAAGCACTTATGAGGACAAATTCTAATATTTTTTTCCTCCTAGGTTTAAACCATCACAAAGGAGGAAGTTTTCAAAGTGTTTATGCTTTGACACCTGACAAGCTTGTCAGAAGTCTGAACTTCTAACATAATGCTACTTTCAAATATGGGCCTGACATTATGCCAGAATGCATGTAGCAGCAGCAGACCACCATCTTAATATTGTCATTTTTATGTATTCTGCATATAGCCAGAAGTTAAAACTCCACAACATACCTCATTCTCATAAAAGTTATAAATTTCTTTCAATAAAAGCTACAGCTTCTTAGTCTGGCTATTATAGCTACAGACAGCTCTTATACCAGATCCTAATTATACTGAGTCTGAATAACAGAAAAAAATTACACAGTATTTTGAGGGAGCCTGTGTTTATACACTTCATTAAGGAGCCAATCTCAACCAAAAACCCAGTATTAAGGGACCAGTGATAACACTACATAATGACTATGCGAGAAAATAACTTCACATTTTGAAATACTATAGATCATGAAGTAGCCTCCAAAACAAATATTCATTTCTAAAATGTTCCTGCTTTCAGAGCACAGAGAAATTTTTTGATTATATCAGGTGTGTCACAATGCCAACTAGTAGGTTTAGTGGCTTAAGAAAAAGCATTAAACAAGTTCCTATCACTCATACCTTGTCCAATTAAAACAAAATCAAAGCTTATTTACAAAGAACACGTACTCCTAAAACTAGCAGCCAAATCACCCCAAAAAACAATGACCAAAACAAAAAAAGCCAGGTAAGAATTTTGGTAGTCTGAACTGTGGGTTCAAATTATGTCACCATCTTATTCTGAAATGCAGAGAACTATTCAAGTTTGACATACCACTTAGGCATGGGAGGTTGGTAAAACTGAGTCTGAAGATTCACATAAAATTTTATCAGGCCCCAAAGATTCTAGCTATGAGTGGTTTCAGTAGACTAAAAAATAAAAATATTTACTTTTATATAAAGTTTCAGGCCCTTAGATTTCTTATTCCACAGAGTGTGACCGTATGTAACTTGATCAGACCACATTAAGACTTCAAGAAAATGAAAAGGTAGGGACGGGAATGTTTTTAAAACATCTCTTTGATAATGTGATGTATTTCCTTGGTGCACTCTAACATCTAGAATGTTTTATTAAAGTGACAGTGCCAGAAACCCCTAACATACCTACAGAACTAAGTTCCTTAAGTTTTACTGTTGAAGACTAATTTTCGATTAACCCGAGAATTAAAATGAACATTTTTGAAAAATTACAGGTAAGTTCCATTCCAAAAATCTATGATATACACAAAACATCTTGCTTACAAAACAGCCAAAGCAGGGAGCGACTATTAATATTAATTGCAAAAAACATTCACTTTATAAAGTGATTCACTACGGCACTTGTTGAAACAACTGGGATCACAAAATTTTGATTAATGCCTTTTCCAGGAAACAGCCAGTTCAAAATTAGAGCTCACCTCTGTCTAGATTCAGTACGTTAAAGAGAAGAAATAAAATGGGTGCATATGAAGAAAGAGTCAAAGCAAATGACAAAAATCACCACCATAATAGTACAGGCTAATAAATGAAGGAATCAAGAGACAGTTTCATTAATTAATATATTTTCTGCATTATAGTTAACATATGTACTTTCTTCGTGTCACCTTATTTTCCGTTATGTATTGATATTTTGTTATATTCAGACATGAGTACATTTCAACAGTCTTTTGCAATAAATATCATAAAATAATAGAGATTCGCATAATAAATATTCTTTACAATAAAAAAGTTTAACAGACTTTTGTCTTAAAAATAGTCAGAATTCAACTTTGTGATTTATACATAAAATATACAAAAAGCACCACAATTTGTGGTTAAGGCGATGAAAACACACACAAAAAAATTAGAATTACTCAGCTGTTAACTCACCAAGGGACCAAAAGGACCATTAAGGGGCCAAGATCACTTTAGGCAGCATAATTCTGTGACACCTATAGATCGATCAGCTATAAATATCAACTTCAGTTACCCAAGTGCCCTCAATGATGAGAAATTTGGTAAAAAGTGTGGGGTGTGGAAGGAAGGCAGTTGAATCCTTCACAAATATGAAAGCCAGAATAAAGATGAGCAAGATACAACCAATATATCTCCAATGTGAAGATTTACATTGTAAAGCAAATCTAAGATTACATACGAAAGAAAAATACCTGGCATCTGCAGAATAAGAAATTGAGGAGAGAGAACTTTGGGGGCAAGTAAAGGGCAGTGGTTAAAGGAAAAATTTTTATGTTATAACAAAAATATATCCCCCACGCTTCTTGAGGGTCCAATGCTATGAAGATAGCCCTAACTGGAGACAGACTTAATACCATAGCTTATTTAAGCAATAAAAACGTCGCTTCTTTAAAAATCATTTTCCCTGCTCCCAGAGTACCCAATCAAAAACAGCTCTAAATCACTGTAGAGTGACTGGGTAGGTGTCTAGCTAGGTATGTTCACATATACAACAATTCTGAAAAGCTGCTTGCAGAACAAAAAGGCTACACAAAAGCCCACTAGCTCTCAATACCCTCTTCAGTGGATGGCAGAGGCTCTTGCTGTAAGTGGGAACCAGGTGCAGTTTCACAGTCCACTCTTACTGAAGATCATCCGTTTGAGAAGAGTAAGATCCATGAGTCAAACCTTGGGAACAGGGGAAGAAAGGCGGGAAAATTGTAAAGAAAATAAAACCAGTATCTAATAGAATCTTTTTAAGAGCCACAGCTTGAAAGCCAGAAGTTCAGGAGGTCCAACCCACTTCCAAAAATCATGATGGTTTACCCTGACCCCTGGAGGGGCAGCTCTCCAGCTTACAATAAACAGTGTTGGAGTTCTTACATCTGCAGCCTGGGCGATGGATCCAGTCATAACACCCCCTGCACAGTTTCAGGCATCCCTTAGCAGGAGGATAACAGAGTAAGCAAGGCAAAAATAGAGACATGGCTCCCATACACAGGTACCTAGAGCAGCAGTGTGACTGTGAACAGGAGCAAGGATTATCCGAGTAAGAATCCCCTTCATCATCATTGGAGCAGTGGTAGAAGATGCCCTTGACTAAGCACATGCAGGTTCCGTATTCCACCATGCTCTCAGCAGAGCAAAGGCACTGACGATTGCAGGCCAAACAAGAGGGCAGGGTCCTGGGAGCTGTGCATTCTCCACACTTGCACTTCCCACACTGTTCACAAATAAACTTGTGCTGTGTCAGGTCCTCTTTCAAGGAACCCTTCAAGTCATCCACAATCAGCTGCTTGGGCTGGGTCCGGATTGCCCTCTCGGATCTATTCCCAGGGACTGGTCTGGTTGGTGGTGACCTTCCTAACAGTCCCTGTTCTGAAGAGGCACTGCTGTTGCTCCCAGAACTGGCTGCACTTCCAGTGCTGGTCGATCTGCTCAAAATGGGGCCTCTGGCATTACTTGAGAGTCCTGCATGTCCCAGGTGGCTTGTAGGTCTATGCTCATAGTTATTATTCACATTGATCGGTATGATTTCATGAGTCCTTTCATGCTTTTCTTGTCTTGGTGCTGTTCGAGGAGCAGGTCTTTTCACCACAGATGGCCCTTCCGTGTACTCATTACTGCCTCTGATGGCCTTGATCTGGTCTAAAGACAAAATAGCAGCAGGCTGAATTTCTCTCTCATAGTCTAACCTCTGACGGCTATCCAATGTAGGCTGCTGGATCACAACTAATGAACTGCCACTGCCATGTTGATTTTGGGGATCCATGTGTAGTGATCTCGAATTCTGGCAATCAGTAGAAACCTGGCATGCATCTGAAATCCTAAAAGGAAACCAAAGATGAAAAAAAAAAAAAAAAAAAAAACAGAGAAAGAAAATAAATGACAGGAAGCATTTTTTTTGGGGGGGGGGGGGGAATCCTGTCAAGTCACAAATTGCCTAAACCACCTGGTAATGATCTCCTTCATCAGCGGATTACAATGATGCTGGGGTCCTGGCCAGGGTCCAATTCCAAGAGGCTGAGGACCACATCATAGAAAAAGAATGCAAGCAAGAGACCCCATGCCATAAAAATTAAGTTTTTTTTCAACTTCCAAAAGGCAGAATCAAGAAGTATGGTCTTCCTGTTTGTGAATCTAACAAATAATTAAAATGGGGTATGCCCTTCTAGGGAATATTGAGTGTAGGCCCTGGAATAGCTTTCATCTAGAGAAAGCTCAGCATTAGCTCACTGGTATTTTCCATAAAAGAAAATATCCACTTTTTAAAAAATTAAGAATGGCTTTGATGCTTCTGCCTTTCTGTTGTTTGCTGTTACAAGCATTAGATTGATAATAAGGAAACTAGTCGAGGTATACTGCACGCGTTAAAAAAAAAAAAAATCCAGGAGACTGCAAATAAAATGGAATCTCAAAATAAGAGGGCATTTTCCACAGAAACCAGGATCTTAAGGCTTGCTCATTACTCATCTACAAGATGCAAAAGTGAATATAGAGAACAGTTCTCAGGGTCTTATAGCTCTGAAGCACGCACACAAAACTCAGCGCACAACGCTGTGATGTTAAAAAGCATTCATATCTGAAATCATGAAAGGATTATTTTAAAGTTTAAATGAAGGGCTCACTCACATAACAAGATAACTTTCGTGCACAAGTATCAGGCCTTTAAAGTAGTATGGAGAAATCCTGGCCATTTTAATTGCCTGCATTTCCTCTCATTTTAAAATCTGTCTTTACAGGACAGATCTGGATTTTCAAAAGCACTGCCAAATCTGAATCAACGTACTTCTTGTCGTCAGTACAGTAAAATCCTGATTAAAATAAGCATCTCCGATGTGTCCACACCAAGAGTAAGTTACTTCTAATTTATGATGCACTCTTCACACACACACACACACACACACAACAAAACACTGAATTTCCATTTTCAATTAACAGCAAGCCAGAATATTTCTCACACAGACTCCTCCTGACGTCCACAGATCCATTCCAATTCAAGAACGAGAAGAAGAAGAAATAAAAAAAAAAAAAAAAAGGTCCATTCTCAACTACCACTCTGGAGCCAGAAACCCCAGCCTCAGGGATAAGGCTGCGAGACGTCCGTTCCAGCATTAACTGGGCTGAAAGCCGACAGATCCAGCCTTGCACGTTGACGTCCCGGAGTCCCGACCCTCGTCCTCGCAGCCGAGACCCCCGCCCCCGCCCCGGGTCCCACTGTACCTTCTCCGAGCTAGAGGAGGACCGCCCTGCCGACCCGCCGGGTCTAGCGCCGCAATCCGGGGCTGCGAGCACAGCCCGAGCCTCGGCACACGCAGACCTCATCCCTCCTTGCAAAGCGCTCGCAGCCGGGCGCTCGCGGGGCGGAGCATCCCGAGGCACGCGGGCAGATCCCACACGCCCAGGAGCACGGAGCCTACGGGGAGCGGGGCGAGGGCGCCGGGCGCATCCTGGACGCTGCGCTTCACGCGATCGTGGTACCCGAGTCCGTGGAGGCCCCCGGCCAGGGAGACCGCGCGGCGCGTCGGGTGTGAGGCGGGGCGGCCCGTGCCCCGCGGCGCCGGCGCCCGGTGCGTCCCCGGCAACCTGCGCCGCCCGCGGGGACGGGCCTCGGCGGCCGCTACCTTCGCGGCTGCGCCCTCCCGGGAGCCCCGGGCGCTTCCAGCCCGCCCCGGCGCGCGCGCCGCCCAAGGCCTCCTCCGGAGCGTGGCGGGCCCCCGGGGCTGCGCGGGCGCCGAGCTCGCCCGTGGAGGAGCGGGCAGGCTCCCCAGTGCTGCGGCGCCGCCAGCTGCCGCGGCGGAGCTGCGCCCTCTGCACCCGAGCGCAGGGGAGCGGCGAATAAATAGTTGACGGAGAGGAAGGAAAAGGAAAAAGTTATGAATGAAAACAAGTTCTCGCTCGCTCCCTCTCTCCGGGCAGGGCAGGAGGAGGGGAGGAGGCTGAGGTTACCATTACCTCAGGAGGGCGGACTTCCCGTTTTTAAAGCGGCAGCGCCCTCCCCTCCCCTCCCCTCCCCTCCCCTCGCCCCGCCAAACGCGGAGGAAGGCGCGGCGGGCTCGGGCGCAGCCTGGTTCTGTGCAGGGGTCGGCGCGGACGGCGGGGGGGCTCCGGGGCTCCCCGCCTGCCCCCGCCCCCCCCCGCCGCGTCCGCGCCCACAGCCCGCCCGGGAGCCCGCCGCCGGCGCGAGGCAGCTCCTCGGAGGCAACACCCCCCGAGGCGCCCCGAGTCCCGCTTGGGCGCGGAGGCGTCCCTTCAAGGGGACTGGCCGCGAGCCCCGGGGCCCGCACCTGCCGCGCGGCGCCCGCGCCCGCCCCCGCCCCCCGCCGGCGCCCGGAGGCCGCGGGACACTCACCTCGGCCGGAGCGGCGCGACCCGCATCAGGCGCGGCGGGGAGGACGCGAGGCCGGGCCAACCCCCCTCCCGGCTGCGGGGGACACTCCTGCGGACCCCCCTCCCGCCGCGCGGCGCGGGCGCATCCACCTCGGGCTTCTCCCGCAGCCCCTTCCCGCGAGCCGGGGGGGGAGAGAAAGAACAGGAAGGGGAAAAAAGGTCCCCTGCGAGAGGGCTCTCGAGTCTCAGAAAACGGCAGAGACCAGCGCGCGGGCCGGGCCCCCGGGGCACGCGGTGCTCTGCGACAGTCCTCCCTCGGGTCCGAGCGCTCCCCGCGGCCGAGGAAGGCGGCGGCCCCCCGACGACTGAAAAGCCCACGTCACGGGCGTTCGAGACTCCGCGGCGCCGGGGACGGGGCTCGAACCGGCGTCTCCGGGCGCCTCGCGGAACCAAGCAGGCCCCGGCGCGGCCCGGGAGCGCACGCCCGCGAGGCTGGGGCTGCGGCTCCCCCGGGGGGCGGGGTGCGGGGGATATTCTGGGTTTTTTTGTTTTGTTTTGTCTTGCTTTTTAGCCCCGCTGTTTTAGGGGTGGCGGTGAAGGGTGCGAGGTTGGGGGGGATTCCTCCCAAGGGAAGAGGCGGGGCGTCGTCTTTCGTGCACCCCCCCCCCCCCGCGCAGGTCGAGGCACTTTCCCGATCCCGCGCGCTGGGCAAGTGGGGGGCACAGCGGCCCCCGGGACTCTGGTCCTGGCGGGTCCGCCTCTCCCGGGCAGCGCGCGCTCCCAGTCCTCCGACCCTCCGGTTCCACGGCCGGAACGCCTGCTCCCGAGGATCGGCGATTGGAAAACAAAACACAACAGCACATTAATTTCCCTTTCTTTGCAGGCAGCGGGACGCGCCGCGCGGGCGGCGGGGAGCGGGGAGCCGGGAGCCGGGAGCGGGGAGCGGGGAGCGGGGTGGGCTGCCCGCCAGCTCGCCCGCCCGCCCGCCCGCCGCCCGCCGCCCCGCTGCCATGTGCTGGCTGTTGCTGCTCGCAGTGATTGACAGGCCGGCGCACAGTCGGCGTGTCAGCAGCGAACCAAAGTAACATGCAGTCTTGCACGTTTTGCCGAAGTGCTTTTGCCCCTTGGAATGCCAGGAGTTCAAACAACGTTCAAGCAACGCCTCTGCGCATTGGAAATCAATACACAGGGGACGGGAAATTCAGGTTTTAAACAATCGCTCCGCTCGGGATTCGGTCGCCAACAATGCCTAAACCAACATGTACTGGTCCACACACCGAGTGCCAGCCCCTCTTCGGCAAAAACCACCCTGTTTTTCACACAACCGACCGTTTCAGACTTCAGACTTGTTCGGATAAGGAAAAAAAAAAAGAAAAAGAAAAGAAAAGAAAAGGATCCTACTTTTTCCTCTTAGCGGTAGCGTTTACTTTTTTAAAGAGCATTCGTTTTAGCACTGGGAATGCTACTGGTAATTTGAAATGCAACCAGTAATCTTAGATCTAAAGCGAGTTCAAAGAAATGTTCAGTTCCTTGCAAAAGCCAGCATTTCTCACCTAAGCTTTCCTAAAATACCTACGGAATGAAAGGAAGGAAACAGTTCTTACCTAACGCAAAGATTGGAAATTGCTTTTCAGGCACATTTACAGCGACTGTAGCTGTTCCTTATCCAGGGTAAGGAGCTCTGTCTGCTGCTATCACTCTGCAAACCACTGCGTGCCTTACAGAGCAATCCCACTCCAGCTCCGCAGAATTTCAGCTCGCCTCCACCTCCACCTCCACTCCAGGACACGCCTCCAGTGATATCATATGTCAATCATTCGGGCTGCCTGAAAACCTGGAACAGGATTTCTCCAACTGTCGTTTCCCCTCTCGTGCATCTGTACCAACTTGGAAATGTTGCCCTGTACACTCGTGGGTGATAAACATCCTCTAAAAATTGGAGATGGCCTCTAAAGACCCTACAAGTGCAGTTTGTCACAGAAGAACCCTTTAAATTTCGTCATCAGTCTCAGTCAAAGGATTGGCGGACACTGTCTTTAAGGTTGAATTAGAAAATAGTTTTGAGGAATAAAAGAAGATAAAAAAAAAGTCGTATGCCAAGCCAACACTTCTGATCAGCTAGAGAGAAAATGTATATTGATATTAAGAAGATGATAATGTAACGTTACAGTTACTATTTAAAGCCAAATTCAGAATGTGTGAAATGTGAAAGTTCAAAAGGCGACACTCCTTACTGCAAATGTATATAACGTTACCTCATAAAGGTGAAATTTCCTGCTGTAGATTTTATAGTAAGTGCTCTACCTTGTCTTGTGATATAATTTCCTAAAAATCGAATTTAAAAATCCCAACTTCCTTCAATTTTGTAATTGATTTCCATAATTTTGGAAAAAAAAAAAAAAACCTGCAACCAACTCATTTATTTTTAAAAATCAGCCAACTGGAAATCAATTAAAATAGAAATAATTTACCAAGAAGTTTTATAATTCTTAATGATATGTGTTGTGTTACTGGGGGGAAAAAGTATTTTAATCAGTAGGAAACTCACCTTTTGTTTTCTTACAAATTATGGGATTTTAGACATTTATTATAAAAATTGTGTACTTTATGCTGCAGTGAGGAGAACTATATGTGAAAGTTAAGGCTCCACAGAGCCTTTTAAAAGATATCTAAAAAGCAAAAATATATATAGTAAGTAGAGAAGTATTTTTTCCAGGTACTAGATATAAGTAGCTTAGTCTTTGACAAAATAAGGCAAACAAAACAAAACTCCAGAATCTAAACCATGTATAAATTTAGGTATGGGAATTTTCAATGCTTAAGCTCCTTCTTTACTATAACAAATGATTCTGTTGAAACTAGTGTTTTCTAGACTTTCAATGTTTGAGCACTTTAAAACATTAAAGTTGTATTTGGATTAACCTCTTTTGGAAGCTAGGGCATTGCTAAGACCATCAACAAGAAGAAAGCATCCCTAGAAAATAACATAAAACAAGAATGAAGCAAAAAAAAAAAAAAAAAAAAAAAAAAAAAAAAAGAATGAGGCCAAAAGGCTACATATTCACTCTTACTATAAACCCAAAAAATAGGGTAAAAGGATAAAATCAATTTTGTAGATTTTTGTAGATATTTTCTTTTTTCTTAGATCTCATATTTTGGGATGCAATGAAGTTTAACCAATGATGCATAGGTTTCTTGGCCATTATGAATGGACTTGGAATAGTCAAATCAGAGATAGAATATCATATCAGAGCATTCTGTTTGGTTCTTCAAAGTTGTCTTCTCAGCTATCACCACAATTTTAGGATGAGAGGTCAGTTCACCAATATGATAAAACCAGGAGAGGGAGCACTGAACACTACTTCCATAATCCTACTAAAATATAGTTGAAAGATTTCTGTTACAAATAAGCTTCAAACTCTTTCAACCACAGATGTATTGAATTACAATCTGTGTGATTAAGTATTTTTGAATTACAATAATAAATTAAATCTGTGAAGTTTTATCTATAACACCATCATCATGGGTCATGTTCTATTTAGAAATCAAGAAACCACATTGACCAATGACCCTTTACATCATTTAGCAATAAAATACATCAATATGTTTTTCAATATTAGGTTACAAATAAATATAGATATTGTCTTGCCACCTTGATCTAGAAGACATTTAATAAAATCTTTTGATTGCCTACAACTCAGAAGACTTGGTAAAAATTCTAAACTTTTAGCTTAAAATAGACCTTGTTCTTTATTTAGTAGGTTTAATTTCAGTTTGCCTTAGCTAGAAATGGATAAGGGGAGCATGAAATTTTCCTGGAAAGGAAAAACAATGTAAATATGCATGGGAAAATCTTACAATAATTTTCAGTTCAAAATTAAGATATGTCTAAAAGAATAAAATCAATTTTGTGAAGAATAAGGTGGAATGAAGAGTGACTCCTGATGTGTTGTTCACTTTCGTGTAAAAACAAGAATAGCCATCTCTTCTGCTGATTTGATTTTTGAAAAAAGAATAAATAAAATGAAAAAACAATCTGGTAACTCCTCACAACTGCTAGTGATTTAAAAAAAAAAAAAAAGAGTATAGTACTGAGAAGCTTAACTTACTCATTTATCTACTTTATTTGCCAAAGTAGCAGAAACATAATGTGTTCCAAGCTCTGGAAAAATAATACCTTATTAATTCTCCCTATGTTTCTGTGAATTCATGGTAAAAAGTATAATCTTTTATCTTGTTGAGAAACAAAATAATCACATAAGTTGGTAAAATAGCTTATAAGTATCTAATAAATTAATGAAGAATCAAGAATGGAAGTAAGTCTGTACTTTCCTTTTAGGGCAATAGTCACTATATTACTATACTTCCCAAGAAAAGCTGGCAAGGATAGGCCATTTTATTTTCAGTTTCCTTTTGTAAACAGTCTTTGTAGTTGACAGAAATAGACCAACCTATTCTGTAAATTTTCCATAAACATTCTCTTTATTTTCATAAGCTTAATTCTCATCCTTCTGCCCTATTTGAAACACAAATGTTCCGTATTGGTTTCAAATTCTGGAAGTGGGCAAATCAAACAATACATTGAGTAAATTGCACTGAATGATTTGTAGAGTTTCTGTCCACTCTATAATTCTACAACTAATCATTTATGTACTTTGTCACAAGTGATTCTATTTTTCTTCAAGTTGTAAGAAAGAAAAAAAAGAAATGTACATGGAAGGGCTCTGAATTGCCCTCTATTCCTTAAGTGTCATATGCCTTTACAGAGAATCAAAGTGACAAGAGTTCAGACAAACTGCATCACTACTATATATCAAAGATTTTACTAACTAAATCCACATGGTAAGGTTGTATAAGGAAACATCTTGCCCTAGTACAAAACAGTCTTCATTTCTTATCTAGCCAATTGAAGAATAAATCCTCTCTTCTATCCTCCTCCTTAATATTAATTGTTCCTTCTGAGCCTTAACTTGTTCTTCTTTTTCACAAGAAAACAAAATTAGCCATCCCTTCTACTGATTTGATTTCTGAATGCCCTCATTATAAATAGATCACATAGTATAATCTTTGATTTAGCAAAAGTTAGCAATCTCTCATTTCCATAACGATTTACTGCTATCTTCATCTTCAGAGACAAATGTTTAAGAATGTAGGTTAATTTAAACCTGTAACTGCCCCCAAAGATAGAACAGCAAGGAAACAATATCATGTTTTCATTAAAACAAAAACAACGTAAAACATCTCCAGGGGCTTACCTACTATAATCTTTATTTCCTATACTGAAAAAAGAAAAAACTTACAAGATTTTTTTTAAAAGACTTTATGCTTAGAGTTTTCTTTGATTTGCAATTCTCTTGGAACATTTTAAATAATTCCATGTAAAAAAAAAATTCATGTGTTAATAATAATTGATAGGCCACACGTATTGAAAATCTGAATTTTTACTATATCATTCTTCTATATTATGGTCTATAACTTTAGCTAACTTGCCATATTTGTCCATAATGTCCCTATGTCAAATACTACAAGTATGAAGACGGCATGGTATTGAGAAAAGAGTAACTGATGCAGGGGTCAGATGATAGGAAGTTCAGGTCCCAGCTTTGCCACATTCTAGCTTGGTGATCTACACTTAATTTTTCTTAGTCTACTTTTTCATCAATAACCTGAAGTTAATAACAATCCTTCACTTTCCCAAATTGTAGCGCTACTGTGGACTCAAGGTATATGCAGTGCTTTCTAAGCTTTATAGCTCTGCATAAATTCTGTGAGTTAGCATTGCCTTAAACACACTGTATGATGAAGAAATGTTTCAAGTCCTCTTTCTAGGTGCTTTATCCCTAAATAATGAATTTATTTATAATTGTTTCAAGTTAATTCAGTTTTACTTTTGTTTTCCTAAGGCTCACCTCGGGTTTAAATAATTGTATTTCTGTGTGTGTGTGTGTGTGTGTGTGTGTGTGTGTGCGCGTGCATGTGTGTTAACTGGGATTTTGGAGCAGCTGTTAATAATTTCAGATTAAGAAACTAAATGAACCTTGATCACTTTAACATTTATCTGGAGTTTTTAATTATTTATATTTTACTTCTAGTTAAGATAAAGTTCATTGCAAATAAAATCTCTTCTATGAAATTTGTAAACTCGGTGATCATTCAGATTAAATAAAGCAAATATATATATATATTTTTAAATAGCTGGATAACATTTAAACATTGAAAATAGAAGGGTAAAAAAGCAGATATCCTTCTACATATTTTCATACTCTTGCTTCTTTTTGATAATGTTAATTTTGATACTATGTATGGCAGATATGGTAACAGATAATTTCTGTCAATTACCAAAGTACTATATGAATCTAATGTTTGTACTAATTTTTAAAATTGATAGCAAAGAGGTATGTCATCCAGCCAGGGCATTTCAATGAACAGTAACAACAAAAAAACCTGTGAAGCGCCACCTATTGTTGGAAAGAAGTCATTTCAAATTTCAATTAAAACTAGAAAATGCGTTAGTCTAGAAATTGGAGTCATCAATTTATATTGATCAGTCTTTTGTAGTCTTTTTTTTCCCTTAAGTTACAACATTGTGTTATGATTTAGGGTACCAGTTTTCAATAAAACTGCAAAAAATGCATTATATACATTGGGTGCTTTTTTGAAGAATCTAATAAAAGACAAAAAAAAAAAAAGACACTGCACCTATCTGAAGTTACAATATCAACGGAGAAGATAATAAAGTAATGATATTGACTTTTAATCAACATATACACCCAAAAATGTTTTCCCACTCAAAGTGGTTACTTAGAAATGGTATATCTTCTTACAGCAATGCCACAATTGGATAAATCTTTCTTTAAAATCCTTAATTACAAATAGCATCTGGGCCTACACATCACATTCTTTTAAATAAGCTCAATCTTGTATATCAATACTGTATATGGTATAGTGTATATATTACAAGTAATATCAATATTAGAAAAATATTTCCCTTCTGAAGATGGATTTGGACTTTGTTAACCCATAAATCAATAGGAGCCAGTGTATTAAGATGAGTGCTCAAGCTGACTAAAAGTCTAAGAAGAAAAACAACCTACCTAAATAAAAATAACAAAACTGTTCAAAAATCTTAGAGGATCACTTGCTCCCATGGGGAGAATCAAGAGTGAAAGGAAGTAGTTATTTATGTTAACACATAACATAAATTTGTACTGTTATAAAATATAAGGTATTACTAATTATAGGAAGAACTTGAATCTCTCTCTTTTAAAGATTTGATTTATTTATTTGACACAAAGAGAGAGCACAAACAAGGGGAGCAGGAGAGGGAGAAGCAGGCTCCCTGCTCCTTGTTCAACAGGGAGCTGGATATGAGACTCGATCCCAGGATCCCAGGACCTGAGCCAAAGGCAGATGCTTAACCAACTAAGTCACCCAGGCGCCCCTTAAATCTCATTCTAGAATAAGTAGTATTCACAGGAGAGGAAGAGAAAAAGATAACCTATCTTTAGGGCACGGCAGAAGGAAACACCAGAAGGAGAAAATAGGCAATAGGCAAATGATCACAACGTTTTACAAGACTGGCATGACTGAAAGGAAGGCTTCTTTTATAAAAGCATAACTGTCCAAATTGGAAAAGTAAGGTAAGGACCAATTACAGAGGGATTTTAATGCCACAGTGACGATTTGGATTTGATCTCGAGGAAATCAAGAGCGAAGGAGTTACATCTTCCTAAAATATTCGTCTATGTGGATTGCAGCAAGAAAAGACTGGTGTCAGATAACTGCCTTAGAGATGAGTACAGTAATCTAATGAGTGGTAACCAGAACTTGGATCAGGGTGGCAGTGGGAAAAGAGGAGAAAGGGCCAGATCTAACTTCAAATGAAGAGTCATTACATGCCTAATTGTTAAATGACATGATAGCAAAAAGACTGAAGATTTGCCCACAGGGTTTAACAAAACCTTAAAGAATGCTAAAATACACCCAATTTGGTCACTTACACTAAGGACACTTACTTTGAAAATAAACCAGTCACGGGGCACCTACTTGGCTCAGTTGGTGATGTGACTCTTGATTTCGGGGTCATGAGTTCAAGCTCCACACTGGGTATAGACCTTACTTAGTACATAGAGTAGAATAAACCAGTCTTACAAGGATACTTGAGCACATAAAGTTTATAGAATTTCCCCAATGTTGTGAACCTTCAAAGTGAAGGTTCATAAGGTTCTCCTGTTTCAGTGCCTGCAGAACATGGAAATACACTCAGCCCTTGATGCAATACTGCCTTCTTTTTCTTGCTGCTTATTTCATGGGTTCTCATCCCCCTTTGATCAGGTTTTGGCTCTAACCTTCAGACACCTGTAGTTCCTACAAGTGTTTCATTGAGTGGTTAACAAACAACTTAAACTGCCCCTTTATTTCCAGTCTTTGTCATGATTCATACCAAGAAATGCATAGGTTAAAAACCTAAAAAAAAAAAAAAAAAAAAAGAAAAAAAGTGAAGGAATTCAGAATTCATAAAAAAAGTTAGAGATGTATTATGTAATCATCTCTTACATTTTCTTCTGTTCAATTTTGAAAGAAATAGGAAGAAAAAGACTTTCAGGGAGAAACGTATTCATAAGAGATCACTAATGTTTATAACTATAATTGACCAACCCAAGGAGTAAGATGTTGAATGTATTATCCTGCTATTTCAGAGACATCAATCAGTATGCTTGCTCCATTATAGAATTAATCAATTAGGGCACAGGAGAGATTACTGAAAAATTATCCCAAGTCAGGAAATTGTGTAAATGCTGGAGAAACAATCCATGAAAGGTCTCAAATTTATATTTATAGAATGATCTCAAATTTTATTTATAAAAAATTGAGATCAAATACTAATAATAGCCAGTTAGAGATGCTATTGTGATTTTTTAAAAACACTGAAAACTTTATAACTCACTGTCAAACTGTATGCAATAAATAAGTCTTGAACTTCCCTTCCCTGCAAGACCATTTTAGTTTATGCATTCATTCAGCAACTATGTATTAGTGCTGTGCTAAGTGCTGGTGATGCAAAGATGACAACAAATACCTAGAGAAGCCCTAGCAGTCCCAGTCTCTACTATGTGACTGTGCCCCACAGTTGATTGGATTATGGTGGGCTCAGGACTTAAACACAGTCGGAAAAAAAAAAAAAGAAGAAAGAATGCACTGGTCCAGTCTGATAATTATGGAGAGAGTAAGACAGTTATTTTATGACATAAAGCTACAAAGTCATGAAGAAAAAGGCAACAAAGGACCATGGGTAAATAAAACTTACAAGCAAATGCATGTTATTAGGTAACAATAACCAAAATACCACATCTAATCAAATCTAAGATGTCATGACTTGTATGATATGCTTTTATTTTACGGACCACTATGAAAGAAAAAATGCTGCAGGTTAATCTAAGGCATGATGCGGTCTTATCATTAGAATTTTCTTTTGTATTTATTGAAAGGGCTTTTATTTTATCTTATTTTATTTCAAGGCATCCTTACTTTTTTATTTTTTAAATTTTTTATTGGTGTTCAATTTGCCAACATATAGAATAACACCCAGTGATCATCCCATCAAGTGTCCCCCTCGGTACCTGTCACAGTCACCCCCACCCCCCATCCACCTCCCTTTCTACCACCCCTTGTTCGTTTCCCAGAGTTAGGAGTCTCTCATGTTCTGTCTCCCTTTCTGATATTTCTGAAAAGGCTTTTAATGTTGATTTATACATAGATTTTTGTCATATATCATTCTTGTGCACACATGGAAACGAAATATATGCAAAATAAGTAGATTAGGGTTGCTAAAACTTCCTCGCAGTCAAATTCTTCTGAATCACTTTTGACTCGGTCATCAGTGCTAGTGTTTTTTATACAACATAATGCTCTGGCCATCAAGAACATTGGCAGCAGTTCTTAAAAGATGCAACAATTCTTAAAAGGGCACCCCACCATTATTGTGAGGATGTCTTCTAAGCCACTAACACTTACTCTGCAAGTTTGGATACCGGAGCATTTTTAAAATCTTATCACAAATGCCAGTAGAAGGTTTTCAGACAATAGCCAGAACTCATAGCCTTGCCTCAAATGGTCCTTTAAATAGTTTCCCCATCAAACATGGAGAGGTTGCAGTTGTCGAGTCATGCAGCCAGGAATAACAACCAAGTTTACACCTGGGTGGGTAGGCAATAACTACTTCATGACTTAATTCCTGTCTGGTAGACGGTAATTATACGATGCAAGCAAATTTCAGAAGTATTAAAATGTGGATGAAAATCTGCCTCCCGGAATTGATGAAATGCAGTGCCTAGCATTTTATCTTTACAGTAATCTTGTGCTTTCCTTATCTAACCTTTGTACATATGATGCACAAAGAGGTTTAGTATTTTCCCCAAGATTACATAGTTGACAAGGAGCAGGACAAGAATTTGAACCCATGTATATAGAGGGTGAGGAAGTTAGTTGGTAGACAGAAAAGGAGACAGAAAAAGATAGCTGAATTGTAATAACAGGGCATTTCATCGAACTATTGATGTTTTCAAAGCTCCTTGGCTCTTAAGGCAGTGCAGTTATACTGGGGGTTCTTTTCCTGGATTCCCATGAGATCTCATGATTGGGGCAGCCTGACTCAGTATCTGCTTTTTACAACCAATAATTCTAATAAATATAAGCATGGATATATACCTGGGAGAATTGGGAATGTTATACAAAGGCACACTGAGCTTAGATTCGTTGGATAGGAGACAAAACTGAGGTGGGAGGGAGGGGAGAAAACAGAGAGAAGACATTCTAGAAGAGCTAAATGTGTGTGCAAAAGTACAAAGGGCAAGATAACCAGGGAATATCCTAAGGAATTCAACGTTGTTAAAGCAGAAAGTAAAGAGGTGGAAAAGGTTAAGAGAAGTCTGAGTAGCCAAGAAGGGGTCAGGAAACATGGGGACACTGTGCCATGTAAAGTAACTGCATGCTATCCTATAAAAGAGTGGGTCTCAAACTCATTTTAGATGTGACCTATTTTTTCAAAAATAATGCTATATGAAACTCCAAAATACATAAGGGATATGGGGTGCTGCACTAAAGAAGGAAGGACGGAGTGGGGGAAGAGGACTCTCCAAAGGCAGCTCCACACAACACAGCTTTAAATCCATTTCTCAAGCTAAAAATTCATGACCAGAGGAGTTACATGAGAAAGATCATCTTGTCCGTAGTAAAGAGGATGGAGGGGCAGAGTAGATCATTGCTCTTGGTCACTAGGAATCCATCACAACCATCTAGGGAAGAAACTGAGAAGTGGGGAATGCCACATCTTCCTCAGGGTTAGACTGCAAGAGAAGTTTAGGTAAAGAGGGCTTTCTCATATAAGGACAGCAGATGAGGACAGAAAACAAAGTACAATTAGCTAAACACAAAGTGGAATTGGAGGGGCATCTGGGTGGCTCAGAGGTGGAGCATCTGCCTTTGGCTCAGGTCGTAGTCCCAGGATCCTGGGATCCAGTCCCGCATCAGGCTTCCTGCAGGGATCCTGCTTCTCCCTCTGCCTGTGTCTCTCTGCCTCTCTGTGTGTCTCATGAAAAGATAAAGAAAATCTTAAAAAAAAAAAAAAAAAAGTGGAAGTGGAAGAACACAGATGATGGAAGATGTGTTTTTCTTTTTCTGTGAATGTTTTCTGATGGGTTTAAATAATGAGAAGAAATGCATATATGTTTGTTTTCTGCTGTATTGTTATAAAATTATGATAATCCATAATATTTTATAGATTATGCCTATAAGTTTATTGTGTGACAGTCCTTTGCTATGAATTTGATAGGCATCATCTCTTTTAATCCATACAAAAATCATATTAGTTAAGTATTATGATTTATAGAGGAAGATGCTGATGCTCTAAGAGATTAAATAATGTACCCAAAACAAGTACCCAACTTGCAAGTGGCAAGGCTGAGATTTATAGATAGATTTGTTTGACTGTGGAACACCAGCTCTTTAGTTAATTATTTAAAAACCTTCCAAAAACTTTAAATACTAATATTCCACTGATACTATATTACAATTTACTTAAGTATTCCAGTTCCAAATTTTAAAAAGAAAAGTACAAATTTCCATAGTGCTGAATCTCAACTCTGATAATCAAGATATCATAAAGCTGATTTTCACTATCTTGCCTGATGCCACTCCCACAATCCTGCTTGCTATAGGAGTGGAAACAATCACATCTTTGGCAATAGCAAATTTCTCACAAAAATGGCACCTATCTGAGGCTTTGGCTCCTCTGGTTTTCCCTATATACCTATTTCTTTTGCCTTGCCCATCATAGGGACTTTGTACCTGTGAGGTAAATCATAAGCACAACTCACACATCTGAAGATATCTTATTCCTATTTAGGGCCCATTGTACACATGTGCATCTTAGTGGCTAAAATACTGTTCTTAAGGTCCCAAATTTAACATTGAATTCAATACTATTTTTGTGATACCTAATACAGGAAATAATCAGGTTTCTTTTTTTTTTTTAAGATTTTATTTATTTATTCATGAGAGACAGAGAGAGAGAGAGAGAGAGAGAGGCAGAGACACAGGCAGAGGGAGAAGCAGGCCCCATGCAGGGAGCCCGATGTGGGAGTTGATCCTGGAACTCCAGGATCACACCCTGGGCCTAAGGCAGGCACTAAACCACTAGCCACCCAGGGATTCCCAACAATCAGGTTTCAATCAAGAGATACATAGAAGTGAAAAAGAAAAGGGTTCGTTCTTTCCTTTATTAACCTATACTCCCGACACACACATACACACACATTAGGTGTAAGAAACAGGACAACATTGATAATCAGGTACAGGATACACGGTTCCTAGGTAGTTGATAGTTGATATGAAACCAAAATCAGAAATAAGTGAAAAGTACCTGAGTATGGGATACAATTCCTGAAGTGATTTCAGACCATTAATTTGCTAGCCCTCTTATCATTTAATAGATATAACCAAGAGAGCATTATATATATATAAAAACATGATAATTATGAACTGCTTAAAAAAAATCTTTTCCACATGGCACTAAAATATATGAGAAATTTGTGTTTTTTCTGACCAAGAGGTGCATTATATAAGCCCTTTCTCTTGTGCCATGCCACTATTGTTGTCTTTATGAAGATCACTATGAAGATAGTGATCAAAGAAATGAAGTATTCAGCATCCTCCATAAATTAGATCTCTCCTCTCCCATCTTTCATTGCCTACATTCTGACCAAAGCAAAATCATTAAGCATTCAGAACCATGGCACTAGCCTTGAAATGTTTTATATGGTTTGTCAAAAGCAAGAAGTATTTCCTACCTCTAAGGGATTTATGTTGAAAAAAAAGACTGTACCAAGTAAAATGTTTATTAAAATGAAGAAAAAGCAAATGTCAGGAGATGTTTTTTAAGAGTGTGTGGTTTTACTTTTTAAACCAAAGCATTTACATCTTATTCAAGTTTACCTTTAATTTTATACAGAAAATGTCACTAATACAGTGTGGACTAGCATTCTTGCCACATTTTCTTTCCTTCTGATACATGTGAGTCTGTGTGGTCACATGCACTCTGGGGTTTTGGGTTTGCAGATGAAGAAAGCGAGGGAAGGAAAGAAGAGAGAAAAAGAAATGCAGGAAGGAGAGAGGTATCTTAACTAGCAAAAAGGCTAAACAGTAAATTATCATTAAGAATAAATTTATGCAGGACACCTGGGTGGCTTAGTGGTTAAGCGTCTGCCTTTAGTTCAGGTCCTGATCCTGGAGTCTTGGGATGGAATCCCACATTGGCCTCCCTGCATGGAGCCTGCTTCTCCCTCTGCCTGTGTCTCTGCTTCTCTCTCTGGATCTCTCACGAATAAATAAATAAAATCTTAAAAAAAAAGAATAAATTTATACTTATGTCTTGTACATTCCATATTAAAAACGAAAGATCCAAAAAGAGCAATTCACAGTAGTTTCTTGTCCCATAATTATTTAATGCAGTCATTCTGAATTCCACCTTCTATTTTTAACTGTGACCTTTCTACTGAACAAGAATCACATATACCAGGTCTGAATTATTGCAAAGTGGTTCTGAATTAATGAGATTAATGAGAGTTTTTTATGCTACACAGGGAATTTGATCCTGAAGTAAGAGTGTTATTAATGAGTGGCCCTGCACTCCATGACAATGTGCCATTTGATGAGTGTATTTTTATAAGGCCCTGTGCAAACATCACTATTCGGCCTCCTCTCAGGTCATTGTGACAGTAAAGATCATGAGCATACATCACGGTAGCAATCCTTACTCATTAGAGGAGACTATGGGTTGAAACTGTTCATTATGCAGCAGTGCCATAGAAAGGTTATGCATTTACGTTGGTTTAAAAGTTGTTAGTTTCATCTACACTGGAGTCCAAGAGAGATACCCAAGCACAAAACCAGGGATTGGGTTGACATTTATGGACAGTCTGTAATTTAAGCAACTTCTATACAATTCACAACTTATCATCACTACCTGATGAAGATTTATAACATAATTCGGTGTTTTAGGAAGGCTTTATGACCATTTTATATGCTCATTCCAATGCTATGAAGTAAGCAGATTATAACATCACATTTTGCCTAAAAACTCAGACATAAAAATCAAGGTGAACTTAGCAAGTGAGTCTTAACTAATACAAAGGTTTAGAAAAAAACACAGTAATTGAGTTTCTAGTCTCTTGCTTATCTGCCCAGGCCTGTTAGTATTTCTTTCAAAATGTATAAATTATACTTTAACAGTATAAAGCCCACACAATATTCAAAATGATGACCAGAGTCTCTTTATAAGAGAATGGCATATTTTTTAAATAAGGTCAACCAAATGGAGTGTGACTTCGTCACACTTTTTGAATTATTAAAAAGGTCGGTCTCCAATTCCAATTTTATCAAGATGAGTCATAGACCTAAGTATGAAAGCTAACACTAAAAAGCTTCTAGAAGAAAGCTTAGAATATCTTCATGACTTGAGAGAAAGCAATATTTTCATAGAAAGGACACAAAAAGCACTATACATAAAAAAGTAGGTTGGGCTTCATCAAAATTTAAAAATTCTTTTCATCAAAGGGCACTATTAAGCAAATAAAAAGGCAATATGCAGAGTAGGAGAAAGTATTTGAAATCCATATACCTGATTTGTATTCAGAATAAAGAACTATAAATTTATAACAAAAAGACAAATGACCACATTTTCAAATAGTCAAAAGATTTAAATACATCATAAAAGAATACATATGAATCCCAACAAGCTCACAAAAAGCTGCTCAGCATCATTTACTACTCATCAGGAAAATAGAGATAAAACCACAAAGAAATACCACCTTATTTGCTAGAGTGGCTAAAGTTATAAAAGACTGACAATACCAAATGGTGGTAATGAAGTGGAGCAACTAGAATGCTTGTGCATTGCTGGCAGAAACACAAAGATGGTACAATCACTTTGGGAAAAGTCTGGCAGTATTTTTATACAGCACACACACACACACAAACACACACACATAGACACAAAGCCTATGACTCTATAAGTCAGCAAGTCTCCTAGATATTCTCCTAAAAAGAATAAATCATATGTGCATAAAAAGATTTCCCTGTGATTATTCATAACAATGTATTATGATTATTCATAAAAACTTTATTCATAATAGCCCCAAACTGGAAGCCACCCAAATGTCCATCAACAAGAGAATGTATAAACAAATTGTGGTATATTCATACAGTGAAATATTACTCAACATTAAAATGGAAAGGGCTACTGATACACACATCAAAACGGACTGATTTCACAAAAATCATAAGGCTAAATGAAATAAGCCAGACACAAAAGTGTGTATACCATATGATTCCATTTTTATAAACTTCTAAAACAGGCAAAAACTAATCTATAAGAATAGAAATTAGAACAGTGATCACCTATCATGAGTAGGGATTGACTGAAAAGTGGCACAAGGAAACCTAGGATGATGGGAATGTTCTAGGTCTATTTATTAGGATTGCAGTCATATTGAATTACATTTATGAAAATTCAATAATTGTGCATTTATATCCACCTTGCCTCAATAAAAAGAAAAAAGAAAATGATTCTTCTCTCCTACATTTTTCTTTAATTCAACATTTATTGAGTTTCTACTGCATAAAAACTCTCTGTAGTGGCCAAGGATACAAAAATAAATAAGACACCGTCCCTGACTTTAAGGAATTTAGTCTAAGAATGAGAATTTACAATCTGGTAAAGAAGAGAGACAAATTTCACTGTAAAATAGCAGAAACCTAAACAGAGCTGTGGGGACAGAGCTGGGCCAGATGAGGGAACCCAGCTGCAGAGGAATGCCTAGGTAAGAAGATCCCTGGAGCACTAGAACCTTATCTTGAAAGTAAAGAAGATGGAGGGAAAAGGATTTTCAGCCTGGATAAAAATCACAACAACAACAACAACAACAAAAATCACAACAAAATCATGCAGATTTCGAAATGGCATGGCTTGAGTGAGGAACTAGAAGCAGTTAAGTATTATTCCAGTCAACTGATACTAACATTCTGAATGGCCTCCCCAATGTTTTTGCCAAGATGAGAAAATTATTTTGTATTTTTAATGTCTAAGCTCTACACATTTTTTTTTTTCATACTGGAGGCCTTGTCATTGTCAAGTTGTTTTTCCCTCTAGTAAAGCATTAACATTAAGATAGTTGGGCATTTCCTTCTGGAAGTTAGGTTATTGATAAGAATGCTTTTTTCTTGTAAATCACTAAGACATTTTGTAAACTGAGGGAGACTTTTGTCTATAGGACTATAATCTCTGTCTCTATAAATTAACTACCCTTAGCTTTAGAGCAGCGAGGAGTGCCTGAGGAATGTCACACATATCCCTTTTGGGGGATGGTGGTTGAATGTGGGGGTGTCAGCTTGTGCTTTGTCCTTAGCTGGCCTTCTGCTCCCTCATCAACTCCATCATTATGGAATCCAAGAGAAAACCCTATGCAATTCCATATTCAAAAATTTTTGAGACATTGTCTTCCCTTGGCTTCAACAGCATCATTTTGCCCTTGTTTACTTCCTTTTGGCTTCTAGTTTTCTTTCTTTCTTTTATTTCACTCAAGCTCTAAATGTTGGCATTCCTCTGGTTCTGCCTTAAATAGAGGGACTACATATTTGTTCTCCAAAAGGGGTCAACTTTTGAGAATAAAAGGGTTGCAATTAACAATTATCTTGGGGCAATGGGTGTTAACCGGGACCACCCCAGGGTTTCTAGACATCCTATTCCTGGGCCAATCTTCTCTCTCCACGCGTTGTTCTCCCTAAGTGATCCCAACCACTCCAGTGGCTTCTTTATCATATTTGACCAAATGATGCCAAATATCTCTGGTCTGGACTTCACTTTTGAGCACTAGACCCATTAAGAAAAAGTTTTATTCCACTAGGATGTCTTACGGGCACTTGTGACTCATTAACCCCAAAAAGGAACATACAATATCCTCTCTTCATATTCACACTCGAATTCATTCCTCTTCTTGCATTTCCTATCTCTGTAAAAAGGCAGCTCTATCCATCTACTTGCCCAAATCAAAAGACTTTTCTGCTCCTTCACAGCCAATTAATCACCAAGTTCTGACAGTTCTGCTTCCTATACTTGCCTTGAGCCCTCCAAGTCCCTCCAGCAACAGCACTGTCACCCCAGAACAAGAGGTATCAACTCTAACCTGGACTAGCTTCTATGCTGCAGCCAGTGTGATCTTCAAAATGATGTGGGGAACAAAGGCAGAAAGGAAGGTAGATACAGTTAAATGTCCTTATAGCCTGCAGCCCATTGACAGAGGCAGGCAGCGTATAACATTCCTCCAGGAAGCTCCCAACTGTCCTTTTTTTTTTTTTTTTTTAAGATTTTATTTATTTGTTCATGAGAGACACAGAGAGAGAAGCAGAGACACCAGCAGAAGGAGAAGCAGGCTCCTCGCCAGGGGGCCCGATGTGGGACTCAATCCCAGGACCCCAGGATCAGGCCCTGAGCCAAAGCAGATGCTCAATCACTGAGCCACTCAGGTGCCCCAAGGTCCCAACCGTCTTAATGTTAATACCTTGGTAGAGGGAGAAACAACCTTGGTTTGACAATAGTAAGGCCTCAGGTTTCCAGGGGCTTCTTTTAGCATTTTGGAACTTCCCTTATCTTTACTTCCCCCAACCTCAAGGTATGTAGTCAGTTGCTGCTCACAATCCCGGAGCAGCATCTCTTCCTGCCCACAGCTCCTGTCTTCCTGCTTTAATAAAAGCACCATTTTGTACAGAACATGTCTCAAGAATTCATTCTTGGCTCTCGGCTCCAGACATCGCCCCACCAAACCTCACCTATAACCAAAAACTACACCAATAAAACACAAATCTGATTACTTTGTTTTCACATAAAAACGTTTCGATTGCTTCTCATTGTCCACAGCCTCCAAGTCTCAACTTGTAACACAGCCTGAGGTGGCTCTGTGCCCTGGCCCCTGCCTCTCTCTGCAGTCACATCCTTGTCCTGTACGCTGCAGCCACATTGGAATTCTTAAAAGTTCCTTGAATGTGCCAGGGCCTTTCTAACCTCAGAAGCTTTGCACATTGTTTCTCCTGCAGTTATATGATGTTCCAACACACTAGACTTCTTTGCATAATTTGGCACAATTTTATTATTTTTTGTTTGAATAATTTGTCTAAAATCTCTCTTTCATTCTAGACTGTGAGGCTGCCGGATGTGTCTCTTGTGTTCACCATTACATCCCCAGCATGTGTATGATGCCTGAGGCTCAATCTACATATTTGTGCAATTAAACAAGGGATCTCTCTCTCACCAGAAAGATCTTTTTTTTTTTTTTTTTTTTTAGATTTTATTTATCTATTCATGAGACACACAGAGAGAGAGGCAGAGACATAGGCAGAGGGAGAAGCAGGCTCCCTAAGGCGGCCCAGTGAGGGACTCCATCCCAGCATCCCAAGATCATGACCTGAGCCAAAGGCTCAACCTCTGAGCCACCAGGTGCCCTCACAGGAAAGATCTAATTCATTGACTAAGGGGGAAATTTACAATTACGTCTGTTTTTTATAACAATGAAATCAAATTATTAACATGAATTATTTGTATATCTCTCTATTCAAATACATTTTGCATCTTTTGTAGGGGGGTGGAACTCACTATCCCATCAACAAAATAGGGAGTATATCTCCTATATCCCCTTCTCACATTATTTGCTCATTTGTATAACGTTAAAGACATAAAGGTAGAAAATGAGACAAACCACAATCTAAATTCCAGATTTGGGGTTTTCCCAAGTAGGAAGAACAAAATGTAACATGGTGATTTAATAAATCTGCTGTTTCCTTTCAGATTAGAGACAAATCACAAGGGTAAATGCTTAAGACAATTTTCCAATCAAACATTGCTAATCCTGTTGATTTCTACCATTCAAGAAACCCAGAAGAAATCTAACAGTGGAGTGCTTTGTGTTTCTTATTTAATGAGTATTTGGCAAAAACAATGAGGTGGGGGAAATGTTCTTGAGGCCCAGAATCCAGTGTCACTTGCTTACAAAGCAACCATTGGGACATGAGGTGATGGACCATCTGTTTTCAATCTTGGGTCAAAATTTCTTTTAATCCAGGATGTAATTAAATCCCTGGTATGTGTAGAGATATCTATTTCATATATATAATTCCCTAGATGTTTAATTATAAAGTAGTCGCAATAATTTGCACAAATCAGTTCATATTATGTTATTTTGACATCAGGTTTACATGTTTTGGAAGGAGCTGTGTGGGGCTCTGATGGGGAAAAGCCAGTATAATACATAGCAGTTTGTCCCATCTCCTCCATGTCCATCTATCATCAAGGCTGGTTCCCCATCTTGCCTCTTCTTCCAATATTAAGATAAGGAGAGGTCATTTTGTTAAATCTATGTGTGGTGTATTTGTAGTTACCCTAGCTGAGTCTGAGTTAGAAGAGAACTTCATTTCTTAAATTCTTTGTTAAAATATGAAAATCATTTTTCTTTGAACTGTTAATTATGCAGAAATAAATATTTACATTAAAAACAAAAATACTTTAAGAAGAAAATAATACATTGTATTCTTCATGTTATAACAACTATGCCATATGATTTCACCTTGGTTAATATTTTAGGGTAATTTGACATGAAGTAAAAATCTGAGACTGCTCTTGCTGATTTCGTTTTCTCTAAATCTAAAGTCATATAAAGAGATATATATCCTCTTTTCCTACTTATGTATTCCACAGCTCTATCTCTATTCTACACAAAGGTATAGAATCAAACAATGTAACCATGATTGTATTCAAACTAATAAGCTGACATCTTCCTGTTTGTGTTTGAAGTAATAGGAAGAAGAAATGGGAATTGCATCAATTACTTTTTTTTTTTTTTTAATCCAAGACATTATCATTGTTAGGAGTTAGTTGAACACTTAGGTAGTCAGAGCTAGGGTCCTCAACAAGAAAATACGGAGTCAAGATAGTAAAACAACACTAACATCTTGTTTTACAGCTGAGACAGGTCCACACTAACATTTTGCTTTGCAGCCCTTGCAGAAATAACTTCTGCAAAATATCCCAAGAAGACAATTAAACACAAAGTATTTGTCACTCTCATGGGCAAGGGGCAGTCAAGACAGCAGCTCCAAGATGTCAGCAAAATAAGACCATCAGCACAGAGCCATTAACTTAATAGGTAGACAGATACGTGACCAAAGCCCTGACTGGCACAACTCAGCACACCCTGATTGCTTCAGATAGTTCTACAGAAGAGCTCATAAAAAACCCTTAAACTTAGAAACTCTGGGGGCAACACACTCAGGCCCCCCTCTGCTTCTCTTGGAGCTTTATACTCAATACTCAATAAACTTTGTTTTGCCGCCCACCACTCTTCATCTGGTCTCCCTCTTCATTCTTCGAAGCAGCGTGACCAAGAACCATGGCCACTAAGGAGACAAAAATCCTGTAACAACATCTGAAAGTCTTATTATACATTATGTGCATTACTCTCTTATATCTTGGTAGGAGATTTAGAATATTAAATTAGCTGTGTATTCAAGAATACACATTTCTAATTCTTGTCTCTATTGTACACACTGGATAATGTTTATTCCAAGAATCAATTTCTATTTTAATAGTTTACAATTATGTTACTTCACACTACTTAGCTATAGTAACTTCATAAAAACACACACACACAAAAGAGACTGACTGGTGTTGGTCTAGGAATGAGGAAACAAAATCTTTAGACTCTAAGCTAAATCCAAAAGCCAGAATGAAAAACTATTAATTAAAGCATTCGGTTTCTAAGAACCATGGAAAACAGACCTAAATTTCATTATTTTTCCTTTTTTTTTTTTTTTCTTAGAAAGTTCTTAATCCCTTTTTAGTTTATAAATGCTTTTTAGATTTTTCTCTCTTGGGACACCTGGATGGCTCAGCGGTTAAGCATCTGCCTCCAGTTTGGGTCCTGATCCCAGAATCTGGGATCGAGTCCTGGGCTCCATGAGGGGAGCCTGCTTCTCCCTCTGCCTGTGTCTCTGTCTCTTTCTCTCTCTCTGTGTCTCTCATGAATAAATAAATAAAATCTTTAAATAAATAATTTTCCTCTCTCCAATATCTCACTGGCAAAGTTCGTATTTTCTTAGTACCTGGGAAATAGCTCTGTAGGCAGGCCATTTATATTTTTTGTTTGCTTAATACTTTACCTTACATCTTCTCAATCAATAATTAATTTTAAAAGAATTTATTGAGTGTCTACTATGTCCTAGGTAGTAAGCATTAGTCCTTCTATTATGAACAAAGAGCTTTTTTTATACCCCTTTGATCTGACTGCTTCTCGTGAAGGCCCTGGAATATCTAATTAAGTAGTTTGCATCTTCAAAGCAAGGAAGCCGATGAAGGATTCCAATCAGGGGATATGGAATAAAGAATTTCTCTGACCTTTGCTGCCAGTTTGCGGAGGTAGTGCTAAAACCCTGGGCCTCCTGAGTGATAGGAGTAACTTTGTTATTCATGGTGGGCCCCTCTGACCACATCTGATAGTTTATTCTAAGGAGGTACCTCAAGAGTGGGCATTTGTTTTTTTTTTGTTTTTTTTTTTTTTTCATGAGGGATATTGCTTGGCAGCTTTATTTTCTTTTATTTATTTATTTATTTATTTTTTTAATTTTTATTTTTTTGGATTTATTTATTTATTTATTTATTTTTTAAATTTATTTTTTATTGGTGTTCAATTTACTAACATACAGAATAACCCCCAGTGCCCGTCACCCATTCACTCCCACCCCCCGCCCTTCTCCCCTTCCACCACCCCCAGTTCATTTCCCAGAGTTAGTAGTCTTTACGTTCTGTCTCCCTTTCTGATATCTCCCACACATTTCTTCTCCCTTCCCTTATATTCCCCTTCACTATTATTTATATTCCCCAAATGAATGAGAACATATAATGTTTGTCCTTCACCGACTGACTTACTTCACTCAGCATAATACCCTCCAGTTCCATCCATGTTGAAGCAAATGGTGGGTATTTGTCATTTCTAATAGCTGAGTAATATTCCACTGTATACATAAACCACATCTTCTTTATCCATTCATCTTTCGTTGGACACCGAGGCTCCTTCCACAGTTTGGCTATCGTGGCCATTGCTGCTATAAACATCGGGGTGCAGGTGTCCCGGCGTTTCATTGCATCTGTATCTTTGGGGTAAATCCCCAGCAGTGCAATTGCTGGGTCGTAGGGCAGGTCTATTTTTAACTCTTTGAGGAACCTCCACACAGTTTTCCAGAGTGGCTGCACCAGTTCACATTCCCACCAACAGTGTAAGAGGGTTCCCTTTTCTCCGCATCCTCTCCAATATTTGTGGTTTCCTGCCTTGTTAATTTTCCCCATTCTCACCGGTGTGAGGTGGTATCTCATTGTGGTTTTGATTTGTATTTCCCTGATGGCAAGTGATGCAGAGCATTTTCTCATATGCATGTTGGCCATGTCTATGTCTTCCTCTGTGAGATTTCTGTTCATGTCTTTTGCCCATTTCATGATTGGATTGTTTGTTTCTTTGGTGTTGAGTTTAATAAGTTCTTTATAGATCTTGGATACTAGCCCTTTATCTGATATGTCATTTGCAAATATCTTCTCCCATTCTGTAGGTTGTCTTTGAGTTTTGTTGACTGTATCCTTTGCTGTACAAAAGCTTCTTATCTTGATGAAGTCCCAATAGTTCATTTTTGCTTTTGTTTCTTTTGCCTTCGTGGATGTATCTTGCAAGAAGTTACTATGGCCGAGTTCAAAAAGGGTGTTGCCTGTGTTCTTCTCTAGGATTTTGATGGAATCTTGTCTCACATTTAGATCTTTCATCCATTTTGAGTTTATCTTTGTGTATGGTGAAAGAGAGTGGGCTAGTTTCATTCTTCTGCATGTGGATGTCCAATTTTCCCAGCACCATTTATTGAAGAGACTGTCTTTCTTCCAATGGATAGTCTTTCCTCCTTTATCGAATATTAGTTGACCAAGAGTGGGCATTTGATAGTTTATGCTAAGTAGATGATTCAGCCTAGGGCAAGCCACACCCATAGTCTTAGGATAGAGGGTGGCCATGCCAGAAAGACCAATCATATAGTGAGAAGGTTGGAGCTTTGAGAGGTCTGCTTAACCTTAGAAGAGCGGAGGAAGGTTGGAAATTGAGCTCAACCACAGAGGCAATGATCCAATCAATCACACCTACTTAATGAAGCCTCAATGAAAACAGGTGAGCTTCTTGGGTCGACAGTAGTGCTCAACGAATATATCACCATACATGGATGCCAGGAGGGTAATGTGTCCCTGAGGACCGGAAAGCTTCACATTTGGAATCTCCTCAGTCTCAGATTCCACCTTATGCATCTTTTTCTTTTTCTTTTTTTTTTTTAAGGTTTTATTTATTTATTCATGAGAGACACACAGAGAGAGGCAGAGACATAGGCATGAGGGAGATGCAGGCTCCCTGTGGGAAGCTCCATGCAGGACTCAATCCTGGGACCCTGGGATCACGACCTGAGCCAAAGGCAGATGCCCAACCACTGAGCCACCCAGGTTCTCCTATGCATCTTTTTCTTTGGTTCTGAATCGTAAATTTTTCTATAATAAAACTGTAATCATTAAGCATAGGACTCTCATGAGTTTTGTGAATCATTCTAGCGAATCATTGAGCCTAATGGTTGGCGGGGAGGGTGTGACTGTGGAGACCCTTGAATTTGTAGTCAGCTGGTCTGAAGTGAGAGTGGCTCTGGTATAAGAAGTCTTGAGCAGACCTGGCAGTCTGGAAGCACATGCCCTGAACCTCAAATTTGGCTGACTACGAGTGGGGTGAGAACTTAGATCTACATCTTCGACAGTAGTGTGAAGGCTGGGGGGGAGGTAACTAATTGGAGGTTCTTGTAGTTGGTATGGTAAACAGAAATGTGTCCCTGAATGATATGGCTCCAGATCAGGTTCCAGGAAGGTTTCACAGAAGCAGCAGCAGCATTTGGGATGAATAGATGGATAGACTTGAGGTGGATAGACTCAGCAAATTTAAACAATGAGAAAGAAGCATGCTAATGAGTAATCTGAACCGTATCACAGAATAAGAAGAAGAAGTAAATAGTTGTATCAGTTTCTCATTGCTGCTGTAACAATTTACCACAAATTTAGTGGCTTAAAACAATACAAATTTATTATCTTACAGTGTTGGAGGTCAGAAGTCTGAAATGGGTCAGCAGGGTGACCTTGAGGCCCCTCGGCATTCCTTGCCTTTTCCAGTTTCTAGAAGTTGCCTGCATTCCTTGATTCATGTCCCCATATGACCTCGACTTCTGCTTTTATCATAACATCTCTTTCTCTGACTCGAATTCTTTTGCTTCCCTCTTAAAAGGATCCTGGCGATTATACTGGACCTGCTTGGAATATCCGGGATAATCTCCCCATCTCAAATTCCTTAATCACATGTGCAATGTTCCTTTTGCCATGTAACTTAGCATACTTAGGGTTCCAGGGATTAGCTCATGGCATTCTGAGAGAAGGGAGTCATGATTCTGCCTACACAGTAATCTTGGTTAGATGCAGGGCCGGGACATGTAAATAGAGCAGGAAGATAGATAGATAAGGGTTATATTTTATGGAGAACCTACATCTATGTGGCAGAAGACAATGGGAGGCATCAAAATTTATCAGCAAGATAATGGTATGATTGTTGATATGATTTTCGAAGCATGTCCTGTAATGTAGGCTGGATAAGAAGACAGAAAAACCAGAGATTTGTTAGGTGGCTATTGGAGTAGCCGTGTGTGAGGTGCTGCGGCAAAAAATCTCCAGAAGAAATAAAAGAGAGGGGATTTGGGAAAGAGGCAATTCATGACACTTGGCAACAGATTGGACATGTGATTTGAGAGAAAGGCAGCATGAAAGTTTTGAGCTAGTAAGAGGTAGAAATAGTATTAAACTAAATTTTAAATAGTTTATTTGGCAGGAAAATGATCATATTTTAAATGTGGTGAGCTTGAAATTATATCGAGAATTCTATGAGGGTGGAGCTTCATCTAACTTGGGAGAGTAAATATTTCAATGAATTTAGATATTTGAATCTTATGCACAGAGAAGATAGTTGAATATATGAAAAGAATCCCTAAAGGAGAGAACAAAGAACAGAAAAAGTTGAACACTGAACTTTAGGATTTAGGGGTTGTTCACACATTTAGCAAAAAATTATTATTATAGTGCCCATAATAGGCACTGTGCCAGGCACTGGCAAAATAGAAAAAAATAAAAAAACTCAGTCCCTGCTTTCACATATCTTAGAGGTCTGTGCAGATGTTGGGCAATAAAACAAGGATTATGGCAGAGTGGAAATGTTATCAGTGTTCAAAGAGGATTAAGGGTGATACAGGCATCTGCAATCAGAACCATGAGATCAGGGGGTTGGAGGAGGGAAAGGGAGGGAGAGACAGGCTCTCTTGATTAAGCAGAAAGGGCCAGGAAGTGACATTCTAGGAAAAACAAACATGTTCTAAATCATGCAAGTTTGGAAATGCCTGGTAGATTTGGAGAACTCTAATATCCAGTACTCCTGGAGACAGGAAAAATAAGAGACTTACTGTCAAGAATGAGTGGAGGCAAATGGCTATTTGCTGCAGAGAAAACTCAGCTGAGGTCAGCATCTTGCATAGGATGTGGCATATAGTTGATGCTCAATAAATATTAAGCGAGTGCATTAAAATTTGCAAAACACTCTTACATACATCATTTTGGTAGGCAGATTAATGCCCTCCAACAATGTCCATGTCAATCCCTGGAACCTGTGAATATATTATGTTACATGACAAAGAGGCATTAGGGTTGCAGACAGAATTAAGACATAATCAGTTGACCTTAGCATAGGAAGATTATCCTGGATTATTGGGGTGAACCCAATGTGATCAACACATCTTTAAATGTGGAATAGAGAAGCAAGCAGCAGAAGAGGTCAGAGTGATCCCAAGGGGGAAAGACTCAACCAGCCATTGCTGGCTTGGAGATGGAAAGAGCCATAAACCAGGGAATGTGGGAAGTCTCTAGAAGCTGGAAAGGGTAAGAAAACAGATTGTCCCCTGGAGCTGCCAGAAATGAATGCGGCCCTATTGACACCTTGATTTTAATGCAGTGAGATCTGTTTTGGCCTGCAAACCTCCAGGACTGTAAATTAATAAATTTGTGTTGTTTCAAGCCACTAAATTTATGCTAACTTGTTACTACAGCAAGTAGAAATATAATCATCTTGTTTTACAGATGATGCAAATTAAAATTAAAAGAGGTATTCAAAAACTGAAGAAAAAAAGAAAAGATGAAAATCATCAATATCAGAAGTTAAACAAAAGATATCATTACAGGTCTTCAGCCATTAAAATAAAAACAAGGGATTACAATGAACAACTTTATGTTTATGCATTAGACAGCTTGGAAGAAACAGATCTACTACTCAAAAAGTGAAACTAATGAAATTCAACCAAGACGAATAAATAATCTAAATTATTTTGTACCATCAAAAGAATTTTTAAATTATAATTTAAAACTCCAGAAAAACAAACCTCTATACTCAGATATCCCCACTGTAGAATTCTATAAAATCTTTAAAGAAGGATCAACACCAATTTTATACCATCTCTTCCAGAAAATAGAAAAGGAAAGAACACTTTCTAACTCATTTTGTGAGACTAGTATTACTCTCAATCAAAAAAAAAAAAAAAAAAAAAAAAAAAAAGAAAGAAAGAAAGAAAGAAAAGAAAAAAGAAAAAAAGGAAAAAGAAAAGAAAAAGAAAGTTGCAGAGCAATATCTCTCATAAACTCAGATGCAGAAATCCTTTAAAAGAATTAGCAAGGGGTGCCTGGGTGGCTCAGTTGGTTAAGTGTCTGCTTGGGCTCAGTCACAATGCCAGTGCCCTGTGATTGAGCCCTATATGGGGCTCCCTGCTCAGCAGGGAGCTGCTTCTCCCACTTTCTCTGCCTCTTCCCCAGTTCGTGCTTTCTCTCTCACTCTCTCTTTCAAATAAATAAATACAATCTTTAAAAAAAAGGAGAAAAATCACATTATCATATCAACTGATGCAGAAAAAGCATTTGACAAAATCTAACACTCATTTATGATTACAACAAAACAGAATAAACAAACCTCTCAGCAAGTCAGGAATGAGAACTAACCCTACTTGATAAAGAGCATCTACAAAAACCCTACAATTAACACCAAACATAGTGGTAAAAACTGAATGCTTTTCCTCTAAGATTGGTAAGAATGTTCACTCTCACTACTCTTATGCAACATAGTGCTGAAGTTTCTAGCCACTTGCAAAAAAGGCGAGAAAAAGAAATAAAAGCCATACAAATTGGAAAGGAATAAATAAAACTCTCCCTATTTGAGATGATGTGATTGTACACATAGAAAATCCTGGGATGCCTGGGTGGCTTAGCGGTGAGTGTCTGCCTTTGGCACAAGGTGTGATCCCAGGATCCAGGATTGAGTCCTGCATTGGGCTCCTTGTGGGGAGACTGCTTCTCCCTCTGCCTATGTCTCTCTCTCTCTCTCTCTCTGTCTTTCATGAATAAATAAACAAAATCTAAAAAAAAAAAAAAATTCCAAGAGATCTATAAATAAATTCCTAGAACTAATACATGAGTTCAGCAGGGTTGCAGGACAGGACACAAGGTCAATACACAAAATCCACTCTTGTATATATTCACAATAACATGTACAAAGCAAAATTAAAAACAATAACATTTGGGATCCCTGGGTGGCTCAGCGGTTTGGCACCTTCTTTGGCCCGGGGCCTGATCCCAGAGTCCTGGGATCAAGTCCCACATTGGGTTCCCTACATGGAGACTGCTTCTCCCTCTGCCTGTGTCTCTGCCCCTTTCTCTGTGTCTCTCATGAATAAATAAATTTTAAAAATCTTTTAAAAATAACATTTATGATTACTCCAAAGAAAAGGAAAAATTTAGATATAAATTTAAAATATGTATTGAATTGATATGTTTAAAATTACAAAATACTGATAAAAGATGTCATCTAACACCTAAATAAATGAAGACACATACCATGTTCATGGATTGAAAGATTCAACCTAGTAAAGATGAAAATCCCCCCAGGTTGATCTGTAGGTTCAATACAATTCCTATCAAATTCTCAATAAGTTGGGACACCTGGGTGGCTCAGTCATTGAGCATTTGCCTTTGGCTCAGGGCCTGATCCTGGAGTTCCAGGATCAAGTCCCATATTGGGGTCCCTGCAGGGAGCCTGCTTCTCCCTCTGCCTATGTCTCTGCCACTGTCTCTGTGTCTCTCATGAATTAGTAAATAAAATCTTTAAAAAAAATTCTAAACAAGCTGTTTTCTAGACATAAACAAACTTATTCTAAAATACATATGGAAAGGCACACATCCTAAAATAGATTAAACAATCTTGTAGAAAAATAACAATGTTGGAGGAATCTCTCTAGCTGATATTAAGATTTACATATAGCAGCAGTAATCAATGACAATGTGATATTGGTGAAAGGTTAGAGATATAGATCAATGGAAAAGAATGAAGATTCTAGAAATAGACTCATACATATATGACTGACTTGACAAGACTGTGAAAGCAATTCAATGGGGTAAAGAATAACCTTTTATACAAATGGTGTTGAAGCAACTGGAATTCATAGACAAAAAAATAAGTCTCAGGGTGGCTCACTTGATGCATCAGACTCTTGATCTCAGCTCAGGTATTGATCTCAGGATCATGAGTTCAAGCTCCATATGGGCTCCATGATGGGTGTAGAGCCTCCTTAAGAAGCAAAACAAAACAAAAACCCCCAAACACCTAACCCTCACACCAGATATAAAAATTAGCCCAACATGGATAATGGACTTAAATGTAATACATAAAACTATAAAACTTTTAGAAAAGGACAAAGGAAAAAAAAATCTTTGGGCTATATAGCTACGTAAAGAGTTCTTAAATTTAACACTAAAAGCTTGACTCAAAAGAAAAAGTTGTTAGTTATACCTCATCAAAATTGAAAACTTACTTTGTGATAGTTTCTGATAAGAAGATGATGGAAAAAGTATTTGCAAAACATACTATCTGACAAAGAACTAGTATCTAGAATATATAAAGAACTCTAGAATACCAGTAACAAAAAGCCAAATAATCCAAATAGAAAAATGGGCAAAAGACATGAACAATCATTTCTTTAAAAAAGATACACAGTGTCACTATCCGGAATATGCAAATTAAAACCACAATAAGGTAATCACACTTATCAGAATGGCTGGAATAAAAAATAGCAATAACACATGCTGGCAAGGATATAAGGAAACTGGGCCATTCGTACAGTGCTGGTGAGAATGTGAAATGATACAGTCATTCTTAAAAATCCATTTGCAGGGGCACTTGGGTGACTCGGGTGGGTTAAGCACCCCACTCTTGATTTCAGATTTCAGCTCAGGTCATGATCTCAGGGTTGTGGGATCAAGCCCTGTGTTGGGCTCTGTGCTCAGCAGAGTCTGCTTAAGATTCTCCTTCTCCCTCTGTCCTTGCCCTGACTCATTCTCTAAACAAACAAAACAAAACAAAACCATTTGCAGTCTTTCATCAAATGAAGTACTCAAATACTACACTACCTAGGAATTGTCCTCTTGGGCATTTATCCCAAAGAAATGAAGATGTGTTCACACACAAAAAAAATCCGTACAAAAGTGTTCAGAGAAATCTTATTTCTAGTAAACAGGAAACAATCCAGATGTCCTTCAATAGGTGAATGGTTAAACAAACTGCAGTACCCACTTAGCATGGAATACTACTTGGCAAGAAAAAAGAAACAAACTATCAATACTCACAATGACCTGAGAAGGGAATCATACTGAGAAAAAGGGGAGGAGGGTTTGTATCCAAGATCAGGGTTGAAGGGAAATTCAAGCTCATCAATCCTTTGGTTTTTACAGATAAATACACATAATACCTGAAAGTCCACATGGGATACTTTAGAACCAGACAGATCAAAGCAGGATTTTAAACCAGTTCTGGCATCCCCTACCTGAGTAACCTTGACAAGTGACTTAATCTCTCTTAGCTTCTGTGGCTTTGTTTATAAAATGGAAAGAATAACATATCACTGGCTTATTCTCAGAATTAAATGGGATATATATGTGAATTATCTGAAATATTATAGATGTTCAATCAATTCCCTTCTCTCCTCAGCAGAAACAAGCAAACATAACCTTTCCCAAACTCATTTAGCTTTCAAACCAAAGCTACAATGAGATTGCAAGCTGCTGACTCTTGCTGCAGTGTTCTTTCCAGTCTTCCAAACCAGAATTCTTAAATTGAGGCAGAAAACCAAAAAGTTACAGCAGAAATCATAATACATAAAAACATTAATGTGTGCTGCCTTGCTAATTCATGAGACATAATTACTTGGTGATTTTTCCATATTCACTAACTACATTAATAATTTCAGGTATTATATTTAGAAATCAGAAGACTAAATTGTTGGCGTAATGATACTTTTTTTTCTTTAAATTTAAACAGAAAGTTCCCTCTCTACTTCTTAAATATCAAAAAAAGTTTTCTGTGATGAATAAAGTGACAGATGAAATAAGTCTTTGCCTATTGGAATGGAATAGCTCATTCTACCCAACAGGAGCAAAAAAAGATTTGTTAATAGCTTCTCATTCCTTTTGTTCATTTGATTCAAGGACAAAGGATACTTTCATATTCCATTTCCCAGCCTTAATAAACTATCTTTCACAGATCTTCATTTTGCAGTGAGTTTAATGCATTTTTAAAAATAATGTCACAATTACAAACATCATTATTTCTGGCATTGCACCTCACTTTTGTCAAAAGTGTTTTGCCAGTTAAGACATGTACTTTACTAACTTACTTTACATTAACATACTTAACTAAAGTTAAACTAGGTTACCCAAGGCTGCATATACGTTTTTGTTTCCATTGTTCAATAACATGGAAATACTTAAATTTAGTTGGTCATTACCTCCTTTAAAAAAAATATTTTTTAAATTTATTTTTGTTTTAAAGAGAGAAAGAGAGAGAGAGCAAGCACATGGAAGGGGAGGGGCAGAGGGAGAGGGAGGGAGAGAATCCCAAGCAGACTCCACTTAATGCAACACTAGGCTTGATCATGACCCCAGGATCATGACCTGAACTGAAACCAAAAGCCAGTCCTTTGATCTACTGAGCCACCCAGGCACCTCTGCCAATGCCTCCTTTCAAATGTAAGTTTCAGTACTAAAGAAATGTATTTATTTATCTAAAACTCTTTCTGGAAAATTTCACATGCTTATGACAACAGTGCCCAGAATAAACTGGACTCTCATAAACTGAGTTTTCACTGGGAGTCATTATTATTACTCCTAAAAAGGTTAGGATTAAATTCCTTTTTTCTAGCTCCCATAAGGTAGAGGTGATCAGATTCACAGATCCCAGGTCTACTTCCTGAGAGCTGGTCTTTTCCCACCTTCTTATGCTGTGGGGCCAGGCATAGTCAATTGGGCATCTTTGTTTTTTTGTTTGTTTTTGTTTTTTAAATTGGGTATCTTTGTTACGGAAACTTCCCACTTCTGGTTTCTAGCTACAAAGGGTCAAAACACAACTCATTTAATAGTGCCCAAACCCTACTCACGTTTAATTTGACACTCATTCTATTGACTTATTTGATCTACTGCAGGCCCTGGTGCTGACCATCTGTTTTATATATATTTTTTATGTATTTACAAACCTATGAAGAAACCATGAGGATGGTTTGTTTATAACAAAACAACTTATTAAAATGTAGATGAATGCAGGTGTGCATAATGGATTTCATATTTATTCATTTATTCAAAATTATCTTATTTTAAGACAAGCTTTAATCTTCACATTCCACCAACAGGCCCATATCTATAGTTAAACTTCTAGTTATTTAAATTATTACTAAGAAAGAGTATCTGAGAAATAGAGACTCTTTATCATGGAAGAAATAAATTGCAAAATGATGTGCTTGGAGGTTTCCTTTGCCATAAAAAATATTGTTAATTTGTATTTCAATCTAGCAGCACATATCAAATTTTAAAACTTTACAGTTTTTGAGAAATTATCTCTTAAAATATTTGACTAAAACGTATAAACTGTTCACATTCCCCACCTATGTTGCTCTTACTCCTCTGAACAAGTAACCACAGCTATTATGCTCTTGGGTATCCTTTTTAGAACTTTTTAATGCTCACACAGAGAATTATGAATATATATATTTTCTCCTTTTATGATAAATGACGGAATATTCTATACATTTTTCTTTACCTTGCCCCTTTCACTTCACATTCTATTTTGGAGATCTTTTTCTTTTTTTTTTTAATATTTTATTTATTTATTCATGATATACATAGAGAGGGAGAGAGAGAGGCAGAGACACATGCGGAGGCAGAAGCAGGCTCCATGCTGGGAGCCCGACCTGGGACTCGATCCCAGGACTCTAGGATCACACCCTGGGCCAAAGGCAGGCGCCAAACTGCTGAGCCACCCAGGGATCCCCATTGGAGATCTTTTCATATCAATGTATAAATGACTTTTTCTCTCTTGTTTGCAGCTGCATAGTATACTTTTACATAGATGATTGTAGTTTATTAAATCATGAGCATTTGGATTTTTGCTTTGACAAGCAATGCTTCAATGAGTAAACTTGTTCATCCTTGCATGAACATATCTGCAGGACAAAATCCTGGAAGTGGATTGTTGAGGTTTATGGAGCTGTTGTTTTGCTAGGTATATCCAAATTCCCATCTACAAAGATGGTACAATTTTTCACACCCATTAGAACTATTAAAGAGAGTTTATTTCCTCAAGGCCTTTCCAAAAAAGTGTGTCATCAAGTGTTTGACTGTTTGCCAATCAGATAAGTAAAAAATGGTACCTAGGTGTGGTTTCATTTTATATTTCTCTTATAGTAGCAGTAGGGTTGAACATCTTTTTAGACTATATTAAAGGCTGTCAATATTTCCTGTGAACTAATTATTCAGCTATCAATTTGTCTATTTTATTGTATTTTCCAAAGACTTATTTTGAATACATTTATATTTGCTGTTTTTCCATTTTTCTTATTTATTAATTTCTGTTTTTATTTTTGTATGCCTTCCTTTTGCATATATGCTGTTCTTAAGATGCTTGTTTTCACCCTTGTTTATTGATACGAGCACTTAAGGTTATGAAGTGTCCCTCTAAAAATTGCATTAGCTCTATCTTATATGTTCTGATGTGTATGTTTTCTATTCCTTGCATTTTCTATGTTTTCTCCATGTATTTCAATTTGTATTCCTTTGAGCCAATAGTTGAAGATTTTATGGATTTGTTTGTTTTGTATTTTCATTTTTAGGCCATAGGGGCCTAAAATTGTTTTATTGTTATTAATTTCTGGGTGTTTTTTGTTGCAATCAGAGAATTTTGAATATGCTACTTAACTTTTGGAAGTTTGCTGAGGTTTCCTTTGGGAGCTAATATAAGGTATTTGTTCTAGGATACTTGCGAATACATTCCCCATTATTAAGAAAGTTTGAAATGCATTATAGAACTATTTGCTTTTTTTTTATTTTTATTTTTTTTAATTTATGATAGTCACACACAGAGAGAGAGAGAGAGAGAGAGGCAGAGACATAGGCAGAGGGAGAAGCAGGCTCCATGCACCGGGAGCCTGACATGGGATTTGATCCCGGGTCTCCAGGATTGCTCCCTGGGCCAAAGGCAGGCGCCAAACCGCTGCGCCACCCAGGGATCCCAACTATTTGCTTATTAATGACATTATTTATTTCTTCTATGCCCTTTCATATTTTTTGAACCCTTGATCTCTTTGGAACTTGGAAGAAACAAATCTACTACTAATATCTGTCAATTTCTCCTTTCCTTTTGTATTTCTGCTTTATGAATGCCACTACGTTGTTATATAAAAGTCATTATTATAATGGCTTTACTTTGAGTTGTACTTTTCACATTTTTATTTGCCTTCAATAATGTTTTTGTTTCAAATTCTACCTTGTCTTGTGATTGCAGTCTGTGTTTACCTTTTGTGTGCCTTTGCCCAACACACCTTTCCTTATCCTTTATTTTCAATATTTTTGAATAATTTTCTTATAGATGTAACTCTTGTATCTGCATAGCATTAAACTTTGCTTTGTGATTATACTAAATTTTTTATTGTTGCATCACAAATTACAGCTTAAAACAATAGGAATCTATTGTTTTATCATTTATGTGGGTCAAGAGTTCAGGTAGGCTTTAGCTGGGTCCTGTGCTTAGTGTCTAACGAAGCTTCAACCAAGGTGTTTGCAGGGCTGAAAGCTTCACTGGGGAGGAATAGTCTTCCAATTTCACTTAGGTTGTTGGCAGAATTTATTTCCTTATGATTGTAGGACTAAGGGTTTCAGATTCTCGTTGGCTGGAGTCTAAAGGCCATCTTCGGCTGCTAGAGGCCAACCACAGTTATTAGAGGCTGCCCACAGTTCTTAGGGGCTCCCTATGGTTCCTTGCTACATGGACTTCCCAATGTGGCTGCTTAATTCATCGAGCCAGCAAAGAAAATCTCTAGAGGGAGTTGGGCTAGCAAGATGGAATTTTATATAACCTAACATAATTATAGGAGTTATGTTCCATCATGTTTACTATATTATATTGGTTAGAAGCAAGACACAGCTCTCCATTCCTTCCCACATTCAAGTGGTGGCACTACACAAGGGCATGAACCCCAGGAAGCAGAGATCATAAAATGGGCCACCTTAGAGTCTGCCAACACAATAATCAAATCTGAAAGACTTTTTCTTTCATTTATGAGTTTAGTCTATCTGTGCGTATATTTGGGTTTCATTCTCTAGAACTTGGTGTTTTTTATTTTCATAGTGTTTTAAGAAGCCTTCCATTATGTGGATTTTTGGAGGGGGGAGAGGGCATGTTCTTCTAATATTTCAGAAGGTTTTTACTTTTGTTCTATTTTGCTCTTCATAATTATAACTTTATTTACAAACTTTTAGTAACGTTAGTCTTCTATTTCTTTAGACAGAAGAACGTTAGTTCTTCTATTTCTTTAGACAATATCTGCTAGTGCCCTGATATGAGAATGATAAAATCAGTAGATTTCCTCATAGTATCCCATGCTAGCTGCTTCTTTTTTGCTGCTGCAGAGACAGACTTCTTCCTGTATATGGCCTTTTGTGTGACTCTTGGAGTAGACTTCTCCTTCTGTTCCAAACCAACCCAGATCTAGCTCATCACAACGGTTGGACCTCCCATTGAAAACATTTATATTTATATGAGTTAGCTTAGGCTAAGTTATGTTGTAGCAAATGGCCCCCAAATCCTATTTCTTCAACAAAGGTTTGTTTCTCATTCATTTTACAGCTGGACATCATGGGTTGGCTGTGATTCTGAAATACATCCTCTTTAATCCAAGTACCCCTATCAGGGACATTGCTGGTCTATAACTGAGGGGAAAGAAGAGGGGCAGAGCCATATGATGGCTCTTTAAAGCTTCTGCTCCAAAGTGGTACCTGTCACTCCACTCACATTTCATTAGCTAAAGCACACTTCATGGTCAACCCTGTGCGAGGAGAGTGGGATATATCAATCTTTAGCAGGGATAGCCCTGCTTAGGATGGGGCTAGAAAGTTCCAGGTGGTAGGAGAGACTGCTAGGAGGGGTCAGTTAGTATTTTGAACAATTAACACAATCTATCATGGGGAAATCTTTACCTCTCAGGATGAGGCTCTCACCTTCAATAGTGTATTTTTGCTGGTTCCTGCCTAGATAGATCTCACCCTGGGTTCCCTTACCCTGTAAGCCCATTCTCTGCATTTTCCCCTTTCTCCTATGAACTCAGTGGCATTTGGTGGCCTTTTACATATTTTGGAGTCTGGAGAATCTACCTGTCTCCTAATCTCACTAAAAATGGGGTATGCATTTTTTTTCATTCTCCTTGTTGCTTTTGGATGATTTCCAGGAGGCAAAGGGGAAAATGCTGATGTATGCGGCTATATTCACACAGAAATCGCCAAACCTTCTTGAGCTGCATTACTTTGTCATGGCAGGCTGTAGTGAAACATGAAATGCCCACAAATTGTAACTTGACTAGTTTTGTCAAAGTGTTTGAAATTTTTTCTGGTTTTACATTTGGAGAATCATGCTGGGCCTTTTCTCTTTAAGTGAGTAGGACTGATCATTACTTTCTCTTATTTTTTTTTTCCTTCCTTGTACAGTTGGGATATTTGTGATAGAACACTACCACTATTGTTCTATGATTGCTGTATAGCAATTCTGCAAAATATCCAGGAAAAATGATCACCAGCACAAAGTCAGTCATTTGTCCCCCTTTTCTCTCAGTTTTTTTTCTGTCTTCCCAGTCCCCCCAACCCAGCTTTGATCAGTAACTGATGCCACCAGGTTGACATAGTTCACCTGGGCCATCATAACACCTGCATGCTTTCATAACACCATCCTCTGCCTCTCCATTTTGATCGCCAATATGCTTCAGGCTACAAATCAACCTTCTAGATACTACCTCTGATGTTCACTCATTCATTCAATTAGTGAATATGTATCTTGTACCTAATTTCCCCCGTGACTACCTTTCTCCTACTACAACCACAAATAGATAAGCATCCAAAGAAAAAACTTTTTAAAAATGTGAGTGGAAATGAAAGTAGCATCTTTTTATCTCCAGCTCATCATCAAAGATAAACTTTGGAGTCCAGTAAAGCCACAGATGGATTCAGATTTCTTCCTTGGTTTTAATCACTTTGCACCTATAAGCTCAAAAAATAAGAGCCTCAGGACATGAATACATGGAATATGGTGACTAGCAAATCGTGAACATGAATATTATGCCACAGATGCAGCACACAAGATGATTTGAGGCATTGGTCCCTCTTTCCTGCTCCCAGACCACACCGTGAGCAATCTTTACTTTTGCTAAATCACTTTTCCCTGAGCTAAGCTAAAGGTGCCAAACTTTGATAATTCAAATATACTTCCTACTCTCAGATTTACCAACTGGGAGAAAAGATCTGTCCCACTCTTGATATGGAGGAACCACAGAATGTGTGAGTTGATAAACAATGACAATCAGACATTCTTCCCGGGTGGAGGAGGCAAGTGTGAAGAAAAAGAAACCAGAGATGGCTGGCACTGATAGTAAAAATTTTGAAGGGGAACAATGTTAAGAGGACATCTCAGGCCCAAGCAGGTAGATGCACGGGTGAAGAGGGTCTGGTGTAAGAACATGGGACTTTCTCTACCTTCACTCCTCTTTTTTTCATAGTAATACGGGTATCAAGAACTTTTTCTACTCTAAGAGAACCAACAAAACACTCTGATAGCTAACAATACCATTCGGCCCTGTGGTCAGTTACCTAATCCACAGAGGTAGCTGCTACACAACTGCAGCCAAGTGCCTCCCCTTGGGAATATGGACCCAGTGTGGGCAGCTTTTCCAAATTTAGCAAAAAAAAGTATTAATCAAGGTTATTAACATGAAGTCCTTTGATTTTTAAGTGCTCTTTTCATTTTTCAAACTACTCTTCTGCATATAAAACCACAGTTTGACCTGTGGGCCACCTACATGTGACCTAGATACATAGAGAAACAGATAGGGTTTACGTCAGTTTAGCCAATCATGCTGGCAATTTCAGAGACTTTGATCCTACTACTAGGAGTATTGCATAAACATGCCTTCGTGGATCCAGGCCCCGTTACAAGGATAGGGCAATTCACTGGCTCTGGCTCTTGGTGGACAAACTGTAACTATCTCCCTGAAGATCACACACAGTAGTCCTCCCCCCCACCCCCCATCTTCAGGGAATATGTTCTAAGACCACCAGTGGATACCCGTGTTCTAGCTCAGACTCTTCATTGAAAGAGTTTACTCATTTAACCACTCAATTCTTTAAATATTTACTAAGTGTTTACTATGTTCTAAACACTGTACTAGGTGTAAGGAATACAAAGATGAATAAGACACATGTCTAGGTATAAGCTAGGTGTGTAGAATGCTTGTGTTCCTTGAACACTGTCTTCCTCACCTCTCCACTCTGTCCACCTCCTCAACACCTGTAGAGCTAAATGCTTCCTGAATGTTTTGTGGGATACCCTTGACCTATATTAAGAGAGGGCAATGTAAGAAAACGAGTCCATAAAACTCACTTTTGTCTACTCTAAATAATGTCTTCTAAAAAGTATTGCTCATTACGTCACTTGCTGCCTTCTTTAGCAACAACCATAGAAGAAATTCCTCTTTGCTCTCTTAAGTTTCACTTCTTCTAAGTACTTGGTAGATTTTCGGCTTGTGCACCTTGTGAACTGCATAGCTGCCTGGATTTCCCTTTTGCATAATAACTGATGGAAAGCTTAGGTTCAGATTTGTTACCTGTCCATAGCATCATTAAATGTACATGTTTGCTTTCATTTAATTCCTGGTTCTAATTTTAAACCTCTTACTTTTCTTCTTTCACTCTAAATGTATGTGCTTCAGATATTTTATGCAACATTATAAGTTACTTATATTGTTCTGGGGGTAAATATGTCTAGATACATATTAATACAAATAATAATCCTATATAAGAATTTTCTATAGCTTTGTGTATCTTTCTGCCCCCATCCCTCGCTGGCCACCTTGACTTATTTCTAGGAGGAAATACATCATATTACCTTATAGAGAGGAATTCATTCCTGTTCCAAGCTAGCTTCTTACCACTTCATAAAATAGGGAGTTTTCACATAATATCCACTTATTTAACTACACCAAAAACTCCACGAAGATGAGGATGACTTAAACATTTGTGTGTTAGATCATCTAACAGAATGTAGGAAATACAGTTAGCAGTCAAGAGATTTTAGGGATACTGCTTATTATAGGAGTAATAAGTTATAATTCTGATCTTTCAAAGTAGTATAGGATTGCAAAAAGTTAATGGAGACTTTCATAAATAGATATTTCATTAATTAAAAACTAGCTTATTAAAAAAAAAACTAGCTTATTGAGACAGGGGTAGATTTTAAGATATCCAAGTGTTCTTTTATCTCTATTTTATCTCGGATTGACGTGGTTGTTTGAAGTCATACAAATTGACAATTTGAAAAAATAAAACCTTCAAATTTGTTTTCTGGATATCCTTCATTTTTCCTTTCTGGGTAATTCCTTTTTAGTTTCACACAATTTCCTGACTTTGGTACAGGATGATTAAGATAATATGTGTTTGGTATTTGTTTACCATGAGTCATGTACCATTATCTTCCTGTCTAATTCATTTTATTTTTTTTTTCAAGTAGAAAATGTTCAGGCAGTTGGAACATATAAGTCCTTTTTTTTTTTTTTTCTTGTAGTCCAAGGAAACTCACACACTGAGGCAGTTTTTAGAACTACTACAAATGATCCCAAATTAAGGATAAAGCTGGTAACTCACATTACTTGGCCAGGTTTGGGAAATCATGTGTGGAATTTGGGGAGATTAGATGTCTCCATGAGAAATTGCCAACTTCACGTTAAAGACATCTTGTGGGGTCACCTGGCCTGTAGGTATTGCTGCTGCCATGTTCTTTCATCAGGTCCATGAGGTGGTTTTTAAACCCTAGGTGTTTTAACAGAGTCTAGCTAGCTGCCTACTTTCACATTTTTCTGGAGTTGGTTCTTGGAAAGTGGCCAACTCTGGCAGAGATTTCAATAGGAAAAAAAGAGGTCAAAAAGCCCCTAGGCCATTATAGAAATTAGAAAGTCATCAGTGCCTCAGAGACTCACCCCAAAGAGCCAAATGTCTAAGAAATGGAGACACTTCTGGCCCAGAGAACACAAAGCCTTAGACACCATTGGTGGTGTTTAGAAAGGGGGAATTGGGACACCTGGGTGGCTGAGTGGTTGAGCATCTGCCTTTGACCCAGGGCATGATCCTGGAGTCCTAGGATCGAGTCCCACATCAGACTTCCTGCATGGAGCCTGCTTCTCCCTCTGCCTGTGTCTCTGCCTCTGTGTGTGTGTGTGTGTGTGTGTGTGTGTGTGTGTGTGTGTCTCATGAATAAATGAATAAAATCTTTTTTAAAAAGTTGGGGGGAAGTTTGTCAAGTGTGTCATCAATAATACTCATATTACCCAAATGGATGGCTCACCTGCCACTAACTAGGTAAAACAATGAGAGTAGTAATAACACTCATATGCTGAGGTCTTTTTATCTTATGAGTTCAAGAATACATCAATAATATGATCTCGCTGATCTTCACAGTATTAAAGCTAATGTCTGGGCAGCCCGGGTAGCTCAGTGGTTTAGCGCCGCCTTCAGCCCAGTGTGTGATCCTGGAGACCTGGGATCGAGTCCCACGTTGGGCTCCCTGCATGGAGCCTGCTTCTCCCTCTGCCTGTGTCTCTGCCTCTCTCTCTCTCTCTCTCTCTTTCTCTCTCTCTCTCTTTGTGTCTCTCATGAATAAATAAATAAAATCTTAGAAAAAAATAAAAAGATAAATAAAGCTAATGTCCACTGTAGTCAGTTTGAATCATCTTGTATTTGTTCTTAATAGAATTACATTTTAATATCAGAGCTACAGACATTCCAGCCTGTGTCTGAGCTTCCTAAGTAAGGAAGAAAACTAACAGTATGTAACATCTTCCAGCACCAGCCACCATAGTCACTATTTTGGGGCTAGAAAAGCAAGTTCTCCAGAGTTGCTTAGCCATGGCTTTCTGTTCCTAACCCAGAGGGCCTGGCACCAGCCACATTCTTATGGGTTGGAGGAAACATTTTGATCTTGGTAGGAGATCAAAATGCTGCCTTTTTGACAGGATCATGTTGTCATGGCTCCCCGGCTTAGTTGGGTGGGCCTCACACTATATGAACCTCTCCATTTCCTGCTCTGGGACTTCTTGTTGCCACTGAGATGTGAAATTCTGGGAGACCTCTTGGTGCACATACTTTTTCAATAGCTCATTTGGCTGTCTCATCAGTCTGCAGAGTGAGGATAAGCAAGTAGGAGTCCTGATAACTTTTTGTGGCTCACACTTTGAGGTCTCCTGTATCAGTTGCCAGAGAAGGTAGGTCATACACCCTGGAAGTACAGGGAACTGACGCTCTGTGGGCAAATGTTGGCCAATTGGAGTAGAAGCCAGCCCGCGATTTCTTCTCCCTTCTTCTACCCAGATAGACTGTACCAGGAGCTGCAGACTATTTGGAGGCAGAACCATGAGGATTACCAAAATCTGGTAGGTTTTCTTACTTCTTTCCTGGCCCCTCTGCTCTTTAACCTTCACATATGCTTCCCTGGGATTACATCCCCCATAGAAATGTTAGCATATAAGCTTTTGGCTCAAGTTCTGTTTCCTTGGGAAACTAAGCTAAATCATTTACACATATTACCTCAAAAAAGAAACAATCCTCAAACAATCCTGAGAAATAGGTGCCTGTCATCTTTTTTTATGCACTAATGATAAAAATGAAAATATTGGTGGTAAATAACCTAGTCAGGCTATTGAAAACTGAATCAGAATTCATCCCGGTCCATCACTACTAAAGAACTCAGAAAGCTGCAGGGCCCCTGGGTGACTCAGTGTGTTGGGCAGTCGTCTCTTGCTTTCAGCTCAGGTCATGATCTCGGGGTCCTGGGATCAAGCCCCACATCAGGATCCATGTTTAGCTGGGAGTCTGCCTGAGATTCTCTCTCCCTTTCCCTCAGTTCCTTCTTTGTTCATACATGTTCTCTCTAAGAAAGAAAGAAAGAACTCTGCAACTATAAAACCAGACCTTATATTTGCTTTCTTTGAGTTCAAATTCTTCCATCTGGAAAGTGGAACTATAACAAGTATAGTATATGGTACACTTAAAAGTTGCCTTCTGTGGGATGCCTGGGTGGCTCATTGGTTGAGCATCTGTCTTTGCCTCAGGGTGTGATCCTGGGGTCCTGGAATCAAGTCCTGCATGGGCTCCCTGTGGGGAGACTGCTTCTCCTTCTGCCTATGTCTCTGCCTCTCTCTCTCTCTGTCTCTCATGAATAAGTAAGTAAAATGTTAAAAAATTTAAAAATAAACTTAAAAAAAGTTGCCTTCTGTATTTTTCCCCCATCACTATTGCCATTACTGTTCTCTTATGTTTGTCATACAGATTCACCTGGATCACAGGTTAATAGTGTAGTAGATACACTTTTATTTTTTCCTTTTCTTAAGATTTTATTTATTTATTCATGAGAGACAGAGAGAGAGAGAGAGAGAGAGAGAGAGAGAGAGGCAGAGACACAGGCAGAGGGAGAAGCAGGCTCCATGCAGGGAGCCTGATGTGGGACTCGATCCCGGGTCTCCAGGATCAGGCCCTGGACTGAAGGCGACACCAAACCACTGAGCCACCCAGGCTGCCCTATGCTTTTTCATTGTAGTAATTCACTACTTGCATAACAAAGTAGGGGGTACATTGTACTGAACTACCTGTCATTTAAAATATAGAAGTCTATATACAACCAAATGCATGTATTTGGTCTGCAAGCTGAAAAAGATAAGGAAAATACAAGACACAGATTTCAAGTTGCACATGGCAGAAAGGTAACTCAAGCCAACTTAAGCAAAAGGGGATTTATTAGAAGGGTAGCTTGTGGAATCAAAGGAAAAGCTATAGGAACCTCAATAATGAAGTCATGAGAAGGCCTCCAACTGTCCTTGCATGAGTCTTACGCCCATCCCTTGACCATTGTCTGTGGCCAGAGGAATGACTGACCCAGCTTAGGGTCCGCCTCTGTGGAGTTAGGCGAAGTGGGGTGGCAAGTATATTTCTAGAACAAGAAGGGAAGAAAGGAGGTTGGACATCCATAAACATACACAAGTAGTTCTACAGATCAGAGAAACAAAATAGAATTCATAAAACAAAGCCTGACTGGGTGCTAGAGAGACCAAATGTTTAGGTATTTGCAAACAGAAAGATAGCAGTGTGAGGGAGAATTTAATAGAGCAAGTAGAATTTAATTTATTAATTGAAATACACATTAATTGCTTCCTCTGTGTCAGGCATTATTCTAGCCCCTGAGACAACAGCAGTGAATAGAATAGCAAAAATCCCCCTGCCATCATGGAGCTTACATTCCATGGGGAGAAAAAAGACAGTAAACAGGATGAATAGGTGAACATACAATATATAGGTTAGGTCATGATAAGTGCTGAGGGGAAAATATGAAGCTCAAGATGTTCTTTGAAGTTGTTCTTTAAGGACTCATAATAGGAAGAAGGAAGGGTATTAGGGGAGAGGAGGCACTAAAACCTACCTTTGAAAAAGGCAAGTGGGGAGACGTATGTCACAGCAGAGCGTAAGAGAGCTCTCTGGTGATGGTGCCCAGGTGTGCTGGGCAGAATGGGGAATAAAGGTGGATGGGTGTGTAAGCTGGGGCCAGTTTCAGGAGGATTTGACAACAAGGCAGAGGAGTTTGAATTTGATTTAGAAAACTCTAGGTATAGGTAGCCTTTTGTGATTCTTGATCAAGGAAGGGGCAGGAGGAAAGTGAGGTTGTAGGAAGATGAGTCTTAATGTGGTTTGAAGAAAGAACTGGAAGGAATGCAGAAGGCCAACTGGAAGGCTCCAGCAGTAAGGAGGTGTGAAGTGGGCCAGCCCGAGTGGGAAAGAGGCAGAGGGACCACACGTGATCACAGAAGAATCACCAGTGTTCCGTGAGGAAGAGGCAGGAACAGAAAGAACTGCAATTCGTGCTGTCCCTGCCTTAATGAGCCATGTGGCTTCAGGTATGTCACTCAGTCTCGGGAATCCCGGTTCATTTCAGCTGTAAAATGCACAGGTGAGTGGTCTCCAAGTGAACTCAAAAGAATATTTTCTCTGACAGAAACATTGGCTGAGCAAGCAGGGTAATTCGTTCTGAAGGTAGACACAGTAAGTTCAAGTCAGATGTCCTGGTTCATTTGACCAAGAAATATTATTAATCCTGGAGTTTAGAAATATTTTAAAAATGAATCCTGGTATAATTTTTTTAAGTGTGTCTCTGGCAGTATTCATTGTAACAGAATTAACCTATACTGTTTTAAAGCTAATAAATATTTGATCTTCTCCAGTGGCGAGGGGACTGTGTTCATTATGGCTATATGTACTAATTACATTTAGTAATTCTTAGAATTTTTAAAAATGTATTAGTTATAGATTGAAACATAGCAAATTGCCACAAAATTAGCACCATGAAATAACACACATTTATTTTCTCTCAGTTTCTTACAGACTTGCACAGCTGGATCTTCTACTTGAGGGTTCCTCACATGGCGCCATCTAAGTGTCCCCCAGGGCTGGGATTGCATCAGATTTACCTAGGGAAAACTTCACTTCCCATATTACATGGCTATTGCTAGGATTCAGTTTCTGAAAGGTGGACTTTAAGCAGTCAATTAAGGTTGACTGTCCTTAATTCCTTGCCACATATGCCTCTCCACCATGGCTGCTTGCTTCATTAGAACCAAAAGGAAGATAGTCCATTAGGAAGATGAAAGTTTTAATCTTACAGAGTCTAACTGATGGAAGTGACATACTGTTTCCTTTCCATATTCTTCATTAGGAGCAAGCCAGTAAGCCAAGCCTACCCCATGAGGGAGGGGGTAGACAAAGAAGGTGGGGATCCTTGGAGACCACTTTAGAGGCTGCCTTCCACACTTTATTTGAAAACCCTGTTCCCCTAGGCTCCTTCTTACTTGGGTGCCAGAGACTCAGGGCTAGTCAAGGCTGTGCCCAGCATGGCCTCACTCATTCACTTCTTTTTAGGAACCCGGGTCATGTAAGTATGTATCCCTTATCAAGACTGATGGGTTTAAAAATATATTTTAGCTAGAAAAATAGGTAAAATATTATTTTTATTCTACTTCAAGGCAAGTATGACACATAGGTTAGTGCTTGGGGCAGGCCAGAATCAGGGTCTCAAAGTCAAGGAACTCTCCAAGAAGAGTAAAGAAGGGACCATGGTATCCTTTACTGGACTCAGGACATAGATTTCAAATAGTATAATTGGCATAAATTCTAAAATTATGATTCAAAGGAGAGTGAATTGAAAGAACTCAGCTGAACAATTAGTACATGTAAACATTAAAAAAACACAAGGTTATATTTGGATAGTCCTTTCCAGTTTGCCAAACATTTTGCATTCACATTATCTCCTATTAATTCTGACAACGTCTTGTGTGTTTTGTTGTGTATTATTTTATGTCCATTTTACGGATAAAGAAACCAGACGGTTAATAACATACCTGAAGATATGCATCTAGCAGGAAGCCAAGACTGACCCTTAAGACATAGACAATTTCTGCAGTGTCATACCCTCTCGCTAAAAAAAAAAGAAAGAAAGAAAAAGCCATAAGCACACCCTTTTTTTCTCCCTTGGTACCATAGCAGATCTTTCAGGAAATAGGAAGTCTAGGGGAAGACTTTGGGAGTAAGAAAATCAATATAAAAGGCCCTGCCTTAGTAATCTTATCAACATCAGTATCTTCCTTATACCTATGAAAGCCCAGCGCCTCTCCCAGACAACAAGCCTCAGGAGCCCCCACCCTTTGAAGTGCATTCTTTGAAAATATCTAAGTCTCCCTGTGGTGTCTAGAGCCACCCAGGGCCTGCAGATCCATTCAGAAACAGAGACCCATGCTCAGGCCTGTACCCTCATGTACTCCATCCTTCCCTTTAGGTGTTCTCTGATCCTCTACCTTGCTCTTGGGATTGACCAGAGGCCCCAAGAAACTCTGGGGTCACATCTATGGCAATATTATGGGGCCCTGATACCATATACCAAATACCAAATACCATGTTATGGGATCATCCAGAAGGATGGTATGGACACACTGATTTTAGATGACTCTCACTCATGTCAGACATAAGAAAAGTTCAGGACTTCAGACTACTGGGGATCAGCAATGGGTTCTTGGACTTAAGCTGCACATTTGAGCCTGTGCACACTGGTTCTTCCCATCTGTGTTCCAACTATGGTATTGCCTCTGATCTAAATCACCTGAAGTCAATGGTGGTCATGGCAGGCATCCTTTACTTTGTGTACTGCTGGTGCTGAGGACAATCTATATGCCACACCCTACATGTTAGGCACTCCTCCAGAGGTGGCAGCACTTACCTCATCCAAGAACTTTTAAGATCCTTGCAGAGCAAAGCCAATAGATCTTTCTGATCAATGTCTTCTCTTGCCTCCTAATGATGTGGTGACATTAATACTCGTTGGGCCCATCTTGACCTGTGCAAGATAAAGTGTAAACATGACCCTGAGAATGGAACCATTTATGCTCTCTCTGCTCATGGGCGCTTCACTCATCCTCCCTGCTGGTGGCCACGTAGAGAAAGCAGAAGGACAGTCAACATGGTAGTCACATCCTACAAATGTGATGACTATGGCCTTAAATAGTTCAAGAAAACATGATTGGAAGATGTATTGTTCTATGTGAATGTTGTAAAATTCCTAATGGCAGATTTAACACGACCAAAAAAATGAATCATTATTCACAATTTCCTGCATGCTTTGGGTAATACTTGCATTCTTAAGCATCTCAACAAAGAACAATAACTTGGAGAGTGTCATTGGAAGCCAGTATCTAAGAATGGCATGGCAGGGCAGCCCAGGTGGCTCAGCAATTTAGCACCGCCTTCAGCCCAGGGCATGATCCTGGAGACCTGGGATCGAGTCCTGCATCGGGTTCCCCATATGGAGCCTGCTTCTCCCTCTGCCTGTGTCTCTGCCATTCTCTCTTTCTCTCTCTCTCTCTCTCTCATGAATAAATAAAATCTTTAATTAAAAAAAAAAAGGAATGACATGGTAAACGATGCAGCATCACAAGTAATGATGTAGCCAGAATTAAATAAACAGAATTAGGAACAGGCAAGAAGAGTTATATTGTTTCATGATTCAGAAGAGCCAGGTAGTTTGTGAGTAATATCAGCATTGCTATCTTTTCTTGTGGTAAGAGATGTAAAATTAGCCAGAAGCAAGGCATTGACAATAAAGGACAGGAAGAGCTATTTCTTGGATCTGAAGCAGAATAAATAGTGCCCGGACAGTACTAACTCTCCAGCTGCATCAATTGGACAATAAACAAAGACTTAAGTACTTGTCCTGTAACCACTATTATAAATCTTTATGATAAATCACTATCCCTCATATGGCTCTATGAATCTTGTAGTACACATTTTAGTTAAATTGTTTGTATAGACAGGACCCTTGCAAAAAATGTATGTTCAGTTTCCTACATGCTCTAGAGGTGGCCTTGACCTCTACTAGATTTCAACATCTGATTCAGTGATGCCCCCAAATGTGCTCCCCAATTTCTCAATCTCTAGTTCATAAACATGAAAAAGAGTTCTTTAAGACAATTATGGGGAAAAAATTAGAACTTTGATTTAGAATCAGAGAAGTAAAATGAAAACTTTTCCATAGAAGTGTGAGTGGTCACATTTGGGGGAAAGTGGGGAGGCAATACCTGGGGGAACACATGAGAACTTTTGGTAGTGCTCTCTTTTTTTTTTCCTGCGGCCTTGGGAAGTGGTTACATAGGTCTATTCATTTTGTGATAATTCATTGAGCTGCAGGTTTATGATTTGTGCACTTTTTCATAAGCATGTTACAGTTACACTTAAATAAAAAGTTTACCATACAAAAATGAAAAATCACCCACAGAAACAAGTGGATTCCACAGGAAATCTACTTTACAACATGGAGTCCAGTGGTTGGGAAGATAGTCTGTGCCCCAGCATTGCCTAAGGATTAATGTGTGGGTTTCAGGATAAGATAAACTCTTCCTTTTACTTCTCCCATAACAAGTCAACCTCACAGTTAAATTCAGTTCTGTCTCACAGCATTTCCCCACCCTGCTTCACAAAATGGAAATTCTTATAGAGGTTATGTCCTGACATGCACAATGGAGACTGACACACAGGGCTTGGAGAACTTCCCAGAGGTGGTTTAAGAGTGATTATATAACATGTTAAGTCTGTGTTCCTTTTTCAGGCATAACTGAAACTTTGCCAAAATAACTAATTGCCAGTCTTTTCCCAATGACCCAAATAAAAAACATGGTAAATATAGTTCCGAAGCATGCTCAGAAGAAGAAGAAGAAGAAGAAGAAGAAGAAGAAGAAGAAGAAGAAGAAACAGAAGAAGAAGAAGAAGAAGAAGAAGAAGAAGAAGAAGAAGAAGAAGAAGAAGAAGAAGAAACAGAAGAAGAAGAAGAAAGGGGAAGGAGGAGAAGGAGATGGAGAAGGAGAAGAAGAAGAAGAAGAAACACACCACTTGGTGTTCAAATGACATCACAGCCCTATGTGCTGGAAAACCACACACTCACTGAAGAGCCTGATGCTAAATTATGCCTTTTTAAGTTGTACCACCTGTTGGGAGAGTTAAGGAGAAAAAGAAATGAATGTAGTGAATAAAAGAAACCAAAACAGGTCACCTGGGTGGCTCAGTGGTTGAGCATCTGCCTTTGGCTCAGGTCGTGATCCTGGAGTCCTGGGATCAAGTTCTGAATCGGGCTTCCTGCAGGAAGCCTACATCTCCCTCTGCCTATGTCTCTGTGTCTCTCATGAATAAATAAAATCTTAAAAAAAAAAAAAAAGAAAAGAAAGAAAGAAACCAAAACAACAACAAAAGAACTACTTGTCTCTTGCCCACTGATTTTGGTCAGAAAAAGGAAACAAAGAATTTTTAATAAGTTTATGGAGAAACTCAGAGTGTTTGCATAGACTGATGTGTGGGTTCTCTTATGTGATGTTTTTCAGTGACATGGGAGATTGTGGGTCTGTGTGGGAGTCGAGAAATGTGGGGGAAGGGCAGGAGCTGGGGGCGCAGCAGTGGTGTACTGGAGCCAACTCTATGGCAGCAGCTCTCCCCAAATCTATGTCCAGTGATCTCATTTTGTAGCTTGAAATCAGCCATGGTGGGAGTATCTACACCACTGAAATGGCAAGCTGTACAGATCATGGCTTTAGCGGGTGGGGAGTAGAGTTAGCTTGTTATCAAATATTAACTAGTGAAAAGTAAATAAATATTAACTAGTGTACTACTAGTTGTACTACTACTACTAGGCAAAATCTGAGGTTACTGTATAGACAGGGCAGTTTTTTAACTCTTTCAACCACCTCCCCTAATAAAAGCTAATTCTTGGGCCCCAGCATGGATAGAAAGGGGAGAAGACCATCCCACTGTATTCTGTTTAAGTTCAATTACACCTGGAGAGTTGTACTTTAGGGATAACGTAGAAAACTTGTTCTGTGCCAGAAGTACCATGGCATATGAAGAACATTTGAAAGAACTGAGCACATTTTATCTGGGAGAAGAATGGACCCAATAAGGATAACTTAATCTCTAGCCTCTGCACTCCCAGAGCTCAGGGGGTGGGGCTGAAGGCCGTAACCCTCTAATCATACAGTTGGTTCCTCTGGCAACCAGCCCCCATTCTAAAGCTATCTAGGGGCCCATCAAAAGTCGACTTATTAGCATTCATTCATTCATTTATTCATTCACTCATTCACCAAATATTCGTGGAATGCTTTCTATGAGTGAAGTGGGGATTCAGTGGTATAAAAGATGGCAGTATCTGTCTTCTTGAGTTTGCATTTGGGTCGAGCAAAATGGTAAAAACAAGTAAGCAGATTTATTATTATTATTTTAACGTGAGCTTTAAAATCTTGGAAAGGAAATAAACATGAAAATGAGATAGAAAAGATCACAGGAGATAGAAAATGCCATTGGAATATTTAGCTATTATGGCTAGAAAAGTCCGCTTTGAGGATATGATATTAATCAGAGACCTAAAAACGGAGAAGGAATAAACATATAAGGAGAGAGGTAAAGAGGATGCTAAGGAAGGGTGTAAGAATGTGAAGGCTCTGAGTGGCAAGGACCTTGGTATGTTTGGGATCCCTAGAAGAGGATAGTGTGGCTTCAGGGAAGCAAGTGACAAAGAGAGTGGCTCAGGTTGGGAGTAGAGAGATAGGCAGGGAAGGTCACGCAGGCCTTAGGAACAACCATGGGAGGAATTTGGCCTTTGGTTCAAGAGCCACTGAAGGTTTTTAAGTCGGAAGTGGTTTGACCAATTTATGTTTTGAAGAGCTCAAGAATCAGTGAGCGGGGTATGTGTGTAGAGGAGCTGGGCATGGGAAAGGGAAGGGCTGATGGCATTCTGGAGGGTCTCGGCAGGCAAAGTCAGGGCCATTAGGTGGAAGTTACAAGGAGGTGGATGTCAAGGGGTCAGATCACTTTACGGAGGAACTTCGGGGTTTAACTTTGCCACGGATTACCACGTGCCTACCCCAGGGGGTGGCACCCCATGATCCATCATGAGAGGAGCCCTTATTCATGTCATAGTCCCTGCAAAATGCAGTGCGCTCCTTATGCAGAATTCCTGGTAGCCCAGTACAGCACATAGTAGGTTTTCAATAAATGTCAGGTGCCATTAGTAACACTGGGTATTAAGTTTCCCATCATGAGGCAAAGTTGTTCTAGGAAAAGATGGCCACTCATCAGGGTGGTTGTAGAGGAGAGTAAAGGTAGAGGGTTGACTCTGATGTCTTTGAAGCATCCCTAGAATGGTAAATTTTATAAATCTTTATTCCATCCCTGACACTACCTTTTCTATCATGTTCCTTATCTTTAATTCATTCTCCTTCCTCTCTTTCTTGTTAAAACCTTCCTGCCCTTGAGCAAAACACAGGCAAGTTCTCACTTGCGCTCCCACTCAGCTCCATGTCAATCAGGACCCACCTGTTCCTGCCAGTCCCTCACTTCCATGGCTGAGTTGGTTCCCCTGGTCTTGAGAGAACACGCACTTTGAGTGTGTCTCATTTGACAGAGCAGATAGCAACCCCTACTACCACCTGCTAGAAATGTTATCTTGTGGGAGTCACAGAATGTGCACTCCCTGTCTCTGTAGATAATCAAGTTCTGACTGAAGCTTTTAGGGATGGTGGTTACAAGTCTCACTGACTCAGTCACTCTTCCCTATAGTGTGTGTTGATTAAACTCCTATTGCATACTAAGGCTGCTCTAGGGACTAGGGACTCGGGAGTATCACCATTTATAAGAGGCAATGAATGTCTTTACCTTCGTGGAGCTTACTTTTTCTAGATGAGGAAGACAGGGACTACCAATTAACAAATGAGTAAAATAGTTTTTGATAATGAGTGCTTCAAAAAGCAAAATGAGGATGGAGAGTGATGGACCATGACTTTAGACTGAGCGGTTATAGAAGTTAATGATAAAAGTTTGAGGCATCCAGGTCTGGTACTGGGAGAAAAACAAAACAAGGGTGAAGTGAGACAGTGTGACAGGAAAATAGAATGATACAGATGGGAGGAAGTATTTTCAATTGCTCAGTGCAGAATTTGTGCACACTCAGAGATGTTTTGACAACTATTTGCTAAGGTCAGTATGTGAGTGGAATCCTAGAACATGGGTCAGAATTCCTGACTCTCTGTTTCTAGTTCCTTGACAGCACTATTAGACATAATAGGAGCTTGGGATCTTAGTTCGGGTTGCTATAACAGAAGAGCATATACTGGGTGGCTTAAACAACAAAGGTTTTTTTTCATATCAATTCTGGAGGCTGAGAAATCCAAGGTCAAGGTGTCAGTAGGTTCAGTGTCTGGGGAGAATTCTCCTCTTGGTTTGCAGAGGGACTTTTTTGTCTTGTATCCTCACATGGTAGAGAGCAGAGAGAGGGTTAGCTCTCTTCTTATGAGGACACTGGTCCCATCATGGGGGCTCTGCCCTTATGACCTAATTATTTTCCAAAGACCCACCTCCTAATAATATCCTATTGGAATTCAATCTACCAATTTTTGGGGGACATAGACATTCAGTCCATAACACTTGGCAAGCAAATATTTGTTATACTGGTTGACCTGAATTGCCTTGAATTAACCCAAGAAGCATAACAAACTGGGGGCAAAAGTTATTTGTTTGAGAAGTTCCTGAATGGCAAATATAGGGAGCACTATCTGTATGTTCTCCTGTCTCTGCTCAGGCCTCTACCAAAGGCAGACCAGTCCAGACCAGTTTTTTTTTTTTTATATATTTAAATTAAATTTAATTAAAGACAAACAAAGACAAACAAAGGTAGACATATATCTACCTTCCGCAAAATGGTCAATTCATCTGAATTAAGGAAATGGTCCAGATAGCTAGGCTGGACCATAAAGTAGTCAGGATACATGGGATGAAATGAGGTAGCCCAAATATAAAAAAAAAGTCTCTGAAAGTGGGAGTAGTTTTGGGGACCAGTCATCTGCAGATCAACTATTTGGAAATGTCAAGTAGAGATGTTCTAGAGAAAAATCAAGTACTACTCAGACAATTAGAATGTGGGTACTGAAAGGCCTAGAATCTAATTTGAAAACTTTCTGTCTCTTCCCCTGATAGGTGTGATCTTCAATGTAGAACAAGGGGATTTCTCATAGGAAGAATGTTTCAGTGCAACTCCAGGGGAGAGATATGTCTGGATCTGCCAGTGTAATTATCCTTCTATTTATCAAGTCTAACCCTGTATTGAACATTACTATCCAATGAAATTCCCTTGCTCAGATTTCTTCTTCACAAAGCCATGTTGTGATTGTAATTTCTGGCTTCTGTGCATTGTTCCCATAGTAAGAGAATGTACTGATCAGTTAATGTGACCACGTGGCAACCCTTGGCATTTCTGTTCTGAACATCATCAGCATTCTGGTTTATATGTCGACCTTGTGTGAATTTTCTTTTTTTTTTTTCTGAGTTGCATTCTTTTTCATTAAGACAATTTTTAATTTTATTTTTATTTATTTATTTTTAAAGATTTTATTTATTTATTCATGAGAGACACAGAGAGGCAGAGGGAGAAACAGGCTCCATGCAGGGAGCCCAGTGCGGGACTTGATCCTGGGTCCCCAGGATCACGCCCTAGGCTGAAGGCGGCACCAAACCGCTGAGCCACCTGGGTTGCCCTAAGACAATTTTTTAAAAAAAAGATTTCATTTATTTATTTGAGAGAGAGAGAGAGAGAGAGAGAGAGCGCACAAGCAGTGAAGAGGAGTGAAGGAAGAGGGAGAAGCTGGCTCCCCACTGAGCAGGGACTTGATCCCATGACCTCAGGATCATGATCTGAGCCACAGGCAGATGCTTAATGACGGAGCCACCCAGGCATCCCTATGACAATTTTTTAAAGCAATATTAAGTTTCATAGTAAAGTTGAGAGGGAGATAATAGATATTTCCCATATACCCCCTGCCCTCATTCATGTAGAGCTTTCCCCATTGTCCACACCCCCAACCAGAGTGGTATTTTTATTATGAGGAACCTATTTTGACATATCATCACCCAAAGGCCAAAGTTTACCTTAGGGTTCACTCTTGGTGTTGCAAATTCTACGGAATTAGGCAAATGTATAATGACACATATCCAATATTACAATACCCTACAGAATAGTTTCACTGCCCTAAAACCAGGGCAACGCTATCTGTGTCCTGCCTATTCATCTTTCCAACCTGAACTCTGGCAACCACTCATCTTTTTACTGTCTCTATTGTTTTGCCTTTTCCAGAATGTCATAGAGTTGGAATAATACCATATATACACTTTTCAAATTGGCTTCTTTCAGTTAGTAATATGCATTTACATTTCTTCCATGTCTTATTATATAGCTTGATAGATCATTTCTTTCTAGCTCTCTGTATTCCATTGTCTGGATCTACCACCATGTATCCCTGTACTTACTAAAGGACATCTGAGTTGCTTTTGAGTTTTGGCAGTTATGAATAAAGCTGTTATATACCTCTGCATGCAGGTTTTTGTGTGAATATAGGTTTTTAACTCTTTTGGGTCAATATCTAGGAGCATGATGACTGGATCACAGTGTAAGAGTATGTTTAGTTTTGTACAAAACTGACAAACTGTCTTCCAGGGTGGCTGCACCATTTTGGATTCCCATTAGTAATACATGAGAATTTCTGTTACCCCACATCCTCGCCAACACTTGGTGTTGTGTGTGTGGTTTCTTAATGGGAGTCAGTTGTTTTGAGACCGATCACTCCTGAGGGCATTAACCAAATCAAGTTTCATTACGTGAATGCAACTGAGGACCAGAACTGGGTGTTGTTTCCTCAAGAGGCTGTTCTTGGGTCAGGGGACCTTAGTCCACAACATCACGAGTTTGCCTATTTCTAATCTCACTGCTTAGATTTGGTCCAGTGTAGCAATTGCCTTTTCTCATGTGTATGGGCCTGATGGTCTCCACTTAATGGGGCTTGAAGATTAATAATCCACCTTGATTTCTAAGGGCCATCTATTTTAGGACAACAATGTAAAAGTTTAAATATAATTGAGATCACATGCAGCTCTCTGGAACCTGATTAAACAGTTCTGCTAAATTGCTATGGCTTCTTTGGGCCTCGCAGGTGGCTGGGATGCTCTAGGACAGCAATGCCAGAAGTCTTTTCTAGAAGCCACTGGTATGAAACATCCAAGTACAAATCATCTGGGAAATTCTGGGGTAGAATTGACAAAGTGAAATGTCATTCATTTTTGTTGTTTGTTGGTTGGTTGGTTCATTATTTTTTAAGCACAGGACTTCTCCCATGCTTATTTTAACCTTGACTAACAAGGCTGACTATCCAAAAGTGAGATCTGTTATGGGGCTTTTCTCAAAATGACCAGAAACCTTTTCTATCGAGAAGCATCTCCCAGAACTAACGTCCCAAGGTAGACACTCTAGAAAACATGACTCTTTAATTCTTTTCCAAAGTCTGTCATGAGGTTCGAGTCTCCTCCAAGGAGAGATGCAGGGTCTTGGGGAGAGCTGTGGTGGGCGGGAAAGCCAAAGAGCAGGGAGGAAAGAACTACCCAGGGCATGACAGAAGAGCATCAGGAAGAAAAGAAATGGCGTGGTGGGCGAGAAAGGCAATCGCTCCCGTGTACCAGTAAGTTCCCAGCAGTGGCTGTACAGCCCAGAGACACCTGGCAGGTGGAACCCAGAGGGGACACTGCCCCTGCAGTTGACAATACAGTCACCTACAGGATGGACAAGCAAAGGCCAAGATAAACATTTGAGAAGAGGTGAAAATGTAAATCTTTAGCCAAGAAAAAAAAAATAATAAGAAGAAGAAGTCCAGAAAAAGACTCTTCCACTAATTACCAAAGCAAATAGACCCTAACAGATTGGGGGGAGGGTGCCGTCCTCACCCCCCACGAGTCACTCCCATTGTGAGGAGCATTTGAGCTGCTTCTGCGCTTGACCTGAGCTACATGACTTAAGAAGCAGAAAATAGATCCATCCCCTTTTATTGGGAGAGTGGAGCTCATCGAGAAGTATATCTCAATTTCTATCAACACACAAAGAAAAGCAGCACAGCATTTGGCCGTGTCAATCAAAACAGAAACCAGAGAAGAAAACAAAAAGCCCCTGTAACCCTGAGAGAAGTTTCAGTGTGTACAGTGGAGGTGGACAATGCTTGCTCTTTTTCAACATCCAAAACTCCAATTTGTAGAGTTTTTATAAAACAGTAGACATGCTGCAGAACTTTGTTCCACATGAATGTTGCTTCTAACACCTTTCTATCAAAAAAAAAAAAAAAAAAAAAGGCAGGTAATCCTGGAGGAAGATACAACTCAGCAATCTGTTCTTTCCAACTTTGAAATCTTTAAAAATGTTCTCAGAGCCAAGCCATCACTTTACTCATTTACAGAACAATAATTTAGAAACTTTCTCAATTTCAGAGGAAAAGATTATCTCCAGTTTGCAATTTAGCAGACTGACTTCCAGACTAGTTTTTATGTGTTCACTTGCTCCCTCTCTGTAGCTATATAAGTCTTGAAAGGGCTGGACGTGGCTGGCAACCGCGGATGCAGCCCCAGGACACCATCCCCATGCTCTGTTCCCAACAATTAATGCTTTAACTCCACCTGTGCCTGGTCCCGACAGCTGCATGCTTAGCAAGGCCACTTCCTGAATGCATTAACTGTCTTATAGAGTCCCTTTAAGATATTTGCATCAGCAGGTCCTAATTGGGAGCAGGGTGTGGAAGCACGAGCACACACACCTGCCCTCACACCTAGGAGAACAGAATCCAGTTCTGCTGATCTCCCGTACTGGGCTCGCCGTAGAGCTGGAGCTCAGCACCGTGGCCCAGACAAATCAATTTTCCTTTTGACCTCTGGCTTCTCGGTCTCCTTTGCTTTAATGTTTCCTGATAAAAGGCAGGACTGGGAAAGGCTCTGTAGACACAGAGGCTGTCCTGGCTGCTATTTTCTCAAATCCCTCTGGGAAGCGCCCAGGGGCCCACTCTGCTGGGAGGTGCAAAGACTCTGGAGGAAAATATACCCTGCCCACCTTGGGGGCACTTGGGGGCCATGGGGATATATATATATTTAAATATTTTATTTATTCATTCATGACAGAGATGAGAGAGAGAGAGAGAGAGAGAGAGAGAGAGAGAGAGAGACACAGGCAGAGGGAGAAGCAGGCCTCATGCACGGAGCCCGACATGGGTCTCAATCCCGGGCCTCCAGGATCACGCCCTGGGCCGAAGGCGGCGCTAAACCGCTGGGCCACCCCGGCTGCCCATGGGAGTATATTTTACTCTGTACAACACAGAGAGCTGAATTCCCTTTGACAAACATCCATGTGTTCTGTAACTATTTATTGAGGACTTAGAGTATGTAAGGCTTAGTGATGGGTGTTGAGAGAACCCAGAAAAAATTAAGAAATGCCTCTTGCCCTTAAGTTCTCAATAAACCAGCCAGACAAATAAAAGAAATACATGGAAATATTATATTTCTATGATTCAGAGATGCCATTTTTAGAAAGACATACCATCAAGTAATAGCTCTTTGGGGAGAAAAGCTAAATCTCATCAAATGCATACATTGGTTATAAGATAGAATCTGGCTTCAGAAATATGAACACGTGGGGGGCGCCTGGGTGGCTCAGTAGGTTAAGTGCTGACTCTGGATTTCGGGTCAGGTTATGGTCTCAGGATGGTGGGATAGGACCCTGTGACAGGCTCCCCAACTCAGGCCAGAGTTGGCCTGAGATTCTCTCTCTTCCTCTGCTCTTACACCACTCGTGCACGGGCACGCTCTCTCTCTGTCTCTCTCTCAGATAAAGAAACAAAAAACAAAACAGAAATATGAACGTGTGAATAAAGGAGCAGCTTGAGAGCAAAGCGAATCGGTGGTGGCAGGAGTAGGAGGGATGCTCGGAGTCCTGACAGCTGCTGCCCGTGTGCACCTGTTTGCTAGAGAAGCTTCCTGCTGCCCCAAATGTGATCTCATTTCATTCGTGTAACAGTCCCTGTGAAGTTGATACTGTTATTCTCATTCTCACAAACAAGGAAATTGAGAGACAGATATTAAGCAACTTTCCAAAGTCACAAAGCTAGTGAGTGAGGGAGCCAGCGTTAGAGCCCAAGTGAGAGAAGCAATAGGGATCTGATGGTTCTAAGACAGGCCCTGGGTTTAGAATCCTGGCTGTCCTACAGTAGGTGCAACTACAGGCAAGTTACATAATCTCTTTGTGTTTGTTTCCATATCTGTAAAATGGGAACTAGTAACTGCATTTACCTTATAGTGTTTTCCACCCATCTTTGAGGTATAATTGACAAAATTGTAAGGTATCTAAAGCATATGATGTGATGATCTGATATACATGCACATTTTGAAAGGACCCCCCCATTGAGTTTATTTATTTATTTATTTATTATTTATTTATTTATTTATTTATTTATCTATTTATTTATTTATTCATGAGAGAGAGAGAGAGGCAGAGTCACAGGCAGAGGCAGGAGCAGGCTCCATGCAGGGAGCCCGATGCCGGACTCGATCCCTGGACTCCAGGATCATGCCCTGGGCTGAAGTGGGCGCTAAACCACTGAGCCACCCAGGGATCCCCCCCTTCCATTGAGTTTATTAACATGTTCATCATCTTGTGCATTTGCCTCTTTTTTTTTGGATGAGAGCATTTAAATTCTACTTTCTTAGCAAATATCAATTATGCAATAGAGTGTTATCAACTATAGTCACCACATTATGCATTAGATCCTCAGAACTTAATCATCTTATAACAGAAAGTTTGTACCCTTTTACCAATCACTCCCTATTTCCTGTACCCCACAGCCCCTGGCAACCACTTTTCTACTCTCTGTTTATATGAATTTGAATTTTCATTTCGTTTTGTTTTTAAAATCTCATATATAAGTGATACTGTGCAGTGTCTTTCTCTGTTTGGCTTATTTTACTTTGTATAATGTCCCCAAGTTCCATCTGTGTTGTTGCAAATGTCAGGATTCCCTTCTTTTTTTTTTTTAAGATTTTATTTTTAAATAATCTCTACACCCAACATGGACCTCAAATCCACAATCCCAAGATCCAAGAGTCAACATGCTCTACCCACTGAGCAAGCTGGATGCCCCTAGGATTCCCTTCTTTTTAAATGCTATATAATATTCTACTGTGTGTATGTGTGTGTGTATATATATATATATATATATATATATATATATATATTTGTTTATTGGGATTTTTAAAGATTTTATTTATTTATTTCAGAGACAGAGTAAAAGAGAGCACAAGTGAGGGGGAGGAGCAGAGGGAGAGGGAGAAGCAGGATCCCCACTGAGCAGGGCACCCAATTCAGGGACTCGATCCCAAGACCCTGGGATCATGACCTGAACCGAAGGCAGACACCGAACCAACTGAGGCACCCAAGCTCCTCGTTGGGTTGTTTTTAAGCTTAAAAATTATGATGTTCTTAAAGTGCTTAGCAAGTGCCTGGTACACACATTGAAAATGCACAATAAATGTAAGCCATCACTGTTTTATTATTGTGAAAGCTGTGTGGGAAAATGGTTTATTAATACTAGATAATAAACAGGCAAATTGGGTGATGATGGGGACCAGTTTCAAAGGTTCAGATTTTACTAGAAGTCTTGTTCTGCTAGAATTAAACCGTGTATTAAGCCCTTGCCAGTCTTCATAATACTCTCGTCACCAGAAAGACAGAGGAAACAACAAGGGAACTACTATTCTTGACTTAATTCTGACGACAAAGAACTTGATGGCTATTGTGTAACTTCCAGGATCTTAGGGAAAAACTGACTGCGTCATTCTGGGTCAAAGAGAGGAAAAGGACCATCAGGCCGAGCTGACGTGAGTCCTGGATTTTGGAAAACAGGCTTTAGAAAGTTCAGAAAAATGATGGATATGCTGCCATTGGCCAGAAATATCATTCCTGAGAAAGAGGGGACTCTGCAGAAACAACAGCAACCACAAATAGAAAATCCACGTCAGGTCAAACACTCGTAAATAATTCCTGTGAAAAGGAACAGGTGATAGCTGCCGCAGAAGAGCTTTTCTGAATTGTTCATATGTCCACAGGATGTGTATAAAGGGCAGAAGGATGTACACTCAGGGAGGCCGTGCCCTGTGCTCGGAGCCCCGGCTGGGAGGTGGGAAGGAGAGGCCAATGACCTCTCATTAAAGACAAACCTGGGTCACACCTTATGTACATGATTTTCTTTAGTCCTGCACAACCTTAAAAGGTAGATGTTATGAGTTTTGTGTTTCCAAGTATAATATTGGGTATAATAAGAAATATATATTTGATTCCATCCCAGTTCCTGCCACCTCCTAAAAATCCTTGTAATTTTTGGATGGGGCTGGTTGCCTAAGGGGCCAACCATGTGATTAGACAGAGCTTTCAGCCACACCCTCAGTCTCTGGGGAGTGGAGAGACCCTGCAGATTGAGTTAATCAACAATGGCCGATGGCTTAATGGTTTAATCAATCATCCCTATGTAATGGAGGGCTCCCTTTTTCAAACAGAGGGGTTCAGAGAACTTCAGGGTTGGCCAATATATGAAGGTGTTGGGAGGGTGGTGGGCCTGGAGAGGGCATGGAAGCTCTGTTCCCTTTCCTCCATAACTTGCCCTATGCGTCTCTTCCATTTGGCTAACCCCGAGCTATATATGCTTTTTTAATAAACTGGTGGTAGTCAGTAGATGCCTTCCTGAGTTTTGTGAGCTATTTTAGCACATGACTAAATCTAAGGAGGTGGTCATGGGAATCTCTGATTTATAGCCAGTCATTCAGTCAGAAATACAAGTGACCCAGACTTGCAATTGGTATCTGAAATGGGAGGCAACCTTATGGGATGAGCCCTTAGCCTGTAGGATTTGTGCTAAATTCAAGTAGTTAGTGTCTGAATCTAATGGACTGTAGGACACTCTGTTGGCACCCACAGATAATTGCTTGGTCTAGAAAGCCCACACATCTGGTATCCAAAATACTCTTGGTAAAAACAGGTCTTCCTAGGACAGGATAAGAAATTTGTATTGGTGAGGTTGGGGGATTTACTGGGTATCCCATAGGAAGTCGACAGAAGAGCTGGGATTAAATTCCAGAATGGTCTGAATGTGAAGTCTAAGCTCTTTACCACAGCTCTGGCTGCCTTCTCCTCAGCAGAATGACCTTGATCCTGAATGTTTAGAGTAGGGGTCCAGGAGCACTTTGGGTGCCATATAGATATTTTGGTTCCTTCTACTTTAATGAGAGTTTTCTACACATTCTTTCAACTTTCGAGAGTTGGATAGTGGAGGTGGCCGAGAGTCAAGGTCACCAAAGTGAGGGCTGCCCCAGTGGAATGTACCACCATCCTGGTGTTCAGACTTGAAGCCAGGGCTTGGCATCTGCTCCCTTCTCAACATTGCTGTTCCTACCAGCCTGTACCCTGACCTAACTCTGATTATCTTCTCCCAGTGATCAAGCTAACCAGCCTTCCTTCATCAAGAAAAGATCTTATATAATCCTGAGTCTATTCACAGCAACATTTTGGAAATTGAGATTCTAATAATTCTCTGCTATGAATCCCATGAATCCCATGAATCCAAAGTATTAATCAGGAGATAAATCCGTATCAGGAAAGTGTGCATGGAATTTAAGTGCCATTAACTAAAGGTTCAAACCTAGCCCAAAATCCAAGGAAAGTTCCAGGTACAAGCTCTTGTAGATTTCCAGCCAGGCAGATTGGTGACATAGGAAATCTGCAGCTGAAATGGGGCCTCAGTCATGGAGAGGGCTCAGTTCAGGGGTGGGAAAGTCAATCATTGAAGGATCAGGGTAGGAAGCAGGAAGTATGCCCGTTGGAAAAGAGGTAGAAAGAAACCCAGTCACAGGAGAAAGCTAGGATACCAAAGTCAACATATTAAACTGATTAGAGCTACTAACCCATCATCCTATCTGTTCCCTCTCCTCAAAGACTGGGGTGGGAACCTCAGATGAGGCATAAGGTTTAGAGGATTGCAGGAATAGAAGCACAGCAGACCATTACATCATAAACCTATGCCAGGTCAATTTACTCTGGGGCAAAATTTATACTTCATATCTTACCTTATGTAAATTATTCATTATTTTGTTTGTGGACACTATCCATAAAGTTGCTATTTTTAAAAAAGATTTTATTTACTTATTTGACAGAGAGAGTGTGTGAGAGTACAAGCAGGGGGAGTAGCAGAGGGAAAGGGAGAAGCAGACTCCCCACCAAGCAGAGAGCCTGACGTGGGGCTCGATTCCAGGACTCTGAGGTCATGACCAGAGCCGAAGGCAGGTGCTTAACCCACTGAGCCATGCAAGTGCCCCCATAAAGCTGCTATTCTAAATATAGTAACCTTAATTCATTGGCATTATTAAATATATGTTTCTTGGGCACCACGTAGAGATACAGCACAGGGCTGAGTGGTACAGAGTTTTCAAAAAGGAAAATAAGTGCTATCTGCCTTCCTGAGCTACTATCCAACAAGGAAAAAAAAGCACAAATGAAACAGTAAGATGACCATACAAGAGCATCGAAGTGAAGTGCCAAAATGAATCGTGCGGATGACACGAGAGCTCGCGGAAAGGAGAGGATGCTGAAGGCTGAAAGAGCAAGGGGCACTTTCATGGAGTGGGAGGTCTTGCGCTGTGTGCTGAAGGCCTCAGCTCAGCGGAGAAGGGATAAAAGGGCCTGGTGGCTGAGGGGGCAAACTATGTAAGGACCCCCCGGTGGTAGAAACATGGATGGGGAGGGGCAGGAGGAAGACGAGGCTTCTTGTAGCAGCTCTGATGACGCCTAACGTTGTTAGGCGCTGGCTAGGTAGTTCCAGCCTGAAGAGTTGGACTTCCTTAGAAGGCAAGAGGTGATCCCAGGCTCATGCAGGATGTTTAGAGGAAAGCAGGGATCAGGAGGCTGGTGTGTACACTAAGCATGGGATGATGAAACCTGGATCTAAGTGGGAGCAATGGGAACAGACAGGAAGGAAGGAATGGGTCTGAGAGACACAAATTTGGATTTTTTTTTAAGATTTTATTTGTTTATTCGAGACAGCTTGAGAGAGAGCATGAGAGGGGAAAGGGCAGAGGGAGAGGGAGAAGCAGACTCCCTGCTGGGCAGGGAGCCCAACTCGGGGCTCCATCCCAGGACTCTGGAATCGTGACCTGAGCCGAAGGCAGATGCTTAACCGATTGAGCCACCCAGGCTCCCCAGATTTGGATTTTTAAGAAAGAAAAGGAAATTTGACCATAACCTCCTCTGCTTTAGAGTGATGACCGTTGTTCACACTTTGGTACACATTTTCCAAAGGTTTTTTTTTTTTTTTTTTTTCTTTTTCTCATTTATATTCTTCTTTGGTTTGAGTCCTGCTCTGCTAGGTTACTAGCTATGTGATCTTGGGCAAGTTACTTGGCCTCTCAAGTCTCTTAGTTCCCACTTCCCTCAATGGTTCATGGGGCAAATAAGCCACGTGGTTGGGAATAAACAGGACAAACTCTGTAAGTTCACTTAGCACAGAGCTTGCACGTAGGGAATGCTCAATCATCACTGGGCTCTTATTATTAATTCTGTTGTGTTCATTCTTATGCTTGCACAGAATGGATATACCATAACTTATTAACCATTCCCTTACTGGTACACTTTTAGGATAGTATTTCTTTCCTAGTTGTTGTTGTTAGTACAATGTTGCCATAAGCAACCTTGTACATCTAACTCGTTATAAACTGGTTCCAGAAAGAGAGGGGCTGGCACATTTGAAATGTTGATAGAGATTGCATATTAGAAAGGATACCCAGGGGGGCGCCTGGGTGGCTCAGTCATCTGCCTTCAGCTCAGGTCAAGATCTCAGGGTCCTGGAATCGAGCCCTGCATCTGAACTCCCTGCTTAGGAGGAGCCTCCTTCTCCCTTGACCTCTGCTGCTCCCCCTGCTTGTGCTCTCTCTCTGTCTCAAATAGATAAATGAAATCTTTAAAAAAAATTTTTTTAAAAGAGAGAATAGTTGGATTTAGCAGCAGTTTAAGAGAATGAATCAAAGTGGGCTTAAAGATTTGTAATCTACACAGACCTACCTCGTGTTGCACTTCCCTTTATTGTGCTTCACAGATACTGTGTTTTTTTGTTTTTTTTTTTTTTTTTTTTTTTAATTAACTGAAGGTTGTGGCAACCCAGTGTCAAGTCTTTTGGTACCATTTTTTCAACAGCACTGCCTCACTTCGTGTCTCTGTATCACATTTTGGTAATTCTCACAATATTTCAAACATTGTCATTTTTATTAGATCTGTATGATCTGAGATCAGTGATGATGACTCACTGGAAGCTTGGATGATGGTTAGCAAGAAAGTAATTTTTTTCTCTATTTAGCAATAAAGTGTTTTTTAATTAAGGCAGTACATTGTGTTTTTTTAAGACAGACTACTATTGCACATTTAATTAGCCACAGTATAGTATAAACATAACTTTTATTTTCTCTGGGAAACCAAAATACTCATTTGACTCAGTTTATTGCAGTGTTCACTTTTCTGTGATGTTTGTTTTATTGGGGTAGTCTGGATCCAAAGCCACAATATCTTTGAGGTGTGCATGAATTTGTAATCAATTCAAAAGACTTTCAAGGAAAAAGATTCCCCTCTCTCCTTCCCTCCCTCTCTCTCTGCCTGCCTCTCTCTGTCTCTGTCTCTTGCTAACTCTTAGAGTCTTCCAGTGATCTTTCTGCGCTTTCTTCCATTAACAACGTTTCAGCCAGCAGTGCCAAAGTAGAAAAAAAAACACCCCAAAACAAAAAAAACAACTTTAAAAACTACCTTGTTAATACACAGTTACAGTAACTCTCTTCTTTCCTTCCCAATGCCACGGATCCTAATAAGTCAAGTATTGCACATTGTTGTTACTGGTTGAGTTGTGTCCTCCCAAAAATGATATGTTGAATCCCAACCCCAGTAATCACAGAATGTGACTCATTTGGACAAAGGATCTTGAGAGAGGTGATCACGTTCAGAAGAAGGCAGTAGAAAGATTCTTAATCTAAAATGACCAGTGTCTTAAAAGAGGTGGAAAGTTGGACACAGAAACAGCACAGAGAGAAGATGATGTGAAGACACAGGGAGAAGACAGTGTCTGCAAAACATGGAGAGAGGCCTGGATAGCATTTCTCTTCAGAGCCCTGGGAAGGAACCAACACTTCATTTTGGACTTCCAGAGCCTCCAGGGATGAAAGACACTGAGTTTCTGTTGTTAAACCACTCAGTTTGTTGCGGCAGTCTTAAGAAACTAATATAATGGTCATAAAAATGATATACAAGTAAAAATGTTTTAATTTGGTGTGTGTCAATCGGATTAATCAAGATCCTTGATTCATGAGACATTGCTGTCATCGGGCTGTGAATGTTTGGTCTAAATTTATTTTAGGTATTTTTAATAATGTAATAAACATCTATGAGCCCATCTCTCAAAACAAAAATAGGACCAGAAAATAACTCATACCTAATCATACCTTCCCCCACAGATGTGATCCCTGACTTCCCCACCCATCATCCTGAATTCTGAACTCACTTCCTTGTTTTTCTTTCTACATAGTTTTATTATATTCCTAAACTGCACATATTTTAAACTTTTTCTTTAAACTATATAAAGGGTATCATGTGATATATAGTCTATCACATTGCTAATTTAATATCACATTTTGTTGTGTGTTGCTGTTCTTAATTTGTTATTCTATTTTGGTGTTTTGAAATAAAATGTCCTGATGTCATGACCATTCTTTAGAAACATGCTTACATTCTCATTCTTCCTTACCCCATTGTTCCTACTATTTTAACCGGGAGGACTGATGGAGACCTTGTACTTCAGGAAAGAGGAGTCTCTCTGGCTCACGTGCCATGAGGACTTTTGGGGCCCACAGCTGCAGAGATCTTCCTGCTTCATTATTCGTCATTCTTTGTTCATTGTGACTCTCAGAAATTTATCCATAACAGCTATGAGGACCTACTTCTTAAAATGAAGCATTTCCCTTTGGTCATCAACCAAGAGGATAGAATAGTTCAGTGACTCATGTTGCTCAGATTTCAAAGGGTGAGTAAAGGGAAATGTTAATATGAGTCAGAATTTACCCAATGGCTTTGAGTAAATACCCCCAAAATAGTTTTTTTCCCCTTGGGTTCCTGAGTAAGAGCGGCATGGTAGTCCTTTCCTTAGGGAAGCAGTATGGTGTGGTAAGGACAGGATGGCTCTGGCAGGCAGAAGGTGTAGCTGTGATCCACCAAACTGTCCCTACCTCTTACTGAGTGACCTTGGGCAAGTCACTGAATTAAATAATTGGTTTTTTAAAAGATTTTATTTATTTATTCATGAGAGACACACAGAAAGAGAGAGGCAGAGACATAGGCAGAGTGAGAAGCAGGCTCCATGCAGGAAGCCCCATGTGGGACTCGATCCCAGGTCTCCAGGATCATGCCCTGGGTCAAAGGCAGGCGCTAAACCACTGAGGGATCCCCTGAATTAAATAATTGTTAAAAATATCTTTTAGTTCTAAGGTCAGAGGCCATTCTGCTTGCTTGCTTTCTCTACTTGTAGAAAACTCAACCCATTTCTAATTCTTAAAATGTCCAAATTGGTCTATGGAACCAGCCCAGGGTTTCCACATTATTATAGCACAATTTTTGACAAACAAAGACTTATGGCTATATAGTCCTCATGCTTGGCCATGATGTTTGGTCCCCACACTCAGAGTTCCGCAGCCAAAGCCAGAATGAAGGTGCCTCGGGAGGTTGTGGAGATGGCTCCTCTGGGCTGGTGGAAGGTGGTTCGTGTTCCACATTCTTTCACTCTCTGCCTTCTCTGAGAACCCCAGGGTACTGTGTGTGTTCTTTGATGCTTTTCTAAATGCAGTTTCAAAGGTAGAAAACAGAGAGTTGGAGATGGAATGGGAAGGAAGAATGGAGAAAGTCTAAGCAGTGCAAACATGAAAATAAAATGACCTTTGTGCCATAAATTAGGGGATTGGCAGAAATGGCTTATTATGCAGCTGAGGTATTTGAAATGTAGAATTTGCTGGGTTGGCAGATTAATCCCATTTATGCTGGGGAAAGTATTCCATGACATTAAAGGATTTATTTGTTTGCTAATCTGCTTCAGACCTCAGAGGGCTTGTTACAAAAAGCAGGTGGAGGAGAAGGAAATGGTCAGAAAGAAGAGGTTGAGGAAAAGGAGACAGTTGTCATTCCCGTTTCTGCTCTGAGTTTTGCTAACCCAACGCCTACCGGGGACTGCTAAAGCTCTGTAGAAGCCACCCATAAATCTGGCATGTAGTACTTAGGATATGGGCAAAGTAGAGGGGCTTTGTTTGTTTGTTTTGTTTTGTTTTTACACAGTTAATGTGATCATTCTCTGTGAACACATGAGCAAGGATATATTACTTTTGTAATTTCAAACTTAGGGTTTTGAGCAGCTGTCTACGAGAGAAGCAAATGCAAAAATGCATCTAGGTTTCTAACAAGCTTTATTATCACTAGGTTCATTGGGAGCAGTCAGTAATAGTCATTTCATTTTTTTTTTTTTCATTTCAATTTGAAACACTCTCCTTTCTTTAATTTTCACATCTCCCCTCCCTTCAAGTGCAAACACACATTCGCTTTACTGTTGCCTTGTTCCTCCTGGATGGACTGCACTGTGCAATAGCCCAACATCCTCTTAATCTCTTTTTCAAAGACTATAACCCTCTTTTGGGTAAAGCAGTCATTTTGTTTTGTTCCACCCCACCTTGACAATGCCGAGAAAACATAATCCTTTACTTAGAATAGAATCTCAGATTTGCTGTTCCATTACCCGGTGGCCTAAGCATTTGTATTAAAAGACAGTTAAGCTTTTTTCAGTGAGGCATTTCCTTCCTTACCTTCCTCACAGAAAGTTCTGCTTTATTTTTAGTAATATCCTGGCTCCTGGTATTGTATTTGTGCACATAATCCCTTCACAATAATGCTTAGCACTCTGGTGGCACCTTCCCTCCCAGGGAACTCAAAGGCCTTTACAAACATTAATTAGTTCTCCCAGCACCCCCGTGAAATGGTTGAGTCTTCCATTCCAGTCGGCATATTATTATCCACATTTTGTGATTTCGCCAAAAGTTCTTTTACTTTCTTTCCCAGTGTGCTTCCTAATGGAATTCACCTTTCATCCACAGGAGCCGGCCAGTTAGTTGCATGGTAAAGGAACGAAGCACAACCAAAGGAAGAACAAAAGAAAGGCATGAAGTGTGGTATCCAGACTCAGTGGGAAGTGGAAAGACCCTCCTCATTCTCCACCCTCGCTGGTACACCAGGGAAGGCAGAGGAGATAAGCACATGGGGACCTTCTCTTCAGGAGACCTGAGGAGAAACCTGACATGGGGTGGCGATGACAGACAACTTCCGCCCAGAGTGATGGGCGAATTCCTGTGATTCTGAGCTCTTGGACCATTTCCAGGGCTGGTGGGCTCTGTGGGGATGAACCTTAACCCACCCCAAGAGGTGAAAAGGACAACTTAGCTCAGAAGCCAATGGAAAAATCCTCACTGTTCTTCAGGTTCTGTGCTAAAACTTCACTGTGATATTTTTTCACCAGCTTTTTGTAAGAAAACTTACCAAATGTCTCAACATTTTACAAAAGTTTGGGTCTTTATGACTTACAAAATGTTTGAAAATGTATGTTAGCATTTCTGTATCTACTCAGATGTTTCCAAGTCCTAGTTTTTACTAAACACTTTATTTACTAAAATGGGAGCTCTGTAGAGTAATAAAGTGGCCATTTGTTAAAGGTGAACCCAGGAGACATGGGACCGGATTTCCCTTTTGACCGAACCCAAGAGGGCTGAGTAGGAGCCCTTGAAGTGGCTAATCATGATCCTCTAACAATCAGCCAATAGACTCGTTTGCACTCAAGTGATCACCCTCATCTAGCTTTCTGAGGAATTCCTACTGAGAAGTTATTTGGAAGGGGCAAGCCCATAGAAATTTTTTGTGGAAATATGCAAATAAAAAAGGATTTTTAAAAATTTTTATTTGGCACAGAAGCCAAGTGATTTTCCTTCACTTACAATGGAAATTGGGGTTTAAATTTGGACTGGTTTTAGGCTGTTACATGCTAAAATAAGATGGAGGGGGGGGAAATGTGGAAGAAAGCTATAAAAATAGTATGAATTTAAGGTAAAATATAAGAATCTGACCAATGACAGGAAATTCTTTGTGCTCTAATTTCCTGACCACTGACCTCTGTGGGAGCTTAGTGCTGCCCCGCCGTCTTACTACACTTTTATGGGCCATTTACTCTCTTCCGAAACCTCCAACACTTCCTCCTCCATCCCCATACTCAGCTGAGAACAGAGCTTCCTATTTCATTAAGAAAAATAGTCCCAAATTTCCATCAAATCTCTCCACTTAACAGCCCAGTACCATCTACCCCGCCTTTCTCTCTATAGCCAGAGAGCACCTTTGTGTGCTTCTATTAGAGGCCAAGCCTGCCTCAGGGCCTGGGGCCTGTTATCTTTCCTGGCTCTGCCACTTATTAGGTCAGGATCTAGGGCTAAACTCCTTCATCTTTATTATGTCAGGAAAGCTCTGGTATCTTAATCTTATGAAATGTAGGCCACCACTGAGACCATTTCAAACAACCAACCAAGTACACTCCACAGTACTTATGATATTTCATGCAAATACCAGCCTGTTGATGGGTATCAACAGTTGAGAGGAGAGAGAGAGAGAGAGAGAGAAAAGAGATACTTTTAGCTAAAAGGATTCCAAGAGATTAGAAATGAGAAAAGCTCTATAGACCATCAAACTCAGAACAGAACATGAGTTTCTCATTGCAAACCAAGTAAAAGCTAAACTCACAATTTTTAGCAAATATAGAAGGTATTGTTTAGGAGTGGTGGAAAACAAAGTTGTATAATTATGGTGAAATCACCTTATATAACTTGCTTCCAAATCTAAATGTTGTTGAGTTTGTTTGTCATGAGAACCTGCAGAAAAGATTTTGACCATGTGCATTTTACAGACAATTTTTGAACAACTAATAAAATTCAGGAAACAAAATACTTTCCTATAATAAAATAGTATATATAATTACTATATGAAGATCAGCAGCAGTAATAATTATTGCGGCCACATAGTTAATGTGGCATAAATTTTTTTGACACTCCTTTTCAGAAGTTTAGAAAAAAACAAATATGATTCTGACATTGATTCTGATGTGGGGGGTTTTCTTCCAATCATTGAGCTATTAACTCCATCCAATTCAATTCCAGGACTACCTGGTAATGGAGAGTCAGCTCCCACACAGTAAGAGCTTAGTCCTTTAAGACTACTTCCCCCTACAGCCACCACAATATCCCCCACCCACCCACGTTCAGATGACAATCATCAATCCAGTTTGTTACCTGTGCTTATGACTGTCCATAAATCAGAGGTTCCCATGACCCACTCTTTTGGGTTGATGAATTTGCTACAGTGGCTCACAGAACTCAGAGAAACATTTTACTTACTAAATCTCTGATCTATTATAAAAGATAAAACTCAGGATCAGCCAGATGGAAAAGATGCATAAGGCAAGATGTGGGGAAAGGGCACAGAGCTTCCATGCTCTCTGAGCCACCCTCCCCAAATCTCTGTATGTTGACTAACCCGTTCCTACATGGCACAATTGATTAAATCATTGGCCATTGGCATGGATCCTACATCCAGCACCCTACCTCTGTCCCCTCCTCTGTGGACACTTAGTATGTGATAGGCTGGTCTTTGAACAGGGTGGTAGGAAGAGATAGAGCAAGATTGAGCACATGCCCATGGAGGAATATGCATATAGACATTAGGAACACTGATATCCAATATGAAATTAAAATGTTTTCTTTCATCATTGTAATTGGTTTTTTTTTTTTTTAAGATTTTATTTTATTTTTTTTATCCATGAGAAACACACAGAGAGAGGAAGAGACATAGATGGAGGGAGAAGTAGGCTTCCTGCAGGGAGCTCAATGAGGGACTTAATCCCAGGACCCCAGGATCATGACCTGAGCCAAAGGCAGAAGCTCAACCACTAAGCCACCCAGGTGTCCCTATAGTTTTTCCTTATTAGTAGTAGTTTTGTAAAAATCTATGGTCTGGCCTTAGCCTATGCACTGGGGACATTGAGGCAAGGTCCTTGCCCAAAGTCAGGACAGAGTGATAGGGGATTGCTGGTGACCTGGAGAGGCTTGTTAAGAGCTAGCACCAGAGGCTCAGGAGTGAGGAGTAGCTTACGTAGGGAAGATTGTGGGATAGAGGAGGGCAGCAAAGATCGTGTTAAGCTACTGGCAATATGTACTTGACAAACACTGAAGTATTCATCAGTGGAATCCCAGTCAGTATTTGAAGGAGTAAAACCAGTAGAGTGAACTTTTGGTTAGAGGGGAATGAAAACTTAAAGACATAAACTGGGTGTGAAAGGAAATGTGCCTTTGTTTTGTTGTAAGAGCCAGTGAAGTCTGAGACTATACTAGTTACATAATAACCCCTCAGTTTGTCTTGGGGTTTTTACCTTCTTCCCTTGTATGACTTCATGCACTAGCACTCAAAGAACAATGATAAACGATTGCCCTAGTTTCTGATATTTAATCATGTTACAGGCCATTGGTTTAGTATTACTATTTTAAGCATGTTAATGTTACCTTTGCCTTAAAAAAAAAAAAGAAATGAATGTTGAATTCCATACTGAATGCAGTTTTCTATTTTGATCTATTAATATGCTAAATTATTTGCTTTTGAGTAGTAATTTTTTAAAGGTACTTCTTTTACAGATATGTAGCTGGTGAAAGGGGGTTGGCACTAGGTTAGTCAGAGCAGGAATTGGGAGAACTTTTTCTTTATGCTCAGAAATAGTTTCAATAACCTAACAATGATTGGATTGGAGACTTGAATTAATTTTAGCCTATAAAACCATCTGAGCTTAAGAATTTTTGAGAGGAAATAAAAAAGGATTTTTGAGAGGTAGCTATATGAAAATCAACAATTTCACCAGGGTTTTCACATTCATTGGCACGATTATACAGAATTCTTGATTTTTTATTTCATTCATAAATATGATTTCTTTTCCCCTCAATTTTATGTATTTGTGGCCTTGTTATCTTTCAAAAAGCAAGCCAAAAAGCATATTAGTTTATTCTTGCTGCTGTAATATATTATCACAGTGGCTTAAAACAACACAAACTTATTCTGTAACAGTTCTGCAGGTCAGAAGTCTGCAATAAGTCTATGAAATGGGACTAAAATCAAGGTATTGGTGGGGCTGCTCTGGAGCTTGCAGAGAATCCTTTTCCTTGCTTTTCTAGCTTCCAGAGGCTGCCTGCATTCCCTGGCTCGTGGTCCCTTCTTCCATCTTCAAAGCCAGCAGTGTAGCACCTTCAGATTTCTCTCTCTGACCTCTCTGTCTCTGATCCTGATTCTCTTGTCTCCTTCTTTTCCTCCTTATGAGGGACTTTATGATTATGTTGGGCCTATACAGAAAATCCAGGGTACTCTCATCTCGGGATGTTTAACTTAATCATCTGTAAAGTTTTTTTGGCATTAAAGGTAACATATTATATTCACAGTCTCTGGGGACTAGAATGTGGATGTCTTTGTGTGTATATTTGTGTGTGTGGGGATCATTCTGTCTACCACAAAAATATTAATGTTTTGAATTTTGTTCTTCAAAGAATAGGCTATTAGATGAATCATTTCTGTTGTTTTTTTTTTGTTAATTTCAGCTTTTACATTTATATTTTCCTAAGGTTACTTTTGGAGTTATTTATGATAATTTTTTGAGATTTCTTAATTAGGTTAATCTTATTCTACTAATGAAAGTGTTTAGGTCTATAAATTATCTTCTGTGTAGTGTTAATTGAATTCCATAGATTTTGATATATAGTATTTTCATTATTTTCCAGATATTCTACTATTTTGATTTCCTCTTTGATTAAGGAATCATTTCAAGATGAATTCTGAACTTCCAAATAGTTGGGTTTTTGTTATTTCTACATTTCTCAGTTTTAGTTGCCTTTTTTTTTTTTAAAGATTTTATTTATTTATTTGAGAGATAGAGAGAGATCACAGAGGGAGAGGAAGAGGGAGAAGCAGATTTGTCACTGTGCAGGGAGCCCAACACAGGGCTCTATCATCTCAGGATCCTGAGATCATGACCTGAGCCAAAGGCAGACACTTAACCGACTGAGCCACCCAGACACCTCTAGTTGTTGTTGTTGTTTTAAAGATTTTATTTATTTATTTGAGAGACAGAAAGAGCAGGAGCAGGGGGAGGGGCAGAGTGAGGAGAAGCAGACTCCCCACTGAGCAGGGAGACTGATTCAGGGGCTCGATTCCAGGACCCTGGGATCATGACCTGAGCCAAAGGAAGATGCTTAACCAGTTGAGCCACCCAGGCACCCCTTGTCAGTTTTAGTTTTATTACGTGGTGATTAGAGGGTATATTCTGCACCATTTCTGTATTTGCAAATATTTTGTATGTATACACACTATTATGTAATTTATAAGATTATATAATGTGAGAATAAAATAATGTGCATTCTCTGCAGATTTTAAGCATATTTATCTGCTGTAAGTTATTTAGATTCTCTGTATCTTGGAGATAATTATTACGTCAATTTATAAAGAGCTTCTTTTTATTTTACAGCTCTATAATGTTCCATTGTATGGATATACTATAATTTATTTAAATAAACTCTATTGATAGATACTTGAATTGTTCTAATATTTTGCTATTATAACAAGTAAGTCTATAATGAATACTTCACCATTAAATGGTAAATAATATGCCATTTTGTACCTGTGGGAGTATATTTGGGGAATAAATTATAAATAAATCTCATTGGCTCTGTTTCTTTTTTTGCATCATATTCAAATATTTTATTATATCCCAAATCATATTGCCTATATTTTTAATTTTTGAAATTTCGAAGCAGTTGTATTCTAAACTTTTTTCCTTTTTCCTCAGAAAATGTCCCTCCTAATGTACTCTAGCTTTATCTTTCAGTGCTTTGTTTTTTCCCCACTGCCAACCTTTCCCCCCAGATTTTTGGCATCATTCCCCTGTTGCTATTTCCCTCTGGGATATATTAATCTGTGATTATTCTTGGTCCCAGATAATCTGTGCTCCATGTCCTTGATGCTCCTTTTACCTGTCAAAATTTTTATTATTGTTTACGATTATGTCGGCGCAATTAGTATTTAAATTGCTGTGGGTTTATGACAAATATATCAACACATTATTACATGTCATTTCCCATTTCACTGTATTCGACTGATTTAGTATGACTATATTTCACATTTAAAAAAAAAAGACATTTATTTATTTGAGAGAGCATGTGTGAATGGGGGTAGGGACAGAGGGAGAGGGACAGAGAGAGAGAACCCTCATTCGATCCTGCATTTGGTCCCTGGGCCCTGAGATCATGACCTGAGCTGAAACCAAAAGTTGGATGCTTAACTGATTGAGCCACATGGGCATCCCAAATATTTTTCACAGTTTGAGGTTTTTGAAATCAGGATGTAATATTATTAATATTAAAATCACAGTATTTTTTCCCCCAAAAGGATGTTTTTAAGTTAATAGTCTTAAAATTGATGGTGTCTTAAAACCAAGCATATCCTATCACATAGTATGTGCTCTGAATCAGAGGATGTGTTGAACTTCCTGGAGTTCATGGAATCAACCAGCTTTTTAAGTTGGTTCACAATATGTTGTACTTGATGCATAACCTTTGAAATACTTTACCTGGGGTTTATCTGTTCCCTGATTTCAGCATAGATGAACTCTATTTTTCTTTCTTTTCATTTCCTTTGGTTTTGTTGTGTGTGGTGTGTTAAGTGCATCATCTTAACCATCTTTCCAGAAATGTTTACCACAAGGTCTTGAAAGAGGAGTCTACAAATTTCCCAGTAATTTCGTAACCCATTTAAAACCTGTAATATCTCTTTTGCCGAGATTTGCTAGAATGAATTCTTTTACCCAAAAGTGAGTCCTGAAAGATATAGGCTACTGGGATATATCTGACATAGACATTAGGTAAAAAGCCTAACCATGCACACAACTGTTAAAATGAAAACTGAAGGAAGGAAAGCAAATCAATTTGGAGCATTAGAATTTCTATGTGGACTATACTTGAAAAAATACGGCTAATTCAACCCATATATAATTTCAAAGGGTGCTTTGGTGTGTGCTCAGGTTTAACGGAAGGACTCAGGGAAACATGACAAAACGAACTCTAACATTCAGAAATTTAAGTAACAACAGGCCAGGGAAATAACTTGATTCTCTCTTTATAGCAACTTTTCTGTAGCCGTCTCTTGATTAAGATAAATTAAACATACACTCAAGTTTGGTTTTTCTATAAATTCAGTACTTATTTTTCCAAAGTGGAAAACCCATACATTATTTTAAAAACCTGTCTTATACATTAGAAATAACATAGAACTAAACATTTTTCAAGCAAGGGAGGGCAGAAGTCAGAGTTAGCCTTATAAATACACTTTCTTGGTCATAAAGGAGTAAAAAGTTGGAAGCCATTCTTCTAAATTTTTTTGTTAGACAGAAACACTAATTTCACTATTCAAACTAAAACCTCTTGGAGCACTGGGAAAAAAAAAAAAAAAAAGCGTCAATGTGAGTATCCTGAAACCCTGAAGAGAATCTGGATCAACGACAAACATTTGACCAGATGCCAATAAAGCAAATTGTTTTCTTAAGACGGGAAGCTGGACATTTTCTCTTCTTGCTGAACTTAAATTTTCCATGAACTATACTGTGTAATTCAATCACAAACAAACCCAAATAATAGGATCACACAGTATTTTAAATCCATACACATGGGACTCAGCAATCAGAAGTAAAGTCCTCATGCAGATGAAGTCCTCATGCAGGTACATTGTTATTAGTGACACCTGACCTGTTCCTTTCCATGACTCAGATTTAACTGATATTGTTATAAAAAGGGCACAAATTACAAATAAAGAAAGATCATTTGCCTTTTTGATGGTAATAATTAGCTATCTAAAGATATAAAAAAATAATTGGTTTGTAATAGATTAAAGATGTAATGCTCTAAAATCTTTTTAAATTCTTAGCTTCCTGCCCCTTGCACGATCCCAGTGCCATGGAAACAGATGTCTGACTCCAGATTTAATTTCTCCCACCCCCGCCAAAAGACCTGTATCACCTAACCACTAACTCTCACCAACAAATTTCTCTCGTTTCCTGGGTCCCGAAAGCCTGATATCAATCAATTAATTAATTTTGCCTTCTTGCATTTTTTTTTTCCCATACTAGTGGTACTTCTGATTTTCAGACACACAGGCAGTGGTAGGTATTGCGCATTGCATCGGAGGTCCAGGAATTGGATGGAATGATGCTGGTTAGAATGTGGAATAGGGCTAGAGATGCATTTTGCCCTTTGCACATAACTTGTCAGTTTAAGGCTGATCTTCTAAACGTTATTATGAAATACTTAGGCATAAAAACATGTAGACTGTATTACAATCAACACCTGCATTTGCATCACCCACCCCGTTTAAGATATGACATTTCAACTTTTCTCCCCTGAGAAAATTCTCCCCAGTATTTGATGCTTTTCATTTCCCTTCATGTAGTCTTCTACTACACGTGTTCCCATAAACAACATAATTATCTTGCATGCCCTAAACTCTAAATGGCATAAGTATTCTTCTGAAATGTTCGTTTTTGAAATTCATGTTTTCCCTGTAGCTCTAATTACTTTTTTGTTGCCATAAGTATTGCATTGTATGTGTATGAGTATCCTATAGAAATCCATTCTCTGATGGGTAGGTTGTTTCCAGTTTCTTACTATTTACAAATAATGGTGCTATGATTTTCTTAAACATTACCTCATTGAAAACAACTTGCTCTGAGATACACACTGAGAACTCTGAGATTATAGGGTCTTCAACATAACTAGATATGCTAGTTGCTTTCTGAAGTAGCTGCAATTTATGCTCTAGCACCAGAGTGTGAAGCTCCACTGCTCCACATCCTTTGGGATTATGAACTCTGTGAGCAGGGTTTTAGCTGTTGGAATCGTTGGAATCGTCTGTGGCCTGGGTGAGGCTATATTTCTCCAACTATTGGAACTGCTAGTCATCCCAAGGATATTTCTAGTGTGGATCCATATTTTCATGTTAATTTTCAGGTTTCAAGCTTCTGTATCAGAAAGGTCGTGTGAATTCAAACCCAGAGGTAAGGTAAGTTCATAGAATTCTCAGAGGAGCTGGCTCTTTTCTTTTTTTAAAACATTTTTTTTTTTTTTTGTTCTTTTCTTTTCAAACCACAGCACAGACCAAGTCAAGAAAGGCTCCTTATGATCTCTCCGGTCAGCAGGAGGAATTCTTTTAATTTGGCCTTACACCGAAGGTGCTGATCTTTTAAATGATCTGGGCATGACATATGAGGCTCAGTTAGAACTTCTATGTCATGTGGGTTGAAGGGTCTGAGTGGTCATTAACATCCGAACTCCTCCTGATTGAGTTTGCCCCCTTCCTCCCCACCACCCAGCCTCCAGCCTGAAAGCCTGTGTCAGTTCAAGCTTACTGTTCTGGTTGTTATTTTATTGGCAGTGAGAATTTAAATGTTTTTCTGTCCACGCGTTTGGGGATAAGGTTTTTCTCTTATTTTCTGTGCCCTTAGCACTTAGAGGGAAGAAGGTATGGTCCTCTAATAACTAAAGGGAAAATGGGAAGCATATAAGTAATTTTGAGGTCCTATTTATTTCGTTATGTAAGCCTTATATTCTAAATCAGCAGAAAACGTTCCACAACCTATTCTGTCCACATGGCCAGACACTTGTCACATGTGGCTACTGATCACTTGAAATGTGGCTAACATGTCTGGTGAACTAAATGTTTAATATTATTTAATTTTAACTCATTAAAATTTAAACTTAAATAGCCACATGTGACTAGTGTCTATTATATTTGACAGCAGAGCTCTAAGTAGTGGTAATACTCTCTGTCCCCTGAGTGGTTTTATGTATATACTAATAAACCAATGTAGTCTGGGAAAAAAATGCCTTGCAAATCTTTTTTTGATAGTCCAAGGATATCTGAGACGTGACTTCAGAATATCTACCACCACAAAACTGTATAGTCCCATTATTGTGATAATCAGGTATTTCTCGCCTGACTTGTCTTTCTGGAAATTTTCAAAGATCTACAGTGAGCATGTCTCAGTGCACATTCTTTCCACTGCCACCTTCTTAACTGGAAGTCAGGGAATCAATTTCTGACAGTTTTTCAAAGATATTTATGGAATATTAAAGTGTCAAGAAATCCTAAAGATAAATAATTAAGAGCACAAGTATACATATTTTGAATACAGCATAAGACAATATTAAGAGTACAATTTGGTTTATCTTTGAACTGAGAGTTTACTGGTAACCTGAAAACATGTGCAAAGGAAAACATGAACATACAATTTATTTATAATATTTTATGAAACAAAATAAAGCAAGTCTACTGCTCTAGGCCTCGACTGGGATTATATTTCCAATTTTTTAAATTTGCAAAGAGCATTACGTGAAATAACTCTTAATTCTTTTTTTTACTGCCATAAGTATAGATTAAGAAGGCCAAAGCAAAAATGTAGGTGTGAATTATAATGAGAATAAATACATATTTGGAAACAATGCCATATAAATCTGGCTGGCCTTTAAAAATAAAGATCCATAAATATTTCTCACTATGAGGACTAATAATACACATGCATTTTTTATAAATGTATAAAACTGATGCTCACAGGCTGTGCATTTAGGAATGCAGTGAAACATTCTGGAGTAAGGAAAGCATTTCATGGGATGAATAAACTAGGTCAAAAATGAAAAAGCTAAAGTTTGCTTTTTAAAACTCAGCACACATTTCCAGATAAAACTGATTTAAACTCATGTTCAAAGATTTTCATGGATATTTTCATTGTATCCATATGATTTCAAATGTCTTTAAACACTGAAGCCTCTCAGTTCCAGTCAACATATTTCAGACCTTTTGCTTCTGAAGGATTTTTTTTTTGGGACACTCTCAAGACAGAATTTTTAAAAAAAGAAACAAGTTTTCTTCAGAAAGCATTTTAGCATCTTGAATAGGTATTCTTTCTCAGAGTGTATGTAGCCCGCTCTTTTCTTGATACTCTTCATAGAAACGTCTGAGTGATTTAGAAATTCTGGGTGTCACAGTGCTCAAGGCTCGAGTGAAATGTCTTCTCGTGATGGAGTTGGCTTGAATGTCTTCTTCTAGGGCCAGAAGGGCTGCCTCTCTACAGACAGCTATAATCTGAGGCAAAACAAACAAATAAAAACAAACATACTAAACAAGGGAGAGAAAAAACAATGAATGCTGGCTTTTTTTAGAAATGTTATATTTCAAATATTCATCTGTGGCAACTACTCTACAACTATAAGCACCCTGCTAACATCCAACTCCACTGTTATTCCGGTTCAGCTTTCAAAAGGATAAAAAGTGGGGATCCCTGGGTGGCTCAGCGGTTTGGCGCCTGCCTTTGGTCCAGGGCCTGATCCTGGAGTCCTGGGATCGAGTCCCACGTCGGGCTCCCTGCATGGAGCCTGCTTCTCCCTCTGCCTGTGTCTCTGCCTCTTTCTCTCTCTCATTGTGTCTCTAATGAATAAATGAATACAGTCTTTAAAAAGAAAAGGATAAAAAGTAATCACCTTCATTCCAAAACACTGTATTAAGTATTCAGAATCAGGAGCAGCAGAAAGATATATAAGATATGGCATTTGTTCTCAGGAAGCTCACAACTGGAAAGGCGGAGCACATGTGCAGGCACGTTCTTCTAATAGGAGACGACAGAAGGGGAGTGTGTTTGTGCGGTGGGGACAGGTAGGAACTGAGTGGTAAGGGGGTGAGGGCAGAGGAAGGAGCTACTCTGATATACAGTGAGGTCCTGCTCATCGCACACCTTGTCATGGCCGGCCGAGGATTTCCACATTCCTCTCGACCTTTGATGTATTACCGACATGTAAAAGCATTTCTTTAGGTGCATCTCTTGAATGAGTTCTTAAATCTTGGGAATAGCAGATAGAGGTTTTCTCCGTTTACTTTGGAGAGCTGCATTAGAACAGAGAAGTGAATTTTGTTTACTCAGTGAGGAAAGCTGGAAGAGCTGAGAAGAATCTGGGGAGGGGGTGCAGTGGCCGTGGGGGGGTGGGGTGGGGAGACAGAGTGGGCGGTAGGAAAACGGAAGGGGAGGAAGGTTCAAGTCTTGAATCCTGAAATGTGTTTTTAAGCTCTCTGGACTTCAGACAGCGGAAGCAGGCTGATGCCAGTGTCATTCTAAAGACACATTACTGTGGTGAAAAGAGCTTGTGGGATGAAAAGAGATATTGTGATTTTCAGGGCAACAGGGAAAACAGTGATTGATACTGACTGCACCTTTATATCGGTAAATGAAAGGGCCAGCTGAAACACATTTGTCCGGCCATTCAGCATATTTTCTCTGTTTGTTCACTTACTGAAAAGAGTTCCTCTGCTTATGCTGGGCTAATGGCTGCCAAAGCAGTTTAGTAGCTTTTTAGGGGATTTAGCAGCATGTTTAGGGAGCTTTCAAAAAACATGCATAGATTTAGATGGCTTTGTCAAATTACGACAATGTAGCTATTAGTTCTGGGCTTCATTAATGAGCGCTGAAGTTGACTACAGTAGTTACGCATGTTAATGCTTTTCCAAAAAGAGTGGTTACCAACTTGGGGAAGGAAAGAACAAAACTTTCAGGGATTTGTGAAAACGACTTTATCATGTATTCTGGTGTAAAAAGAGTTATTTTGAAAACAGGATGTAATAATTAATAAGCATAGTAAAAGCACATGAAATGCCCAGCACGGTAAGCTGGCTATCCAATGGTTCCACTCTGTTCCAAAGGGAGCTTGAGGACCTCCACGAAGGGAGGTAAAGGGACCAAGCCTCAACCCTCTCCTTTCCTCCATCTGAGCAGCACTTCTGTCATCTCCAAGAATTTTTTTAAAAAGATATTTTATCTAGTTATTAGAGAGAGAGAGAGAGAGAGAGCCCACACAAGTGGGGGAGAGGCAGAGGGAGAAGAAGACTCCCCGCTGAGCAGGGAGCCCGACGCCTGGGGCTCCATCGAGATCAAGGATCATGACGTGAGCTGAAGGCAGATGCTTAACCCACTGAGTCACCCAGGCGCCCCTGTTATCTGCAAGAATTTGAAGCAATGGTTGCAAGGCTGAGAAGTTTGAAGAAGAATCACTGAAGAGGCAAAAAGGACTGAGTTTTTTCCTGCTGGCTGGTGGACTTTTAGCTCTTCCTCTGAGATAGTATAGGGAATGTTTCCCTTATGTGGATCCTTCCCCAGGCTAAGTGGAGTAGTCACCAGCCCTGGGCCAATGCCCTTCATAACTGAGACTTATCTCAGAGAATACCAGACCTAGCACACAATGCCTAGAAACATTTACTTAGTATCTACCACACATGCTAGATAATTACTAATGACTGTGCTAATTAATTGCTTTGTGAACACTGCCCCCCCCCGCCACCAATTTTGTACAATGCAGTGGTCCCACTAATAGTGTGCAAAATCTGATGGGAGCATGGCAAATGGAGTGGTCAGATAAGCATGTGTAAGGTGATGGTGGGGGGTGTGGGGAGGTTAGGTTGAGGAAAGGGGAGGTGACTGCAAGGCTGCCCGGACCCTTTCCAAATTCTTGGAATTTGGTTCACATGGCCAGATGGTGGGTAGCTCATAGTGCTGGTACATCTGAGAAAGTGACCAACAGTCTTATGGGCTTCCTCTCTCAATACACAGTAATCAAACTGGGAGAAGAAATGGTTATACACCTCTAGTTCCTGGAATCTCAGGTGGCCTAATAAGGCAGGATAGAGAAACGTAGGTAGTGGGGAGTGACAGGTCACTGAGGCCCTGAAGGCTGTCCTTAGGGTCAGCAACCTTGCGTAATTCCTCTTTGCGCATCAACTTTCTTTCCTTCACATCTTTTGTCTACAGATTTTCCGAAGCTATACATTAATTTTTGCCTTTCTGTGGTAGCTTTCAGGGCAGTGCCAGAGGGGGCACTGGTGGTGAGATGCGGTCAGAGCAGTAACAGCCACTTGAAAGCTAGACATTTGTAACTTAGAGCCTCTAGCATATGTTAACATTCAAGAGTAATTGCCCTACTATATTTAGTGCTGGCCTGACCCTTAATGAACAATTCCACCTAATTTGGAGAACTACAAAATTGTGAGGTATAGGAAACTTGGACAGGGTTTTGACGAGAGCACTGAGAAATGTTTGAGTTAGACAGAGATGGCCCTTAGAATCTTTGAGAGACAATGACCAGGAGAACACTGAATACTGATGCTTTCAAGCACCTCATATGGAGGTGTCTTCCTCTGCACAGAAGAAGGACAATAGTCGTTTCCACTTTCGGAGCAGCAGCAGGACTGTCTGAATTCAACACTTGCCTCAATAAATGTTTTCCTGTTTCATATTATTTTTAAGGGATGCCATGAAGAACCGGTCCATTAGGCAATACTTTGTTCCACTTCTATTTTCCTATCATATTTGCTTTAGCAATGCGCAACCAGGAGGTGAGAGGAAGTAGGATGCTACAAATCACTAACCATCAGTCAGCATCCACTTTATAGCTACTCTGTACAACTGCTGGAGGAGGCTAGGGAGAGGATCCAGAGATGTTCAAGACAGGGTTATCTGTCGTCTGGTGTTCCCCAGCCAGTGTGTGGGGGGGGAGTGGATATCAACTGACAGCCACGTGTGACATGGTGTTAGAGGTACTGCAAAGCACGGCTAACAGGAAAGTGCTTTGGTATGGAGAGCAAGAGAGAAATTACTGCTTCATGAACCACAGTGGGAAGGACAGAATTTTGGTATGTATACAGGACAGAAGAAGGCATGCTGGGCAGGAGGGATAAAGTGAGCAAAGAAACAGCAAGGTGGGGAGGGAGAGACCAGAAATGGTATTGATTTAGCCTAAGGAGCCAGGATGGGGAATTAAAAAAAGAGAGAAGAGTGGTTCTGTCATCAAAATGTCACTAAAAAGAACAATGATAGTTTTCAGAAGTCATGCAGGCCCTACTGACAGTGAAGCCTAGTCCATGACAGTCCTCTCTAAAGCTCTAACCCCAATTCACAAGCAGCTGATGCGTAAGCAGCTGACAGAGAATAATTCCTAAAGGTTCCTTTGTTTTTATTTTTTCCTCATGAAAGGGCTTCTTAGAAATCCCAAAAGGAAAAATCATTAATTGGATTACTGGATCTTCTCTCCTAACCCAAATAAAAAGGTAGGCCTGATAATGGAAGTATTCTTAGGAGGTTCATTTCATGGCTGGTTTCTATTTGCTCTGGGGTCACTTATACTTCCCAAGAAAAGTGCAGCTTTCCTGCTTGCTCTCAGGGCCCATGCCAGCATCGCCCTTGACATATTAATATCTTTTCAGAGGAAGAAGTATTTCATGATCAAATAAATTTTAGGTAACAGTGCACAGACTCTGCTGCCCACACTGCACAGTAGAGTTTTAAAGATTTTTGCGAAGGCTGGCAATGGTAATCTGCTTAATTGTCTTCAACCCTGGGGTTCCCACAGACCTCTTCCTATTGCCCTGGTTTTGGCAGAACACCTAAAAATAGGTGGCTATTTTTCGAGGATCTTCAGCACACACTCTGGGAGGTATTAACCATACCAAACAATTTAATCAGGGCACAATATTGCTTTTGCCTACTGCATATCCTTTTTTTCTTTGGCTCTCTCCTATTCCAGAGTAGAGAAGAGAGGGGAAGGCAGAAAAAAGAGACTGGGGAAGGACCAGTCTGTCTAATATGGCCAAAGGGCAGCAACCACAGCACACACTTGTGCTCTGGAGATGCCAATGGTCAATGCATATTTGTAGAATAGAACCAAATAGTTCCTTAAACTATAAACGAGTTTCCAAAAAGTGCACAGTATGTGCATGTTTTTCATATTTGGTCCATATCCTATAATATTTTTACTTATGCTTCATATAGCCTACACTTTTGTCAGTTATACTTAAGTTTCTGGGATGGTAACATCAGTAACAAACATTGTTTAACGCTATGATGTATGTTATCTGAAGCAATATTTCAGTCTGGGGCACTACTTTGAACCTAGTTCTTTCCTTCGAAGTAATATAAATTAGAAATGTTATCAAGAATACAAGTATGCCTGTGTTATTTTGAGGGTTGCTTCCTCAGGCATCAACATTTGTTACATGTGGACAGGAACTTTTTTGCTGGGTTGTCATGGGGAAAACTGCACTGTCACTGAGAAATAGCCCTGAAAATTTACTGATAATGTAGCAATACATATCAGGTTAGAGGACTGAAATGGAAGCTTGGGGACAAAAAAAAAAGTACAAATAGTGATCTGTTGTCCCATTTGATGAAACTACCGTGGTATCCATGAACTACTGAGGGATTTTCTTTTCTGTTATCAAACTTTGAAAAGGTGAGGGCTTTTTAGATAAATTTGCCAAATTCTCTCTATTGAGGATTGTGTTCTATAGAAACTGAGAAGGGCTTTCAATTTAAAGTAGGGCCTTTCTCATTACCATCTATCTCTAAGGTTTGTGAGACAACCTAATGAGGTAAGTGTGTGTATGTATATGTGTGACCTCTCTATGGTGTATCCAGGGCCCACACAACTCATCACTCTGCTAGCATCACATTCAAAACCACATGTGGTCTGGGACTGTTGAGTGGTGGGGGAATTCAGTTGAATTTCTCCCATGAGACCACAGAAGAACCTCATGAGAAGATGTGTAGGATAGATGACTATGAAACACAGACTGTCTGGAATGTTAAACCAACCTGTTTAGAAAGAAACCTCTTGGCACCTGAATGCCTTAACATCTTTGGCAAAAAGACTCTTGGAAGCTTTCCCCTAATCCGTTCACCATGTCCTCCTCTTTCCCCATAGGGTGCAGACTAGATCATTTAAATGAATTATCAGTCAACTACCTCTAAGGTTGCTTTCGCCATTAGGCTAGAAAAGCAACACCGTTTTGGCTGGCTCTGTAAAACTGAGTGTCTGTAGTCTGTGTTCTTTTTCAGTTTTGACTAAAAAATCAATAACCAAACTTTTAAGATATATGTATGCCTTGCTGCAAAAGTGACAATATTATTTGTTTGAGAAAATGAGACAAAAGACTAGCAGAGTGGGCCTAAGATTTCACTGTCAGAGATAAACTAAGACACATTCAGTGGCGATGAAACCCATTTATTTGGTACCAACATGTCACAAATTCTCTGTCCATTTATTCTGCAATAATAACAGAGCTATCAGATTATCTGAAAAACAACATAAAATAAGCAGGAACTCCTATATGAAAGATTTAGGCATATTTGAAATGAGTTCCTAAAAGGTAGGAAAAGATTTTTAATGAAAATGTTTAGAAATCTTCAAAACTGAGGAAAATAGTAATTGTTTTCAATGCAGGAAAAAAGTAACTCAGCAGTAAAAGAGGACATATAAACATGAATTTTCATGCTATGCTTGCCCTCTGAATAAGTAGTGCCTTTACAGCAACAATACAGCAATAACTGGATTACTGAGACAACTCCACTTGGGGGGGTGGGGTGGGGTGGGGAAGCAACTTCCCAGGATGAGAAGGCTCTTGACCATTGAACCTTGGGAAATCTAATTACCTCACTTTTAAATGCAAAAGGGCAAAAGAGGCAATTGTGCAGAATTCTGAATGCCATGAAGAATAAGAACAATGTCTTACTTCACTGTGGAAAAAAAAAAATGAAACCTCTTACACATAGCCTACGGTTCTTTCCCCCAATCCACCAGACAAGAAGAGTTTAAACAGGTGGCTCAGCTTAGTAAAAGAGAAACAGGCGGATTGCAAAAATTAAAACCCACATGGTTTCTAAGTAGGCAGTAGGAATTTTAAAAAATAATGATGTGATAAACAGTCAAGGCAAAGACTTCACCAAAACTAATCAGTAGGAAGGAAAACCTGAAAGTGTTGGGCACTTCTTTGGGTATTCATCCTCCTGTGCTATAACCCTGCCTTTGTTTTTTTCCAGTTTAGCAGTAGCACCATCTTCTTTTCTGGGGCACTGACAGATTAGGAACCCACATATTAATTTATTTTTATTTATTTTTTCATGTATTAATTTAGGTATAGTTGCTTCCATTTCCAGGTAAGGCCCTTCTTTTGACTGTAACCAGTTTAGGAGCAGGACATCTGGAACACGACCCCACAGGCGGCATGTAAGGTTGGGAAAAAAGCTTGCTGCCCCAGTAGAACTCCTGGGTTCACTCCCCACAGGCAGGCTGAGATTCTAAGGCAGCAGTCCCCGGGGCCCTGACCCCCTCGCTGAGATGACCCGTGTCCACCGCAGCGGTCCCCGGGCCCTAGCCCCCTCGCTGAGGTGATCTGGGGGTGGCCGGAGCCTGCACCTGGTTTCGCGGGCTCCAGGCCGGGCCGGGCCGGGCAGGGCAGGCGGCAGCGGTCCGCAGGAGGAGCGTCCGCGGGAGGAGCGTCCGCCCGGGCCGCTGCACGAGCCCACGCACAGGCCGCCGCTGCTCCGCTGCTGGGAGAAGAAAGCGCGCTTCCCGCGAGGCCTAAATGTGCTTTTCGGCTTGGGTTTCGAGTGTACTAAGTAGCTTTAAAGAATCCGCCAAGAGAAATGGGCTGCAGCGCTTTTAAGCGCCTTAGGTATTTTCAAGAGAGGCTTTGTTCACGGCGTCTTCTGCGTGGAGCACCTGCGACCTGTTGCGCGCAACTGGGCTGCAGGGTGGCTGCGCGGGGGCTAGAGCGGAGGCCCGGAGGAGCGGGCGGCCCGCACCGGGCACTTTACCACCGTGTATTTTTAGCTCTGAAAAGCACAAACCAACTGGTATGGGAATGGAGACAGCAGGAGCCACGCGGGAGGGAAGGAGAGGGAAGGAGAGGGGCGAGAGCCGAACACACTGGGAACCCCTAGTCCTTCCTCTATTCAAGAAGGGTTTTTTTTTTTTTTTTTTTTTTTTAAACAAGTTTCCCTACTGTCTGGAAGTAGTATTTCTTTCTTTCTTTTTTAAAAAGATTCTATTTTTATTCATTCATGAGAGACACAGTGAGAAAAAGGGGCAGAGACACAGGCAGAGGGAGAGGGAGAAGCAGGCTCCATGCAGGGAGCCCGAGGTGGGACTCGATCCCGAGGCTCCAGGGTCAGTCAGGTCCTGGGCTGAAAGGCAGGCAGGCGCTAAACCGCTGCCCCTCTATTCAAGAAGTTTTTATTGACCACCTGGAAGGTACCCAGGGGAATCTAGTAGTGAAGAAAACAAAATGATGGGGGTGGGGGTGATCTCACATTTTAAGGAATTACCTAACTATTGTCCTTGGGCTAGATTCCCTTGGATTGTCTGCGAAATACGCTTGATGATGATCAATCTGACTGGGATTCTGTTAGGGTTACACTGTTTAGAATGCCATACATAGTAGCAAGTCGAAAGAAATTAAACACTAAAGCCTAATGACATTAAAGAAGGTGGAAAAACCCCTTGGTGGCTTAATTTTACGGTTTTAAAGTTATTCTGAGGTCTCTAAAATACATACCTGAAGCAGATGTACATCAAGTGTGCAACATTTCATTATTATCTGCATGGAGAACACCACACTAGTGTTTACTTCTTAAAAATTTACAAAGGAATCCATCGTTCCACAGGGCTTTGGGGCAGGAAAGATCTGGAGTTTTCATTATTACTGCTTCTACAACCATCTGCACTTAGGGGAACTTTAAATGTTTCTAACAACTGAACCATACAAGATTGAAAAAAAAAAAAGAGTATTTTTAGTTTTGAAAAGAACATACCAACTGGTACGGGAATGGAGAAAGCAGGAACCACGGGGTAGGTAAGGAGAGGGATGACAGGGCAAACACATTGGGAACCCCTAGTCATTCCTCTATTCAAGAAGTTTTTATTGACCACCTAGAAGGTACCGGGTAGAAGGTACCCAGGGGAATCTAGTAGGGAAGAAAACAAAATGCTTTCATAGAACAAGGTGTGCAAAGTACTGGCTAATCTATTTACTCTTTAAGGTTCATGGTAAATGTTTCCATTGGTAGGCATCCCTGAAGGCAACTTCACTAATTCCCCAGGCCTGATTGCTTTAGAATCACCTGTTTTATGGTCTGGTAGCAACTTGTACTGTTCTATCATATTACAATTGTCAGCAAAGATACAGAGTTATTTGTGGTAAATGTCTCTCTCCCTCACTAGATTAGAAGTCCCACAAAGGCTCTTTAGTCTTTGTTCTACTCCTCAAATGTACCAGGTTAGCATGTCCCTTGACCTGTCCCTCCCTTGGGACCTCCTGCTGAAGTAATCTCTGAACAGTGATATAAATTAGTTTTTGCCTTAAAACACACACACACACACACACACACACACACACACACACACAGTCCTGCTGTGACAACTGCAGCCAAATAATTGCCTACTATGGACTAAAAAAAAAGTAAAAATGTCTTCAGAACAATGGGTCATCCTAAGTTGAGGTATGTATTTATGAATCTTGTAAGGCTGCTGACCAAGCTATAGCCAGAAAGCTGGAAGAAGCACCAGAATTGGGTAAAAGCATCCAGGTATGGGAGAGCTTGAGGTTGGTCCCAGGCAAAGAGAAGAGCAGGGCAGGGAATGTTTTTGGGACACGATATCCAGCAAAGGGTCAGCTTGCTGTAGGATTCTCCTCTAAGTCTGGAGGGTTGGATTCTCCCTCCAGTGTTGCCAGAGATAGGGAGATGGTGGCTGGGATGGGGTGGGGACGGTGTAGACAGCAGTGTTAAACCACACCCTGTGGTCCCTTACCTGCCAGCCATCTTCACTGCTAGCCCCCACATGTTGCCCCACCAACACAAACATAAAAATGCCTCCTTTGAAACTCTGTTGCCTCACAGATACCCTGGGTGGCCTTTTTTTGATTTTTGTCTAGCTTGGGATCTTTGAATATTCACAAAGTGGAGTATTTGGGAGTTAGAATCTTTTCCCTCTTTATAGCCAGTCTTTATTTATTTATTTATTTTTAGCTATACCTGACATACAGCATTATATTAATTTCATGTGTACAACATAATGATTCAATATATGTATATGTTGTGAAATGATCACAATATAACATCTATCATCACTACACAGTCCCACATTTTTTTCCTTGTGATGAGGATTTTGAAGATCTATGCTCCTAGTGATTTTCAAATATACAATATGCTATATTGTATGTTACATCTCCAGGACATATTTATTTCTTTTTGTTTTTAATTTTTATTTATTTATGATAGTCGCACACAGAGAGAGAGAGAGGCAGAGACACAGGCAGAGGGAGAAGCAGGCTCCATGCACTGGGAGCCCCACGCGGGATTTGATCCTGGGTCTCCAGGATCGCGCCCTGGGCCAAAGGCAGGCGCCAAACCGCTGCGCCACCCAGGGATCCCAACATATTTATTTCTTAACTGGAAGTTTGTACCTTTTGACCACCTTCACCCATTTCACCCACCCTATACTCAGTCTTAACCTATAATGAACTCCTTTCTCTTTGTCCATTCTCTGAGCAGCTCTGGTGTAGCCGATCAGCACTCTTGGATGGCATCTCTAAAATCATTTTAAAGAATATGGTATCATATTAATGGCTGTGTTAAACAGAAAAAAAAATAACGACAATTTGTAGCTACCTGAGGGGCATCTAAAGATAGGTCCTGGTGAGCAAAAACTAAGTATACCATCAGCACATGACAGGGAGTGAAAAGACAATACAATTACTGATCTCGTACTTATGTATATCATATTTTAGGTAAAAATATCACCAGTTTTGTGTGCTTATTGGCCATATAATAAAGATATTTAACATAGGGTTCTTGGATATCCAAAAGGGTCTAGGAATATACTGAAACCTATGAAAACTTTTATACATTTTTTTTTCTAGAGAGATGGTTCAAAGCGTTCATCGTATTCTAAAAAGAAACCATTACCCTAAAAGGCTTAAGAACCACTGTTCTATGGTAACTATATTTCAAATCTTAAATCCTATGAGCGCTTCATAGTAATATCTATCCTCCCCTTTCCAGAATGTAATTTGTCTAGAATGATCACAATTGAGGAGTACAGGAGTTACAATATGGAGTTCATCACTTTCTTAGACCTTCCTCTTGTACCTTATAAACATTCAATAGCTGCCCCTAGGTGTAACTAACTTCGGTCTTTATTGACAAGAAGAGAAACCTAAAAACCAACATCCTATTTCATTTATTAAGAAAAAGCTAAGGTAATACACTAAGGCTGCAAATTTAGCACACTAGTTGGGGAATGAAAAACCCAAGTACCCAAGATAAGATTAGAATTTACAAATACTATAGTAATTTTACCTAACCCATAAATGAATTTTCAGATTTAAATACCTAATGTAAGTTTTGATATTTGGTAATAACATTACACACTGGGTATTTAGAAACTTGCAGGGTTGTTTTCTTATCTGCCTATTGTCTTATAATAGAGTGAAACACACTTTGAACTCTATTAGTTGCGTGTCCATTAAAAAGAAAAAAAAAAGGAAAATCTTCGATGTTACTGATTTGAAAGCCAGTAGTAAGATACAGTTCTTATTTTTTGACAATTAAAATATATGTATGTGATATAACTTAGAAGAGGTTACAAATACCTGTCAAAGCCTCATAAGGCAATCATTTTCATTAGTTACTCAAAGTCCAGGTCAAGGTGGGAATAAAGATACTTCATTTTATGAAGGCTTTAACCAAAACATTCATCTATTTCTCTCTCCTGACCATTCCTTAATGGACACTGAAACCTAACAATTCCTACTTAACTACCATTACCCAAACTCCTTTGCAAAAATGCTTATGAAAGAATAAGGCTTATGTCAAGTTCAGTAATGAAAGAGCCAAAAAGTCTCCTAAAGGAAGACTGAAAAATGTCTACTTGTAAAGACTAAACTAAAAACTATGAGAAAGGCCATTAGAGCAATAGACTGATATGGAAAGGGTTGCGGGAAAAGAGGGTAGATAAAACTACTTATTGGTAATAAAGAAACCATACTTCAAAAAATTTAATTTAAAAGGTCCCTTAAATTATCCCTTAGTGGGATAGGTTTGGCAATTAGAAATGCAGCAGTTGGTACATTTAAAGAGCTCATGGTGAATTTTTAAAGCACATAGTATTCACCTAGTTCTTCAAATCTAAAGACATAAAATTAAATGAATTTGAGTATGTGTATTTAACAAATTTCAAGACTGTATCCATATTTCTATTTCATCATTTTATACTAGGCATGTTTTCCTCAGCTTTCTTTTTTTTTAAGATTTATTTATTCATTCATTCATTCATTCATTCATTCATGATAGACAGAGAGAGAGAGAGAGAGAGAGAGAGGCAGAGACACAGGCAGAGGGAGAAGCAGGCTCCATGTCGGGAGCCTGAGGCAGGACTCGATCCTGGGACTCCAGGATCGTGCCCTGGGCCAAAGGCAGGCACTAAACCGCTGAGCCACCCAGGGATCCCCCTTTCCTCAGCTTTCTAACCATCAAAAAATGTATCATTGGAAAGAAACCAGTAAACATTTATAACGAATGGAATTTTTTTTTCACAGAGATGAGTCAACTAAACACAAAGGGATTATGATACAATGGAAACTATTTTGTAATCTTAATCATTGCATTTTCTACTATAAATGATAAATATCCACATAAAAGCACTCTATAATGTTGTAAGGTAAAGATAACTGAAATGTCAAGACTTTCTTCTTATGGGTGTATGTTTTCATTTGGAGTCTTAATCATTAGAAAGGATAGATCTTGACAATGAGGACCTCCATTTTACCATGCTGGTATGTAACTGGAAATACACCCATATCACCTTTCCTACAGTGTGTTCAAGATATCTTTTGTACTCATTCCATATTTACACTGAAGAATACAAAAGCCAAAGGAAATTCTGAATTATTTTACAAGTCCTCCCTCTTCTCTCCCCCAACTCTGTTCTCTTTAAAAATAAACATATTGCAAACACACATATGAATATAGACAACTGAGTATACACACATGCACACACACGTACACACACATGTGCAAACTCAACTGCAAATGCAACGTAAGTGTTCGCAAGATGAGATGTGAGTTTAAGCACTATACTAAAGGGGCACGTGGGTGGCTCTGTGGGTTAAGCAGCTGACTCCTGATTTTGGCTCAGGTCTTGATCTCAGGGTCATGGGGCTCAGCGCTTGGTGTGGAGACTGCTTGTCCCACTCTCTCCCTTCCCTTTTGCTCTCTCTCTCAAAATAAATAAATAAAAACTCTTTAACAAAAATAAGGGGTACCTGTGACTCAGTCAGTTTAAGTATTGGCCTTTGGCTCAGGTCATGATCCCTGCTCAGCGGGGGTCTGCTTCTCCCTCTCCCTCTCTCTGCTCCTGTGCTCTCTCTCTCAAATAAGTAAAATCTTAGGAAAAAAAAAAGTGTGAAGTACATTCCACCATCAGTAGTTCTGAAGCCCAGCATTTGCAAATCTTTTAAAATTAACTGAGCTTTCAAAATCTCATCACTCTGGCAGCAACCCAGCATAGCTGTGCCTTTAACAAAAGAATTCTGTAATAAAACGAGATTTTACATGCTGAAACAAAATATTTTAAAACATCTTTCTGCCGACTGCTCATTTTAGTAATATTTGTGGAATTTAAAACCCACACACACATACACAAATGTTCCCATGAAAGATTAGGCTAAGTTTTAGGTTAACCTCAGAATTATTAAATTTTTATATCAATCTTTTAATGAACACTTCTGATTTATTTTCTTTAAGAAGAAACACAAGTCCTGAAAAGACTTTAAGGCTGTGTATTCTTTAATTGCCATAACAAATGTGACCAGGCTAGATTTAATCAAAGGAGACTCCTGAGTAGTTTTCACACTACATTTGTGAATGCCTCTAAGCAAGGTGGACTGAATTCTGGCCTCAGCTTCTCTTCTGTCTGCAAATATGTGCAATCAGCTGTGACATCTGCTGTATGTTAGGGCTCAACTGCTAGGGACAGAAACCTAATTTGAATCAAAAGGAGGAATTGATTATAAGGATATTTACTGAATCTAACAGAACCTAGGGACAAGAGTGTGGCTGGGCTCAGCACACCAACTGGAACCAGGGACTGGAATGCTATTAGGATTCTCTCTCCATAATTTTGATCTCTGTTTCTCTCTGTACTTGGTTTAGTTTTATTCTTCTTTAACTACAGAATGGTTTTTCCCACATTGAAGACAATATGGCAAACAAGTTTTATACCTTACAGCCTCAGCCAGGACAAAGTCCTCATTTTCTCAGTTCTAGTAACGAAAACTCCTGTGGAAAGTGTTGGGGGAGCCTGGTTCAATCACTGTGGCTGAAGGAAAGGGTACGAAGATGGGGCCAAACTGAGACAGATCATTTTTCTGTACCAAATCAACTGTGTGTGGGCATACTGTGATGACATGGAAACTCTAGTTTTTTTGGGGGGGTAGGAGGTGAAGATTCTTGGGGGGCTGGAAGTACAGGTGATTTAAGGCAGGCTATTGTTGGTGGGTGGAGGAAATGAGAAGAGAGGATGGCTTTTATCCTTCTCTATGTAGAAGTAAACTTTTGTTGCGTATACGTTGCTTCCTCTCAAATGCTGTCTTGGCAACATTTAGAGCATAGTACCTCTATATGTTCTATTGAGAAAGTGCCACTCTGGAACTTATCCCAGTGGTGCAACTGCCTCCTTTGCTCCAGCTCTGCTTCCAAAAAATAGTGCTCAGCATGCTGCAGGGGGACCAGTTGTTTGTAGCTGCCATTTTCTTAGACCATGCTGCTCATCAGGGGTCCAGATAACATTCTGAGCTGTAAAACTGATTTCCAGGCCACAGATATTATCCAAAATACGATAAAGTTGAATTAGGGGCCACCAATTTCTTTGGAAATGATTATGGAAATCTATAGGAAAAATTAAAGCTATTCTTTTGAATGATGATTCCAGCATGGGTTACAGTCAAAGTTATCTTTGTGTTAAATCCATTCTCTTTCTTAGCAACTGGAGAAGTCACAGTGAAAATCAGAAAAGAAAGCAAATAAAAACTCAACTTTTTTTGTGGGGGGAGGGGTCATAAACAGCTAATAGATACAAGGCTCAAGTCTGGAGCTATTTAGTTTGGAAGTTTATGGAAATTTTATTTGGAGACAGTCCCTAAATTCAATTGTAACTGGAAATGCATGTAACTGGAAATGTGTGTTGACAAGGCTTATGGAGTGAGGGAATGAAGCAGACAGCATTTGAAGCTTGGAGTCCTCTGACTTCATTCTACCTGCTAAGTGGCTGAAAGGTGATTGGAAGTGTCTTTCACAACAGCTCCACCCTACTTTGTAAACATGCCCAATTCCTGCCCTGAGAATAGAGGAGAAAGGGGAGACAGAGACGACAAAATCCGTGGCAAACATTTAGGGAGACAATAATTACCCTCCCCTCTTTATTTTCTTTTTAAACTAGAGAAAAATAAAACATACACCATAGTAGGGAGAATAACTTAGAGCAAACTCTCACTCACCTGATACCCAGCTTTGACCACCCATGGCCGACCATGGTTTTAGCTATGCTCTAATCTTCACCCCAACATGGCACTGATTTTTTGAAGCAAATCCGAGAATCACAGCATTTAATCCATAAATATTTCAGCATATATTGAAAGGAATTTTTTTAAAAAAATAACCACAGTATTATTCCACATTAAATATAGCAATTCCTTAATACTATCACTATTTAGTCTTAAAATTTTGCCAATTATTCATAAATGTGTTCCATAGCTATTTTGTTTGGATTGGGATCAAAATAAGACCTACATTTTGTACCAATGTATCTCATTTCTAAAAAATTCCTTACACTCTATGTTGAAGAAATAGGTTATATGTCCTATACAGTTTTTTTATTTTCTTGAACAGCATCTCTCTGTGTGATTTAACATGTTCTTCTGTCTCCTGTAGTTCCTGTAAACTCATAATAAGATCTAGAGGCTTGAGTGGTTTGATGTTTTGGGAATAAATACTTCACACGTGATGTTGGAATACATAGGCTTTAGTAGTTTTTTATGGTTTGTCACTTGTGATTGTCTAAGTTCTTTATTTCATTAAAGATAGCAAAATGGTGTTTATTTGTTATTCCTTCTCCACTTATTGCCCAGGATATATTTATGAAGGGAAGCTTTCCTACTCCCTCTTGCCATCCTGTTAGATAAATGTTAGCATACTGTCACACTTTCCTGTGCCTTGCCTTTTCTACTTAACAATTTATCCTACAAATCATTTCATAGCTAAATACAGAGCTATTTCTTATTCCATTTACAACTGCAGAGTTTATTCAATTAGGTCCCAAGTAATGTACACTTGAGTGGTTTCCAGTCTTTTGTTTCCTTTGATCAAAGTCTAAAATGGTCAAGTAGGACAAAAGTAAAAAGCAAAGAATTGGTAAGACACTCCTATTCACTGTAGGATGGATATGATTATAGAAACTTGGTTTTTAACCACTGCTCATTCAGAATTTTAGAAAAGATAGGCCTTAAAAGTCATATTTTCTGTTTCCTTTATGTGCCTCTGTTCTTCCCATTTTCCACTTTCTCAGCTCCAACCGGCCGCTGAAGACCTCAGCCTTTACCACCTCTAGTCACCATTCAACCTCTCCACATCTCCAAAGGCTTCATGCTACAGAACTCACCTGGCTGTTCTCCTAAGCCTGGTTATTGAAGCTCACACTCAGTCACTGCCTCCAGGTGATCACTATTGCCACTAATACTCTGTTGTTATGGTAAAGGTAGTAGTAGTGCTAATGGGGATATTAGTGGGATTAAGGTCACCTCAGGCACAGCAGCATTCTTGGGTTTAGGGAAGTGATAACAGGAAAATCAGGACTCTTCTTTATACTTGTGATTCAAACCAGTGTGGTTGTCTTACATCAATTTTTCATGTACATGGTAATGTGTTAGGACTAACTTCTAATTCTCAGAAGATCACATGCTCACATGCCAGAGACATTTCCAATATAGACACATTATTCTTGGCCTCTGGGTTCTAGACTTTTACTTATCACCTCTTGAAAAATGAATCTACTCTCATCTTTTCAAATATCACTCCTATGCAGATGTCTTTGAAATATTCATCTTTAGCTCAGCCTCTCTCCAGGCATCTATAATCCAAAGTATTCAACGACAGATGTGTCATCTTGATCTGAAAACCGCCTGCCCCATTAACTCATTTTCAGGGATACACCATTCTTCCAGTCATCCAGGCTTAAATCGTTTGTAATATATCCTTTTTTCTTTGCCCCATACCACTTAATCTGGCTACATCTGGATTAGATATTGATTTACCTGGAGTCACGTGAAAACGGAAAATTGACAATCCTATCACAAGGGACTAACTAGTGGATAAAGGTGGGATTGGAGGAGATTCTTTTAATAGCTATGCTTTGTCTGTAGGATAAACACATTAGATAAAAACCTTGTCGGCATGCCAGTTGGGTATAAATATTTGTTAGAAACACTGAATATGTGAGAAAAAAAGCATAGGAGAAAAAAGACTATATAGGTCAATGAGTAATTAATGAGAGAAACCTGGCTCCTCTCAGGAGAGTGATCAGATGTGAGAGGGGGCTTACACCAAATGCCAACAGAAACACTGAGGGTAAGGTGTGGTAGAGGATGAATGAAGTCAGCAGTGAGAAATCAGGTCAACCCTCCAGTACTTGAAAGACTCATGGAGGAGGATTGGAACTGTCATTCTTGTGAGGGTTTAGAAAGCAAAACAGGAGACAGGTTTTTGCTCAAAAAAAGGGAAAAAATATATATATATATATACACGAATCACAAGCTGGCCAAACTTACTCTAGAGAGAGTAAATAAATAAACATATGACAGTGATATGGTAGATTTTATTCAAACACTGGAAATAAACTTTGTTTACATGGCAGAAAAGAACTTTCAGTATGCTATCACCATTCAATCTGCCCTATCCTACTTACTTGTATGTACTTGCACTCTTACCTTTCCTTCCTGTTTCAATGGATGAACTGTTCTAGTTGCTAAGATCAGTCCTTCTATTTATGCACTGGATTTCATTCTCTTAAGTCAAGATTTGCCGCTATAATTGTTCCTCCGCCTATAATCAACTTTTCCCACCAGCATAAAAATATGTTGCAATTACTCTTCTTAAAAGCATAATCCCTCCCTTGTCTCCATACCTGTTTCAATCCACCATCAGCAAAAGTCCTTGGAAGAGCTGTCTTTATTTGTAGTTCCCTAGTTCCTCTCCTCCCAATTCTGACTCAAGCCCACTCAAATGAGACTTCTGACCCTCTAGTGAATTGCACTGTCAAGATCATAATCCAATGATCAGTCCTCAGTTCTCAATATAATTGATCCATCAGCAACATCTGATACCAATCACGACCTCTCACTTTCTTCATTTGCACACTGGAACACCTCCACGCTCTCTTCACTTCAGAAACATTAGCTTCCTTGCTGTTCTTAAATACAAAACCTCAGTCTTGTTCAGAGCATTTGCACCTGTTCCTTCTTCTGAAATGCCCTTTCCTCAGATAAGTAACTTGCCTTAGGTCTTTACTCAGATGTCACTTTTTCAGTGAGGTTTTCCCTGGCCACCTTATTTAAAACTGCTGCCTCCTCCCTTATAATCCTTTTTTCCTTTCTTGCTTTATTTTGCTCCTTATCTTGTTACTTCCATTCCACATACCGCATTTTCTTTTTTAAAACAACTTTTATCATTTCTGAAGTTTTAGTTATTCAAAATAATCTCTACAGCCAACATAGGGCTCAAAATCATGACCCCGTGATCAAAAGTTGTATGTTCCTCTGACTGAACCAGCCAGTCACCCCTCATATATTGCATTTTAATTTATTTTGTTGGTTTGTTCCCCTCACAAAAATGAAGCACACACAGAGTGCAGACTTTTGTTTATTTTGTTAACATATGCTAGTGCCTAGAACTTTACCTGGCACGTAAGAGATGCTCAATAAATACATGGTGAATTAATGAATGAGGACAATGAAAGAAAGAAGGAGAATATATACAGACAATAAGGTTTGATACTTGACAACATTAACTAAAGTTTTAAGTCTTCAGTCCTAACATTTTATTTTTTGACTAAATATGGCATTTATGCCTTAGAGCAGGTGCTACACTTAACTTTGGCAGAATATTAGGACGGCTTACAAAAGGCTAAAAAAACAACTATCCCACAAACTTCAGAACCACTAAACTTGCATGCTCATGTCTTAATCTAGGTTCAGCAGAGCTAGCTTTGACTACTACTGATTTCAAGTGTGCTTTTGGCCAGCCTTCTGCAATATGGGGCTGCATTAAATACCTAGTAACCAAACCAAAATAGTAGAGATAAAGTAGAGATTAGAGCTCAATGGAATGTTAAACAAAGCTCTCAGCTGTGATACTATTTTATATTCCTGAGTGGTTACAAATAACTCCTGAAAACATTCAAAGTGTGAATTCACTTTGGCCATCCCTTCCCCTTCTTGACCTCACCGCTACCCCGAGCACACCTTCCCAGAGCTCACCGCAGAGGTATCCTTAGCTCAGGGAAGCACAGCTTGTTCCCAGCTCTGAGTACACCATCTAATACCCAGCTCTGTGAAACTGCTGCTCCAGAGGGGCTTTCTGATTGATGAATGCCTGACCAGGGGAGATCTCAGTGACTCTGGGGTACTGGTGGACTTATGCTGTTGTCTCTCTCAAAGCCTACTTGTCCTGTCTGTCAGTCATATCCACAAGCTTCAGCGGTCCTCCATCACAGAAGTTCAGACCAGTGAAGGCACAACAACTCTTTCCCTACTTTCTTCTTCAAAAATCACCAGGAATGTACATTCCTGGTTCGCCGAACAACAAACAAGGCAGTTCAGGAAAATGTGTGATTTGTGAAAAAGTGACGCTTCTTGTGAAGCAAAAAATCTGTTTCCAGAAATCTGTTTCCAGAAATATATTTCAGAGGTAGAAAATAAGGATTTAAGAAGAAAAAATTACTATGTAAAAGGAAAAACTGCTAGCTACAAAACTAGCTATAAAAACTATGTTAAAAACTATAGTTTTTAAGCTATAAAACTATGCATTTGGCTTCAATTTTATAAATCAGAAAGTATAAAATCAAAGATACATTTTAATGTAAGAACTTTAAATATAAATTAAAAATAAATATATATTAATCTCTATTTAAAATACATTTTTACTACTGATAGCATTTATATATAAGGTACAAAGTAGTATTTTCAAAAATAAGAATTATTCCAGGCTATCCAGCTCTACTATGCAGGTCCTTAAGTGTCTGAGGAATTAAAATGCAATCATTTCAAAGGCTAGTTTCAAGGTTCAGTATGACAAAATATAACAACAATGACTTTTTGGTATGCTAATATTTGATTAAAATATGAAGACAGAGCTACAAATATACCAGCTCTGAATCCTAAAAACACCGGGAAATCAGCATTTCTTTTAAGGGGGGAGAAGGGCCATTCTACTTAATTCAATTCCCTCAGGAGAATCTATTTATAGGCCATTGTTTTATGCTCTAGGGGAGTAGGGGAATATAAAGATAGTCTCTAGGAGCTTAGAATTCAGAAGGGGGAAGAAGGCAGCTATATGATGCCTACTTAGCAAGTGAAGTGAAGTAACTGACATGGGAAGCATGGAATGCTGAGATAGAAGACTACTACTGATGAGGATGATAACAGTTACTACTACTACAGCAAGCACCACAAGTGTTCTAGACTTGCATATGTCTAATCTACGTAAAGCCCATGAGGTAAGTAGCATTCACCTTCCCTCACCATTTATAAATGAAGAAACTGACATTTATAGCATGTAGGTAAATTTGCCCAACATCACACAAACAGGCATGTGGTGGGTCCAGATTTAAATATATTATCTGCCTGACTCCAGAATCTTTGCTCTATCCATCATATCAGGCTGTCCCTCCTGTAGCTCAGATGAGGAAGAGAAAACATCTACTGGGAGCTCAGAGACACTAAAGAGTAGACTCTTGAGGAATGAGCTTAAAAGGAATGTGAAGATAAAGATAATGGTGCTGGCAGCAAGGCCCTCCATGTGAGGGAACACTCCTGAGCAAGGCCCAGAGGTGACACAGGGTGGGCTGAACCCAGGGACTCAAATGAAGTCATCTCACAGGACTGGGGTGGTTTTTTCAAACTGTGCTCCTTGCAGCCCTCTAAATTCTCTTCAAGTATCTCAGGCACTGAGGAAGGATGAGAAGGAAAAGGCTAAGAGTATAGGGAGAGAAGAGGTCCAAGAAACAGAATTCTGGGAATATTTTAGCTTAGATTGATACTAGGAGAGGAGTGTGTGTAAGAGATGAAGAATTAGAGGAACCTAAAACAGTCCACATGAAAACTGGAAGAGGGTCTCAGGAAAGGGGTATTCTGGGATATGGGCAGAAGGCAAGCCAAGGACTCAGAGCTGGTTACTGGATTGGAGATGAGGAAAAGTGAGATCAGCTCAGCAGTGGTGGAAGGAGGGAGAGGCCATCCATCAGGGTTTGAGAAGTAAATCAGGAGTGAGGAAGTGGAGGCACTAGGTGTGCCAGATTTTTGAGAACTTTGGTGGTAAAAAAAGGAGACAGGTTGTAACCTGAGAGTAACAACAATCTAAGTAAGATTTAAAAAGGAACACACTACCCAAAAGTGGATGTAGAACAAGAAATGGTATTTCCAGAGTTAATTTTTAATTTCCTGCATTCACTGCTGTAAGAATTTCAAACCACTTTGGCATATATATACTGGCATGTGCATGAACTTAATTGTGGAGATAAAATGCAGTAGCAGCTTAGACAGAAACCAAAAATCCTCTGTAAAATTACTGGTATGTTTATATTAAGTCTTCCTCGAACTTCTAATCACCCCAAAATTTGAACTATTAACATAATGGTGAAAGGTCTTTCCTTCAATGAATAAAGACAGGTGCCCCAAAATGTAGCTCAGAGAAGTTTGTTGAATGAACATTAGCACAAAAAAACTTAATAACAAATACAATAATGATTATTCAAAAACTTCAGATATTCTCCATTGTCAAATACTTTTCCTTTGTATTCATGTTTTATTTGTTTTACCTTAAGTCACTCACAATCATGCTGACATTTACTACTGATGATTATATTAGACCTAAAAGTGTTCTTAAACAAATGAAAAATACTGACTTCCATTCCTGAAAGCCCTGCTTCCAATTTTCAAGAGGAAATTAAATAATGTATAAATCAAATACTGGGCCTAAGCCCAGACAGCTGAACATCGTTTTGTCCTTTCAAGGCAAAGAGGAAGTGTCTGCTGTGGCAGAGACATGCCAAGAGAAATAAAGCTTAACCTCAGCCCCATGTGAAAGTGATTTTAGATAATCGGGGGTGTCTGCAAATAGGTTAAAAATGGGACCACATACTAACAGGGAACGTTCCATGGAAGTTAAAAGATGTATCAAGATCTAACCCCCACCTTAAAAACAAAATATGTTGGGAAAATGGCATGGCCTTAGAAACACTATCTAAAGGCAGCAGAGGAAAGGGAAAGCAGACAGGGAGGATAGAGTTGACAAGTCAAGGGGAAATTAAAACGTGTTTCCGCTTACGAATTACTATAGGCTCACAATTTGATTTCTTTGTCATTGTAATATCCAAGTTCAAAACGGTTGTGTGTGTAGAGGAAAATAGGATGGGGTGGGGGAAAGGGAGACAGGGAGAGAAAGTGAATATAAGTATGTGGGTAGAGTGGTAGATAGTGAAATTATTTAAATCAGGGGCCAACAAATTTATGCCAGGTAGCAATTTTTTTAGACTTTGCAATAGAACACAGTCCCTCTTGTAAGTACTCAGATCCATCTCTAGTGTGAAAGCAGCCATAGGCAATAGGAAAATGAATGTGTGTAGCTGTGTACCAATAAAACTTTATGGACACTGAAATTAGAATTTCACGTATTTTACTTCTACTTTTGATTTTCTTCAAACACTTAAAAGTGTAAAACTATTCTTAGCCTCCAGGTCTTACAAAAACAGACTGTGGGGCAGATTTGACCTGCAGACCCTAGTTTGCTGACCCCTGATTTAGATAGTTAACTCCCCATTACACAGAACATTCATATGAAACTAGGCTTGACTCAAATTGTGGATTCTGGGTAAGAAAAACTGGCATTTTTTTTTCTTTTTTTTTTTCCCTGTAGATGAACAGAAAGATGGTAATAGTGGTAGGAAACATTTACTTGAAAGATACAGCAGATCTCTCTAAGCCTGTAAAAAAGTCAAGTATCTACTTTTTTCTAGCAGAATACTTTTTACACTACTATGAAATCCAAGTTTACGCAGTTAGAAATTTTGAAGCCAAATGCTACATAGCCATTAATATGCAGCATTATTGAGGGATCAAGAATGATTTTTACAACATTATCCCCCGTATCAGAATTTAATGTTTTATAAAATCCTTTGCAGCAGAATGCTACTCTGGAATTATATGTAAGTTTCCATCAACACCTCTATGGAAACCAGAGAGCTGGTGACTAGAAGGATTTTCTGATGGAACATATGCTTTACAGATCACATGGTGATAAAAACTTTATGGAGCATCCGACCTAGACTATCAGAAACAAAGGAAATATAAAAGTGTGAGGCATCTATGTTCATAGTTTTTGTGAAGCAAAATAATTTTTTAAAAGATTTTTATTTATTTATTCATGAGAGACACACAGACAGAGATAGAGACAGAGGGAGAATCAGGCTCCATGCAGGAGCCCAATGTGGGACTCGATCCCTGGACCACAGGATCACTGAAGGCAGATGCTCAACGGCTGAGCCACCCAGGCATCCCAAAGCAAAATAATTTTTATATAATAAATGTTCTGTTATGGAACAAACACTGACTTTTCCTTTCTGTATTAAAAGAAAATCTTGTAAAACATCCTAAGTAGCTGTCTCACAACCTTGAACTCGGAAGTATGGCATTCTTTCTTTTGCCTTCCCTTCCCTGTCTCCGTCTTCTTCCTCATAGTATTATTTTCTTTTTGGGGGGTGGATAATCTCAGTGCTTCTCCTGAGCAAATAAAGCCCCCTTCGTTAGGGAACTGCTCTTCAACCATTTCAATCCTTTGATAAACCAGTCTTGGTGCCCTGTCCCTCAGGCCACAAAGACAGCTGGATGACATTGCTGATTCAGACAGGTAGCATCCTAACGGTAACAACAATTCATGTAAGGTTTAAAAGGAATACGCTCTCCAAAAGTGGTTATAAAACACAATTATTTCCAGAGTTGTATTTTTATGGACCAATCACCTATGGTACACAGGATCCTGATTAGTGTGTAGTGTATACTCAGGCTCATTAAAGAGAACTTGGAGCATACTTTATTTGATGGCAAGTTCTGGGCACGAATGCAATCCTCCATTATAATGTTGTTTGTATAAGGAAATATAATTCTTTCAATAACGATCTGTTTTGTGATGGTCTCCTTTATGGCACAGTTTCTAGGAACTGACTGGAGGGAAAAAAGCTGCTTTAACCATCCACATGGATGTGACTGAGGTTGGGAGAAAGAGAGGGCTGCGGAGAGTGCAAAGGCTGAGTGTGTACAATAGGCAGTGGCAAAAAGGGCAGGCTCAGAGAGTAGGCTTTTATTTCCTCCCATCCTGTTTCTTCTTGTTGTTGTTGTTTTAATAGACTTTTTTTTTTTTTTTTTTTAGAGCAGCTTCAGAATCACAGTGGAAAATACAGATACCTCTTGTACTAACATATACAGAGCATCCCCCATTATCAATATCCTCCAGAAGAGGGGTACATTTGTTAAAATCCATGAATCTACATTGCCATATCATTAGCACCCAGGGTTCATAGTTTATATTAGGGTTCATTCTTGGTGGTGTACATTCAAATCCAGGTCTGCCTAATTCCTGAGACTGAACTCTTTATTTCTGCAATACTGCTAATTGTATATATATTTTGCATACATTTCTTTTAGTTGAAGCTTTAAAAGAAAGTGTCTTTTTAACCAGAGACAATATGATCTCACAGTAAGGAAATAATTAATAAATTTCAGATTTCTTTACCATAGTTCTAAATCTTGAGGTCTATTTCAGAATCCACAAGATTTGCTTCATTTATACCCAGGTATTCTTTATATCAGAGACATAGAGATTATGACTTAAAATTTCCCTCTAAAACTTTAGTACAGGGGTGCCTGGGTGACTTAGTTGGTTAAACATCTAACTTTGGCTCAGGTCATGATCCTGGGGTCCTGGGATTCAGCCCCCTGTTGGGCTTCCTGCTCAGCAGGGAGTCTGCTTCTATCTCTGCCCCTTCTCCCTGCTGATGCACACTCTCTCTGTCTGAAATAAAATCTTAAAAAACAAACAAACAAAAAACAAACCCTCAAAACCCAAAAAAGCTTCAGTACACAAGCCACCCTAATTTACAAATATAGCCAATTTCTGGAATGTACATACCTAAGAAAAAGCATCATATTGTACATATGCATTTATCACATACTTTATATTTTGTTTCATAAACAAAAATTAAGACATAAGCCAATTAAGTCAGTTAGCTAAGAATATAAGTCAAATTGCCACAGGACTTCCTTTTATCTCCAGGTCATTTTCCTGACCTCAAAGAGACTAAAATAATGAAAACACATTGTAGGTAAGAACCTTTTAAAAGAACAAATCAAAGACAATAGTAGAGGCAACTAGAACTTTATGAAAATACCACTAGCAATCTCATTTACTACACTACTTCTAGGGGTTCTCATTATTTGGTTTCTGTAGGCTCCCAAAGTCATTTACCAGAAAAGGGAAAACATAGACTCAAGGGGTAGAAATGGGATATTTTACAAAGTATCACTGTCTGTATTGTTTACATGTAACTGGAACACCATGAGGTTCAACAAAACAAAACAAAACAAAACATCAGACAATCATGGAAGAAGAATGTGTCTGAAGAAAACATACTATGGAGAAAACTAAGGTGGGATATAATTCAATTAAAATAACAGTATATGAGTTGTTTTTATTCGAACCCTGGAATTTACTCCGGGAATCTTCTTCTTAGTTGAAAATATGACCCTCAGTGAACTTGACTTTGACCAAAATGTTTCAGATAGCTCTCTTGAGATCAACTGATGGTCCTTTATTCCAGATTACTGCCTTAGGTTCTTTCATATAAGAATGACATCCTGTCATTACCAGATGGCCTCTCACATGATCATTTCTAGATTAAGTCAGTGCCTAAAGCACTTGTGCTAGAGAACTGGGTAATTGGATATGACAGAATTTTTTTTTAAATGTACTCTTTTATATAATTAATCTGAACCTTGCCAAAACCTAGCATTGATCCAAAATTGTTATCATCAAAAATCAGAACTCATAACCAATGTAAAAGGAAGTAAGCATGGTCTCTTTACCTTTAGTGAGTGTCTTGGTGAGGGCCTGGGACTCAAAAGTTTTTGTTAATAGAATTAAGTAAGATTCAATGGTTTCAGATATTCCAAAAAGAACGTGTACTACTTCTTTCCAGAGACAAATTTTTAGGGTAGTAAATTTTCACAAAAATGAAATTGCATGCATTCAGTCTTTCACTCATCAAACATTTATTAAGTACAAACTGTGAGCCAGGCATTGTTAAATCTTCCCTGATCAATCAATTCACTTTAAGATTCTGAAGCCTGGGCAGCCTGGGTAGTAGCTCAGCGGTTTAGTGCCGCCTTCAGCCCAGGGCCTGATCCTGGAGACCCGGGATAGAGTCCCACGTCGGGCTCCCTGCATGGAGCCTGCTTCTCCCTCTGCCTGTGTCTCTGCCTCTTTCTCTCTCTCTCTCTCTCCTCTATCTGTCTCTCATGAATAAATAAATAAATAAATAAATCTAAAAAAAAAAAAAAAAAAAAAAAAGATTCTGAAGCCTTAATGCTAAAGGCATTCTTTCTGGAAAGTAGAAATGGTTTTCAGATCACTGCAAAAGAACAAGTATTAAAATAATTGAGAAAACCCTTTAAGACTACACTGAGTTCTTTCCTTCCGCGTGGTTGTTGAGAACTCTGAAGCAAACAAGTGGTGAATAAAATTTGGAGAGGACTTGGGGGAGAATAAGTAACAAATTTTCTCAACCTATAATGGCATCTAATTCAGCTGTAGAAATTGACAATGAAAGTGATAATTCTTCTGGTAGCAGCTTATTTAAGACTCAGTGTGTCCCTTACTCACCAAAACAGGGGCAAAGAAACCCTATTAGAAAGTTTGTTCGTTCATCTGGAGGTGTTGAAGCAGGGATTCATCTAGTGACTCCTCTTTTGAACCAAGACCACTGACTTTAAAAGCTATTTTTGAAAGATTAAAAAAAAAGAAACGTAAAAAGAGGAAATATAAGCCAAAAGAAAGACCAAGGGGAAGACCAGAAGGAAGAAAAACCACTAGATGCTCCCAAATAAATAAGAAACAAGTTAAAGACAAAGGATCTGGGTTCCCATTTTTAGAATCTGAGAATGTAAAAAAGCTATTACCATGGAGAAAGATTTTAAGCTTTGAGCAAGCGGTGGCAAGAGGATTTTTCAACTACCTTGAAAAATTGAAGTATGAATACTATCTCAAGGAATCCTTGAAATAAATTAATGTTGGTGAAGATTTAGAAAGGGAAGATTTTGACAGTCGTAGATACAAATACTTGGATGATGATGGATCTCTCTCTCCTATCGAAGAGTCAGAAACAGTGGAAGAGGCTGCAACAACTCTTGAACATGATGATGGATGTGATATCAAATTGGTGGACAATAATGAATTCATAGTAAGTTCTGAAATACCAAAGAAAATGAATCTGTATTTAAGACAAGAGGAATATACTGAAGAAGCTGCTTCGTCTAAAAAGAGAGCATCAAAATCCAAAAACATGGGACAGAGGATAGAATGGTCTGAAAAGGAAGAGATAGGAATATGAATATTAAGGCTTTTCACTTGAAAACAGTGTCTGGACTTAAAGGATGTTTGAGAACCAGGAAGATCGTTTATCTATTTAGACCCTAAATGGTGGGGAGTTTTTGAAGTATGTCCATATTCAAGTGGAGATCCAAGAAGACCTCTGGACAGTGACAGCTGTGGATTGAACAAAAGTTTGTTTTAAAAGTGCTATTTTGAAGATCATCACTCTGGCTTTGGTGGAACTATGGTGATTGGTGGCAGAAGGAATCACATGTCAAATATCTTAAATAAAAATTTTATTAACTTTGTCAAATATCTTAAATAGAAATTTATTAATTAAAAAAAAAGACTACACTGAGTTACAGCTAACATAGTATGTAGCTAATTTTTGTAATAGTGAATCTGATACTAGATTGTCAAGTAGGTCAGAATGTAAGCAATACATAGTATAGTAGAAATTTCATTTGAGCAAAAGTGTTTCATAGACAAGACCACTAACACAGACAGGCCCTGACCTAAACAGTAAGTATGTAAAACTAAGAGACTAAAGGATCATTTGTCACATCAGTATATTCAATCTGACTTTCTTATCGAGAAAATAGTCTTATCTGTAGTAATAAAATCTTCCTATGAGTTTATGATCATCCACATATACAGAGCTTCTCATTTCTCTTTATGCAATAGATCTATATTAATTAAAATGTTACATAATAGATCTTTTCAATTGAGGGAAAGTTCCAACAAAATGAAAACTAGTCTAGATGATCTACTCCATTAAGAGAATCCATAGACACCTTCATCTCAGTATGTTTACATTTTTATAATTTGATTTTCTGTATCTGTTTCTCAAAAGAGAGAGACTGGACTTTACTATGTATTACATCACACATGGAAAAGGGTAAAACTTAATATTATATATGAATTTAATAATTCTATGGGTCAGATAAAAGACTCATGAAATAGATTCCAGTTGAGGCTTGTGATCACTGAATCCATTCCCCTTCTTCACCTCTCCAGGCCCTTACCTACAAAATCATCTATATCTGCTATGATCCTTACTTCTTTCTCAACAATATAAGAGAACAGGGTTCCCTTCCTTCAGCTGAGGGCCAAGCCTTACTTTTTGCTCATGATCCCAATCCTCTCTGACCTTCCTTCATTAGTTATTCCTTTCCCCATTTTCTTGCCTGGATGTTTTCATTCTCCGTCTGACTTTTCCTCCTCAGTCTATAAACATACTTGTCTATCCCATCCTAGTCCTGGCCTCACCAATATTTCTCCAGATACCAATCTAATATCTCTCCATTCTTTTTTGTTCAAATTTCTTAAAAGAGACACCTACAGTAATACCTCACTTTCCATTTTCATTTCAGTTCTCCACAATTTAGATTTTGCCCTCACTACTCCTGCTCTCAATGAAGTCGCTAATGACTTGCATATTGCTAAACTCAATAGACCCAAACCTTTCTGTTGTTATTTGGTAATGCTCGGTATCCAAAAGGTTTCCAGAACCCACTTCACTCCAATCATTTCTGTTCTGTTTCTTATGTCTACCTTTTAGATTTTGGTGTTCCAGATTTCTTTCTTGGGCCCTTTATTCTTCCTATTTTAAATATTCTACAGTGTAATCTCCTTTATTTTCTTGGTCTCACCTCCTAATTTGTATATCAACTACCACCTGCTGACATCTCTTCCTGGGTAATTCAGAAGTCCTTGATAGTGAAGGAGTCCCAATCTGCCCTATATTTTTTTCTCTCACTTTATGGCACTATCATCACTTAGGTAGCTACTTGCAAGTCACCTTTGATTCTTTTCTCTTTCTAATTAATCCCCTAAGTCCTGCTTCCTAAATGCTTTATGAATTTCCCTCATTTCACTACCTTTAACTAATACAAGGTTAGGCCCTAATTAATATTCCTTCATGTGGGCTATTACCTCGGCTTCTGTCACATCTATCTTAACTCTACTCTTCATACCACAACTAGGGATATTTAGTTAAACCCTCCAGTAGAGCAAAACTAAATCAAGTGCTATTTTGAGGCTCATTCACAAACTCCCAGGCTCAGGATGGATGGGGTAGTTCTACTTACTGTAGCCAAAGAGGACAGAGCTGAATGAATAATGAGTTGGCATTAGACCTTGGTAACCTCTGAGGCAGAACATCTTGTACTACTATGACCACTGGTTAGGACTAATTGATGATTATCACAACTTTAAACAAACAATTCCATCCAGAGCTCAGATTCTTTAGGAATGTAGGTTTGGGTCATATCAACAGTATAAGAACTCTACTTTGACTTGATGAAGTACTAATCAAGGGCAAAGAGGAACACGAAGTGTCAATGGAGAAAGTAAGTCTTAAAGAATATAGTCCCATTGCCAAGTGCAGAAATTATGAATGTAGCCTTTATTTTTATTTTCCTTTTCTTTTTTAAAATGATACTTTGTCATTAGCTTTTCTTCTATCCTATCTTTTTCTAACCATTGTATACAGAGGATACTAGTGATACTTATACTTACAATTTAATCCCTTGGTTATAGCATTTTTTTTTTTTTTTTTGGTTGTCAAATGATCCTCTATTGAAATACTTTCCTTTGTAGGGCAGAACATATTTACAGTTGTCTACAGAAAAACAAGACATTCGTCTGGAAGTATGGGTAGGTAAGTGTGTGTCTAATCTGTGTATTCAAGAATAGAACATATACACTGATCAATTATACATGGCCTATCTCATAACATTTTCCTCTTCTCTAGTATATACCACTGAAATGAGTCTTCCAGCGGCCTTATCTATAAAGGTATGATCTTGTTTCCCTATCAGAATCAATTAGTTGAGGGGCAAACACATGACTCAGAATGAGCCAATCAGATTCTTTCTCCACAGACTTTGGAACTGAGAGAAACAAAAGTTGAGGGTAGATGATTCACATTCACATCTGCAAAGCAGTTATAATTTCTGTTGTTGAGGATTGTGGAGTCCTTCTAGTCCCTGACAGTCCAAAGTCCTGTTCCTTAAATACTGAGATATCATAGTTTATTTTGAAAATATCCTTTGTTTTGGCTCAAATCAGTTTTAGCCAGTATCTTTTACTTACAACAAATAGAAACTTAACTACTATATAAGTGTGTGTGTGTATTTTAAGACTTTATATATGTACGTATGTATCTGTGTGTGAGAAAGAGAGAGATGGAGAAAGAGAATCTTAAGCAGACTCCACACCCAGCTGAGCTCAACTCAGAGCTCAATCTCATGACCCTGAGATCATGACCTGAGCTGAAATCAAGAGTTCAAGGCTTAACCCAGTGAGTCACCCAGGCACCCCTTAACTACTATATTATACTTGCTGTTACAGAAATATCATTTGCCCAGTCTTCAGGCTGAAAAGGTTGAGTCAGTTTTGATGTTTGACTTTGACTCTCATCTTTATTCCATTTACTTTGTCTTCTTTCTACTTTATACCACTCTTAACCTTTCTCCTAGCTTCCTGACTAGCCATCTTGTTTCCAGACTAATTTTCCAAAATCATAGCTCTGATATCACTTCAAAAATTTTCAAAAGTTCTTTAGGCTTACCTAGTAAAGGATGAGCTTCCAGAATGTACATATTCTAGGCTCCCTACAAAATACTCCTTACCAAACTTTACAGCCTTACCTTGAAACACTGGACAGCCCATTTTTCAGTATGTCTAGGCTCTAGTGAATCCCATATACTTCTTTGTCTCTGCCTCTGCCTAAAATGCATTCTCTCCCGTAGTCTCCTCACAAAACTATTTGTATCTTTTAAAGCTCATCAAAATGTTAATTCTTCCATGAAGGCTTTTTTGATCTTCCCCCACTGGATGTGTTCTCTATTTCTTTTAAAGTTTCATTGCATTTATTTCCCTTTCTGGACATCCTACATTGCTCTCATAATACTCTTCACCATTTTTGTTGAAACTTTTGTGATCTTTTTCTTCAGTAAGGGTTACTTTCATCTGGAAGCCTCTAAAGGCAAGTTGAATTTTTCCTCCTGTTCCATATGAACTGACTTCTCCCTAGCCCTGCAGCACAATGCTCATCCTAAGACTTTCCATTATTACTCTTTCTTGTCTTCCCATTTCTTGAGTTATTCTTTTGTTTAGCTGGCATGCAACCTTAAGTAACTTTGTAAAAACAAGTACATGTTGAGTCTCTTCAGGAATATTATAAAGTGCCTTTATTCAATCTTCACATTTCTGAAGTTTGGTCTGGCATATAATGCTAAGTTATAAATCATTTTCCTCAAGGTTTTGAAAGAAATCTTCCATTGTCAGTACATTTGTCTTCTCCCACCATTCCCTCCTCCACCCCACTCCCATTTACTGGAAACATTCAAAACCATTCTAAAGGAACAATGAATAGCCAAGGAAATCAGGATTTAAAGGCATAGGTTTTGGAGTCACACTTGGGTTTAAATATTGATTTCACTAGATGTTAGCTGTGAGATCTTGAAAAAGTTACTTTAAGCTATAGTTTTCTCTTCTGTAAAATGAGTATACTAATTTTGTACCTCAGAGGGCTGTTGTATTAAAATAACTTATGTAAAGTACTTACTATTACGTCTAACATATAGTAAGTACTCAAAATTTTGGCAAACATTCCTAACATTAATATAATGAAGACCAATAAAGAATCTACCATATTTTCCCCAACAAAAATGATTTATAACCCAATTTAAGTAGTATAAGTCCCTGTGAGTGGTCTATGAGGCTTGTATCTCATGTATCCTTATCAGCTTCCACAGGTGAATATGCCCCCTTTCTGGCTGTAACTTGTCTCTAATTCCTGAAGTTCCAGTTCTTCTGGATCATTTTCCAGAATATAAGTGAAGCTGGTAAGGGAAGCTCTGATGTGAGAGGACTATCAGGAAAGCAATCCTAATGTTTAGCATCCAGTCATTTAACATCCAGTGGAAACTGAAGGAGAATGATACTGTTAAACAGCAAGCCAATATGAAGAGACGTGGAAGGGAAGTTTCATGGGTTTAAGACATACTTGTGCATAGCCAAGTTTTGCAAATAGTCAAATCCTAGAGATAGACTTTGTGTGTATTTAGTCAGGAAAGTAATGAAGTTTTCCATTGCTTCTGCTGACTGGTGGAAGCACTGATGAGTTGATAGGAAAGAACATTCTTGCCAGCACCTCAAAGAATCACTATGCACTGCAGTGCATTTTTGTTAATGTCATCATGATACTTAGCATCTAAAATACTGATTATCTAATCCTTTCAAAACCAGTACAGGTAAGTCTTATTCATATTCCAGTGAGAAAACCAAAATTATCAGTATAGTTTTGGAACATAAAAAAAGAAAAACAGTGACATACTACTACTAATTATATACATACATCACAGTTTATCAAATACACAATGAGTCTCAAGTACCTAGGCAACTTCGTGCTTAGGAATCAGTAAACCAGCTAGAAACCAAAGGAGAGTAAAAGGAAAGCTAACACAGAGGGTTCAGGACATCCTTCGAGCCAAGAACATTGTATGAAAAACTATATAAAAATGAAGCTCACAGGCAAGGACACCAAATAAGGCCATAGTGATTGAGTACTGCCTAAGTTAAGGGGTGAAATTCACATGGACTCCCCCTGCCTCCCCAGGGCTATGCATTGCTGTGTTTCACTGACAGGAATTCATGAATGCCATCAACTTTTGGTAACAAAAGAGTCCTCATCAAATTTTTTAAATTAATAAATTTTTAAATACCCTCCCCCCCCCCCAATGGGTATTTTAAAGCTGTTTCCACAGGCAGAAAGCCAGGAGATGGTAAAAAAGAGCTGAAGATATCTATCTTCAAGCCATTACAACTATTTCTTGCCAAGTTGGGAAGCTACAATTTTCCTTAAAGGTGTATCTAAGTAATGCTTTGACCTTGAAATAGCACCTAAATGGTTGTGGGCTTTGTTTGGTTTTGTTTTGTTTTCTGGAGTGCTACAATTACTCTCTAGCATTATGCTGCAGTAGACTATAAGGATATCATCAATTGTGTTAAATCCGGGTATATCCTATTACTGATGTGGACATAACTCAATGACTCTGCTGCTTCAGAGGTGTTACAAAAGTCCTCAGAGAAGGATTGGGGGATAAAAATGGTGGGCTGCTCTGCTGATTTTCACATGTAACTTATTTTCATAAAACCTACCCTCTGAGTTGAAATGGTAATCTGTGCATCTGCTTTTTAGGTTGAGCATAAAAAGATAATAATATATCTGTGATTCAGGGTATTCTTCTAATTGTACTTTGATCAAGCTTCAGGTTAAAATAATTTGCCAAGATACTCACTTGCTTAAGGTTTTAATTCTTCAAAATTACAGGTAGAGTTTTTTAAAAGTTATGTTCCTTTTTTAATTTCATAAGTTATGTTTTCTGCATTATTTAGTTGAACAATCTAAGAGGAACAGATGAATGGGAAAGCAACATGAACTTAAATTCTTTGATGCACACAGCATAAAAGGTTTACAGTTATATCTTCATTGTATTTCTATATTTACAAATAAATATAAACATTAACCAGTTCTCAAAATGTTTGGTTAGGGACTACCCTTCCTCACAGAAAGTATGCAAGTAATAAAGGCAATGAAGTCGGTATTTTTAATACTTAACAATGATAAATCATTTTTTCAGACAGGAAAGCTATTGCTATGTTCTATTATTGTGTTTTATATTTTCATGGTATGCAGGCAGATTTAAACCCGATGTCATGGGCATCCCATAATGACCACACTATACAAAAATTGAAATTCTCATAGCATTAAGTTATGTTTTTATTCTTTAATCTCATCTTCTAGTTTTATTTACCAGAGGAGATTGTATCTGGAAAGCTATTTAAAACTATAAATCTGTCAACAGTTGCTTTTACAGGAATGACATGGGAAAAAAGAAAGGATAGCAATTAGAGGGACAAAGGATGTATTACAAGGAACACTGGACATACAGGACTTCCCACCCCAAATACAGTGCTATTTGGATGTTCTATGTTTGCCTTAGTTCATGCTTACAAGGGAAAATAAATATGAATTACTAATTTCAAATTAAAAAATGTACGGAATATAAAAATTGGAGGTTCTAAATTTTATTTGAAACTGAGGCAAAGCCATTTTATTAAAAAGAAGACTGGGGCAGCCCTGGTAGCTCAGCGGTTTAGCGCCGCCTTCAGCCCAGGCAGGGTGGGATCCTGGAGACCCGGGATCAAGTCCCATGTCAGGCTCCCTGCATGGAGCCTGCTTCTCCCTCTGCCTGTGTCTCTGCCTCTCTCTCTCTCTCTATGTCTCTCATGCATAAATAAATAAAATCTTTAAAAAAAAATAACACAGAAACTTAAAAAAAATTAAAAAAATAAAAAGAAGACTGATAGGTGCACACTTTTCAAGATGGAATTTTGGTGGTATTTCACATACACAAAGACACACAATCTCATTATGTAAGCAATGCCACATGAGTGTTCTGATTCTTGAGTCCATAAAACTCACAGGTGCTCAGGCTATAATTCTGAGAAATAACAGTGAAATAAGTCATGTGTTCAGTAGTTTTAGTTAGAGCAATAGTTTTTAAACTGCTCTACGGAATCTCCAACATGCCCAGAAGTAACAGCACGAATAAAAGGGAAAGGTATGCAGGTGAGATAGGCCCCAGTTTAAGCAGATTCATTCTTATCTTTTTTATATAATAGTCTTTCCACACAACATTTTATATGAAGGAAAATGTATGAAGATATATTTTATAAGTATCTGCAGAGCTGTTCTAGACTCCAGAGGGCAATCTACCAATCCCCTGCTTGTCTGACAGCACGACAGGGGCAGAACAAGGGAGGGGGCTTGGAAGTCTCAGCATGAAGTATATTTCTAGTCATTTAATACTCTGTTTTTAGTTTGACAGTGCCTCCCCCCCAACCCAAGCTCATATGGAACTGGTTGCCTTTATGTCCAGAACCTCTGTAGTTGAACTTTTCTAAAAATATAAAGCTTAAAATAAAATAAAATAAAATAAAATAAAATAAAATAAAATAAAATAAAATATAAAGCTCCAGTTTTCTGTTGAGGATTGTCTCCTGTCTGTGAGGAGCAGGGGAAAGAATCTAGATGTGTACCTCTTCTATGTAAAGACTTGCAACAAAGTCCGTTTTTAGCCCTTCCTCCCTTTTTTCAAAGGTGCCCTATATTCTAATTTCTTGAGTCTTTCTTAAGTTCTTTTGTGGCAATCAGATGCTTCTTATCAGTTTCTCTTGCCTAACGTTTCCAGCATTCTCTAACCTGCTCATTTATTGTCCAGCTTCAAAAATTTAACTTATATTTTCATCTGCTGTCGTCTTCTTTATACTCTTTGTCATTACTGATTTATGTATTTCTTATTCTTTACTTTCATTTTAGTACAGTTCTGAAGGGAACAGATGTAAATCAGGTTACCATTTTTAATAAGAAGTTTTATGAATTTGTTTAAGGATATTCAGTCAGTTTCTACAGGTCGCTCATACATTCAACATACCTATGTCTTAGAAGTCAGCACTCAACATGCAGAGCCACCTGCATGTAGAATCATGCCAGCATTCTGTATCTTGTGGCCTGGACATCAATTTCTGAAGTACTTAATAACATTACTAAGATATGCTTTTCTAAATGCTTGACATTTAAAATTAGTATTTGTCATAAAATACATACGCATATTGAAGGGGAAGTCTCTATGACTCCAAAACACACAGACAATGTAAGACTATTACTAATTTGATGATGTTTCTTACAACTGATGGTATCTTATAATCAAGGATAAGATAGTACCCATCTGAAAGGATAGTTGGAGATACAAATAAACTAATTCTTATAAAATCTTAAGAACAGTGGCAGAGATACTATGTGCTTATATTCTAGTTGCTTTTATTAGTTTTCCCAGCATGCATCTGCATGTAGTACTTTCCCACTCAACTTCTTCTATTCTGTTAAGATAGTTTACTATGTTAACATATCATAAAGTATATAAAATCACCAAACAGTAAAATAATGAGTTGCTGGCTTATTATTTTTTAAAAATATGCATATGTATAAATAGTTGCTGTTTTCAGAAAAAAGTGAGATCAGAGTCAGTATGAAGTTTATAGCATCTGGACCCATGAGGCACTTAATTTTTCATTTGATCATTTATTCTTTTACTTAAAAAAGTCCTAAAGCATCTCTTAAGTGCTTAAGTTCTGGGGATCCGAAGATATGCTACAGATCCTCTCTTTGGGAAGCTTATAATTCAGCAGTTGCAGATGACTATGGGCAGGGTGTTGAGTGGCCCATGCAACAGAAGTTGTGCAGTTCTTAATGGCTGATTTAGTTATAATGATTCTGGGGACATTTTACAATATACTGAAAGTATCATATTTCTATAAAACAGGGGGATTTGACTTCAGTTTGGAGCCCATGGAAGAAGGAATTCTTTGTCAAAACATATGTAAACACCTTTCCTTTTACCATGAATCCAGATGGTCTGATGACGGGATGAGGCCACCAAAGAGAGCACAGATACGGACACAAGGTTTCAGTCAGAAGAGCCAGAGCTAATACAGTATCATACAGGCATAACCAGCATTTTGATGTATAAATTGGAGAAATAAAACCTTTTTCTGAAACTAATATTTTAAGGGCTCTGTTCTTTTTTTTTTTTTTTTTTTAAGGGCTCTGTTCTTAAAGGCTACATTGAGGAAGCACACATTCTAGGACTTTGCAATAACAGCCCTGAAATAAGAAAATGACTTGTGGACACAGTGTGAGATAATAGCACCAAGATGTGGTTGAGATATGAAAGTGAACCAGAATATTTCCCCTAGTCATCCTGTAGGAATGAGAAACCATCAGAAACTATTACAAGGCAGCAGATATGCCAGTAAAATCTACACTGTGTATGTTAAGATATTTTCAACAACTTTTCCCATCATCACCAAGTGTTAAATTGAGGAACCCATGTTGACTTAGTTACCAAAAAAAAAACAACAAACAAACAAACAAAACAAAACAAAACAAAAAAAAAACCGGCCTAGGTGGATCTTAAGTCTTTAGCCAAGTTTTCAAAACCTATCCTTACACAAAAATACACAAAAATCAACTTGAAATAGATTAAACACTTGAACATAAGACCTGAAACTACAGAATCCCTAGAAGAAAACATAGGGAGTAAGCTTCTTGACATTGGTTTTGGCGATGATATTTTAGATTTGACACCAAAGGTGAACAAAAGCAAAAATAACAGCTGGGACTACATCAAACTAGAAAACCACTGCATAGCAGGGAAAAACATCAAACAATGAAACAGCAATCCATGGAATAGGGGAAGATATTTGCAAGCCATATCTGCAAAAAGGGGTTAATATCCAAAATATACATAATATATAACTCAAGAGCAAAAAAACAAATAACCTAATTTAAAAATTGGGCAAAGGACCCGAACAGACATTTTTCCAAAGAATACATACAAATGGCCAACAGGTAAATGAAAAGGTAGTCAACCTCACTAATCAGGGGAATGCAAACCAAACCACAATAAGACATCATGTCACACAGAACAGCTATTATCAAAAATATAAGAAATAGCAAATGCAGGTAGAGATGTTGGGAACCCCTATGTATTGCTGGTGAGAATGTCAACTGGTACAAGCATTATGGAAAATAGCAAGGAAGTTCCTCAAAAAATTAAAAAGAGAACTATCATATGATTCAGGAATCCCACTTCTGGGTATATATCCAAAGACAATGAAAGCATTATCTTTAATAGCATATCTTGAACATGTACTCTCATGTTCTCTGCAGTATTAATTATGATGGTGAAGTTACAAAAACAACCTAAGTGTCCATCAACAGATGGATGGATAAATATAATGTGGAGTGTGTATGTGCATACACACACACACACACATACACACACACATATACAGACAATGGAGTATTATACAACCTTAAAAAAGGGAAATCCCAAGGGTGGCTGGGTGGTTTAGTCAGTTAAGTGTCTGCTTCAGCTCAGGTCATTATCCCAGGGCCCTGGGATGGAGCCCCACATGAGGCTCCCTGCTCAGTGCAGAGCCTGCTTCCCCCCTTCCTCTGCTGTTCCCTCTGCTTGTACTCTCTCTAATAAAATCTTAAAAAAAAAAAAAAGAAAAAAAAGAAAAAGGATCCTGCTATTTGCAACAACATGGATGAACATGGAGGGCATTCTGCTAAGTAAAATACACCAAAGACAAATATTGTATGGTATCATTTACATGTGGAGTCTAAATAAATATAAATAGATTAAAGGTTAAGTTGAACACAGAGAATATAGAAGAGTGGTTTCCAGGGGATGGAGAGTTGGGGAAATAGAAAGAAGTTAGAAAAAGGGTACAGGGCAGCCTGGGTGGCTCAGCAGATTAGCGCCGCCTTCAGTCCAAGGTGTGATCCTGGAGACCTGGGATCAAGTCCCATATTGGGCTTCCTGCGTGGAGCCTGCTTCTCCCTCTGCCTGTGTCTCTGCCTCTCTCTCTCTCTCTCTCTGTCTGTCTCTCATGAATAAATAAATAAAATCTTTTTTTTTAAAAAAGGGTACAAACTTTCAGTTAATAAGATTAATAAAGGGTCTGAGAACCTAATGTATACCATGATGACTAGAGTAGATAACACTATTGCATAACTGAAATTTGCTAAGAGAGTAGAAGCTAAGTTTTCTCACATATACAGCTCACATATGTGAGGTTATGGATGTGATAATTAACTTGAAGGAGGTGGTCTCTTTTCACAAACCATCATTTGTTTTTTTTTTAATATTGTATTTATTTATTAATTTATTCATGAGAGACACAGAGAGAGAGAGAGAGAGAGAGAGAGAGAGAGAGAGGCAGACACAGGCAGAGAGAGAAACAGGCTCAATGCAGGGAGCCCAATACAGGACTCGATCCCGGGACTCTAGGATCATGCTCTGAGCCAAAGGCAGGCGCTAAACTGCTAAGCCACCCAGGTGTCCCACACAAACCATCATTTGTATACTTTAAATATAATTTTGTCAATTATACTTCAATAAAGCTGAGGGGAAAAAAAAGGAAAGCAGGAGAAGAAGGGAAGATAAAACAAAGGTGAATGTTTATTGTCTATACTAAACTCTAAATGACAGCTTGTCTGCTATTGCCACTCAAATGTAACTGTGTATTTAGTTCTTCTGCCAAGCTTTCATTCTCTGGAGTTGTTGTAACATTCAGGGCATGACCTATTCATTCTATGGTCATTTTTAGCAGTATAATAAAAGGCACAAGTTTACTCTGATTCCCATAAGGTAACTTTGTTAATTCTGGGGAACCTGCATGATATGGAATATAATTTTGTTTCTGCTAGGTTTGAAGTTTTAATTTTTAACAGTTGCTTATGATCTATGTATACAGGTGGACATAAACATACATGCATCATATGCTGTGGTAATAGGACACTCCACAAAATATAGGTAAAGCTATGTCCATGTAACAAGAAAAAAAATTACCTTAGATTGTTCAGTATTACTTTACATAGGATTTTGTTAAGGTCTTTTTTTTTTTTTAAATTGTGTCACCAAAAAGAGATAACTGAATAAAGGGATACACTGATACTCATTTGGAAACAGAAATCTTCAGATTAACTGCAATATTTGACTTTGCCTGAAACAATGTAAAAAAAAGCAATTTTTATTTTCATACTAATTCACTTCTTTAAATAAAATGACTCTTTCAGATATTTGTCTTTATAAATCCTTTCTTCCTTAAGAGTATAGTCTTAACTACTGTTCATTTGTCTAATTTCATTCCTTTTTAATCTTATATTAATTAAAGAATTCATCTATAGAAAAATTTTACCAACAAGTGTCGAAAAAGAGTGCATCAGTTATTGAAACAGGTAGAGAAAACGAACCAACCACACACCCTATCACTCTGGGTCTCCTTGGTTATTCTCAGCAGCCTTCAGTTCCTCTGTTGCTTTTTCCTTCCCAGCCCCAGGTATTTTCCCAATAATGATGCTGTCAGCTTGGGAAATACTTCTGGGGACAAAAATAGGTTTTGGTGGGCTCAGTATAAATTAATTAGGAAGAAGAGCAGAATTTCATATTGAGAGATAGGAAGATCTAAAGATGGACACTATCTTCAAAGTCTGAAAAGCATGTCTGAAGTTCTAAACTTTCCTCACAAACTATAAAGTTTTATGACTTTGGAATTTTTCATCATTGATAATTTATGAATCTTTCCTAGAATTTTTTTTAAGACTTAGCTTACTTGAAAGATTCAGAATTAAAAATACACATTGTTTGAAGAAGAGCAATACAAACTCTTATTAAGACACTAGCCCGGGAAAGGAGAAGAGTATTGTTGATACAAATCTGCCCTTCCTTTACTGAGACAGTAACCTAGGGTTCCTTAGGAGGGACAGTTATTTTGTTCTTCATGGATGCATGCATCGGTAAATGACCCACTGCATATAATTCCTAAATGAACTTGAGTTCTAATCACAAAAATATTAAGAATGTAGTTCTAGCTAGAATAAAATAAAGAACAAGGTGGGGGCAGGCTGGGTGGCTCAGCGGTTTAGCACTGCCTTCAGCCCAGGGCATGATACTGGAGACCTGGGATCGAGTCTCACGTCGGGCTCCCTACTTCTCCCTTTGCCTGCGTCTCTGCCTCTCTCTCTCTCTCTCTTTCTGTCTCTCATGAATAAATAAAATCTTTAAAACAAACAAAAAGAATAAGGGGGGGTGCAAGGTGGGGCATGAAAACATTAGGCCAAAAGAATCCCAATATTTTAGGGCAGTATTTTTGTGTAACCTGGATGCCATTTAGTAATGGTTCCTCAGTTTTTAAATCTGCCTTCCCTCTGTTTTCTGTATAGAGGCAAGCAGGAAAGAACCTTAGTCTAAAAATATTAAGCTTTGAGCTTTTCTAATATGCACAGAATTACCAAAGAATGATCATGTATTGCTGCCCTGTACCTACTGGGATAATACCAAATAGGTATATGTCTAAGAAACATGTCAGCAAATTATCATTCAAAAATCCTGGGATGCCTGAGTCGGTTAAGCAGCCAACCCTTGATCTCAGCTTATGTCTCAATCTGAAGGTTGTGAGTTCAAGCCCTGCACTGAGCTCCACACTAGGCAATGAAGCCTACTTTACATCAATCAATCAATCAATCAATCGATCAACCATCAGTTATCTTTTGAAGATTTAAAAATAGAAAATACTGTAAGTGAAAAAAATTAGTTGCTTTAAATTCCTGGCTTACCATTTTATAATGTGGGAATATTTGTGTTTTTCTCTAGACAGGTTCCCCTAACATTAGCTGTAATACTGTTTAAAAATAATAGGTAGTATTAATAATAATAGGTAATAATAGGTAGTAAAAATAATAATAATACTGTTTAAAAATAATATGATAAAGTACGAGTCATAAATATAAGTAAAGACAGAAAGGCTCTCAGGAATTATTTCTTTCAATATAAAGAGATAGAGATACAAAGAAATTAAGACCTGTCTGAGGTAAAAAAGTGACTTAGCAGCAGAACTTAGAGAATGAGACTCCATTAAATCGGTGCCAATATGTGATGTGACAAGGTTTCTGAATCAGAGAAAACTTTAAAAATGTAAAAACTTCTTTCTAGAAAGTAATTCTTCATTTAAAATGTCCTTCCCCTCATCTATCACCTCCTAGTACAGTTCTCCTGTGTTTTAAAACACGGCTATATAGTACTGCCATTGTGTAGTGTGTGATCTACATATAAAATACTGCATGTGTCCAAGTTAAAACTGCTCCTGTTGGGTAGGGAGTCCCAGTTTCTGAGGAGAATGCTTTTCTATTCATACAGGCAGCATATCTGATTCAAATACAGTAGCATAATGTTCAAAGAAAAGAGAATGGTTTTCTTCATGGTTAACAGTTCTTTGAGGGAATAATTCTTCCTTGCCATTAAAAGTTATAAATCACAACAATTATAAAATGAGGACAAAAATAAACTATTGAGCAAATATGGTGCTTTTTATCTATAAACATTTACAAAGCATAAATGGATTCCAAGTATATCTTTTCCTAGAAATAATACATTTAACACTGTTAAATATATCTTGAAAGGAAAAAATTGATAATTTATTGAAATTAAAAATTTCTGCTCTACAAAAGACACTGTAGTGAAAAAATAAGCCACAAACTAGGAGAAAATTTTTAGAAAACACAAAGGTAATAAAGAAGTGATATCTAAAAAATACAGAGAATTCTTAAAATTCAAATGAGAAAACAAATGACCGGGTTAAAAAATGGGCAAAAGATGTGAATAGACAGCTTACCAAAGACATATAGATAGCAAATAACCATGTGAAAATATGCTAAACATATGTCATTAGGGAATTGCAAATTAACAATGAGATACTACTACACATGTATTAGAATGGCTCTGATCTAAAACACTGACATCATCAAATTCTGGTAAGGATATGCAGCAATAAGAACTGTTGATGGAGATGCAAAATGGCACAGCCACATTGGAAGACAGTTTGTCAATTTCTCATGAAAGTAAACATATTCTTACCATATGATCCAGCAATCACACTGCTAAGTATTTACCCCAAAGAGTTAAAATCTTGGTTCATAAGAAAACTTTCATGTAATGGTTATAGCAGCTTTTATCACTCAAACTTGTTAAGCAACCAAGATGTTCTTCAGTAGGTGAGTGGAGAAACTACGGCACATGCAGACAATGAAATACTGTTCAATAGTAAAAAGAAATGAGGTATCAAGCCACAGAAAGACACAAAGGAAACTTAAATGCATATTTTTATGTGAAAGAAGATGCCAACAATATTTCATTGTGGAAAAGGGTAAACAATTGTGGAAAAGGGAGACAGTAAAAAGATCAGAGGTTTGGGATGAGGGAGGTAGGGATAAATAGGTTAAGCACAGGGGATTTTTAGCACAGTGAAATTATTCTATATAATACAGTAATGGTGTATCCAAATGTCATTATCATTATACCTTCGTCAAATCCATAGAAAGTACACCAAGAGTGAACTCTAATGTAAACTATGAACTTTAATCATAATTTATCAATATTTGCTCAACAATTTTAACAAACATAACACAATAATGAAAGATATTAATAAGAGGGGAAACTGGGAGGAGGAGATGAGAGGGTAAATGAGAACTCTGCATCTTCTGCTTACTTTTCTATAAGCCTAAAACTGTTCAAAACTAAAATTTATTAATAAGAAATATACACATAATTAAAAGTGACATTTAAGAGATAATTCTAGCTACAAAAATATATCTTATTGTAAGATAAGAGAAATACTCTCAATTTTCCTAGTGAGATAAATGTTTGGAGATGAGATTCCCTTATGTAACTTTCCAGTCATAAAAATGCATCACTGAAATAGGAAAAAAAACTTGGTCCTTTGATAATAGAAAATATTACTTTTCAAATTTTGTACACAAATAGTAGATAAATATGGTGTTAAGTATGTATATCCTAGTTTTAGAGGTCATGCTTATGGACTGGTGATGAAATACATGTAAATATTTTTCTTTGGAAGTTCTTTAGTTGGTGACTTCTATACCTAATACATTTTCAAAAATTTTATATAAAAATGTCTAATAAAAGTTTCTTACAAAGGGCAGAAATTGGTTACTTTTTTATTCTTTATCTCACTTATCTTTTTTGGTGCCTGTGTAGTAAACTCAATTTTCTGTATTTGTAACTATGAATTTCCTCTTACATTGGGGCCTTCAAGCCAAAATTCCTTCCTTCCTCCCTGCCCCCTTTTTTCCCTCCTTTCCTTCCTTCCTTCTCTTTCTTTCTTAAAAGTAATCTCCACCCTAAACACAGGCTTGAATCCATGACCCTGAGATTAAGAGTGGATGCTCCACTGACTAAACCAGCCAAGTACCCCAACCAAAATTCTTTTAGGAACAAATCCTAAATTAGTCATTAATTTCAGCCTGAATTGTTTTGATAGGCAGTTCCTAGTTTACCAAAAATTTATTGTAAATTACCTTTTTTATCTTATAGATTAAAATTAAATTAAATTAAACTAAAATTGAGTTCCTTCAACTGAAGTCTAGGTGAGAGGCTCTAGGATCCTTTCCCTTCTGTTCTTCTATTCTAGATCTGAGACAACTCCAAAGAACCCTAATGTTTTCAGAGATAAAATTTTAAACTATCCTCTAAACTATATGGATTTCCCAATTATAAGATCACTTACTACTACCATTACCTACCTTTTAGCTTCCACCCCTAAGTCCATGCTAATAAAGCTCAGTAAAATGTAATAGCAGTGTTTAAGATGAGGTTAGACTAATACCAGAGTCAGTAAAACGTATTGTGCAATTTGATTATAACCATGTGAAAATGTAATTGCATACAATAGAAAAGATTAGAAGTCCTTTTAACAAATTGTAAATACTTTTATTTATGTTCATTGGGTGCTTTTTAATGTAAAAATTGTTGGTGTAGAATAAATCTTTTTTACAAGGAAACTTGAGCCCTTGAAGTACCTTGAAAGTCAGCGAAGAGGGAAGGTAAAAGTTAAGAGTTTAAGAAAGCTACAGGAAGCAGACTGGAATACTCTGGAGTTCTCTTTTATTCATTTATTTTTATACAACCTGAAAACTGACCAGGTAGAAATTTATTTGGGAGAGTAAAATCTTTTAAAATGCATATGTCCCTGAAGTCATACTGATTATTTGGCTTTTATTGTGATTTGATTCAATCAGATTGTTTTCTGAGAGTTGATTGGGACTCTCAAAGCACTCAGAAAAGTAGGTCTAGAGGATACTGGGTGTAGGGCAGGAAACTTGGAAGATAAACAGTGAAAAGTGAAAACAAACTTTGTCTAATCTAATCATGCCTAAAAAAGAAAACAAAATCCCCTTTTTTTCCTGTTGGTTGACTTTAATAATGCAGGTTCTCCTAATTCCAGGAGCTTCAGCTTATGTTTACTCCTTTTGGATTACTTATACTAGGGATGTAATCCATTTCAGGGGACAGGCATGGGAAACTACCCATCATAGAAGCACTGCTTCTAGAAATAAGTGTATTCTAAATTCTGAAAAGGTAACTTATGGCCAATTTTTGTAAACTAGGAATTGCCTATATAGACAATGTAGGGTGAAATAAGTCAATAGAAATCATCTTTATCAGTTACAAAAAAAAAAAAAAAGAACTTCCAAATATAACATGACCAGTGCTATAGTGACATGAACTATAACTGACTCTTAGTCGGCTCCAGCTGCCATAACAAAACACCAAAGACTGGGTGGCTGAAGCAATAGAAATTTATCTGCTATAACTTCTCGAGGCTAGAAGTCTGAGATCAGATGCCCACACAGTCAACTCCTGGTGAAGCACTCTTCCTATCTTGCAGGCAGCCACCTTCTCATTGTATCTTCACATGACCTTTCTTCCGTGAGAGCAGGAGGTCTTATTAGGGTCCCACACTTACTAACTTACTTAGCTCTAATTACCTTCTTATAGGCTCTATCTCTAAATATAATCACATTGGGGGGTAAGCCTTCAACATATGAATTTTGTGGAGACAGAATTCAGCCCATAGTAGACTACTTAAAAATTATAAGCAATTACCATTTTTTTTTTTAAAAGAAAACTTGAAACTTATTAGGCACTGAGATCTCCTCTCCACCCCCAGCCTGTGGCTTTCTTTGTGAAGTACATAAAATGGGAGCATATTCTCTTTTGCTTTAGTCTACATTTTGTCTATTATATGACTATAAACATGAATTGTATACATTGATCACCTAAAGTACTGGCTGTCAAAGAAGAAAACCTACAACCTTCATGGATGGCTAGCCTTTAGAGCGTGATCAGTTTATATATAGGGCTGTATTTAACACAGCTTTACAGATGAAGGTGATTTAGGCAGTAAGTCAGCAGATTTTACCTATAAAGTTATGTTTAGGCTCTTAGAGGTCCTTAGGATACATCATTATTGGAATAGCAAAAATAAAAGTTCAAAATAATACAGAATATAGTTATATACTATTTTATCCTGCAAGATATTATTACGGAAAAAAAATTATTATAATGGGGTCTTTTGGTACTAATTGCAATAAACCACTTGGGATAGAATCCAAGTCAAACTGACATTAAACCAAATTTTATACTAAGCTAGATCACATTAAAGTTGAACTTCAGTGTGTTTTAATTTTTACAGAATTTATACTGTATAATATCAATCAAGTCTTGTCCTTGAGTTATTATGTCCTTAAAATTCAATTATTGATTTCTAGTTTTATATACAAGTACAAAATGAATGAAAAATATTAATGCTAACTGCTTTACATAATAAATGTACTAAAATTTTGTAAATAAATATTTTTGGAAAAAAAAAGCCTAATTTAAAGGCACAGAAAGTATAATCTACCCATGAAAATATCCCATAGGGTTCGAAATTAAAGTGGACCAGACATGGCAGGAATTTTTTGATGTGCTATACAAAGCAGATGCAGAAAATTAACTTCATGAATGAGAAATGAAATCATAGCTTAAATGTTTATTAAACTATAAATGAACCATCAGACCAGCTTTTGTGAACCTGTGCATGTGTGCATATTACATGCCAATTATGATCAACTAGGTTGTATAACAAGAAAGTTCATTTTCTTTTTCTTTTCTTTTTTTTAAAATTTATTTATTTATTTATGATAGACACAGAGAGAGAGAGAGAGAGAGAGAGAGAGGCAGAGACACAGGAGTAGGGAGAAGCAGGCTCCATGCCGGGAACCTGACATGGGACTTGATCCCGGGACTCTAGGATCGCGCCCTGGGCCAAAGGCAGGCGCCAAACTGCTGAGCCACCCAGGGATCCCCCAAAAGTTCATTTTCAATGGACAACTTCTGGATTTATCTCCCTGCCTAATATCCAGTCCTGACACAGGCTTATGGCATACAATAGCAATAACAACAACAACAAAATAAGAAATGCTGGGACTACTGTTTTTATATCTGAGAGTATTTGTGTGACCTTTTATATTTTTAAGGATTCTGGCAAGAAGTTAATGTTAGGCAAACTAAGTACAATTCTTCGTTTTAAATACAAAACTACTCCTTAAGGACTCTTTTGAAGTGAATAAAAATATGCCAAGGGCTACTTTTACTACCACTGAAAGAATGTCTTGCCCTAATGCCAAAAACAGTTTAAGTGATTTTTAAAAATAATTCTGAAGAGAAAGAGAAAACAATTAATTTATTATTTAAAACTCCCATAATGGTAAATGTGGCATGTGCATTATGTCTAATGTCTTGAATAAGGAAACCTTCCTACAAATACAAAAAAGCAAAATCCATTTTCCATATTTTAATAGCAAAAAAGAGAGTTAACTACTGTTAAAGGACACCAGCAATAATATTTGAAGGTTAAAAACAGATGAAACAAAAAAAGAGAGTTCTGAAAGTCTTAATAATAATTCTTTCTACTTTTCTTTCTGGCTTAAGGTTAGATTTTGTTTTTAAATTTCCAAAACATAGTGAAGGTTATATTTAAGAACAACTTAATGATTGCACTACAATTCTGAACAACCATTTGATAGAGTTTTAGCAACATTTTTATAGAATGACGCCTTTGAGAATTTAGAATTACTGTCATTTGGGGATGAAGAACAAGAACATCCCTCTGTCACCATCAGACGCCTAATGACATATAGTGCTTTTGTCTTTAGTGTTAGATTTCTGAGCCTTACCTAAATACCTGGGTTTAATTCTAACCTAAATGAAAGGGCACAGTAATTGGGTATGCTTATTTCCTAAGTAATTATTCTAGGGGCGCCTGGGTGGCGCAGTCGGTTAAGCACCCGTCTTTTGGTTTTGGTTTGGGTCGTGATCTCATGGTCATGGGATTGAGCCCCTCATTGGGCTCTGAACTCAGCCCAGAGTCTGTGTGGGATTCTCTCTCTCTCTCTGCCCTTCTACTCATGCTCTCTCCACCTCCTCTCTCTGAAATAAATCTTAAAAAAAAAAGGAAGAAAAAAAGAAAAATCCGTCAATTTTCTAAAGTTGCTAGGTTCACTTCTTTTAACCAACAAAACTTATGCTAAAGCAAGTTAGAATTAAGTTATATACTAGTATTACCCTGAAGAATATGCTGATATAGGGATATTATGTTAACAGTTTATAAGGAAACACCAGCTTTACACACTTGAGAGTAAAAAATAGTTTATACCTTTAACAGGAAAAAAAAATAAAAATAGGGATTACAAATGTTTATCAATATAAACTAGCTGAAATAAATACAGCATGTAACTATGAAATTCAGTTTGGCTTTAAAGAACATACTATTAAGACTAAAAAAATGAATACACATGAAACACTGTATTCATAAAATCTAAGCCAACTGTGGATATTTTCATATTAAAGACCAATTATTAAATAGACTGAATTTGATGATTATAAAAAATATAACAAAAATGACTTATTGAGCACTTGCTATGTACTTACAAGGATGAGTCCCTTATGGTAATTGCTTCATCTAATCTGAAACAGATCTATGAAGTAGAGAATCTTATTAACCTTATTTACATATAAAGAAACTGATCACATGGTAAGAAATGGGTAAACTAGGCATTTGGATTTAGATCTTTCTCATTCCATAATCCATTTGCTTAATTATAATGCAGTTTTGTATGTAAAAAAAATATTCTTTTTAACTTTTTTTTTTTAAGATTGATTTATTCATTAGAGAGACAGACTGAGAGAGAGGTAGACACAGGCAGAGGGAGTAGCAGGCTTCTCACAGGGAGCCCAATGTGGGACCCGATCCCACACCCGGGATCACAACCTGAGCCAAAGGCAGGCGCCCAACCGTTGAGCCACCCAGGCGTCCCTAACATTTTTTTTTTTTTTAAGAGGAGAGAAAGAGAGAGGAGGGGAAGAGGGACAGACAATCTTAAGCAGGCTCCATGCCCCGTGAAGAGCCAGAAGTAGGGCTCAATCACACAACCCAGAGATCATGAACTGAGCTGAAATCAAGGCTGGATGCCTAACCCAAATGAGTCACCTGGGTACCTGGTAAAAAATATTCTTAAAAGAATAAACAGTTTTTACATATATTTGTGGCATTCTTTTCATATACGGATCAATTAGAATTATTAGAGAAATTAGTCTTCCGGGGTACCTGCGTGGCTCAGTCAGTTAAGCATCTGCTTTCAGCTCAGGTCATGATTCTGGGATACTGGGATCATCCAGCCCAGGGTTGGAGTCTGCTTCTCCCTTTGCTCTTCCCCTTGCTTGTTCTCTCTCTTTCTCTCAAATAAATAAATAAAATCTTTAAAAAAATATTAGCCTTCTATTACCTTCAAATAACCAAACAAAAATATCCAACTCTACCAGAATTAATAGCATGCTTTACACATCTTTTTAAAATTGTGTTCCTCTCAAGTTAGTAGGACCCCTACATTTTATAACTCTTTTGAAGATGAAGAAACACAGATTAAATGTGCAAAAATTCTAGGGAACCAGCATGTGTCAATAGAGACTGTGAATCTGGAAGGAGAAACAAGGCAGAATGTTGTAATGCTTAAATCAGCATTACCACTAGCCTGAGTAATTCTTCATAGATATGGATTAGCCTGGAACCCAGGTTTGGGGACTAGATTATTAGGTCTTGACTAATTTGTTGCCTTGATACACTGCTTCCTTATAAAGGGTTTCAGTACTCGGTTATAAAATACTCTATTAAGTTTGTTGCTAGCCAGCCTCTCATTCAATGTCCATTTCCTTTCTGACTAATGCTTCTTGTAAGCTAACAGCAGCTTTAAACATCTGGTAAGGGGTCAGTAATACAGGTATCACAACACAAGGTGTTCTGGAAAATGATTTGCTTTGGTGTAAACATCCTAACTAAAGTAGCCTTCAGGTAAGTTGAATTAAGATTCTTTGTATTGCCAGTTTGAGTAGCAGCTGAAGTTTGGAAATACAGAGAATGTTTACATCTCCATATGTTGGAAGTTTTAAAAACTGTACATTAAAATGAACATGATAATCTCGTAACTTTCACTTACTTTCCTAACAAAGAGTTTAGGGAAAAAGACTGGTGGCTTATTTCTATTTTACAACACTTTTTATCATAATGCCTCCAGAATCACAGGTATTAAACTTGACTGTTTGTAAGGAAGTTGAAAAGCAGAGAAACCAAAGTTCTCAGAAAAAAAAAAAAAATTACTGGGAATCTCTGAGCAGGTAAAACTTCCATTTCCACTCAGTAGAAAATTGTGAAAATTTGCTAAGGAGAATCTTTATTAAAATCTGAATTCTATGCACTGTCAGTCTTCTAATCCTATTTTTCTGGTGCTACAATCAGGATCGCTAGGTCACAGTTGCAAGTAATATAGAGACAGTGAATGAGACCCTAAAATCCCAGGTTTCTAGAAACACAATAAAGGAAACAAAACCATGTTATGTATTTATGGACTTTAGGGAAGTCCATCCCTAAGAGATTCCTTATACAATAAATTTAATCTATGATAGGTATATAACCACATAGATTTTCAAAACTAGAAAGGATCACAGAGACCATATTTCCACTTCCTCTGTTAAAATATGAAAACTGGGTTCTAGAGATGATAACTGATTTGACTCAACCAATACTGTAATACATGGCCAAGGTAGAATGAAAGTTCAAGTCTTGGCTTTTACAAAACTTCTTGACTTAGTATGTAGATTGTAAAATTGTGGGCACAGGGGAAGGGAAGGGGTCGTGGCCTGGCTTGAAGTTACAGCCTAAATATCTGCTTTCAGTATATGCTGACTTTTGCTCTGAAGGTTCTATCACAATTCATTTGCAACAGGGTAGCCACATTTTAGCAACTGAAAAGAGCTGTGGAGATTAAATTTGTAAAATGTACTTTGAAGCACATGTTGGCCCTAGGACCTTATATATTCAATGTTATATGTGATAAGATGGCTCAGAGGGCATGATGAACCTGACTTTCAACATTTCAGTCATTTATACCAGGTGCTGCACCTCACAGCTGGTTTTAATATTGCACAAAAGATATCTTTTTTTGTTGTTTTAAAGAAAGGCAGATTGTGCACTGCCTCGTTTGTATGTGTCTTGAGTCTTGGAAGCTTGACTACCCTACATTCTCCTACAAATGGTACTTGAGAGCTTGTCTGGAGGTTCTAGCAGCGGAGCACAGTGACTCGTATACCTTTGACCAAAGAAGGGTCCTCTTCAACTGAATGCACACTTTTGTGAGGGATACATGTGGAGTGGTAAAGGAGGAAGATATCCGCCTAGCTAGCCAGATCAACTGAATCAATCCTAATGATCAATGGGGTGACAGATGTCGCAGCCAGATCACCCTCACATCCAAAAAGACATCTAATATTTCCATCTCCCCCAATAATTTGTAATAAATAATGAATTCCCATAACTTATCTCACTCACGAAACATGTTTGTCCAAGGGTTCATGAAGCAAATCTTTTTTTTTTTTTTTTTTTCTTCATGAAGCAAATCTTAAAGACCCAGAAAGTAGTTTGTCTACTTGGGATGTAAAATCTAAATTTCTTTATTCAATGAATACATAGCAACCTTCTATAAGCTGCTGTGCTAGGAACCCTGAGGGATATTTAAAAGTGGATAAGCCAAATGAGACAGCCTTATAGAGATGTGAAGATTGTGTCCATACAAGGATGCCCAGCTGAGGGGGTGAATAAAGACTGAAATGGGGACTTTATGAAAGCTCATGCTCTGTTTGACAAACCTTTTGCTCTGGCAGGTAACTGTCATCAACTGGGGCAAAGGAGTACCTTTTTCCAATTCACATAATAGTGCTGGATAGACTAATGGTGGTTTTAAGTACAAAACGCTACCAATCTTTTGATGACACAAGTTTGATCACAACATTTTTTATTAACTTTTTCAATGGCTCCCCAATGCTTAAAGGAGAAAAGCAAGTTATTCAAGGTCCTTCATATTTGTCTCACCTACTTTTCTTGTTTTATCACCTACTACTTTTATATGCAGACTACTTCTTCTAGTCATATTTCAACCTTTAACCAAATCTAGGACGTACCATGTTCTTTTATGCATCTCTGCCTTCCTATCAGCCTGAAATGCTCTCTCCCCATCTCCACTTGACTTAGGGAACTCCTATTTACTAATTAATCCTCAGATCAACTACCCTCTCCCTCAAATCCAGCTAGCGTGAGTCATACCCACTTCTTTCTCCCATAGTATTCAGCACATCATTAGATCATGCCACATGAACACATGATATGGAACTTAGTCATTTTTATGTTTTCCCTTCAAAACTGCCAGTCTTATTTTCACCATCTGGAAAATACAGTACATGAATAAAGAAAAACATAGTTCCTAACTTGAAGTAGCTTACACTTATTTGGGAAGTTGATAACAGGGTAACTATAAAAATTATCACATATAAGATATGTACACCTAAAAATGTAAAGATGTTTCATATCTGTTGCTTAGTTTCCTAAGTCACTGTCCATAAGAGTAGGCAAATCTTACTAAAGATTCAGATATGTCAAAGAGAATAATGAAACACTTTCAAAGACTCCTCAGTTGACTCAGAGGCATGAAGAGATCATGAAGAATCTTTCAGGAGGAGTTGAAATATTTGGTTTCTGGTCCTGGGTTTGTCAGTTATTCACTGTGGGACTTCAGACAAATCCATTGTTTTTGCTTGGCTCTAGTTCTCTTGGCAGAGCACTGTTCCCAAAGGATTAAGATACTCAAATCAATAACGTGTACAAAAACACACTTAAAACTAGAAAATGTCACTTTAGGTGAATGTTAAAATTGACATTTTTTGTTGGTAGAATGACAGATTCAACACATAAATTTGACTCATCTAACATTAATATCCACTGAGTGTAAGATACTGGCTGCTTCGCTGGACTCCAAGGAGTAAAAAAAACTGGTTTCCATTGCAGAGAATCTTACAGTTTGTTTTGGGGAGACAAGGTGGCTGCTCACATTAAAATAACTATCAGGAAAAAATGTACAAAGAGCTAAACAAGTAAAACAGAAATCAGCGTAAAAGAGGTCAAAAAGAGAAGTCACTTCCAAGGACCTGACTTCCAGTGATCATGATGTTCTAATGACAAAGCAGTGATTTTGGTAGGTTGTGTAAAAAAAGAGTATTTTGAAATTCTGGGGCATAGAGTTTTAGGATAAATGCACAAAAAGGAGTAGAGAGATAACAAAGATCTCAGAAAGGAACAGTAGACCAGTTGGTTACAGCAGTATGTGTTCATAGGGCAGTTTCCAATTAAGCAGGACAAGTAGGCTGCAAGACAGTGTACAGGAGGTTGCTAAGTACTGTGTACTCTGCTTCACTCTAGGGGCAGGAACACTGCGGCCAAGCCTCTGCTCCCTAAAAATACTAACCAGAGGGCCTGAGACAGGCTAAAAGGTCTCCTTTATTATTATCTCAGATGCATTGTTAGATAGAGTCAATCTATGCCAAATTCAAATACACTGATCCTGATTTTTAGTTTTGGGAAAACTGCCACAAGAGACTTCATGTAGGTAGAGTACAGACACCCTAAATGGCAATGATTTTTTTTTATATATATTTTCATTTTGTTAGAGAAAAAAGAGAATGTCAGAAGGAATGTTAATCAGCAAGATAGAAAATTAATTTAAAGTTCTCTCTTTATTGTGACTAGAACCTTCTTGAATTAATGAAGCACATCAGAAGGTAATTTTTAAATGTCAAGCTGGCATTAAGACCTTGAGCAATTAGACACAGAAGGGCAGAGACTACAAAACAAAATCTAGGGCAAGAGATGTGATTTAGTAAAACAAGAATAAATAGACTTCACATGAAGTTAAAGCTTTTTTAAAAATATAGGGTAAAATGTATTTAACTCTAACAAATTGCTTTAAAAAGACTTTCTAGCACTAGGTCACAAGATTATCCTAAAAATCACCATATTAAGCAGATGCTATATTCTTTAGAAAAGAAAAAGAAGTAACTCATTTATAATTTAGCTTTCAGATACATTTATCTGGTTATTGAGACAATGCAAAACATTACCATCTTCTAGCAACATCATCCAATACTTCAGTGGTAAATATAAATACTGAACAGATAAGAGGAACAAAGAATAAAGGGATGTAACATTTAGGAGGCACTCTTCATGTGTCACACACTGTTTCTTAGTGCTTTTATATTTATTTATTACCCCATTTAACACTCAAAACAACTGCAAACACTTAATTTACAAATGAGAAAACTAAAGTCCAAAGAGGTTAAATAACTTTCCTGATGCCACTCTGAAAGAAAAAGACTACAATTTAAAAGTCTTACTCAAATGCACCACCAGAATTCTTTTTTTGTCTTCCCTTTACTGCCTCTCTTGGAAGTTGAATCCTCAAATCTTGATGTATGAAATAAATGCTATGATTGCCTAAATTATTTATAAAATCTATAACTGAAAAAAAATCTATAACTGGTACCTGGCTCTTAGACATATTATCAATTTCACTTAATGAGATAATCACTAACAGAGGATAACATCCAAATGCAAATAAACATTAAACTCAAATTTTACAGATACTAGTTGTCAGCCTAAGTCAGCAAATTCCTACACAGAGAGGAAATTATCTTACTTGTCACTTCTGTTCCCAAGCACATGGTGCATGGGTAATGGGACCGGTTATGCCTTTCATGTGCATATATTTGTGACTCTTGATTTCCTGTTGGTGGGTAAGATAAAAGTTTTCCTAAAGTAACTAAGATAATTGAATAAAAGACAAATGAAAAAATGAAATGGAATCTGCTACAAATAACTTAAAAAACAAAAATCAAAGCAAAAGAAAACAATAGCTATAACCAAAAAAGACTTATTATTTCCTCCTGAACTGAATTCCCATCTGCTTTTAAACGGCAACATGTTTTTCTATTAACTGGGAGCTACAGCCAAGAAGGCAAAGACAATGAGGTTCTGGCCACCCGGGAATGGCAGGCACAGGGATGGCTGAAGGATGCTACCTGCTTTTAGCCTCTCTGTGGAGGCTGCTCCTTAGTGACCCTATTCCTCTTCTAGCTGGCAACAAATTTCCCCTTGGAACTCTCCTGAAAATTAAGAAATAGTGCAGTTCTCTATACCCTCTCCAGGGAGGGAAAATAGATTGGGGTGTAAGGGGCTATTTGAAACACTGGGCCTGTGTTAGCTTTTAAGAAACAATGTCGACTGGGCAAAATAAAGCACTGGGTTGAAAGAAAATATTTTTAAGTAGTAACTCTCCTCTATCTCAGTCATTAAAAGTACCTATATCGTCTCCAATCACTCTCTACAGCTTTTGTTGTTCTTTCTTTCTTTTTTAAAGTAAGTTCTATGCCCAACGTGGGGCTTGAACTCATGACCCCCAAGATCAAGAGTCTCATGATTTACCTCTGACCCAGCCAGGTGCTCCTCTCTACAGCTTTTTGATTTAAAAATAAAAATAAAAAAATACTCACTACAGTTAAACATTTTATGTTTCTAAAAGACAGACACTGATGTCAATAATTTCGTCATCTCTGGCTCATCTGGCCAAATTCTTGTTCATATAGCTAATAGTGTATAAATTAATATATAATAAATACATCATTATATGAATGATATATGAATGAATAATATTGATGATACTACTCTCCTGTGAAGACAACTAATTTATCAATATTTTCATTTTATACCAAAAGTGGCCAATGACACACTTTCTAAATCTGAAAAAATAGCTATGGCTGTATCAGGGTGTATTGCTACAAAGTTAGAGGGCTCTCCTTATGATAATGATGAAGGAAAGTCCATTTTTCCTAAACCATAATTTTAAAAATCTTTTTTCATTTTCAGTTTGTTAAATGCTTGTTAAATATGTACTATGTAATGGGTTTTGTGCTAAAGGTTCTGGCCTTAGACTGAGGAGGAAATAAATTAGTTACATCAGTGGGAAAGCACTGGGTCTGTAGGAGTCAGGTGACTGAGGTTCCAGCTTGAATTTGTCTTATTGGTAAAACAAAAACAAAACTTCCAAACTAATTTTGGCTTTCACCAATGCTGTAACCATTTTCATTCTGATGGAAAGAGGTGGGGGGAAAGATGGGATCTTATATTTTATTTGAAGCTCAAAGTCATATATCTTAAATTTCCTATTTATTATTTTTAAAACTGTTAAGATAACCATAGTTCTCTTAAAAAAATAAGGCTCCTGTGTGAACTGCTTAAATAATTAGACCAAAAAAAATAAAAAATAAAAAACCCACAAAACAAACAATATGGAACAAATCTGTCTTGCCTAAATCAAAATTCCAGAACTAATAAGATATAGCTCGGAATAAAATTTTATGAAGCTGTAATGGATTACATGTATATAGATTATAATTAGACCAGGGTGGGATATACTTCCCTCACCCAACCATTATGGGACCCAAAAGTGTAATTCAAGGAGGGACAGAATTTTCTTTTACTTTTCTCTGTGACTATTTTTAGAAGATTTGATATAAAAATTAACCAAAAATGAATGTGCTTATATAATAGATTGAATAAGACAGGTACTACATAAGAACTAGCAAGCTGGTACAATAATTCCTGGCACCAAATGAGTTTTTTCCTTTCAGCCAAACAGAACCTCACTGGCTTTGATTTTTGTTTAGCACTTCTATGTTACTAGTATGATTTACTTCAAAGTGAGAAAGGCACATTTATACCTTGCTGACTGCTCTTCCATTTCACTCTGCTCAACTGAAAGATTTATGGTTTCTTCTCTTTGCTGTTTCCCATAAACTAACATATCATATACGTGATCCAGCCCTTGGTCTCACATCAAAAACTGAATTCTAGAAATGCTGGGGCAGTCATTTAACAGCAACTATATATTCATTTTAACTTAATGGACAGTCATGTCAAGAAGATGTTCATAAGGATTATTTTTTCAGCTAGGACTTTAAAAAAATGTATGTATTTCAACTGCTTCTCGAGGTAACTTTCTACATGATTCCCCCACTCCCCTCCTGCAATGAAAATGAAAATCCTACAGGGGGAAAATCAAATGTACACACTTCATAGCTGAGACAAAATAATGAGGAGATTTGGGATTTATTTTGGTTGCTGTTATTAGCTACGACTGAATGATACATTCAGCCCAATGCTACACGTGAATTTACCTACAATACTCTCTGAGTACGCTAATTGTCTATTATGTATTAATCTCTTTGGCTTTTTAAGAAGACAGATTATAAACAATAGCAAGCCGACAGAAGAATATGGAGTCTCAGTCTGCTGGATAATTCAGAATAAAATGAATTTATAATTTCTTATTTAAAAAATATTAATTTCCCAGTATAAATCTGTGTCAGTGGTATTCAGAAGATATTTCTATGTTGAGGACTACAGTCTGTCCTTTTTTGAGAAATGCATGTAGAAAAGATGCACAATTCTTTTAATGGAATTTTATTTTGTAAATAAAAATGGCCTAAGCAAAAAGTTGCTAGGGACAGGAAAAAAAGTTTCATATTTTCACAGAGGTCTTGCTGTTCACAGCTAAGGACAGACTGTCCCTTTTATAGCTTTTATTTTTTATTTATTTTTAACTTTTATTTGAGAGAGAGAGAACATGAAACAGGGGGCAGGGGCAGAGGGAGAAGCAGACTCTCCAACTGAGTAGGGAGAGCCTGATGTGGGACTGGATCCCAGGACCCTGGGATCATGACTGAGCCCAAGACAGCCACTTAACCAACTGAGCCAGCCAGGCGCCCCCTTTTACAGTTTTTATGAGAGAATTTTTGTTAATATATAAGTAAACCGACAAAATTTTCCAAAATGATTAAAGGTAGTAATAATATAATCTCTCTGCCAAGTCTTGCACTTCTGAGCACTTGTATGATATCCTAATTTCATTTTTATGATCTCTATAAGAAAATAGTATGTAAAGTTGTGTACTATTTCCATTTGATAGGTCAAGAAATCAAAACGTGTGAATAGTTGGAGCTGATGTATCAAGAAACCCCAAAGAAGAAACTTCTACTTCTAGTCCACTGTTCTCCCCACTATACCATGTTAATTCTCTGAAGACTACTTTTTGAGAAGTAACAGAAGCCAAGTAAAAACAATTGAGATATAATAGAGGCCGGGTAAAATGCAATTTAGTGATTACCTGTCATTTTTTTTTTTTTTGATTACCTGTCATTTAGTGCATTTCCTGTTTTAAGATTTCTTAACATACAGTTCTTTCTTTTTCTTCTTAAAGATTTTATTTATTTATTCATGAGAGACACAGAGAGAGAGGCAGAGAGACACAGGCAGAGGGAGAAGCAGGCTCCATGCAGGGAGCCCGATGTAGGACTTGATCCCAGGTCTTCCAGGATCATGCCCCAGGCCGAAGGCGGCGCTAAACCGCTGAGCCACCCAGGCTGCCCAACGGATAGTTATTAAAACAGTTGGCAGGAAGCAATCTTTTTGCTAATGACCCCAACCCGCTGCTTTCCTGCCCCCAAGGTATCTTGAGGAGAACTCTCTTACCTCCGCTCCTGAATATGTATCTGTTTGGAAGATGAGTTCATCAAGATTCACGTCATTACTGATTGGCATAGAGTGAAACTGCAGGTTAAGTATTTCCCTTCTTGTCGCTGCATCTGGTAAAGGCACATAGATGATTCTGTCAATTCTTCCAGGCCGCATCAAAGCCTACAGGGAAGATGAGACAATGCAGATTAACCAAACTCAGAACTGACATTACGCATGAAAGGTACCAAAGAAAGGGGGATATCTATAATCTCATGAATAACCCACTATCACCCATAATTAGCACATAAAACAAGTGCTAGTGATTTCTATAATCTATTTCAAAGATTCAAACAAATAATGTTCAAGGTACTTTTGAAAATAGCAAAACAATGCTTCTGAGGGGTTTTCTGCTTCTCAGCAACTGTCAGGTCAATAAAAGATGTCTATTTTCTCTTAGGGAAATGTGTAATATGATTTGTATTCACTATATCAAAAGACTTTTTTTGGGACTTCCTGCAATAACTCTTAAAATATGGGTTAAGCTGTTTAAGAGAGCCCTCAAAATAGCACAGCTCTGATAAAAGAGTACTTCTAGACCTGAAGTAGTCAAATGAACTTCCTTCATATTTTATTGGAGCCTAATGCCTAAATTATCTTAGAGCTAATGAATTAATCTATTCAGAAAACTTTACTGAGCATGCACTATACATTAGACAGTGTTCTTGATACTAGAAAATTGCATGAATAAGATAGATATGTGTAAAACTGATGGTGGTGATGGTTACATATGTCTGTGGATATACTAAAAGCCACTGAATTAAATATTTTAGATGGGTTAAATTTGTTATGTAAGTTCTATCTCAATAAAGTTATTAAAACAGATACAGATCTAAAATATGTGTGTGTATTAAGAGGCTGGGGCAACTTTTAGTTGGGGTAGTGAGAGAAAGCCTCTCTCGGAGGTAACTTAGGCAGATACCCAAAGGAGTCAGCCTTAGAAAGATCTGGGGGAAGAGTATTCAAGGTATCAAGTAGAGAAAGCAAGAATGACTGATATGTTCCCAGAAAAGAAAAAAAGAAGAAAAAAAAATCAGTGTGGTAGACTGGATGAAGGGAAAAGAGGTAGGAAATAAGGTCCAAAAGATAGTCATAGGCAGATCTTAAGGCCTTAAAAGACCTGGTAAAGACATGTATTCTACTCATAAAGAGAAGTCATTGGAAGGTTTTAAGTAGAAGATGAACTGGTATGATTTATGTTAAAAGATCACTCATGGGGGCAGCCCCGGTGGCGCAGCGGTTTAGCGCCGCCTGCAGCCTAGGGCATGATCCTGGAGACCTGGGATCGAGTCCCACATCGGGCTCCCTGCATGGAGCCTGCTTCTCCCTCTGCCTGTGTCTCTGCCCCTCTCTCTCTCTCTCTCTCTGTCTCTATGAATAAATAAATAAATTATAAAAAAAAAAAAGATCACTCATGGGATGATATGTGTAACTACAGTCCCAGAAGGAAAGAGAAGATTGGGCAGAAAAATTATTTGAATAAAAATGAGTCAAAATTTTTCCAAATTGGTAAATAAACAAATTTAAGGAGCTCAGTGAATCTAAAATTAAATATAAAGAAAACCACACCTAGACACGTCATAGCAAACTGCTGAAAACCAAAGACAAAATCTTGAAAGCTGCCAGACTGAATACAGTGAACAATAATTTGAATCACCAATGACTCTCAATCAAAACAATGAAGGGCAGAAACCAGCAGAACAACATCTTTAAAGTGTTGAAAGAATAAAAATGTCATCCTAGAATTCTTGTACCAGTGAAAATATTCTTTAATAATGAAAGAAAAATTAAGTCATTTTCAGATAAAAAGAGAATGAGAAAATTTGTTTCTAACACAACTGTACTACAAAAAATGCTAAATGACATTCTTCACGTTTAAGGGGAATAACCTAAGATGGAAAATTGATTCTTTAGGAAGAAATGAAGAGCACTGGAAATGAAACACCACAAAACTGTACATGCCTTCCACCTTTAAAACATTACTCTTGGTGCTGACATAATCAGAAATGGCATTTCTTGAAGATTTAAGAGACACTTATAGTGAAATACAGCACATTTCTATATGTGCACTTTTGAATGAAATACCCAGAAAACAAGGTTTGATAGAAGTAAATACAGAAAATAAGGAAGGGGATCCCTGGATGGCTCAGTGGTTTGGCACCTGCCTTTGGCCCAGGGCGTGATCCTGGAGACCTGGGATCGAGTCCCACATCGGTCTCCCGGCATGGAGCCTGCTTCTTCCTTTGCCTGTGTCTCTGCCTCTCCCTCTCTCTCTCTGTGTCTATCATAAATAAATAAATTAATTAATTAAAAAAAAAAGGATTTTACTAAAAAAAAAGAAAAAGAAAAAAGAAAATAAGGAAGACAGGAACTCTAACATGAACATCTTCTAATTAAAAGAACAAAAAAACATCAAAACCTTGAAAATGTAACTGAGGCCACACATAAAACACTATAGAAAATACCAACATCAAACCTCATATGGTTGCTCTGTAGAAATTAGTTCTTAGAGAATCGGCACACACACACACACACACACACACATCATGATATTCTGTGAGTAATACATTGTCCTCTGTCTCTGAACCAAGAATCTCATGTCTTTAGCCAAGCTCGCATGAAATTGTGGCAGGCTAACTTGTTAGCTTTCTAATAGGGTAAAGTTTCAGAACCTTTATACTTCTTGACATGTATGTTCCTAAAAATGGAGTCTTAAAATAATATAAAACAAAAATTGACAGGATTAAAGAGATAAAAAGATAATTCCACAATCATAATAGGAGATTTTAACTCTTTTCTTAGCAATTACAGAACTACTAGAAAACGAATCAGTAAAGATAGAGAGGATTGAGGATCTGAACAAGACTATCAATCATTGTGACTTAATTGATATTTATTTATGGACCACTATACTCAACAGCTGCAGAATACATATTTTTTCAGTATAATTGGTATATTCACCAAGACAGCTCATATGATGAACCATTAAACAAAACTCAACAAATTCAAAAAAACTGAAATCATACAAAGTAGTGCCCTGACTATAAGAAGGTAAATTAGAAATGAGTAACAATCAGACATAGAGGAAAATCTCAAGCACATGAAAATTAAATAATACCCTTCTAAATCAATCACATGTCAAAGAAGAAATCACAATGAAATTAGAAAATGTTTCGAGTTGAATGATAATGCAAATCTAACAGTCAAGATTTGTGGAATTTGGTTAAAAGCAGTGCTTAGAGACAAATGTATAACTTTAAATGTTTATGGTGGCCTTTCACGAAGATGGCGCCAAAGGCAAAGAAGGAAGCCCCTGTGCCTCCCAAAGCCAAAGCCAAAGCAAGGCTTTGAAAGCTAAGAAAGTGGTGCTGAAAGGCGTGGATCTGAACAGTCACACAAAAGAGAAGATCCAGGCGTCACCTACATTCTGATGACCCAAGACCCTGCGTCTCCAAAGGCAGCCCAATATCCTCGAAAGAGCGCCCCCAGGAGAAACAAGCTTGATCACTATGCCATTATCAAGCTTCCCCTGACTACTGAGTCGGCCATGAAGAAAATAGAAGACAGCAATACATTTGTGTTCGTTGTGGATGTCAAGGCCAATAAGCACCAGATCAAACAGGCAGTGATGAAGCTCTATGACATTAATGTGGCCAAGGTCAACACCTTGATCAGGCCTGATGGAGAGAAGAAAGCATATGGTTGACTGGCTCCTGACTATGATGCTTTGGAAGTTGTCAACAAAATTGGGATCATCTAAACTGAGTCCAGCCAGCTATAAATCTAAATTTTTTCACCATGAAAAAAATGTTTATGGCAGAAGTGAAGTCCAAAATCAATAACCTAAGGTTCAAGAGTAAATACAAGGAAGGAAATAATAAAGATGAAACCAGAATCAATGAAATAGGAAACAAACAATAGAGAAAATTGAAAGTCAAGGGTGGTTCTTTGAAAATACATTTTTAAAAAGATTTATTTATTTGTTTTAGAGAGAGTCGGAGAGAGAGAGAGAGCACATGAGTGGGGGGAGGGACAGAGAGAGAATCTCGAAGTAGATTCCACACTCAGTGCAGAGCCTAATGCCAGGCTTGATTTCATGACCCATGAGATCATGACCTGAGCTGAAATCTGGAAAGATTTAAAAAAAACTTACAATTCTAACCCGATTGAACAAGGATAGAAGAGAGAACAAATCACCAACATCAGAAATGGAAGAGAAGTTATCACTATAGATTCTACATATAGCAAAAAGAATAAGAGAATACTATGAACAACTTCATGGCAATAAATTCAACAACTTTGATAAAAAGTTTCTTTAAAAAATCCAGGTATCAAAATGAACACAAAATGAAATAAAAAAATCAGAATGGCTCTATATGTAAAATATTTTTTTTTAAATGGAACTGAATTAATTAAAAATTGAATTAATTATGACTTCCACACAAAAGATACTCCAGCCCTAGATGGTTTCACTTCTGAATTCTACCAAAGAAGAAATAACATCACAATTGTACAACCTTTTCAAAATAAAGAGAAGGGAACACTTTCCCAGTTGTTTTAGAAAGCCAGCATAATACTAACTTCCAAAACCTAACAAAGATATCATAAAAAAGGAAAATTACAGATTAATGACCCGTGTGAACACAGACCCTGAAATCCCTAGAAAAATATTAGCAAACAGAATCTCACAATATATAAAATGAATAAATCATCTTAACCAAATGCAACTGGTATAATTCACCATATTAACAGAATAAAGAGGGAAATTCACATGAACATTTTCATATGTGCAAAAAAGCTTTTGACAAAATTCAAGATCCACTCATGTTAAAAAACCTTCAGCAAATTAGTAATATGAGAAGTGGTATAAAAAAACTGGCAGCAAAAAAACAAAAAACAAAACAAAACAAAACAAAAAACTGACAGCTAATATAATTAATGCTGACATTTTGAATACTTTCTACCTAAGATCAAGAACAAGGTAAAAACTCACTACTTCTACTGAAAAATATAATAGAGGTACTAGTCTTCACTCAAAGGCAAAAGATAAAGGACAAAAGGCAAAAACCGGGCTGGTAGGGGGGAAGGAAATATAGAACTTGGAAGGGGAAAAGCTAAAACTATCCTCATTTGCAGATGACATGATTGTTTATGTAGAAATACTAAGGAATCTATAAAACTACTAGCAAGATTATAGAATATAAGCTGATCATAAAAATTATATTTTATATATTAAGCAGTAAACTAATAAAAATGAAGTTTTAAAAATCCACTTTATGAGAATACATAAAAAGCTTTTGTGACAAAATGTAAGACAGAAATAAAATTAACAAACACTTCACTGGAAACTAGAACACTATCAAGAAAAATTAAAGACCTACATAGAGAAATACTATGTTCATGAATTAGAAGACTCAATATTATTAAGATATTCATTATTTTCAAATTTATCTATAGACTCAGTGCAATTTCAAAAAAATTTTACAAGAGCTTTTTTTAAAAAAAAACTGACAAAATTTATATGGAAATGCAAATGAGAACAGTGATAGCAGGGTAAAAAAGAAAAAAAGTTGAAGGACTTAACTATCTGATTTCAAAACTTATAACGCTAAAAAAATAAGACAGTGTGATAAGGTTCAGAGATCAATAGAACAGATAATGGAGTCCATAATGTTTTTTATTTTTAAGGCATTCAACTAGGAAAGGAAAGCATTAAAAAAATAATGCTGCAATGACGAAACACTATTATTTATTTATAAAAAGGATTGGTTTATTTTATTTTAGAGAGAGAGAGAGAGAGAGCGCGCGTGCAGAGGGGAGGGACAGTGGTAGAGGGAGAGAGAGTCTCAAGCAGGCTCTGTGCTGACTGTGGTGCCCACCTGGTGCTTGATCGCATGATGCTGAGATCATGACCTGAGCTGAAACCAAGAGTCAGATGCTTAACCGACTACACAGCCCAGGTGCCCCTAGATATTCATATTTTAAAAATGAACACTGATCCTTATCTGACATCATATCTAAAAATTAACTTGACATGGATCATAAACCTTAACATATGAGCTAAAACTACAAATTTCTAGAAATATAAAAAAATTAACAAACTCATTTCTAAAATTTTTTTTTTCTTTTCAAAAGCTACCTTTAAGAAAATGAAAAGGCAAGCTACAGGCTGAAATAAAATGTCAATTGGCATATCTGACAAAAAAATTTTGGATCTAAACTATATTAAAAAAAACCTTAAAAATCAATAGTAAGAACACAATCAACAGAAAATGGGCAAAAAAATTCCTTCTCATAAAGGAAGCTATATGGTTGAGAAGTAAATAAAAAGATGCTCAAGATCCCTAGTTATCAGATCAAAGCAAATTTAAACCACAATTTTATGACATCATTATATTCTTATAAAAATGACTAAAATTAAAGACACTGACAATACCAAATACTGAAAAAAGGATACAGAGCAACAAGAACTTATACACTGTTAATGGGAATATAAAATACAACAATTACTTTGGAATACTGTTCACAGTTTCTTAAAAATTTAAACATTTCCCATCATAACAACCATCTATTCTACTTTTAGGTATTTAGCCAAGAGGAATAAAAACATATACCCAGACTTGGATATTTATTCACAATACCCCCAAATTGTAAACAATCCACATGTCCACCAATTCATGCATGAATAAACAAAGTATATATATATATATATATATATATATATACACACACACACACACATATAAGAGAACACTAATTGGCAAAAAAAAAAATGAACTACTGATACACTTAACAACATGCATGAGGTCTCAAATTATTTTGTTGAGTTAAAGGAATCAGCTATGAAAGAATACATATTATATAATTCCATTTATCCATAATACTAGAAAAAGCCAGTCTAATCTATAATTACAACAAGCAGACCAGTGGTAGTTTGGATCCTGAGGCAGAAGAAAAGATGGATTGCCAAGGGGGCAAAAGTAATTTTTGGGAATCGATTGAAATATCCTATACCTTGATTGCAAAAGTGGTCAGGTGGCACCACAGGTTTACATACATGTTTACATTAACTGTACACTTTAAGTTGGTGCAGTTTATTTTTGTACGTAAATTATAGTCAATTAAAAAAGTAGTAACTTGTATTTGTTAGATTCTCAATATTTACCAATCAGTAAATACAAGGGCACTGGAGATGTTCTCAGATTGTCTCTATCAGGAAAGATTACCTCCTTCAACTAAGGAGTTTGAAAAAATTCACATAAGAAGTGGTCAATAAAAAAGAAGAAGTAGTCAGTAAGAGAAAGAATACTTATTTAACAAGCTGTAACAAAATCAAATTTTATGATTTGGCCATGGTGATAGATTGGCATGTATCACAACCAATTCAATCCTATAGTCAACTCTTTCTCTCTTTTAAAAATGTTCTTTACTGGGATCCCTGGGTGGCGCAGCGGTTTGGCGCCTGCCTTTGGCCCAGGGCGCGATCCTGGAGACCCGGGATCGAATCCCATGTCAGGCTCCCGGTGCATGGAGCCTGCTTCTCCCTCTGCCTGTGTCTCTGCCTCTGTCTCTCTCTCTGTGTGTGACTATCATAAATAAATTAAAAAATAAAAAATAAATAAATAAATAAAATAAAAATGTTCTTTACTTTATCATGTTTATATGCTTAGAGTTCTAAATAGATTGTTAAAACTCGTGGGATCAATTCCATTGTACCTCATACCACTGCTTCATAAAACACTCCAGTAAATGTTAACAGATGTAATACAGAAAAGGATTTTCTTGTTAAATAATGTTTGGGAAGCAATGGGTAGAAGCAAAATTAGATAGGTTTCCTTCCATATGCAAAAATTTTTGGAACCCATACTAATAGATATTAAAAATATCCAAGAGAAGGCTATAGTAGTATATACAAATTTTATCCCAAATTCTAATCATAAAACATCTCAAAAGCTAATATTCCATTTCACTTTGTAAAATGTTGGTGTGTACTTTTTGCATATGTCTCAAAACCTACAATATGGTGGTGAATGTCTACCAGATAACTATTAATTCTTAAGTTATGTATAAATGGGCAAGTAAAAAATCAGTTGACAAATATAAAGATACTTCCTTTGTTTAAAGATGAATGTTTTAATTATTTGCAGACTATTCTCCACACCCAACATTAGGACATTTGGTGAAAAATGAGGCATGATCAGCTTCCTTGAAACGTAATTTATAATAGTATTCAAACTGCATTTTAATTATGGGGATCATTTCTCTCCTACCTAAAACAAATACAGAATTCAGTAAATTAGAATGATTCCAGTAAATACATGGCTTCAAATTATTAAAAATGCTAGTTAAGACAAATAACATTGTTTATATTATCCTTAATAATCTATAAAGCACTTTTCAAATATTGTATTTCACTTAATATCTCTCCAAATCCTGGGTAGTTATTGTCATACCACCATTAAGAAAAAGAAAATGAGGCCCGAGATCACACAATAAATGGCAGAAAGTAGGCTGAATGTTGAATCAGTTTTTTTTTTTTTTTACTCTACTCTCCTGCCAGTACAATGATATATGGTATTGGTGGACAAATGAAAAAAAATCTTATTCTGAAATGATATAGGTAATAAAAGAAATTTAAATAATTCTTGCATCAGAAAAATTATTTTACATTTACTGTGGGCCAGGCCCTGTTTTAGGTACGGGGGAAACAGCTGTGAATAGCTTGGTTATTTTTTTTTTAAGTTGAAGTTATCCTTTTTACTCTTATGGGAAAACTCATACTCCAGGCTATTTTAAAATTTCCTTTCTAATAGTTGAAAGAACAACACAGCAAAGGATATAGAGCATACACGTCATCTAAGTCACTGGAACAACACTCAGCATGCATCTGTGCCTGCCTCAGCAACCCCCCACAACTCCCCCCAACTTGTAACTGTCCCTGGGCAGTGCAGGTTGAGTACACTTCAATGATTATAACGTTGTCTGGGCCAACAGCCAGCTGGTCTTTTCTGGTCTGATCTTGTCAGTGAAAGTTAACTTAAAAAAATAGTAGGAAAGAGCTTTCCTTCCTGTAGAACCCTGAATGAGTTAACACCCTTCCTAGAATTTCTTTAAAAATACTGTTCTGGGATATTAGGTGGAAGAATGTTTTCTGAATGATGCCATGTGGTGTTATTTTAAAATCACCATATAGACAACTCTCAATGAAAAAAATAAGCCAAGGCTTCCTAATACTACTCAGAGCCCTTCTGGCCCCAAGGTCATAGATACTGTGCTGCTACCTTAAAACTCTATTTAAAAATATCACAGGACAAACTGCCTTTTCAAGAGAACTTATTCAAGCCCTTGGCAAGTCTCTACATCTCAGCCCTAGTTTCTTCTTGTGTGAAAAGGTGGTTCTTTAATCAGAGAGAGGACTATGAACTCTGACAGGAATTCTCCTCAAAATACACAGAAGAAACATCCCCACACAATTTTGTAAATAATACCATAAAATTCACCTGAAATCTGCTTGTGCACCCAAGACTATGAATTATTAGATGACCTTTTATATAGGACTTCCAGCCCTTATTCTAGGACTCCCATCGTAGTATCTTTCCCAAGGAAATGCCCATAGCTTATGGTACATGGTGTTTGCTGAAAATGTGTTAACTATTTTAGTGATTACACCAATTAATTAAACTAATACCATTATCTTTTCTTCTTCTGACCTTTACAGAAGAGACTTAAGAGCATTTCTGGTATTTCATATTAAGGATTCTTACTGATCCAACTCTATTACCTCAGTTATGGGGCTGCCTTTCCTTTTTATAAATTCTGAAATTCAATACTTGTAATCTCATATTCTATCAATGCTCAAATCTAGTTTAGTTAGCACAGAAATACTTGTTCAGACCACGATATTAAAATAGACACTTTGAGAAATCAAGTCCCATGGCTCCAATGCATTTCAAATGATCAATAGGGTATGTGTGTCACTGTACGGAGTGGAGTACCATCCTCTGGTAAAGAAAAACAACCACTGGGCCTTTACATTTTACTCTAATAAAAACATATCAATGTATCATGATTCTTGGAGAAAAGAGTTCCAGAAACTGGGAAGAGAAGTGGATCCTCGGTAACAGCTCTGATTTATTTAAAAGAAATCTGTATCTTATTCTAGGCATCTCTCTGTCTCCTTCTAAATTTGATTAATAGGCATGGTTCATGCTACTTCTTAATTCTTTCTTGAAACAGTCATTTCTTCTCTATCTTCTGTACTACATATGCATGTGTTTGTTTATGGTTCCTCTTTCCCTACAGGCTATAGGCTGTATATCATGGCAGGTATCATATTCTTTTATTCAACACTGTAAACTTGGCAATACAAGGCACTCAGTATACTCAATACAACACAATCTCTTGTCTGGAATATCAAAACTGCCTTGTTAGTTGTTTTTCTGCATGTAGTCTTATTCTTTCCTTCTTCAACCACTCCTTATCTATATCACTGCTAGAGTGATCATTCTTATATTGCAAATACTGAAACCTATTTTCTAATCATTTAATGATACACCTTATTGATGGACAAATGAAAATAATTCTTGTAATACAGAAAAGGATTTTCTTGTTAAATAATGAGGGAAAGAGTTAAATTTAAGCATAGGCTTTCAGGTCTCTATAGTTTTGCTGTAACTCTCCTACCTTATCTGCTGCTACATGCTGAAATATTGGGAAAGAGTCAAATTCAAGCATAGGCTTTCATATCTCTATGATTTTGCTGTAACTCTCCTACCTTATTTGCAGCTACTTAAGTACACCTAAGCAGTCACAGTTAGCCAAAAACATCATGCTGCTCTCTACCTCCTTGTCCTCACACATATTTCTCTCTCTACTCAGAATATTTTATCTTCTTGTCTATAGACAAGTTCTACTTCTTGTTCAAGTCTCAGCTTAGAAGTCTACTCCTTATAACCTTTTATGACTCTACAAGGTACATGTAATTTGGCATACATGTTAAAAGTGAGGATAAAAGAATTCAGCCTACCTGGGTTAAAATTCTAGGTCCCTCATTTATTAGCCGTATGTTTGGACAGATCATTTAAACCTCTTGGGACATTAAAATCCTTAACAATTTTAGTCTCTACTCAGAGGATGGCTCTATGACTTGAATAATATAGTCTATATAAAGTGCTCAGCACATGGCATGGATGTTTCAATTAAGATGCTATTATCATTATTACTATTCCTGTGTAATTATCCCTAGTACTTGACCAAACTCCTTAGACATAGGACATGCTTGTTATCTTTGGAACTTAGCACATGGTAGATGTTTTTTGTTTTGTTTTGTTTTGTTTTCAGAGGCGGAGAGAGAAAGAGGCAGGCAGAGAGGCAGGGACACAGGCAGAGGGAGAAGCAGACTCCACGCTGGGAGCCCGACGTGGGACTTGATCCCGGGTCTCCAGGATCACACCCCAGGCTGCAGGCGGCGCCAAACCGCTGCGCCACCGGGGCTGCCCGCACATGGTAGATGTTAATGTTCTTTGAATGAATGAGAGAATAAATGTTCTAAAACTATGAGATTAGAATGACAGAAAAGTAGGCTTAAAATACAGATTCTTTTTTTTTTTTTTTAAGATTTATTTATATATTTTGAGGGGAGGGCAGAGAATCTTAAGTACTCCATGCTGAGCACTGAGCCTGATGTGGGGCTTGATCTCATGATCCTGAAATTATGACCCGGGCTGAAATTAAGAGTCCAATGCTCAACTGACTGTGCCACCCAGTCGCCCCAAAACACAGATTCTTGATTTATCTTTCAAACTCTCAATGTTAAAAAGGATTGTTATTTAACAACTCTACTTGCCTTTTCCTCTCTTTGCTTTTATCATAGTCCCTGAAATGCTCAATTCACAGCCTTTTCATAATAGAGAAAGGAGAACTTATAGCAACATACTTACTCTTTTCAATAGAAATCTGATAAAGGAATCACTAAAAGACAGGAGGGCCTAGAATGTGCCTGTATTTATTAAATCTTTCCATGTTGCTGACCCACATTACTCAGCCTAGAGATGGACACAGTTGACTTCTGGAAATGTTTCCTACCTTTGCCTTTAGCTGTTATCTTTAAAGATTTTATTTATTCCAAACTTTATTGAGGAATAATTGACAGATATAACTGCACATATTTAAGTGTACATGATTTGATATATATATTATGAAATGATTACCGAGATCAAAGTAATTACCATATCTATTAACATATCCAAAATAGTGAACTCAATTTTGTATGTAATGAGAACACTCAAGATCTACTCTCAGCAAATTTCAAGTATACAACCCCTTATTATTAACTATACTCACTATGCTGAACATTAAATACTCAGAACATACTCCTCTTATAACTGAAAGTGTACCCTTTAACTAAATCTTAAATATTCACGTGATATTTTGAAAGTAACTAAAAAAACATCAATTGAGCTGCTTTTTTGTGCAAAGCACTATTAATAATACAAAGAAGCATAAGACTTGGTCCTTACTTTTAAGAACTTAACATATTAAAAGTGGAAAACAGTCCACATACAGAGTCAAGTGCAGCAAGTTTTAATCAATTGGCTAAGACAGTAGCAGAAAAGATGACAAAATAATTTTAACCACATGAATAATTTTTAGCCACATTAATCAAAAATTTAAGGATGAGAATTAAATTAGAACTTGATGAATGCTGGGATACTAAAGCCAATCATTTAATGAGATAAAATCAGCAATATTTACCAATGGATATATAAAACATTTTTATAAAGGCAGAAATAATTGAGAGAAATATGTTAAAGATCAAGATCAATTACACCTAAAATAACCAATAGGCTCGGTTGAACCAAGGAAATCAATTTTTAGAATTCTTCTTTTATAGCTTTCAGCTTAGTAAACATTTTTATAAGAAATAACTTGACATCTTTTGATTTTTAATTTTATAGTATGATTAGGAAGTAGTAATGATATATATTTATACTATGCTCATCAGCCTTTAATTAAGTAATCCCTATGAGATGGGTATATATGATTCCATGGGGAATATAATCTACGAGGGAAAGAAATTGTTTACAAAAGCCAAGGAAGCAAGAGTTTTTATTTGTATTTTTAAAAACATAAAATCATTGTGTGGTAGGTAACTGTCTAAGCTTAAAATTAAATGATTACATCTGGCTCAGAAAATGGAAAGTGAGAATTTAAAATTAGCTGATTTAAGACTTTGGAAATGAGGCACTTCAAATTTCCTTTAAAAAATCTAGAAACACCTGCGTGATCTAAGTAAGCTAGATCTTAAGACAAGTAGGGGAAATTTACTGGGTTGAAAAGGTAGGAAAAGGCAGAGCAAATACTATGCACAAATAACTAAAGGTACAGCAATGTAAAAAACCACTCCTTTGAGGGAAAAAGGTTTACTGTGGTCACAGGGTGAGACAGACCTTCCCAAATGATACAGGGGATTAGATTACAGTGGTGCTTAACATATTGCTTCCTTTAGCTCTCAGGTGGGCTAGGAGCCGAGGGAAGCCAGAGGCTCTAGGTGGTCAGGGTGACTTTATCTGGTTATTATTCCATGTGTGACGCGTCATGAAAACATTTAAGAAGCACTGGCAGAGAATTCTTGAAAACATGGATATGAAGGTAGATGACATAACAAAAAACAACTCCAGGGGTATGATTATATACATATAGTGGGTAATGTCAAGGACTTTGGTCTTTAGCTTACAGCCCATAGGAAACTGTGGAAGGTTTTTAATCAAGCGAAGGATGGGCTCAATTTTTCTTTAAGAAAGTAAACAATTCTGGCAGCAGTATGGAGGTGGCACAGGAATGAAGTGTAACTTCCAGTTAGGAAGCTAATACAATCTTGAGGTCTTAAATTAGAACACGAATAATAACAGAGGCAGTGAACTTGTAATGGACGATTTAAGAGATACCTTTGAAGTAGAACTGTCCAAAGTTTTCAACTTATTATTAGACATTTCCCCCTTTTGACAATGCCTCTCCATTTTGCAAAGGAAGATAAAGCAGGATTTATTTTAGATAGATTTTAATTTGTATTTGTATTCTGCAAAGAGAACAATACTTATCAAATTAAATCTGGATCTCATAAGCCACGATTTCATTTTTCAATGGCTGGAAATGCTTTTTAAACAACATTTCTATTCATATTATAGCTACTTACAATATTCAGTTATTATCAGAGTTACTGGTGCTTTTAGTGCTCAGTTTGAGACTTCACAGAGCAGTTCAATTCCACAAACATATGCTGAGTATCTACTTATGTGCCAGGCACAGGATTAGGTACTAGGGTTAGAATGTTCTTTGTTCTTTGAAAAATAATTCTTTTAAAAAGGATTTCTGTATGACAACATCTGAGCATGTGTTTGTATTAACACAAATAAGTCAATTGGTCTGTAGGCTATCTGTCTAATGTTGGGCTTGCTCAGTTTTGTAAAAACTCGTAGCACTGTGCAAGAAAAGACTTGATGCATTTGACAGCAGGTGTGTAGGAAGAATGTATCACAGTAAATGGCAGTACTTGATGATGAGTACAAAAGAGTAAAGAAAACTGAACAACAACACACACACTCTTAAATTCTTTTACTAGAATGTTTTTCATCCACTTCTATTTAAAAGGTCCTTTTACAAAACCAAAACAGTATTTATCTAGAATTAATCCTAATTTTTCCTCTTATAAAAAGTGAATTTGCTTTTTGATGAACTACAGAGGAGAACTGAAAACAGTGCACGTAATCTTTTGAATATCACTGTAAAATTCAATCTTTTAAAAGTTCTCTATAGGATAGAAGGATAGAAGGATAGAAGGATAGAAGGATAGAAGGATGGGGAGGAGGATCTCCTTACATATGTATATGTTGGTTTTAATGGTATGAAATATCAAGGAACCCATAGGCTCTAAACAGGGGTGAAGGGTGAGGGGTGGCTGTGATGTGGAAAAATCAGCCACCCCCTGCTTATTTCTCCAGTATCATCTCCCATTATTTGGCCCCTCCCTGCCTTTTCCTTTCTACCAATACCAAACTCCTTCTAGTTCCCTGAAAATAGCACATCCCCTCACACCTCTGTACCTCTGTATGTGCTGATCTCTCTGTCTGAACAGTCCTACCTATCCCTAAGCCATGTACTCCAGGAAAATTCTAGTTCTCCCTTCAAATCAGTTCTGCATACACAAAAGAATAGTTATTTTCTTGTCTATATTACTTCTAAATACTGTTCACATGTCTGTTGCACATATTACACTACAAGATTTCTTTACATGTTCTAATGCCCTCAATGATCTATAGTATTCAAGGGACATATATTTTTCCAAATTGAAAAAAAAATCATTCATCAAAATGTAAAGTGATCTACCAGCAGACACCTACCAGATGCAGAAGAATGCAGACAAGAAATATGTAAGATATCAGGTGTTACCAAAAATACATTGCTGAGAATATGAATTTTTGGATAGTTGTTTTTTTTCAACTCATATACAAACCATTTTGAAAAACGTAAAATAGAAATCATCTGACTCATACTACGTAAAATAGATACGTTTAATGTAAGTGAAACTTCTTGTGAATTAAAAGTTTTCTACCTTCCTCACAAACATTATTTGTTGCTAAAGGGAACTGTTAAGGAGAGAGGGTAGCAAGACAGATTTATGTAGTGTGACCTGAAGGGGCACCACAGGACTGATGGGACTGCCTGTAGAGTGAGCAGCCCACACTTGTCCGGTTCCCAAGTTTTCTATAGGCACTAAGCTGAACACAGGTATCTCCCAGCCTCTTTCTTCGAATGGACTGATCATTTTTTTCCCCTCCTGCCAAAACCCCAATTTTTTAGGGTACAAAATACTAAAGTATAGGTAGTTCTTTTTTTTTTTTTTTAAGATTTATTTATTTGAGAGAGAGTGCACATGCTGAACAGCGCCTGGGAATGTGGGTGGAGGGGTAGAGGGAGAGAATCTTGAGCAGACTCCCTGCTGAGCATGGAGCCCTACATGGTAGATCTCAGGACCCATGAGATCATGACCTGAGCCAAAACCAAGAGTCAGAGGCTTAATTGACTGAGCCACCCAGGTGCCCCTCAGAAGGTTATTTCTTATCAATCCCAACACCTAAGAGTGCAGGGCTGCTTTACCATTTTTCTTTGCCCCCTCTTTTTTGAAATAAAGCCTCAGGCTGGTGTTGGCCTACTTCTGTGTTCCGTGACCATCAGTATCACATCTGGTTTGGCTATTCAGTACACCTTTCTTCTTCCTCGTCATGCATACCTTTTCCTATCTTTGATAATACCTATTACAGGCTTTTCTTTCTTCCTTTTTAAAAAATTTTAAGTCTTTCATAGTTCAAAGTTCTGCCTCTATTACCTACTAATTGAATTTTAATACAATAGTTTTCAACTCTCACATGCAATAACCAGAAGCATCTGAGATTTTTAAGACACACTTTAATTCTGGCTCTGTGAAGCATGTGGGGCGAGACCATATAGCTTGATAAACTACAATCCATGGGCCAAATCTGTCCCATTTCCTATTTTTATAAATAAAATTGCATTGGAACTCAGCTATTTTTACTCATTTAGGGATTAACTATGGCTGTTTTCACTTTAGGACAGCAAACCTAAGTAGTTGCAATAAATAACTGATACAGATTGATATCTAATAACTAATGCAGTCTACAAAGCCTAACATATTTACTATCTGACTCTTTATGGAAAAAGTTTCTAAATCCCTTACAGTAGTAGTAACTCTTAATCCTCATTGTGCAACACAATCACTGAGTGAACTTCAGAAAAGCAGGTTTCCTTGGGGTCCTTTCCCCAGAGATTTTATTCAATTGACCCAAGTCCAGGGAAATTATTTTTCCAAAGCTTCTCAAGTGACTCTAATGTGCATTCAAAGTCAAACTACTGCTCAGGATTTCTCAAACTTCAGTGTGTACAGGAATCATCTGACTTATTTATCTAGAAGAGTCCTGTCACTACTTATACTCCATTTGGACTTACAACTTCTGGAAGGAGAGATCAGAACTCTGCATGTTAAGTAAGTATGCCAGCTGACTCTGATGCACGGAGTCTTTAGACCCAACTTTGAGAGATATGGCTTATAGAGGTTGCTTTGAAAAAGCCCCACAGGGGTGTGTGTGTGTGTCTATGTGTGTGTATTATTTATTCATGAGAGACACAGAGAGAGAGGCAGAGACATAGGAGGAGGGAGAAGCAGGTTGCCTGCGGGGAGCCTCATGAGATCCCAGGACCCCGGGATCACAACCTGAGCTAAAGGCAGATGCTCAACCACTGAGCCACCCAGGTGCCCCCTCACAGGTATATTTGAAAAGCCCCCTGTCCTCACCCCAATAATGAATCAAATCATTGTAATTGTTCTTAAGCCTCAGGTTTCTCATCTGTAAAATGGGGCTTTTTGTTTTTGTCTATCTGCCTTGCCTACCTCAAAAGCTTGAGATGAGATATACTTTGTCAGTTAGATTTGTAAGTCTCTAATTCCATGATCAAAATAAGATGATATTGCTTCTGGAAGATTCAGATTATACCTAATGTGGTCTCTTAAAAACTTAGATAATCAACACATAGTAAGCAGACATCACATAACAAGCAGATAATGCACATACCATAATTTGAGCACGATTTCAAATGTAAAAACAAGACATAACTAAGAATTGTGTCAATGACTTTCTGAAATCAAACCTGGATAATGAAAGGTTTCCAGAATGCTGGTCACATATTGTAGTGACTACACAGTGGCTCCTAAGTTAGAACACAAATGTGGCTAAATCCTTTTCATTGTCCAGAGGATTTCAATTACCTAAAGGTTCTTGGATAGGCTTAGGGAAGGGAGTACCTGCAAACCCTTGACATTGCAGGCTAAGTTTTGCATGCATGTTTTTTCAGGAGAGAATATCTATCAAATTCCCAAAAGAGAATAAGGGCAGTCACTTAGCCTTAGTATTTATGCCATATGGCCTGGGTCATGTCAATTTATTAAAAGAAGTTCTAACAGGGAGAAAAAAAAGTCCATTATGAGTTATTTCCAAATGTTGGTGTCCTGGTTTAAAAAGAATCCATTTAAGAAAGAAATCTTTGGCTTTCCTTTATTTCTGGTGTTTCCTAAACAAAGTAGGTAAAAAATTAATAATAACTTCTCCATTTCTGTAAAGGTAACAATATTTATAATAAAAACTTTCTGATGTGCCAGGAAAGTCTCAGATGCATTGCTATTAAATATAAGCAAAAAAGGAATTTGGTTATCCCATGGGAGTATGTCTTTATGGTTCCTGGTTGTTGAGAACAGCAGTATTTTCTTACATTGCCAAGTCCAAATGTAAGTAGTGACTGACCAATACTGCTCAGATATCTCATTATTCAATCACAAGTAGTTGACTCACCCAGAATAGCCATCATGTTTACCACATCTTTAGCAAAGAACTCACTGGCTATGGTCTTTTCAAACACTCCGGAGTTATGAAGTCTAATTTGCTTCTTTAGTAAATGTTCATCTCCATCTAGTACAGTAGACAATTGAGCCTGAAAGTTACATTAAGTTAACACCATTTTTGGAAGACATTGTCACCTAGGACTGCTGTCTCCAAACTTTTGTCATCACTCATTCATATTACCAATATTAATTTGAGCACTTTTATTCAGAAAGTATATAGAACTATTGGGGGAAGTGCTCAAATATATATATACATATATGTACCTGTACTAATATATTGTGTATATTATAGCACACACACATATGTTATTAAAAAAGAATGCTTATGGGGGCACCTGGGTGGCTCAGTTGGTTAAGCGTCTGCCTCTTGCTTTTGGCTCAGGTCGTGATCTCAGGGTTGTGAGAATGAATCCCACCTCAGGCTCATGCTCAGTGTGTAGTCTGCTTAAGAGTCTCTCCCTCTCCCTCTGCCCCTCCCCTGTATCCCCCCAACTTGTGCGCTCACTTGCTCTTTCTCTAAAAAATAAATTAAAAAAAAACAAAAAGAATGCTACATAAAATAATCAATACAAGTTTCTAATATTTTCTTTCCTCACCCTATGGTGTGTGCATGCCTTTTTAGAGATCCTACTCCTAAGTAATAAGCAGCATATTCAAAGCTTATGGGTCTATCTCTGTATTTCAGAAAATCAAATCCTTATCCACCTATTATAATAACCCCATGCTATGGTTAAGAAGCAATGGAGAGGCTGTTCCAGGATGATGATGATGACAATGACAATGACAAACAATACCTGCATGTGAAATGTACTATATGTCTGACACTGTTCTAAGTCCTTTATATAACATAACTCATTTAATCCTCCAAATGTGAATTAGGTATTATTATTAGCCCAATATTGCAGATAACAAAACTGAGATAGGCAGAGTTTAAGTAACTTGCCCAAAGTCACACACCTAGTAAGTAGTAGAGCCAGGAGTGAAACACTGGCAGTCTAGCTCTAGAGTCTGTACTCAACCACTACACCAAGATACACTTGACTGAAAATTCACAGTCAAAAGTAAAGCAAAGATTACATTATAAACAGAAGCCAGGGTACTTGCTTTGTCAGTAATGAGGGTGAGGATAATATTTCTTTCTTCTTTTCTTTTCTTTCTTTTCTTCTTTTCTTCTTTCTTTCTCTTTCTTTCTTTCTTTCTTTCTTTCTTTCTTTCTTTCTTTCTTTCTTTCTTTTTTTCTTTCTTTCTCCTTCCTTCCTTCCTTCCTTCCTTCCTTCCTTCCTTCCTTCCTTCCTTCCTTCCTTCCTTCCTTCCTTCTTTCTTTTCTTTTTCTTTTCTTTTCTTTCTTTTCTTTCGACTTATCCATCCATTTTAGAGAGAGAGAGCATGAGTGAGAGGGAGAGAGGGAGAATATCTCAAGCAGACCCCCAGCTAAGCATGGAGCCTGACATAGGGCTCAATCTCACCACCCTGAGATCATGACCTGAGCCACAATCAAGAGTCAGATGCTTAACCCACCGCATCACCCAGGTGCCCTGAGGGTAATGATAATTTTTTAAAAGCAAACATTTTTTCTTCATTTGATATGAAAATAATTAGAGAATCACAGGATATTTGTATCACAAAGATTCCTTCTATTTTTACTCTCTTGCATTTGCTGAGAAGACTGACGTCCAGAGAGGTTAAATTAATGGCAAGAGTCATAATACACGATTAAGTAGTAGACCTTAGAAGAAGCAATCTAATAATATAAATGATAAAGGTATTGAGTGCCTACTATATATTTAGAACTGTGATAAGTGCTTTACTATGGTAACTCATGCAACCCTCACGGTAACACCCAGAAGGAGATATTCTTATACCAAGTTTATAAGAAAGGAAATAAGGTTTGAAGAGGTTAAATAATTGCTAAAGGTCAAGGAGACATTAAGCAGTAAAGCGGGAATCTGAGCTAAGGTCTGATTCCACACCCTTAGACCTTGGTAACTAAACTATATTCCATTATTCCATACTGCTATCCTAAGACAAATTTCTGGGCAAATGTAAATACTATTAAAGTTTTAGAAAAAGTCTGGGGAAAAAAGTGCCTATGAACCCAGACAAATATGCCTTTGTTAGTGGATTGAAGTTTTCCTCTTTTTTTTTTTTTTGATTATAATAAGTGCTAAAAATCAGGAATTTAAGTTATGTGCATGTATTTAACCCTGTTTGAGATGGAATCTTAATAAAAGGACAACTTTAGAAAAGATAACAATTATATGTAATGGAATATAGAACTAGATTCTCCTGGCAATTAATCACCTAGTGCAAACCTATAGGCTGTTTCTGACAGATCCAAGGGCTTTGCTTGAATTGTTGAGTAAGATGTGTCTGGACTAGCTTATGAGAAGAGATTCTGTTTAAAGCCTTTGAAGATGTTTTAACATATATTGATGTGTGTGCATACATACATATGCAGATGGATTTCAGCAATATATATATGGATATATGTGTGTAGTATGTATGAAACTGCAGAACTCGTTTTATTGTTCAAATATGTACAAAGAAATGAAAGCAGCCTTTATAGCAACAGAGAGCTATCTGTCATTTACCAGAGATACTTCCTGTTTTTAAGCAGTTGGGAAAGCATGATTTCCAACCCAAATACTTAGCTTGGCAAGTTAACGCTGTGTTGATAGATACTTTTATAACCAGTTTTATTCCACCTTAAATATCAATATGAAAAAGAGAGATGATTTGTTTTTACTCTCAACTGTTCTTTTTTTTTTTTTTCCTAAGGTGTGTTATAATAGGAGAGAGAAGAGAGGAAAGGGAAGGAAAATATTATAACCAAAACAGGTGGGCAATCAAGTTTAGTAGAGCTCTGACAGCTGTGGCTGTATCATCTCAAATTTACTCTGAGGGTGTGGGGAGCAGTGATTTCTTTTTATGAAAGAAAAAGAAAAAAAATGGAACTCTAGCCAAATTTTACAAATCTTTAAAGAAGAGTTTAGAAGTTGCAACTACAAGTCCACCACATTCTCTAACAAAGTATTTTTAAAAATCTTTTATGTGGGCCAATGGAATTAACACTGCCTCAGGCATTAAAGTTAGTAAGACTGTGGGAAGGGGCTCCTGGCTGGCTCAGCTGGTACAGTATATGACTCTTCATCTCAGGTGAGTTCAAGCCCCACATGGGCACAGAGCTTACAAAAGAGAGAAAGAGAGAGAGAGACAGAGAAAGAATACAGAAGTTCTCAAATAGGCAATTCTGTTTAAATGATTTAAAAAAATGAATTTTATTTTTCATTACTTGATACTGCTCCTTGATGTCAGTTTAATACCTTCTTTTGCTTTTGTTTTGTTTTTTGTTGTAACAAGGAAGATTTTCTTCAGAAATAGCAAAATGTTTGCCTGGTTTTCATGATTTCAGTGTGATGGTAAGAATTGACATTTAGACTCAATAGTATGTTTTTTTGTATCTTACTTACCTAAACCTAACTTTCTATCTGACCAGGTATTCATTCTCCTTATGTAGAAAGCATTCCCTCCAAATCCTACCTCATGTTGCCATGGTGGAACATGGCACTGCAATTATCTCCCTTTGGGGTATCTTCAAGCTCTACTCTATTTGCTCTTTTCCATCCTCTTTTAAACGTACCAGAAACCTTTTGCTACTCAATAGCCTTGTTTAACAAGTCATGCTGTCTCAGCTGCTGCCCAGCCTCTTTTTTCCTCATGCATAGTTAGAATGGTTTGAACTCAGTTTCTGGGATGCCTGGGTGGCTCAGGGGTTGAGTGTCTGCCTTTGGTTCAGGGCATGGTCCCAGAGTCTCAGGATCGAATCCCACATTGGGATCCTTTCATGGAGCCTGCTTCTCCCTTGGCCTGTGTCTCTGTGTCTCTCATAAATAAATAAATATATATATATATTAAAAAAAAAAAAAAAAACAACTCAGTGTCTACTTTCTCACCTGTCATTCTTATCTCAGTTGACTCCAAACTGTCCCTATCACTCCACCAGAATGACTCGTTACAATTGCCAATGACCTCCAGATTGTTAAATTTTAAGAAATGACTTTTTCTGCACATATCTCGCCTGAACTTTCAGCAGGATTTAAAAAGCCAAATTAGTCCTCTGTTTTTAGAACACTTCTCTCTTGGCTTCTGATACCCTGCATTACACCTCTTCTTTCTCTGGATTTTCTTATTTAGCCACATTTGCTGGCAGACTCCTCTCCCTCTACTTTACCTAAACTTAAAGATTGAAGTTCTGCAGACCTTACACCTAACCTTTTCTTTCTCTTCATTTTCCCAACCATTCCTTTGACTTCCATTACCATCTACAAAAAAAAAAAAAAAAAAAAAAGATTCCCCAAATCTACATATCCGGTCCACACTTGTCCTTTAAACTCCATACTCATATGTCGAATTTTCTATTTGACATCTCCACTTGGATGTTAAATAGGGATATCCATATAAACATACCCAACCTAATTCATAATTTTCTTCTCTAAAGCTTTGATATTTCTAAGATTCCCATTCTCAGAAAATGGCCTTTACACCAACTCAGAAACCTAGGAACTATGCACCTTCTTTCTCATTTCCCACTTTCAAAACTGCCAGATTCTATGGATTCCAAATAAATAACTGTCTACTTTGTTCCACTCCCACTGTTTGAACCACTTTCTTGTGGTTATCCTTGTGTCTGCTCTTGTCACATCCCTCAGCGATTGTTCAGACAATGCTGGGATGATGAAATGGCTTTTGAATGCAGATGTGGTAATTGCCAAGTCACTCTCTACCCACATTCTAATACCTTGCATTGTTTTCCACTGTCTTTAGTATAAAGGACAAACTATGCTCTCTCCAACCTCTATGTCTTCAAATGCTGGGTCCTCTAAATAGAATGATTGCTCCACTTTCTGTTTTCTGGCTACTGGCCTATTCATTCTTTAAATTTGGCTTAAAAAATCAGTAACTCAGGGAAGCCTTCTCTAATTTCCCAGACTAAGTTAAATTCCCCCTCCCACATGCTTCCATAGCACTTGGTATTTATTTGTAGCACTTTGAATACCTGGAATTACTTTCTTATATAAATCAAATATAAAATGATTTAATAAAAATTCTATATATACAAGAAATTGTATTGATTCTTATAATATACATTATTTCACTTAATCCTAGAAAACCCCTGAGAGGTAGCTAGAATTACATTTCTCCTATTTGCCAGACTATAAGCTCCATGAGAGGGGAACTGCATTTGTATTATTTATTATTTCATTCCAATATCCAGCCAGGACAATCTTAAATGCTCAATAAGTACTTTTTGACTGACTGAGGGTAGTTTACGAAACACAAATCATATCAAATAGCCTTCAATCAGTTCACCAACAAAATCAAAGTTATATAGGGATGCCTGAGTGGCTCAGCAGTTGAGTGTCTGCCTTCCATTCAGGGCATGATCCCTGTCCTATATAATGATATAATTGATGATATATAAACAAAATTACATAAATGTTCTACTTGATATGGTTAATAGCAGAAGGAGAAGTGGCTTTATGTCAATCAAAGCATTAATTTTCCACTGGCTAAGTGTGTAACATTTATTAGCAAAGTTCTTTGCTTTATCTGAGCTTCATTTTCTTCATTTCTAAGATGTGGTTATTTTGCTACCTCTAAGGGTTGTTCTAAGGATTAAATGAAATAAAGTGTATTAAAAATATCAGCACAATTTCAGGTATATAATATGTTCTAAATAAATGGAAGTTATCATTATTCAGAATAATCTGGCCTCATGCATTCATTATTTAGTACTTTGCCATCATACTGTGTCTGCTTTTACATGGTTTCTATAAGTAATCAGCACAGTTACCTTGTTAGTTTGTATGTAGTATCTTTTTTCTCTAGCTGCTTTTAAGACTTTTCTATCATTAGTTTTACACAATTTGATCATGGTGTGCCTTGTGTAATTTTCTTTCTGTATATTCTGCATGGGCTTTATTAAGATAAATATTTTTAATATTTGGAGATTTTTGTGACTTTATTTTATCAAATAATTTTCTATTATAGTCTTTTCCTGTTTAAGTAACCCAACTACAATAATATGGTCCCATAGATTACTGAGGCTCTGTTTTTTCTTCCACTATCTCCACCCCCTAACACTTTTTTCTTTCTGTGCTTCAGTTTTAATAGTTTTATTGCTATGTAGTATTTAATCTGTTGATAAGTCCAATGACTTTTTACTTCAGGTACTGTATATTACAGCTCTAGAACTTCCATTTGATTTCATAGCTCCCATTTATCTCCTAAAAAGTCAGATACTGTATATTCCAGCTCTAGAACTTCCATTTGATTTCATAGCTCCCATTTATCTCCTATCATGCTTTTTTTTATATCCTTAAATACATTTAGAATAGCTATTTTAAAATCTGCTAATTCTATCATTCTTATTAGTTATGGTCTATTTCTGTTGACTGATTTTCCTTCTAATTATTCAGTCCTCTTATTAAAAAGACATCAGGGGTGACTGAGGTTACAGAAGATGGTACTAGAAGTTTGAAGAGAGGGAACATATCATGTGAGATAATCATCTATGAAGTTGGAAAATAACTTGGAATAAATGGAATGTTACTCTAAAAGAAACTGAAATTAGGAAAAAAGAAACTGGGAAATCACAGTTTAATTACCTTCAATGAGCCTCAATGAAATGTATACATTTTTTTGAGGAGGAGGTTCTGAAATAACAGATAAATATCTAATTTAAATAATTCTAAGAAATTGAAAGGAACCAAAAAATAAAAGATCAGAAGAAACAGGATGATCATTGTACACAATAGGAATTGCCATTATACTGCTGGACATCTGTTCCAGGGGAATACATGGGCTGCCCTTTCATAAGATTTAGTTTATTAAAGAATGTTGGCTCAGATACCCAAGACCAAGAACTACAGCTTCACAAAATGCTTTAGGGTCTTTAACCATTCCCCAATGCTAATGGAAGTTAGGAAACTCCTGCCAAATCTCTGCTGAAAGAGTAGTGCCTCTAAGTTATCCTTTCACAAATCTAGGAAGCAAATCACCATCACTTTTGGATATCAGTTCAAGCTTGACTAGAGGTTTCAAAAACTTTGGAAAAAATAATCTGGAGGATTAAACATAAACAGTAACAAAAACATGGGCCCACTTGTCCTTTATCTGAAGCAGAGTGTTCTCTTGGCTCAAAATTCTTCAGTTCACAGACCTATCTGATATTGTCCTACCCTCCAGACACCCTTCCTTTACTCATTCCATGGCCCTGTGGTGAAAGAAATTAACTAAAAAGACTTGTTGAAAATTACCCTTTCTTATAAATGCCCACTTATATGCATATAAAAAGCCACTATAAGTAATCTATGAGCTTAATAACACCTAAGAAAGACTATAAGAAGTAGTTTAAACATCTCTAAAATTTTGGGGCCTTTCTTTGTTCAGTATGAGCCCCCAAACTTAGTTACAGCAATATGTTCAGTTGTGATTATGAGGAAAGTCTCTTAAAAAAAAACTATAAAAATAATACTATGTCAAAGATTAAAACCATGCATGGTTGTTATTACAGTAACATTATAAAATAAATACACAGCACCTACACACCAGAATATTAATGCTTAATTTTTGGTGCCTGAAAATGACACCTTTTAGAATAAGGAGAAACATGTGCTAAACCCATCCCAGAGCTTTAAAGGAGAATTTGAAATTTAAAATAACAGACATACAAGAAAGTGTTATGTTGTAAAGAGCCATTCCTGACATAATATCCTAACTTATTTTACCAGATCTATAGAAGTGAAGAAAAAAATCTGTTATCCTATTAGCTCAGGAAAAACTGCTTTTCTTATAAAAAGCAAGACACAACTGAGGCCAGAACAAAGGTAGGTAAAGGCTGGTGCTCACCTCTTACCTAGAACCTCACAGCTCTAAAAACATTTGCTATCTCCAACTTGACTATACCTGTGGACAGATCATCATCCATTTAAACTCTGACAATTAAAAAACGTAAAACTCTAGATCAAAACTGTCCAACAGAAACACAGTGTGAGCCACATATATAATTTTTAAATTTTCTAATACCTATATTTTGTTTTTAAAAAAGGTAAATTTACTTTTAATAATGTTTTATTTAATCCAACAAAGAAGGTGTTATTTAAATATCAATGTAAAAATTATTAAATGTTTTATGTTCTTTTTTTGGTATAAAGCCTTTGAAATCTAGAGTATATTTTACAATTAAAGCACATCTTGATTTGGATAAATCACATTTTTAAATGCTCAATAGCCGCATATGGCCAGTGGTTACCAAATTAAACAGGAAGCTCTAGGGTTTGTAGAGACCTCCATTGAAGAAACTATCCCCAGATACATACTAAATTGTTAGGGCACTAGATAAATTATCCTTATGAAAGCATTGACCCTATGAAAGCATATTTTCATCAATTTCCTTCATACAACAGAGCACTCTTCTCATTCAAAGACTTCTGTTTAATCAATCTTCTCATGTTGCCATATCATCAGTTTCCATTGAATCTCAATTTCTATACAACATCACATTTGAAATACAGTTATTAGGCCCACTTGAAGATCCAATATGATCAATTTTGTTAAATCAAAAAATGAGTAAATTCTTTAAAAAAAAGATTAAGTATTAACAGTATTATTCAACTCACTAATAACAATAAAAGAATCTCTGCTACAGATCACTAGAAACTAGAATCCATAACAACAGAAATGTGTTTCAAGTAGAATTCTAATTTGTTGTTTGGTTATATACTAAATTCAGTTTTATATCTGGTTTAGATTTCTATTAGAGTCATTCACTGTTAGAGAAAGCAAAGGAAGCTGTAAACCCTGTAGACTTTTACTTGTTAAGAGAAATATAGAATAGAAATTGCACTGCTTCTATGACACTGGGTCCCAATATCTTTTTTTTTTAAATACATCCTGTTTGTTTTTTTTAAGATTTTATTTATTTATTCATGAGAGACACACACACAGAGAGGCAGAGACATAGGCAGAGGGAGAAGCAGGCTCCATGTAGGGAGCCTAATGTGGGACTCGATCCCAGGACTCCAGGACCATGCCCTGAGCTGAAGGCAGACGCTCAACCGCTGAGCCATCCAGGCATCTCTGGGTCCCAAATTCTTGTCAAAGACTTTATAGTACAGAGTCAAGATTTTCAACTCATTCTTGTTGATTAGTTCAGAGATATGAACAAATGCGTATTTATTAGATTTTGTATTCATTTTAAGCATTAAGGCCAAGGTCTTCTTGTTAGGTACTACCTTTAGAAATATGTATGCATGTATTTATATATATACTTGTAAATAAATACATACATATACCACATATAAGAAATAAAATATATTTAAACTGAATAGACATCACAAGTGTTTCTCTATATTTATTTTTATATGTAAATTACACAGAAACTATCCATAGGAATTAAAATATGGAAAGAAATAATGTAAATTAATTGTTCTATATTTTGTGTTGACTTGGCACACTAAGTGCCAAGATGGGGAAATCGTGGCTAATTCATTTTGTCATGGATTTTGATGTTTGGATATAGTGATAGCCAGGGCTAACCATTTACTAATGTCTAGCATATAGATATTAAAATACAAAAACAGCACCCAATATTACAGTTCCCTCCAACTCCCACTCAATTTAGGGTGATTTCATCTTTTAATGCTAAAACTTTGTAAATTGCTGTAGCAAAAATATTCCCATTCCCAAGCTTCTGAAGTCAGAAGCAGCAGAAATTAGAAGGTAGTAGGCCCATGTGTGTGAAACTACTGCTAGGCAAAATCAACTGGATTAAAAGGCAAATTAATTACCCAACTAAATAAGTATTTAGGAGTCTAGTACTGGATTTATCAAAGATAAATACCCCATACCTCTCTGCTTGGAGAAGCTTATGGAAGAATGGAGATGACAGGTAAATGAATAATTTCTTTTTTTAAAGATTTTATTTATTCATTCATGAGAGACACACACAGAGAGAGAGAGAAAGAGAGAGGCAGAGACACAGGCAGAGGAAGAAGCAGGCTCCATGCAGGGAGCCTGATGTGGGACTCGATCCTGGGGCTCCAGGATCATGCCCTGGGTGGAAGGCAGGCGCTAAACCACTGAGCCACCGAGGGATCCCCCCAGTTAATGAATAATTTCAATTCAAGGTAAGACCTCTTATATTTGAAAATCTTGTTCTTAAGGGCAAAATCTGTTAACTTGCCAAAATAAAATAATTATAGCAAAAAGCCTTTCAACATATCAAACTATCTAATGAGATGAGATTCAGTTCAGTTCAATAAAAAGTGGAATTTTCTTGTATCAGTTGCCTACTTTTATTACACCTGCACACAATTCAGTACAAATATATTTTGGTGCAAATGTATTTCTTCATTTCTCCAGTTTTCATATTTTCTGCAAGATTCACTATTGTACTTGACAACTGGGGTCGCTAAAGAGAACTAAAATTCCTCAGGGGAAGAAATTGTAAAGGAAAACTTAAACTAAAATCCCCAGTACACCATCCTGGTCCGGCAACCCTGCTCCTTTAAATTCCTGTTTTTTTTTTGAAACGGAAATACTTTAAATAGACTTCCTCAAGTACTTGCACATATGTAGTTGTCCTGACACACAGGACTTCAAATTTTATTATCTTGAGCAGAGGGAGTCTGGTAATATCAACTCAGATTTGATTCTAAATCCCAGAGAGCTGTTGAGGACCTATGTAGCTACAGCTGTGAATAGCTATGCCATTTCCTTCTCAGTGAATAATTCTGATATGGGTTTGTTATTGCCTTATTAACTAAATAGAGAAGGAAAGACAGAGAGAGAGAAACTATGAACACTTGAGTCACATGCTGCAATGCATACCTTGTCCAACTTGTTTTTAAACCCCTCGGAGTTGATGATACAGTACTCTTAAAATAACATGATTATTTCTAAAAATAGTCAGGGAAATGCACTCATGTCTCAAGGTTAAGGTTCTGGTGTGGGTAGGAGGGGTATGACACACTGTCACTCACTACATGCTCCACACATAAGCTTAGAGTACCATTTACTTCAGCTAGCTGTCTAAAGTTTCTTCTTTAAAAAGTTTTTTTTAAATGAGGGAATTTCCTCCATACATACATACACACACACACACACACACATATATTTTGGTGTATATATATATATATATATATATATATACATAAAAAATTGCTGAGTCCAAAGAATGGAAAGAGATGGTCTTCCTTTCCTGAAATTCACCAAGAGAATGTTTAAAACATGACTGAGTTCTAAACAATGAGTAAAACTGCCACATAATTCTGGACTTTGCCAATACTGGCCTGGATCACCATGCTGACTTCTCCCTTGGGTTCTGTTAATATCTTGGTTTCCCTCTATCCCCTTCCACTTTTCTGGCAGCATTACTTTTGCTAAGGAAGTTGCTGATGAGAAATATGACCCCATACCCTTTGGGGAAGGAATTCACTCCAGCTATTATGAAGCCAGGAATGGCTAGGACTCCTAAATGGGGAGGAAGATGGGAGGAGGATTAGAAGTAACATTTATGCTTAAAGTTTATTATTACTTTCCTTTTACACACAAGGAAGTTTAAAACAAATTAAAAGTGATACTGTAAATAGATATGCAGTTTATTTTTAAAACAAAAATAACTTCATTACTTTCTCTGAATATAAAAGTGATTCATATTATTGGAAACAATTTTGACACAGTACTGATTAACATTAATTAGAAACTAAAATCACCAAAATGATGGCTTTAGTAATATTTGGGGGAACAACTTTCCAAACTATTGTAATGTACATTGTTTTATATAACATTTGTATTTATTACTGTTTTGTAATCTACTTTTATTTCCAAGGAAATACAATGCATGGACTTTTAAAAATATTAATACATATACATATCACCACCTTAAGTTACTTATTACTCTGCTGTATACATACAGTACATATGCAATATTTAATTCTCAAAGCAACTCTATAAGTAGTACCATTAGTACTTTTTTATAGATTCAATCCTATAACAAGTCCTGCAGTGAACATTTTAAATTAACATCTTGGATTGCTTATTGTATCCCAGGATAAATTCCTACAAGTATAATTCAAAAGATGAATAACTTAAAGTTTTTTGTTACTTGTTAACTACCCTTCAGGAAGGTTATGCTAATTTATGCCTCACAATTACTTTTATCTACATACATTTTAATAAATGTAATATGGTGATATCTGATACTGGAAAAAAAATTGTGAAATGCCTTCTAGGAGTGTCCAGGAAAAACATCCCATAGGTCAAATCTCATGACATTGTGCTGCATATACTCTCTTGCTATCCTGGAACATAAAATTCAAGGTCCTAAATGTCTGTAATTTACTTAAAAATAATCTCTACATATATTTTAAAAAAGTCTTTCCCCTTTATACTCGCCCTTACTAGGAGATCATATAGTAAAAACAAAAGTTTTTAAGAGACTCAGTGCAGTTCAAGAGTGAACTAAAGAGCAAGAGAATATGAGAAGTGAGACTGGAACTGGGATAGATTAACAGGGCAGAAAAGCCTCCACATTAGTAGCCCACTGACCCAACCCACAAAGAACTCCTCTGACATTAGAACACTCATTTCATCTTGTTACACTTTTTTTTTTTCTTGTTACACTTTTGAACATGCTACTTAGAGATTCATTCAGGCAATACACATCCCTGGAGGCAGAGAGTAAGCATGTGTTAAGGGAAGGTAGGAAAAACAGTAAATTATCTGGAATGTGGAAGAAGCACTGTGGGAAGAACCAACAGGTGGGAAGTTAAAAGTGGGAGGTACTGTAATAGAGTAAGGAAAACAAAGGCTTTAGAAATAGGCTGGGTGATCATTTTGCAATATATATAAATATTGAATTGCTATGTTGTATACCTGAAATTACAATGTCAATTGTATCTCAATTAAAAAAATAAAGGCTTAGAAGTATAATTATACTTGATCAAAACTGCCAATTAATTGGTAAGATTACTTTCGTCTTTCAATTCTTAGTTTCCTCATCTGTAAAATAGTGATCACCATAAAACCCCTTTAATAAAGTTGTTATGAGAATTAAATAAATTTAAAAAAAGAATGAGACTGCGGTTCACACCCATAGGTCTGTTCTCATCATCTGGGTGACTGTGGTGAAGCTATTCACTGCTGGAATTTTAGTTTCCTCATCAAGGAGAGGGACTGGACCACTATATCTGGCATCTTCTTTAGCTCACACATTCTGATCAGACTTTATTCTACAAATAAAGTCTAGAAATCATTAAAACAGTCACAATTTATCAAATAATTTCTAACGTTTAAAAAATAAAACTGAGGGAAGCCTGGGTGACTCAGTGGTTTAGCGCCTGCCTTTGGCTCAGGGCATGATCCTGGAGTTCTGAGATGGAGTCCTACATTGGGCTCCCTGCAGGGAGCCTGCTTCTCACTCTGCCTGTGTCTCTGCCTCTCTCTCTCTGTGTCTCACATGAATAAATAAATAAAATCTTAAAGAAATAAAATAAAATTGATCTATATTACCTACATCATTACAATTAGCATTAGAAGATAATTTTAGGGCCTAATTAAAACACGAAAGTATTCCATGGAAAAGTGGCAAATCTCATTTGTCAGCTTTGTCTTAACTAGTTCAGCTTGAGACTGGGTTTAATGTGTGAAATTATTACATATATATCAATATATTTTCTATATCAATATAGAAAATAAACAGAAGAATGAGCACTATTTTTCAATTTTAATTTCTTTCAAATAAAATAAAATATAGTGTTTGACCTATATTTCTGAATCCACATATTACAATTTTAAGATTTTTAAAACTATCTCAGAAAAAGCAGTTATCATCTGGCCAAAACAAAAAATTTCAGTAAGACTAATGTTTAATGCCATATTTTTAAATTCTCTCTCTCATATTATAATTATGAAAGCTGTCATAATTTGTTTTCTTTGCTTACCAAATTTTCCATTAATGGCAAAGTATTTGAGGACACTGAAATAAATATGTGTTACAAATGTCGTATGCTTTTCCTCCACTGCTTAATCTGCTGTTTTAAATCCCAATGACCTTTGTTGGAGTTAAAAATAGATATGGGTGCCTGGGTGGCTCAGAGATTGAGCATCTGCCTTCGGCTCAAGTTGTGATCCCAGGGTCCTGGGATCGAGTTCCGCATCGGGCTCCCCAGAGGGAGCCTGCTTTTCCCTGTGTCTCTGCCTCTCTCTTTGTCTCCCATGAATAAATAAGTAAAATCTTAAAATAATAATAATAATAATAATAATAATAATAATAATAAATTACATGTGATATCTAGCATCAAAATACCCAAACATACTTGCTTATAAATATGCAACCTGGGATAGGACAATTAGTAAAAGCAAATCCAATGGGGTTATTCATGATTTCAACTATTTAAAGGATTTATTACATATAAGCTAATTTATACTATTAAATTATATAAAAACTAAACCGAAACAAAAAACTTTATATAGCTTCTATAAATATTTGCTTAAGTGACTGATATACACGTTTGTTCTCCTAAGCTAAATCAGACTAAACTGAGTTAACTAGGACATAGAGGATTTGTTTACTAATAAGGTTATTTTTAAGAAAATGAGATAGGCTTATTCTAGTTTAATGCCTAGGGATCCCTGGGTGGCGCAGCGGTTTAGCGCCTGCCTTTGGCCCAGGGCGTGATCCTGGAGACCCAGGATCGAATCCCACGTCAGGCTCCCGGTGCACGGAGCCTGCTTCTTCCTCTGCCTGTGTCTCTGCCTGTCTCTCTCACTGTGTGCCTATCATAAATAAATAAAATAATAATAATAATAATAATAAATTTAGTTTAATGCCTATTAGGTAGTATGTACCTATGCCAAAATAACCTATACATAAAAACTGCAGTGATATTATATGGACTTGCTGGCAAGAAAGCTTCATTTCCTACCTAGAAGGCTGGCTGACAGGAGTTCCCTGAAGCATCAATGAAATGCATTAGAGATTACGGAGCCTCAACAATGGAGCATTAGCCTTCAGGACAGGGAGACACCCCAGAAAGTAACTCCAGCTACAGCAGCCTCCTGATCAGTTCTTCTTAGAATTAGAGCACTAAATGTTCTTTCCATTATTTGTCATTCCCACAAGTCTTACAAATCCCCTGTTCAGTATTCACTGACTCCACCACCAATGGCTCATTTTTAGTAGTAGCTAATTGTATCCACCTGAACTCAGACATGACTTGTGCTTTGCTCAGAAGTGCACTGAATAATAGTTTTGTGGGAGTGCCCTTTTTTTTCCTAAATTAAAAATACATTTGTAGTTTTGGAACTAAACATCTGATTTTAATCACATGGAGTCTAAATTTAAACATTTTTTTTTTTCTGCTAGGGGACAATAGAGGCATGCTTAGCTGTATTTACATAAGCATGTATGAATGAAATTCACAAAAAGGAAAATGAAATTCAGAAAAGATTTTATTCCCTAAAGGATATGTACCCATTAAGTATTGTTAGGTCAGATAGCTTTACCTTGGAAGCAAGGATCAACCTGCATATAAGAAATGGTACCAAAATTTCAAATACTGGAAATAAATTTGATAAATACCACTACTATTATATTCAACTAAAAAAACCCAACTACTAACTTTGTAGGTATACAAAGTAAAAACACGGGGCAGCCCGGGTGGCTCAGCGGTTTAGCGCCGCCTTCAGCCCAGGGTGTGATCCTGGAGACCAGGGATCGAGTCCTCCCTGTGTGGCGCCTGCTTCTTTCTCTGCCTGTGTCTCTGCCCCTCTCTCTGTGTCTCTCATGAATAAATAAATAAAATCTTAAAAAAAAAAAAAAGTAAAGAGACTAAAAAAAAAAAAAAAAGACTGATGCTGGTGATATAGCTTCAAATGCTAAAACTAAGTAAAACCTTTTTTTATTGGGGGGGTAGAAAGAATCTCTTGCTTTTTTTCTGATTATGATATTATCTGTTAATAGCTAAGCAGGCACTGCACTAAGTATTTTCTATGTATTGCTAATTTAATCATCGGCCAAGCGGTGGTATTTTGAAAATTCTGATTTTTTTTTTTTAACATGATAAAATTAAAGCTCAAAGAGCCTAAGTAACTTGTCGGGGTCAGACACTGAAAAGTGAAGTCAGATACAGAGGCTAAGCTCAAACCATAGTGTATTTCCATGCAAATGGCTCCCCAGGTGAAAGTTCCCATTCTGGTAATGCAGATCTCTCTCTCTCTTTTTCTAAAGGAAAAATGCCACATCACTCTTTATTGGATGCTAGTGCGCCAATACCTGCGCTCCATGCACAGGGGCACTTGGCAAGGGGCTCTGTCCCCTCCGAGATGCAGTGGAAGCCTGGCCCAGTTACTGCTCTCCTAGGGCCAGCACCCTCCTCAGTGCCTGGGGTTGCTTGCTTAGGTTTGTTCAAACTCCAGTTCACAGTAGCCTACATTGAGGGGCTGGGCCTAGATACCTCACCTTAGCAGCTCATAGCGGAATTGTGTCAAATGTTTAAAGGCAAAGTCCATGTCAGTCGCCAACCTGTTGTCCCACAGCCTCTCAGCCACAACCCCTAATCTAGGCCAGAGTCTGGGCCAGATTTATGCTCTCCACATACTCTCCCCACATACATATCTATATACACTTCCCTCTTTAGTTTGAGACTAAAACTATCTGTGGCTCTGAATCCTTACTGAAGGACTTGTAGATATATCATAAAATATCAATAATTTCCAGTTTTATTACTTCTCATCTAAGGTTGGAAGCCTTTCCTAATTATGATAAACTCCTTTCAGTGGAATTTTTATATGTTCTTATGGTATCTATTTTGCCTACTATTATGTTCTGAGGGTACCTAAAAAACATTCCCAAGGGCATAGAATGAAAATAATGTAATAACTGGAACAGTTAAAATAAGAAAAAGACAGGCAATGTACTTGTGTGGGATTAGTGAATAAGGAAAAAGTTTTATGTATGTTCTGAGGATGGAGGTTGCAGGCAGGTGATGATGAAATAAACTGAGAAGCTGTTAATTAGAGCAAGGGAAAAGAAAAAAAATTCAGGTGGCCCCTATAGGCTGTTAAAAATAAATAACTGAAGGAGCACCTGGATAGCTCAGTTGGTTAAGTGTGACTTTTGTTTTCAGCTCAGATCTTGATCTCAAGGTCTTGGGATAGAGCTACCCCCCACCCCCCACATCCTCGCTCAGCAGGGAATCTGCTTGAGATTTTCTTTGTTCCTCTCCTTCTGCTTCTCCCCCAACTCATATCTGCATGTACACACAGGCACAGGCTCTCTCTCTCAATGAATGAATGAATGAATGAATGAATGAATGAATGAATAAATCTTAAAAAAAAAAAAAAAAGTAACTGGAGAATATAACTCCAGTAAGGGAAGCTAGGGAACCAGTAAACCAAGGATGAAGCAAGAATAGTCAACATAACAAAAAGAGGGTCCTTCCTGTTCTCATTTATTTCTGTTACCTTATTGAATAACACAAGCTCATTGTAAAAGAATAAAAGAACAGACAGTATAGAAATGTGTAGTGTGAAAAGAAAAATCCTGTTTCCTCTTTCCACTAATTTCCTTTCATAGAAACCATCTTTCTCTCAGACATTTTCTATTCTTAGATAGATATATACAAGCTTGTCCATTAAAACAAACAAAACTCAGTAAAAAGAGATTTTACTTTCTTGCTTGTTTTTAATCTGCTGGTCAAAATTTATCAATCTTTGCCTACAGCATCTTAAAAGTACCATGTCACAATTTGACAGCCCCAGGTTTACTCTACTGAGCCGAGAGAGCAGGAGGGCAGAGTGCATTCAATGATGTAAAGTAGCAGGATTTTCAATATTAATCTTCATTCCATTACTCATTTGAATCCTAGAAACAAATTAGTCTCAGTAAAATAAAATTATTAAGTGACTAAAAATTTCTCAGCATTTACTCCAAATTATAAATAGTATAACTAAAAGTGAGAAAATATACCACTATCATTGACTTTTAACTATAGCCTATCCATAAATAAAGTTGTGCTTTCCAGCCTTTTCTTTTTAAGATTTATTTATTTATTTATTCATAAGAGACACACAGAGAGAGGCAGAGATATAGGCAGAGGGAGAAGCAAGCTCCATGCAGGGAGCCTGATGTGGGACTCGACCCCGGGACTCTAGGATCACGCCCTGAGCCGAAGGCAGATGCTCAACCACTGAGCCACCCAGGTGTCCCAATCCAGCTTGTATGTTGTGGTAATCTGTACAAGATGTAGGTCCGTCGTGATTTCTTGGACTAGATGGTATGGGTCTAAAGTAGTGAAATCTCTACTCATTTCTTCCTATAGTTCTTAGTTCTCTCCATTTATAAGCAGTTTCTAAGACCTTTACTAGCTTGCTGATAAAAGTAGCACTTGACACAGGACATTTTTCTCCCTTAAACCAAGCACAACAGGAAAACTTTTAAAATAGTTAAGATAGGCATTCTTACACCTTGTGGTTCTTGGTCAAATATCAAAGGATTGGCAAACAGGTTGAAAACACAAATTTTTACATGTATATGTATTTTTCTGAGAAGAGTGTCTTCAGCCTGAACCAATGAATGTCAAGAATTACTAGTTTAAGAGTATTCTGGAGACTGGAAAGTGAAGATAGGAAGTACAAAAATTAAGCCCATGTGCTGATAAAATTCTTATCTTCTAATGTGATACTGAATTATACATACAAATTTCAAATTTTTTGGTGATACTTTGAGTTTGAAAACAAAAGGCAGTAACAATAATTAGGAGAGGCTCTGTTAGTCTACCTCTGTTTATCTGACATCCCATCCCAGACTTAGTCTCTGTTCTATATTTCCTCTGCAAAACATTATGGCTTCTATTATAGTGACATGAATCACAGAATGTCTACTATGATTTGACAAGCCAAAGTTGTATTAAACAATAGAAAAGGAAAATTAATTTAGAAAAACAGTAAATCAGCCACGGTTCTGGCAGGGATTTTGAAAAGATATATCAAATTAGCAAATATTTCTAGAAGAGGAGGAGAAATTAAGAGTACCTATAAGGGATGCTGAAGAACCCAAAGTCTAGCAACTACAGGAAGCTTATACTGTTTAGGAGCCTGGTGGTTGAGGTGGGGGATGAGGAGGAGAGTTTTATCAAAACCTAAATAAGTATGAACCTGTTGGGAGGGAGTGGCAGCTCAAAGCAGAAGAGATACAGTCATAAGGTGACATGGCCAATGTTAGAATTATGGTGCTATGGCAGGAAGGAAGTGGAAGACTTATCACATATCTTAACTTCTTTCTCCTCCTACCTTCTAATCTCCTGTTGATGTTTCCCATTGGCTGAACCCAGTGGAATGGAAGCCATGCTATATATAATCCACAGGCATCATTTCAACCTCCTTTCTTTATACAGATATACACATGCAACCCTGATAAAGGCAAGAACAGATCTGGGGAGTGAAAGGAGAACAACCAGCACAATGAACTACAGAATACTTATTATTTCTTAATATTGTTTGATAAAAACCACTGGAGTATTCTAGAGAATATCCCTAACTCTCATTACCATCTAAACAGGTTACTTTGTTTAAAGACTTTGTTATATCCTATCCATAGTACTCTTGATCTTAACTTTACAAAGTCTGACAAAACTTCCAGATGAAGTCTGGAGGTTAGTTACTATATGCAAGTTAACAACAACAGCAAAAATCAGTGGATAGTTAGATAATCTGCTTACATGGATCTAACTTTTTTTTTTTTTTAAAGTAGGCTCTAAACCCAGTGTGAAGCCCAATGCAGGGCTTGAACTCACGACACTGAGATCATGACCTGAGCTAAGAGCAAGAGCCAGATGGTTTAGCCAACTGAGCCACCCAGGCACTCCCTATTTTGTTTGTTTTTATAATAGTTTTTTCACTGTGGTCTGGGTTTATTGTTTAGCCAGGATGTTCTTATTAAATCGGTTCTTTCTTTGTGCTTTTGGTGTCATACCTAAGAATCCATTGTCAAATCCAGAGTCATTTTAGATATATTTCCATGTTTTTGGAAAGGAGTTTTATGACATTAGCTGTTGTATTTGGACCACTGATGTCTTTTGAGTTAATTTTTGTATATAGTTGAAGTAGAGATCCACCTTCAGTTTTTTGCATATGGAAATTCACTGGTTCCAGAACTACTGGTTAACAGTCTATTTTTTTTCCATTGAATGATCTTAGTACCTTTGATAAAATTCAGTTGGCCATATGTTCATGGGTTTATTTTTGGACACTCAATTCTATTCCACTGGTCTTATATAGTCTATCCTTATGCCAGTACCATACTGTTTTTTGTTTTAAAGATTTTATTTATTTGAGAGGCAGAGAGAGGGAGAGAGAGAGAATGAGCATAAGCAGGGGGTAAGGGGGAAGGGCAGAGGAGAGGGACAAGCAGACTCCCCACTGAGCAGCTAGCCCAACTCAGGGCTCCAATCCCAGGATTCTGAGATCATGACCTAAGCCAAAGGAAGATGCTTAACCAACTGAGTGACTCAGGTGCCCCAATACCACACTGTTTTGAATGTTGTAGCACTGTAGTAAGTTTTGATATTTGGAAGTACAGGTCCTCTTTGTTAATTTTTTTCAGTATTGTCTTGACTATTCAGGACCCCTTATACTCCACACGAATTTGAGGTCTGACCTTTCCCCTTCCACAATATACATTGTTATAATTTTAATATGGATTGTATTAAAGTTGTAGGTTGTTTCGGGTGATACTTACATCTTTAAAATATTGGGTCTTTAATCCATGAACATGGGACATGGGACAACTCTCCATTTATTTAGATCTTTAATTGACTTTCAGGAATGTTTTGTAGTTTTTAGTGTCTGAGTATTTCACCTCCACCTTCTTGGGTAAGTTTATTATTAGGTATTTTATTCTTTTGGATGCTATTGTAAATGAAACTTCTTTTCTTTTCTTTTTCTTTTTTTCTTTCTCCTTTCTTTCCCTTCCCTCCCTTCTCTTTCTCCCTCCCTCCCTCCCTCCCTCCCTCCCTCCTTCCTTAAGTAGGCTCATGGAGCCAAATGTGGGGCTTGAACCCACAGCCTTAAGATCAAGACCTGAACTGAGATCAAGAGTTGGACACTTAACCAACTGAACCACTCAGATGCCCTGAAAAAAAAATTTTTTTTTTAGATTTTATTTATTCATGAGAGACAGAGAGAAAGAGAATCAGAGACAGACATAGAGGAAGAAGCAGGCTCCTTGCAGAGAGCCTGATGCAGAACTCGATCCCTGGACCCAGGATCACACCCTGAGAGCTGAAGGTCAACCGCTGAGCCACCCAGGCATCCCTGAAATTGTTTTCTTAATTTCATCTTCTGATTGTTCACTGTTGGTATACAAAACATAACCTAAAATAATTTGAGTGCCACCTAGAAAACAGGATGGCTAGAATGTGACCTCACTTTTGAGTGAATATCATATTGCTTTTCTCTAGAACATTTCATGCAATGGTGATCTAGTAGCTAATGTTCAATAGAATTCTCTTGAATGCTTCAACATTTCATTTACGATTTTCTTCCTAATTTATTTCTTCCTAACATTAATTGAAAGTCATTGCTTCAATACCCCAGGACTCCATGAGGCTGGCATTTAGGATATGCACAGTTCAACTGCCCATATTAAAGCAGACTTTCTTTGAATTGAAATACATGGTAAATGAAATATATTAAGAAAGTCTAATTTGTCACTTGACTGCATGAGATAAGCAAGAGCAAAAAGGTCTAGCAAACTTCCCAATACATTTTGTTAATTCGTTTGTAGCAGATACTTCAAAAATATTTACTGAAGGATGGGTAAAAAATGAAATGAGAGGTAACTATACTAGCATAATGGAAAACAACTACTGTCACACCAGAAAGCACACATTTGTAAACTGTATCTTAAATAATGGATTTGGAGAGGAGGATTAAAACTTCCTGTAGGGGCAGAGGAGATGGAAAGGACACTTAATTTGAAACAATATGACACTGCATCCATTTGAAACAAATTTCAGTATGCTTTCCTTACTGCTTTTCAAATTTTCTAATAGCTGCTCCTGGATATCTCCTGTAAAGCAGATTTGAATTCCAGCTCTGAAACTGGCGCATGGTTTTGTGAAATTAAAGTCTCTGAATCTCCATTTTGTTTTCAAAGGTTTCGTGGGATTCTATGAACTTTTTTTTTTTTTTTTTCATGAGAGAGGGGGAGAGAGACAGATAAGTGGGGAGGGGCTTGATCTCACACACCTCAGATCATGACCTGAGGTGATACTCAAGAGTCAGATGCTTAACCAATGGAGCCACCCAGATACCCTTCTTTGTGCTATTTTTTTTGTGAATCTATGTCAAAATAAAAAGTTAGAAAATAAAGGGAAAGAAAAAAATAATCTCCTGAGTATAAAACTAAAACACTAGGATAGATATTAGAGATATAAAAAATTTTACCCCTTTAAATTGTTAAAATTTCTGTTTGTTTTTAATGTTGTATAATATACTTGTATATAATTTATAAATAAATAAAGTTGCATATATTGGTGGTTCATGCTATAATATTCTCAGATACATGTAACAAAAAGGTTTATAGGCCACTGCTCTGAAGGATTATTAGTATATCTTTATTAAACAGTGAAAAGCAAAATGCAATATGATATTCCTTTGTAATATTATTTTCAAAATATTAACCTAGCATTAAGCAAGAACAACAACATTTAAAAAATGCTAAGTAGCAATGGAATGAAGCGCCACCAACTCTAGCAATTAGTAGTTTATATTGTATTTTTTTCCCAGAATAGGCAACCCTAATACACTTTCAATCAGCTGTAAAAAGCTCTTTTTATCAAATTTTTTGTGTTATTATTACCAGTAATATTCTGTATATTCTTATTCTTTTTTGGATAATTTGTGATTTAGAATTAACACTAGCAATAGTTTTGGAGATTATAAGAACGCTTGAAATGAAACTGAAACATCCAATTTTTTCTCAGCAAGGTAAATTTGTTTTACAACACATACTTGAAGAACATTGGAAATTACCCATACAGATTAGCAAACTCAATCTTCATTTATTTGCAGACCATTTTGTTCTGGTCTCTTTATTCAACTAATGATTAGTGTTTTTAATGCCTTTCTAAAAAAGTACAATTTATGGTTTTGGATTAGAACCTGGCAAATGCAGACCGTTGTTAGATACTAGCTAATCAAAGTGTTAAGCTGTAAAGGCTATTATCTCTGTGTGTGTTTTTGAGATACTGTTCAAAAGAGTAAGTTTAGAATTATTCATGGAAATTTGTTAAGTCTTAGGTGGACTTATAGCAAGTGATTAACTGATTTACAAAATATTTAAAACATTTAAAGTCACTTGCTCATATACAAAGATGTTCACTCTACAGCTATACTGGTCTTTCCTGATTTGGTGAGGAAAACAGGCAAAGAAAGATTAAATATCAAATATACTTTTCATTTTTTTGTTCTTTAGTTCATTTTATTAGAGTTAACTCATTGTTCTTTCATTGTGAATTCTTGAAAATCTTTCTCTTAGGGTACTTGTCTCTCTAAACTGTGCTTTTTAAGATTTTACTTTGAAGGCAGAGCATTCACTACAAAAAAAAATATGATTCAAAATCATGGAATGAGAAACTCATGTGAGGCCATTAGATCTTTATTATTATACTGAGACTCAAAGCCTGTGATTTATTTGCTTTTTGAAAATAACTGACACCTTGTCACAGCTACCTTGCCTTGGAGAGGTTAAAAAAGTTGTCCAAGTTCCAGACAGCAAAAGAGCAGCCTCTAAACATGCCAACATGCAACGAGCTTGGACAAGCATTTTCTTTCTTAAAATGAAGTAACAGGCTTACTTTTTCAGTACAACCAAATTCAAACAATGAAAAGAGCCACTCCAAACCATGAGCAATGACAAACTGAGGGCCAAGCTTATGGTATACACAGGAGCATTCCCAATCGGGCACCGTGGGCAAATACAAGTTTGCTCTTCAAAGAAACATTTTAGCAGATTACATATGCTTCAGCTCCTCAGTTATGTTAGCACTATATTAACAGTATGTACTGGTAATAGCACAAATTGCTGTTCTGAACATAACATTCCCTTGGATTTCCAAGACAATGTAAAGGAAGAGTGGAGAAAATAACTGTAACTCCTCCCATAATACTGAGTACTATATGAAATGCTTATGGTAGAAGATAAATTAATCACATAATGTGAACTTTCCTTTTGGAACAGAGTAATTGGTGCCAGTGTTTTATTTATTCATTTTCTTCAGGGTTAGGGTCTACTAAAGTCCTGTGATGTGAGGTTCATCTCTGAAATAATCAAAACATGTAAACTACTACATATCTCTCACTTCAAAAATTGAAAAAGAGAAAAATTAAGGTCTCGCTCCACGTACCAATAGAGAGGGAGAGAGGTAGATATGTAAGGATATAGAATTAACAAAGTGTTCTGTGGTATGCAAAGGAATCTAAAAAATAATTTTTAATTTCCTTAGAATAATGTTAAATGATATGTTAAAATACCCTTGAGAAAGTCCAGAAGAGGGCAGCCCGGGTGGCTCAGCAGCTAAGCGCCGCCTTTGGCCTGGGGCCTGATCCTGGAGACCCAGGATCTAGTCCCACGTCGGGCTCCCTGCATGGAGCCTGCTTCTCCCTCTGCCTGTGTCTCTGCCTCTCTCTCTCTCTCTGTCTCTCAGGAATAAATAAATAAAATCTTAAAAAAAAAAAAAAAAAGAAAGAAAGAAAAAGTCCAGAAGAAAGCAAAGTCTGGTTTAGGCAAATATTCCACACAAAATACAGACTACATAAAGGTAAATATTTTTATATACTTTGCCATAAGGATTAATAGATCTATACGTGGCTATGGGTTTGTAGGAAAGACAACAGATAAAACATCAAAAATATGTGTATATCATCAGAAGATTCTGTAATTTATATCTAGTGCTTATAATATGACAGCATTTATCTCAAATTAAATTTTGATGTGGAAAAATTAATATGGTAGTATCTATTTAGAGCTATACAGTCTCTTTATATCACCACTATGATTCCATTCATAATTTCAAAACAAGAATATTATCAATAGGGATCCCTGGGTAGCTCAGCGGTTTAGCGCCTGACTTCAGCCCAGGGGGTTATCCTGGGGTCCTGGGATTAAGTCCCACGTCAGGCTCCCTGTGTGGAGCCTGCTTCTCCCTCTGCCTGTGTCTCTGCCTCTCTCTCTCTCTCTGTCTCTCATGAATAAATAAATAAATAAAATCTTAAAAAAAAACAAAAACAAAAGAATGTTATCAATAATTCTGAAAATCACTCAGTCTGTGCATCATCTAAATTCTTCAAGTTCAGTTTGTATGAAAGTCCTTTTGTACAATTATAAACACTGACATTCTCCTATATTTAGTCTGGAGAGGTCAGGATTTATATTTGTTTTATATTCCTAACGAATATACATAACGAATACATTTATATTCCTCTCTCTTTCTACACCTGTGCCTATCATATATTAACTGACCCAGAATGTCTATAACTCACAAAGGTTCAAGGAGTAGCCCTGACCTATAAGAAAAGGAGCATGCCCTGCTCCAGAGAGGTTAAGCATGAACTCTATTCACTGAGGCGTAGATTTGCTTCCCTAGACCATTAAACTCTTCATAAATGGGTTTAAGATGGAGCCACAAACATCTGATCTCCCTTCTCCCACCACTTACACTGTCACTATTACTATCTGTGCCTTGAATCCATCAGCACTAATTTCATGTTGCTCTTCCCTATGTTATGTCATACTACCACAAGACCCAGACTTCCAGATCATTCATCTCCTAGATCAAACCCCCACAAATGTCAATACATTCCCTAACTTTTCTTTTCTCAACCATCTCTTACCCTATTTTATAAAAAATGAAAGAGGATACATAAAAAAATATAAGTCGATTTTAACACATACTAATCTCAAGAGGTGAAAAGAACCCAATCGTAAGCTAGGAAGATATTTTGGCTTTCCATGGTCCTACTTAGCAGTGATTTTTAGTATTGTGTAAAGTCCTGCTTCATTTAAAGGTATCCATCTGAGAAGAAATAAACTCAAAAACACAGATAAAGTTCTAGGAAGAGTCTGGCAGGATTCCTTCATACAAGGCAGTGGTCTCAAACAGGGTTCAATTACGGAGCCAGAGATCCAAGAGCACTCTAGTCAGACAGATATAATCACACACATACATGTACCCGTCCCCCAATACCAAGCAAAGCGGGTGCTTGATGAAGGGAGGGGGCTCTGGGCAGTTGTATGCTGGATTCCTCAACTTGGCTTCTGTTACCATCTTATGCACAGTTATGTTGGAGACTTCAAGATCCCAGAGATCCTACTTTAATGTTAGTTAGTTAGTTACATCTTATTTACTTATTTGAGAGAGAGACAGTGTGTGTGTGCGCAGATGGGAGAGGGGCAGAGGAATAGGGGGAAGCAGAGAGCAGGGAGCCCAACGCAGAGCTTGATCCCAGGACCCTGGGATCATGATTTGAACTGAAGGCATGTGCTTAACTGGCTAAGCCAGCCACCCAGGCACCCCTTTTAATGTTATTTAAACAGGATTTGTAAGTCAGCATTCAAAAAAGTAATTTATAGAGTGAATGCTTTGAATTTTAAAGTATCCATGGATTCTTAAAGTATTCATGAAAGTTAAGTACATATTCTTATGAAAAAGGCATTAGAGTCAAACTAGTGACCCAGTGAGTCTGATAGGGAATTTAATATGTTCTGACTTTTTAAAAATCTTATTTATCTTTATAATATCTGCCACATGCAAACATCTTTGTTTTCAACATAGGGATGGATTTAAGAAATAACAAAATTGAAAACTAGGGATAAGTAGGGAAAAATACACAATTATGATAAACACTAATGGTTGTTCTTATTATTTGAGCTAATACTGTCTAAAATACAAGAACCAGTGTCCCCTTAAATTGTTTTGACTGGATTGATGGGTTTCAATATGTACTTTAAATGTATTTAACTACCTATAATAAACTTGGGTATGGCCAATGTAAAGTATGTAAATCCAATGGTTTTAGACAACTCTTTCAAATGATTGATTATTGCAATAAAGACTGTTAGTATTCTTGCTTATAGTTCTAATGAAAAACAGGAGTAGGATACTTAGTCTTTTAAGGCAAGTGCCACTGTTAATATTGATATTGATAATATCATCTTCTTTGAGAGGAAAGGACAGCATTCTTGCTGAATATTATTAATAATCTTTTCAACTCATTTTATTTAGGGTTTTACATTTAAGAGAGAAGTTTGGATTGACAGAAAAATGGCTGTTACAAATCTAGAAATAGTAAAGACACCCATGGCAAGAAACTTACACTACACATAGGGCTGGAAATGAAACTACAGTGACACTGTTTCTAATATTATTAAATAATAACAACCTCAGAAAGTATCAGAAGTATGCTTCTGTAATTTTCACATTCCTCTCCCTCATTCATCCTCCCATCTGATTATACTTGAACAACAAAGAGCAAATAAACCATATGGAGCATGCACCATATGAAATTCTTTAAATTTTAGAAGTAATGGTCTAATGTGGGAAAAAACTATATCCTTTTTCTTTTCATGTGAAATGCTCAGGAAACCTATGGTAAGTTGCTTAGTATTTAAAGAATTCAATCGTCTTACATGTGAAAAAGGTATTCTGAATTTTAAGTAAACAAAACCTGCTGTTGGTGGGGGTAGGAGTGGGTTTCAGGGAGTAGGGGCTAGTGAAATAAATTACCAGCATTTCCAGGTTGGGAAGGAGTATTGGTTTCTTTTCAGGTCAGACTGGCTGTCGCCACCAATACTGACAGGAAGAGTTACTGGGGTGATGCTCTACCTATGATGACTGAGGGACACAGAGACAGCAGGACAAGAGGGAAATCACATCCCTAATACCTTGTAGATCATCACCAAAAGAAACCTGTTATCTGGGCTTTGTTTTGTTTTGTTTTTCTTTTCACAGAGGATTAAGATTCTTATCTTAACACGGTATGCTGTTAAACTTGAATTTTGTATGTTTTGTAATCCAGATTTTAAAAACATAAATGTATACTGCACATACATGAATTTACAATCTCTTCCTACATGCACTATATTTTGAAACATTCATTTACTATTATCTTCCACTGAAAGACTTCTATGCAGAAGTATTAACTGTTAAATGAATCTGACATTTCTTAGTGCAAGTTTTAAACTATTTTAGTATTAGAAACAAACAAATTTTGAAACCCAAAAAACTAAACCTCATGGAGCTTTATATTTGTGATACATTTCGGTATGTATCTTATACATTAACTGAATTCTCAGGGTAGCAAACAAATGTGAGAAAAGGGAATGCCTTGGGTCAACTCTTCTCTACATAAAACAAATTGGTTTGAGGGACAACTGGGTGGCTCAGGGGTTGAAGCATCTGCCTTCAGCTCAGGGCGTGATCCCAAGGTCCCGGAATGGAGTCCCGCAACCGGCTCCCTCATGGAGCCTGCTTCTCCTCTGCCTCTCTCTCTCTGTGTTTCTCTCATGAATAAATAAATAAAATCTTTAAAAAAGATTGGCTTGATACATTTATTTGCTTACTTTTTACTTGATTATTAACTGGCATGATGCCTTAGTGATGAGAGAAGTGTGTAAAATATTCATTCTTTTGTTTTACTTTGTCAACTTTTGCTTAACTGCTCAGATCACCATAGGATGTCTACCATTACTCTATTATTAGTTTAATATCGGAGGAGAATAAAAAAATTAATGAGTGAATGAATGAAAGGATGATGAAGATTTACAGTTACTTGACTTGTCTTTGCCTTATCTTCCCCATTTACTATTTAGGAATAATAATATTATGGGGGATATCCTAAAAGAAAATTAGAAAATAGATGGTAATTAGGACTAATATTCTGAGAGATTATTATTTTCATTACTATTTCTACTCCTGTTAATCAGTACCAATCTTGTCCAAGAACCTATGAACTACTTATTTTTGTCATAACCATCAAACAAGGAAATCTCATGGTTAAGGTCATACGTTGATCACCAAGTTTTAATCACTTATTCAAAACTCTAAATAAATGAATTTATTAATCAAAAGGAACTGATGTTTCCTTTATATCTTTTTGAATTTTTGAAACCTCTTGGATTTTTTCTAAAGATTTTATTTATTTATTAATGACAGATACAGAGAGAGAGGCAGAGACACAGGCAGAGAGAGAAAAGCAGGCTCCGTGCAGGCAGCCCGACGTGGGACTTGATCCCGGGTCTCCAGGATCACGCCCTGGGCTGAACCGCCGGTGCCAAACCGCTGGTGCCAAACCGCTGAGCCACCCAGGCGTCCCTGGATTTTTTTTTTTTAAGATTTTATTTATTTATTCATGAGAGACACACAGAGAGAGGCAGAGACATAGAAAGAGGGAGAAGCAGGCTCCCTGAGGGGAGCCTGATGTGGGACTCGATCCCAGGACCTTGGGATCAGGATCTGAGACAAAGGCAGACGCTCAACCACTGAGCCACCCAGGTGCCCCAACCCCTTAGATTTTATATAAATCATTGGGACACATTTGCTTTCCCTATGAATATATATTTTTAAAATGGCTAGTCTTAATGTAATATCAAATATCCTTAAAAAAAGCTACTTGAAAAGTAAAAAGAAATCCTGAGCTTTCAAGGAGTTTTTCTCTAACTCTTACATCAAACATGCTTTCTCTCCACTAATGCTACTGTTTCTTATGGCAGGAAAGCAGATGATTCCCTTTGGCATTCTCCTGCTCTTAAATCCTCAAAGCCACCCAAGAACAAATAATGAATTGTACAAATTCTTTAAAATTTCCAAGAATCACTTATAAAATATGGTAAAACATAAAGCAGCCTGTGAGTTAAGTATTAAAATAAAAACTGTACAACTCTGTAAGTTGCCTTATAAAACGAAATTTGATGATTAGTTTGTCCAAGACTACAGTCCATACATAATAAGACATTTTATATAGTCATTTCAAGTTGTTGCTTAATAAAGCCTTATGATTCAATAAAGTACAGGGAATTAATTACTTTCTCGCACTAGGAAACTGTGGAAAGTAAACTGAGAGGCTGATGGAGGAATACTTGCCCTATTACACTATACCTTTCCATTCAATACACAGGGGACATTAGCTCTGATGCCATTAAGTCTCTTTTTTCCCCCTTTACATTTTAAAGCCCTCTTGGCTTAAAAATGTTAAGTTTGTGTGTGGTCTGTTTTCAGGAATGATTCAGATAGGCTATACATGTGTTATTTTTTCTCATTTGTGTAAGTGATGACATTTCTATACTTCTAATTTTTGAGGCATATTTCAAAGGTGCCAACTCTGGGTTAAGTTTTGATGAAAGTACAAATCTATATTTAATGTCCTTTTTCACATTTTGATTAAGAGACAAAGGTATATTGCATATGAGATGTTAGGACTAATCTTCCTTGCTTTTACTCTGACCTAGTGAACTTGTCTGGTAACCGTACACCAGAGAACAGCTTTGTTGTGGGTTTTAGTCTTATTAAATGCTTTAAACTGTGAAATCATTTATTCATTGGCTATTGAATGATTATGCTTTTCTCTTATCTGTAGTACTTCAAAGTGAACCTTGTTATTATTATAGCATTCAGTAACTAAAAGTTTATCAGCAATAATTGGTAATTACGGTTATCTTCAATCATACCCTCTGCATATTGCATTGCAGGTGAACATTTCATATGGGTAAAAATATAAAAATGTTGTAACATTAGTTTGTTTAAAAAACAAACTTTAAGAAGTATTTTCAATTTCCTACATGCTTTCTGAATGCACTGAAGTCTGTGAAGTCTGGATTATTTATTTTAAAGTTGGTGCACTGCATTAATATCACTAAGGATGCTAACATGTACTTGCATTAACAATAGCCTTATTGAAATCAGTATCAGGCAGTTTAGCCTTTTTTTTTTAAATTTTTTATTTATTTATGATAGTCACACTAGTTTAGCTTTTAATGCTGCAAGTTGGATTGTTCTGTGTTAATCTGTAAAGTTTATAATTCTCCCCACAAAATCATGTTTTAGCAAAGATTTACTAGAAGCGTCGGGTTTCCACGACCACTTGTATTCACATGTAGTTTACTGGTATCCTCAGAAGGATTGCAGTTGTTCAGTAATCGAGCAAGCAAAACATATAAAAAGAAATGAACAACATACTTTTTCAGATAAAACCTAGACTTATGTCTTATTTATTCATGAGTACCTTAGAAATATTAAGCAGATATTCTAAACTTATGTTTATGCTTAAAGTTAATGTTGAATTGATATATTTTTTAATGAATCAATCTGTTTACCTGACAGATAGGCCTAACCAAAGGTAGGATAAAAAACTAAATTTCAATTTAGAAAGAAAAATATTGACTTTAAAATAAAATATATTTAATTCAAATAGAGTCAGCTCCAGATTAACTGTAAAAGAATCAAAGTTTTATATAAATGAACAATACTTTAGTTAAGGAATGAATGCAAGGTTGAATGCTGAATAAGTTGCATTTTTGATAATGGAGATCTGGTGAACAAACCCTCCTGCTCACTCAGAATAACTAGAAAACTGGAGAAAAACAACTGGTTAAAGGAAACCACAAACTAACAACTAATAATGGGAAAAGGAGGACTACACGGATGAGTCCTGTATTTAGGACAGCTTTTCACCTGGGAACAGCTCTAATTCAAGGAGGAAGCTATTGAAACATGAGAAGCTAGCTGCCTTTTCAACACACTTGAAAAGGGTCCAGGAGGAGAGAAACTGGAATCACAGCCTACTACGAGGACAATCCTGGGAAAGACACTAGGAGAGAGCAAAAGACTCCTCAGTGTGGTGATGGAGATGTTCTGTATCTGTATTGTCCAACAGAATGATCATCAAACATAAGTGGCTACAGAGCATTTGAAATAAGGCTAGTATGAGACTAAAGAACTAAATTTTACATTTTTTTTTCAATTCAGATTTAAATTTAAAGAGCTATATGTGGCTAGTAGCCTCTGTATTGGACAATGCATGTCTGTATGAGGGGATGCATGAGTATTTATTGCAGCACTGAATATTATGTCGAAACTCTAGATTACTTATTAAGTATTAACACATAAAGACAACTTTAAAGCATTTAATAAAAAGTATAATTTTGGGTGAACAGAAGGATTTCTTTAAGAAGACATAAAGAACACAAAAAAGGAAAAGACTGATAAATCTGACTGCACGAAAGTCCCTACAATTAAGACTATAAAATATAAACAACATGTAAATATAAGTAATAGGACTGGGAGAGGACATCTGAGTTACATATAACTGATAAAGGATTAGTAATCAGAATATATGAAGACCCAAAAAGCAGCAGGAAAAAGACAATTACTCATAGAAAATAATTTTAAAAATGGCACTGATACTGTTAAAGTTTTGGAAGGGAGTATTATATATACAATATAATCCTATCTTCTCCCATCAACCTGAACACAGCAGGGGATGGATGGGGGAGGGAGGGAGAAAAGGAGAGAGGAAGAAAGATATGAGAGAATGAGAACACAGAGGAGAAAGAAATACAGAGATTAACTTCCCAAAATAGGTATTTTTTTACTGGATAATGTAGCTTAAATGTATAGTCATGTGGGCTTCTTAACATTTCATCTCTGAATTAGATGCTTTTAGCTATTTAGCCCCTGTAAGCTCTTCCTTGGGGGCAAAACCTACTCTGTAAACTAATAGTAAGGGAGGGTAGGCATCATAGAACTCTGTCTCCAGGCAGTTCCAAAAAATAAATAAATAAAAGCTCAGATGGGTTGAGGTGGGCTTGCTCAGTTCTTTTACCTAAATCAATCAATCAGTTAAGACATTCCTTCTCATGGAATTGAGCTAATATTATGGAGTTGATAATACTTGACAAAAACATCTAAAGACAGAGTTTATATTTATTCTGTGACAGTATCATTTCTAAGAATCAAACAGTAATTTCATTTTTAAAATGACTAAATGAACACAATAATGTCCCTTCCTTCAGTTTTCTGACTTATTTTGCTAAACTTCCTATAAATGAAAAAAAAAAAGACTTCGTATAAATGATACGTAACTACCATCAGCAGTCTATGAAAAGTGCTTCCTGGATAGCATGAGGGAGGCATTTATTAGAGTAGTGGGTAAAAAGTGACATCTCTGCAAATATTGCATGGAAGCAGCCAAACGTGCTATTACTGAAGTAGAGATATACCCACTACTTCAACTGTTGGTACATACATCATTAGGAGCTTCTCTTCACCATCTCTTAAACATTTAAGCTGATGTGCATTTTTGAAAAGAGAAAAATCACAGTATTGTTATAATATCCTAAGACTATTACCTAGGAAGAGTGTATTTCTAATATTCAAGTGACTTTAGCAAATGGGTTAAGATTAAAATGAGCCCAGACCCAATGGGTAGAAGCAATCTAGGCAACAGGTCAGTGTAGACAAGGGGAGGGCAGCGATCAGGAATGAAGGCTAAGGTAGTACTCAAGGCGAGCAGGCATGGCCAGGGAATTGGAGAAAAGCAGTGGCAGGAACCTTGTTCAGGGTATGGTCATATTGAGTAGTCCATCTTAATATTTGCATGCAAAGTAAAAGCATCTACTTGTTGCTAACAACTTGATCTGAATGAGTATCTCTGAGATGTGAAGAGGGCAGAAAGTTGCATAGGGACACATGACACCTACACTGTATTTTACAGGAGGAGCTAGGGCTTGTTACGCTGAGAGGGGGCAGGGCATTCCAAGAAGGGGAAATAATGTACAAAGGCAAAGTAATGGAGATATGTACATAATCACTTTTCTAAACCAAAGGGTCTGGAGCCTAAGTTTTAACTCCAATAAGTTGGCTCCTAAATATCCTAAGACCCCTCCCTACATGGTAAATTAGTAAAATGGGGGGAGACTGTTACATAAAGATGTGTTTGGGAGCTTAGAATTTTAACATTCAGAAACCAAATATGTAATGCTATTTTCTAAATCTCAAATTTTAAAGAATATTTAACTAAGCACATGCTAATCCCTGGATTCGGAAATTCAAGAATTGTAACAAGAAGCCAATAAACAAGTCTGGCCAGGAATACCAGGGTGTATTCATGTTTAATATTACTTTTTCTGCTATTTTACATTAATATAGTTTTACATATTATGTTATGGTGATGTTCAAAGAAAAGTTGGGGAGTAATAAGCAATTTCCACTGTTTGGCTCTGCCTGTTTTATTTCTTCCATCTAAATCACCCTTCCTTTTCATATATTATTAATTGGGTTGTAGTGATCCTACTAGAAAGACAAATACAAGAACTTTTCTCATATAAGGAAGAGATTGGAAAAGTGTTTGTGCAATAGTTCCAGCAGTTCCTAACCTTCCCCAGCAATTCATCATGTACCTCCACTCAGCTGCTGAGTTAACCAAATCAACACAAAATAATGCCACTTTTAAAATTATTGATATACAAGGCTATACTGGTTTCAGGTGCATAATATACTGATTTGAGGAAAAAATGTTTGTGTTTTTTCTTTTCTTTTTTTTTTTGAAGCTGCATATAAAAGCTCTAGAGTCTTTAGAAAAATAGAGAAAGTGTGCCCCAGGGAAGAATGACAACATGAAGTCGTGATAGCCACAGCCAACAAATATGTTTGGTTCTTTAGTGTTTTATAGAAATTATCTCATATACTTAAACCTGTAAGAAAGATATACATTTAGGAATAATGAATAGTAATTTACCTGATAAAGTTGCAAATTTAAGGAATTTATCAAATGCCTCAACATTGTTCTACAGAACAAGAACTAGCTGATTTACAGAACTCAGGGGCCCAATACAATATCTAGTAGTCTACAACTATTAGGATGCCTAACTATAATCTGATATGGTATCATATAATATATAATCTGTTGCTTTTATGATTTGATATATAATAAGCCATTGAAACAGAATTAATTTTTATGACCAGCATTTTAAAATAGAATTATTCAAATCAAGACTTTTGGAAAAGATCAGTAATTTTTGAGGAAGGAAAAAGACTAAGGGGGAAAAAAATTGTTAACCTGGAGATAATATTGGCCAAATAGCATATGGTGTTCTTAGGAACATCTCAAAAGGCTTTACGCTTTTCAGCCCCAAAGACATAGATGTTTGGTTCTTTTATCACTCTTCATAAATATAATTTTCATTATTTTCCTTTCATGATCCTCAAGGTCAATATTTTTAAAGAATTAAACCTTAAGGAAAACTACAAACCATGACTGACTGAAGGCATTCAGTTAGACACTCCAACTAGAGTTCAAATTAAAAATGATGTATCTTTTAGAAGGTTATTAGATCTTACAAAACTAAAGTTTACAAACCAGAAGAGCATATTACCTTTAAAGAAAATAAAGCATCCAGCTTTGACATGCCCACCAACTTTTACTGGAACATGTTATAATTATTCACTAAAACCTGCTTTAGGCAGAATTTAATACTATTAAACTGCCTTATGTTTTGAAAAGCCACGATCTTGGAAAAGTAAAACTTCCATCCTTAATAATTTTTACTTAATTTTCCATTGGTTATGTTAAAATTATCCCTTATTTTAATTATTCGGTAGTTATAATATCCATCTAAGATGAATCAATATATTATTGGTATCATTCTATTGTCAGCTGTGAACTAAAATAGAAATGTATGTATGATCTGTCTCCAAAATAATTTTTACACAGGATTTCCTAAGTTGCTGTTAGTAATAATAATTAAAACCTATAAAAATCTTGATACTACATTCTTATCATGAATTTGTGACTTTATTTTTTTTTAATATTTTATTTACTTGAGAGAGAGACAGTGTGAGAGAGTGTGCAAGCACAAGTGGTGGAAGGGCAGAAGAGGAGAGTGAGAAGCAGACACCAAGCTGAGCAGCAAGCCCAATGCAGGGCTTGATCCCAGGGTCTCAGGGATCATGACCTGAGCCCAAGGCAGACACCTAATGGACTGAGCTACCCAGGTACTCCAAATGTGTGACTTTAAATGTTTAATCAGATTAACCACAGAAGATCCAAAGCTTAGCATTTTGAATCTATGTTCCAACTTCATCTAACAAAAATCCCCTTGAAACATACCTGGAGAAGATTTCTGAGTAATTCATAGAGAGCCCAATACAACACTTAGCTTCTAAGTAACTTTCTAAAGTCCTTGTATATTGTGGCACTAAACTGACTTTCTATAATTGGACAACAATAAAACAGTAACATATTTTTATCTTAGAGAATTAAAGCATACAGGGACACCTGGGTGGCTCAGCAGTTGAGCATCTGCCTTCAGTTCAGGGTGTGATTTCAGGGTCCAGGATTGATTACTGCATCAAGCTCCCTGCAGTAAGTCTGCTTCTTTCTCTGCCTATGTCTCTGCTTCTATCTCTGTGTCTCTCATGAAGAAATAAATAAAATATTTAGGGGGAAAAAATGAAAGAAAATTAAAGCAAACAAATTGGGAGAACTCCTATATGTTTAAGAAAAGATGATGTTCTGCTTTGACATTCCTACCCTATTTCCCAAGTAATGCCACTTTTTTTTTAATGTTCATCTTAAACTTTACTAAATGATGCCAAGTAATCTTTCAAAGTAGTTGAATCAATTTATACTCCTACTCTTGATTGCTGTAAATTCTCACCAACACTTAAAGACTCCTAGACATTCTCATTTTAATAATCTGGCTGGTGCAAAACCTTATTTAAGGTTTTATTTGCATTTCCCTGATTATCATAGACTGAGCAACCTTTTCCATAAATGTTAGCCATTCATGCTGCCTCTTCTGGTGTCTTTTCATTTTACTGCCCATTTTGCTATTGGATTGTGTCTTTTTCTTTCTGATTTGAGGGCATTCTTGATATATCCTGGATACTAATCCTGTCAGTTATAACTTCTCTCAGTTTTGTGGCGTGTTCTCTGATTCTCTTTATGTGGCCTTTTGATGAATGATAGATCTCAATTTTACATTATTTTAGCTTTGTTTTTAAAAATTTGTTACTTTATTTAAATTCAATTAATTAACATATAATGTATTACTGGTTTCAGAGGTAGAGGTCAGTGATGTCTTATATAACATCCAGTGCTATTACATCACATGCCTTCCTTAATGTCCATCACCCAGTTACCCCATTCCCCCACAGCCCTCCCTCCAGAGACCCTTAGTTTGTTTCCTATGATTAAGAGTATCTTCTTGTTTGTCTCTATGATTTCATCTTGATTTATTTTTCCTCTCTTCCCTGATGATCCTCTGTTTTGTTTCTTAAATTCCACATATGAGTAGATCATATAATTGTCTCTCTCTGACTTACTTATTTTGCTTAGCATATTCTACTCCATGTTGTTGCAAATGGCAAGATTTTTTTTTTTCTTTTTTGATGGCTGGGTGATATTCCATTGTGTTTCTATACCACATCTTCTTTAACCACTTGTTGATGGACATCTGAGCTCTTTCCATACTTCGGCTATTGTGGACATTGCTGCTATAAACATTGGGTGCAGGTGCCCCTCTGGATCACTACATTTGTATCTTTGGGGTAGTGCCATTGCTAGGTTGTAGGGTAGCTCTATTTTCAACTGTTTGAGGAACCTCCATATGTTTTCCAGAGTGGCTGCACCAGTTTGCATCCCTACCAACAGTGTAAGAGGGTTTCCCTTTCTCCCTGTCCTCACTAATATCCATCATTTCCTGACTTGTTAATTTTAGCCATTCTGACTGGTGTTGGCAGTATCTCATTGTGGCTTTGATTTGTATTTCCCCAATTCTGAGTAACGTGGAGCATTTCTTCATGTGTCTGTTGACAATTTGTGTGTCTTCTTTGGAGAAATATCTGTTCATGTCTTCTTCCCATTCTATAATTGGATTATTTGTTCTTTGGGTATTGAGTTTGATGAGTTCTTTATAGATCTTGGAGACTTGCCCTTTATCTGATAGGTCACTGGCAAATATCTTCTCCCATTCTGTCGGTTGTCTTTTGGTTTTGTCAACTGTTTGATTCCTTTGCTGTGCAGAAGCTTTTTATCCTGATGAAGTCCCAATAGTTCATTTTTACTTTACGTTGCCATTGGCAACGTGTCTAATAAGAAGTTGCTGCAGTGAGATCACAAAGGTTGCTGCCTATGTTCTTATACAGGATTTTGATGGATTCCTGTCTCACATTTAGGTCCTCCAACGATTTGGAGTCAATGTTTGTGTATGGTGTGAGGAAATGGTCCAGTTTACCTAGCACCATTCGTCCAACTAATGCCACTTCTACTTTAGCAATCCCTGAGTGTAGCTCTGAAGAAACAAAAACAGCTGTGGGACAGGAATGAAATTTGGACTTAAACCTGAGCTCAAACCTCAGTTTGTGTGAATTTGGGTAAGCTACTTAACCTGTTTGGTGTCAGGAGGTATGTTTGAAACGTGAATATTCATACTTATACTCTCACAAGGTTGTCTTGAATGTTAAATAGTATGTAAAACACAAAGTAAAGTGCAGTGTCAAATATAAGGTCCCACAGTATCTGCTCTAATAACAGTTAATATCATAGCTGTTCTTAATGTTATGAAATTATTAATATTAGGTAGATAATAAACTCTAAAATGGGCATAATAATAATATCTCATGAGGTGTTAGGATACAAATTAAATTAGAAATAGGTAAAACACCAACTCAGTGCCTGAATAAAGGTGATCTATTATTACTAATACTATTCCAGTTCTTCAGAGACGTGGTCTCAATACTCTCTAAAAATCCATCAACTAAATCCATTTCTTGGAAGAGGTGAGCAACAAATTGTCATAACCTAGGGCTTATCCTGTATAAAGGGATGGCTTCCACCAGAAGACCAGAGTTTTAAGCTGCCTCTATGGCAAACTAGAGCTTCGACTTGGCCAAATTCAACTGATGAAATAATTTATATGGCTAGGGACACCTGGGTGGCTCAGTGGTTGAGCATCTGCCTTCAGCTCAGGGTGTGGTCCTGGGGTGCCAAGATCGGGTCCCACATCAGGCTCCCGGCATGGAGCCTGCTTCTCCCTTTGCCCGTGTCTCTGCATCTCTCTCTCTCTCTCTGTTTCTCGTGAGTGAATGAATGAATGAATGAATGAATGAATGAATGAATAAAATCTTTAAAAAATAATTTATATGGCTATGTATAGGAATTTACTATTCTAAACCAAAGAACCAACATTATTGGCTATTTTATAATGGCTTTTCACTGCTTATTTTCATTTTAGAAATGGTTATACTAGAACTTGCTGAATGGAATCATCTCAGTACATAACTGTGGTAAGAAATTCAGCGTTTCATAGAACACATCCAAACTACAGGGCAAATAATTTTTTTAAAAAAATAAGACAATACTTTGCATGGTATTGGGTGTGAAGCATGAAATACTCTTACTTTTCATGTCTGGACTTATTTCCTCAAAGTATGGACAGACATAAAAGGGTAAAAATATTTTTAAAGATCTCACAACTATTTAGGATGCTAAAAACCAGAGAAGTCTGTATGGATACTTACTTTAACACATACAATAGACATATCATTTCTTTCTGCTACAGTATTTGAAATCAGTTTTTTTTTTTTTTAATTTATTTATGATAGTCACAGAGAGAGAGAGAGGCAGAGACACAGGCAGAGGGAGAAGCAGGCTCCATGCACCGGGAGCCCGATGTGGGATTTGATCCTGGGTCTCCAGGATCGCGCCCTGGGCCAAAGGCAGGCGCCAAACCGCTGCGCCACCCAGGGATCCCTGAAATCAGTTTTTAAAAGAAAACTAAATATTTGCTAAAATTAACATCTCTATCTCATATTCTCACATACACTAGCTTCCTCTGACTCAGTTGTGGCTTTTAGTCTTTAAAAAAATCAGGTTGGGTCTACTGGAACTACTGGAAATCAAGCAGTGAACATAAACAAAAAAGAAAAAATGCACTCTCTTTTCAATTTTTTTAAAAACTGCATTAGATTAGAATTCTAAATAGTTTCTGCCAAATGGGTAGAACCATTCTCTTTGGCCTATTGGCAACATGTACATGCTACTACTACAAAAAGTGCCAAGTTTTCATAAGAAAACTACAGAGTGAATATATAGCTTGATATTTTTATTAAGATGCTGAAAATTCACAAGTAGCATAACTAATTTAATATGGGATTGTGATGAAATAGATTTCTATTCAAATTCTAATGCAAGTAAAATTCTATTCAAAATTTAAAATCTGTTTATTTTTCTAAGAAATACAGTATCTGTAAGAAAAATAATAACAATACAGTCATGTACTGTAATAAACAATTTATTGAATGTAATGTGTCAAGCATTTAAATGCTATACTCTTGCATTTAATCCTTGAAAACTTGCACAACATAAAATTTTATTATCATCTTTACTTTTTTTGGAAAAATAATTTGTTCGAATTCATGCGGGTAGTAAATAACAGAGCCAGAATTCAAACTTACATCTGTCCTACTCTAAAGACCATGCTAGTAACTACTCTACTCTTTTTCAAATCTGAGTCTTTTTAAAAATATGGATTCCTAGGCCTGACTCCTTCTAAGAATCTGATTCAGTAAGTCTGCAGCAGGACCAGGAGATCCTTGGTTTTCCAAAGTTCATCTGGTGATTCTAATGTATAGTTAGATTTGGGGAGTACAGAACTAGGTCAGTCAGTTTTTGCCTCCTTTAAATTGTATATATCACAAAACCAAATAAATCTGAGAAATCCATCTCAGATTTCTAGAGTTTCATTCCCACCTGCCTACATTCAGATCAGCATCCATTGACCAAGGCATAGATTTTATTACAAGAAAATTGGTTTAAAGTGGCTTTTGATGGAAAAATTGATGGGAGGGGAGGTTAAGAAAAAAAGCGAACTGGGAATGAACTATCTTGTAATTGGATAGAACTTGTCCAGTCTTAGGGAATATTTTTCTTTTCATTCTTCTGTCACTGAAGAAAAAAGAAAGGAGAACTATTGAGGGAATGGAGCAAATATCTGTGGAAAATTTAATATCAACTACGAAGGAAGGAAAACCAACAGTTTTATACTCCAAGTATAAAAATGCAATTATTTACAGCTGAGAGGTTAAATAGGAACATCTGATGCCAAAGTAGAATAAGGTCCTAGAGGAAATCAGCAAATACTTGAGAGACTACTATGTGCAAGGCATTATATTAAGAACTGAGGGGCACCTGAGTGGCTCAGTGGTTGAGCAACTGCCTTTGGCTCAGCTTGTGTTAGGAAATACTTTGTGTGTGCAGGTTGTGATCCCAGAAGTCCTGTATCAGGCTCCCTTCAGGGAACCTGCTTCTCCCTCTGCCTATGTCTCTGCCTCTCTCTCTGTGTCTCTCATGAATAAATAAATAAAATCTGTTGTTATTGTTTTTTAAAGAACTGAATTATCTATATTCTAGAGAACACCTGACACCATCAGAAAAGGAACAGTGTAATCAAAATCTAAGTATTAGTTCTGGCTGGAAAAAGCCACTGATGCCCTGATGAACTAGGCATTTGAATCTCTACTCTTTTCCAAATCTTATACTAAGAACTATTGGCTTTATTGTCTAGTGTTATTTAAGCTAATGGTTTTAAATTAAAATTTTTTTCCTATAATAAAATTTTAGGGAAATTCACAGTTATAAAAAGTATGTAACTTAAAAGAATGATTTATAATATTTTATGTTTTATAGTTTACAAAGCATTTTCGGTACCTACATTTCTTTTTTTAAAGATTTTATTTATTTATTTGAGAGAGGGTGAGAGAGAGGGAGATCATGAGCAGGAGGGAAGGGCAGAGAAGTAGATTCCCCACTGAGCAGGGAGCCCAATGCAGGGCTTGATTCCAGGATCCTGGGATCATGACCTGGGCTGAAGGCAGACGCTTAAATCAATTGAGCCACAAAGGCACCCCAGTATCTACATTTCAATTAGAAAACAATTAAGCAATTTTACAAAGTAAGCAGAATTGGTATCAATCATAATTTGATGAAGAGGAAAATGAAACTTAGAATGGTTTGGTGGCTTGCTTTAGACTAGAATCTATTAAGTGGCAAATCAAGGACTCAAATTCAGACTTTCTAACCCTGGGTTCACATGCCAGATAGTTTAGCCCTAGATAATACTAACCCAGGCATTAATGAAATATAACTGAAGTACAACCAAACTATTTTCTGTAACAATTAAACTGTATACTTACAATGACAAAAAAACAAATGCATAGGTATTTCACAGATCACGAAAGCTGGAAGAAACTACTAGGTTCTATTCATAAAAGAGCCAGAGAAGCCAAAGCCCTATGTACCAATGGGCCCAAACCACAAGTGAGCTTGGGCAGAACTGGGTTTGGAAACTAAGGGCTCACTTAAAACAGTCACTGGGTCAAAATCTGCTTTTGTACGCAACTTCAAGCTTAGATTGGTTTCTGTATTTTTAAAAGGTTGTAAAAAACAGGAGAAGGAGAAAGAGGGAAAGAAAGATGACAGGGTGGGAGGGGATGCAACAGAGACCATATGTGGCCTGCAGAACCTAAAATATTTACTATCTGGGCCTTTAGAGAAAAAGTTTGCAGACCTTCATTTTAAAGAAAAAGAGAGATACTGAGACCTCAGAACAAAAAGAATACTACCCATAAACACTAGTATATCAGATAAAAGACAATTTAAAAATGTAGTTAAAACTTCTCTATAAAGAAGGAATAAAAAGCAAAATCCTTTTCTTTTTCAAAACACTAAAATGTTTTAGAGTAAACTGTTTTCAGGTTTTAAACAACTGTGTCATCAGGAATTTCTCTGACTGGAGAATCATGGAATTTACAACTTGTCTATAATGTGCAAAAATGTAAGAACCAGAATAGAGAATTCTATTATGAATGCCAAAAATAAAACTTACCTTGCCTACATAGATATATAATCACTTCCTCAAAAAACAAATCAAACTCTGGCCCACACTACGAGTAACATTGGGTATTAGTTGTCGGTAGTGACCCGAGATGACTTCCTACTGCAGTGCCAACCACAATTACTTTTACAGCCAAATGTACCACATATGAACCTTTATAAACATTAAATCTGTCTCCTACCACCATAGTGGCCAAAGTAGCATTTTTTAAAAAATTACTTTAGTTCTAAATTGTATCTGTAAAATAACTAAATCAGTGGTTACACTACTAAGTTCTTTATTAGCTTTCCCTTTCCTTTGGAATCACATGCTCAAAACACCTTATATTCTTTCTGATAAAATTCCCCTGGAAAGAACACTATTTCAAGTTAATGATTTTAACAGAATGCCCAATGCTGTAAGCACTAACTCTTATAGCAGTTACAAGAGGGTGACATTTATTATGTGTGTGTGCACATGTATGGAAAATTGTGTCAAGTTCCATTCCTGATATGGAGATACTAAATAAAGTCCTGCTTAAAGTGTGGTGTGTGAGTTGATGATTTGAAGATTTTACAAAAAACCCCAACATTCAGGTATTCAGGTGAGGAGAAAACCTGTCTATTCCTTCTTCCAGATTGTTAGCATCTGCAGGAAAAACTGCCTATGGTCCTTGTCCATTTAGGTATACTAACTTGGAAACAGTTCCTTGAAAGGTATTTTATTTATTTATTTATATTGGCTTCTCACTGTGCTTTATAATGCTGGGCCCAAGGATGTAGGGGAGATAAAAACCATAAACAGGCCTTGGAAGGCAAACTCACTGGGAGAAGGGAGGATAAAAGTATAATGTTGTCCATTAGGTCCCTTTATTCCATAAACTCAAAAACAGTTCAAACATTTTCACTCATATTTTAATGCAACCAAGTTTCAGAATCTGGAATGGACCATATGCAGCTGTGGGAAGCCTATCAACAGGTATTGATGAAGCACAAGGGCATGTAGAATTAAAAAGAGTATTCTGAATGCTTGCAGCAACATTTTATTCTTACTATTCTTTATTGCAAACATAGTATGTCCGTCATGCCATGGGTTTTAAAGAGGTTGCGATCTAGCATTCTTCATACTGTTTTACAGGAAAATGTGAATTAGAGTAATTAATATACAACTCTATCTACATAAAACAAATGTGGGATTTGCTAAATATTTTTAGAGATGAAACACATAGAAATTTCAAACCCAGATCAAACCCAGAAGTCTGAATGAGTAAGTTCTATTGGAAACAATGTGGTTTCTCCCAAGAAAACAGAAGTCTTACATAATACAGAGATTTCATAATTTATGTTTTAATAAGCAAAATTCCAAAGTAATTCACCATTTGGGGTATTGTGTAAGAATGTGAATGGAGGTACATTTGTTTTTAAATAAAAATTCATTATATTTACTAACAGACATGAAAGAAACCTGGGAATCTGACAGGGATTTATAAAGGTAGTGTAATAAAGAGTAGTTATCCTTAAAAACTAATTTAAGGGTTTTAAATTAGGGTTTAATTCAAGGGTTTGAATGCTTATAAACGAAATTCTATATTTGTTCCTATAGTGTTAATGAAGGTTCAAATAACTACAGAGATGATTAAACAAGATCTGATGACATAAGAACTATCATAGCATGGACAGAAGACATGAATAGACATTTTTCCAAAGAAGACACACAGATGGCCAAGAGACACATGAAAAGATGCTCAACAACACTTATCAGGGAAATGCAAATCAAAACTACAATGAGATATCATCTCACACCTCTCAGAATGGCTAAACACACACACACACACACACACACACACACGAAATAATAGGTGTTGGTGAGAATGTAGAAAAAAGGAACCCTCTCGCACTGTTGGTGGGAATGCAAACTGGTGCAGCCACTCTGGAAAACCATATGGAGGCTCCTCAAAAAAGTTAAAAATAGAGCTACCTTATGACACAGAAATTGCAATAGTAGGTATTTACTCAAATAATACAAAAATACGAATCCAAAGGGATGTACCCTGATGTTTATAGTAGCATTATCAATAATAGCTAAATTATGGAAAGAGCTCAAATGTCCCTTGACTGATGAATGGATAAAGATGGTGTGTGTGTGTGTGTGTGTGTGTGTGTGTGTGTGTAATGGACTATTACTCAGCCACAAAAAGAATGAAATCTTGGTATTTGAAAAGATATGGATGGAGCTGGAGAGTACTATGCTACTCAAAATAAGTCAGAGAAACACTTACTATATGAGTGTTTCTCATATAGTGAAATACTATATGATTTCACTCATATGTGGAATTTAAGAAATGAGAACAAAAGGGTAAAAAAGAGAGAGAAGCAAACTAAGAAACAGACTCTTACCTAGAGAGAACAAACTGATGGTTAACAGACGGGATGGGGGTGGGGGAATGGATTAAATAGGTGATGGGGATTAAGGAGTACACTTGTGATGAGCACTGGGTGTTGTATGGAAGTGTTGAATGATTATATTGTACACCTGAAACTAGTTAACTTTATGCTAACTAACTGGAATTTAAATAAAAACTTAAAAAAGAATGATCATAGTATAGTTGGCCCCTTGCCAACTATAATAGAAAATGATATAAATTAAGAGAACAAATGTTTCAAAAATAACAGCCCAACAAGAACTTTAGGAGACACACCTACATGTTCACTTTAGAATTGAGCAGAAAAGGGTTAAAGTAAAAATTAAGTTTCCATTCCTAAATCAGAGAACCTTTGTTCTTACTACCTATAATACTACCTCTAAATATTTACTACAGAAGCTGAAGGAAATTCATTTAAGAAACTAGGACATTTGCTTTTAAAGAATCCCTGATAAGAGGCTGAGGGGAGGAATGGAAGAAAGTCTCCTTACTTCTTAAAATCACAAGCTCTCTTCTAATTAAAAAGTAATCTTAAAATATTAACAGATGCTAATTTTAAGGTTTATGAAGAAATCATTTACCTAAAATGTAATGAAGTAGTTTTCTCTGCAGCTAATATGAAAGGGGGTTTTGGTTTGTTTTGGTTGTTGTTTTTAATTCCAAAGCTTTTGGGTATGTTTAAAGTTGAATCAAGTTCCCACATAAAATACTGATGCCTCTCATTTTATGCTGGGAGGGCATGTTTTATTTCAACTAGCATCAACATGCTATCATTACAGTAGCTCATTCCTGGATGGGGGAAATGAAAGAGATTTCAGGAAAGCTTAAAGAAGGCATTCCTTTTCCCTCACCTCCCACACGGCTATGGCAGTAAATTCAAATAAGAATTTGGGCCACTGGCTCCCATTCTTTCCCCTGCTACATTTCTGATGATGTAGAGACTGGTTTTTGGGTTTCGGTTGCTGAGACTGAATTATTATATCTTTCATCTGTAGCACACTATCACGAGGTTCCTCTCTTACTTAATATTTCCTTTTAGCCCCAGTATCTGGCCACTGGCCCCTTCCCTCCACCTTCACTGAAGATGAAAAGCTATGTGTTTGGTACAGGGCCTTGTGTGTATATTCATCCTTGAATAATACATATTATTTCATTTGTATGTTTAACTTACATAAATAATATCATGCCATATATCTTGTTGTTAGCCCTTTTCAAGAATCTTTTTTTTTTTTTAAATAATAATCTATCATGGTTTTAAGTTCTCTTTGTGTTGTTGTAGCACTATGAGAGGGAAAAGTAATACATCTAGGAGCTGGCTTGGTATTATCAGCAAAGCCTTCATTCTATTACAAGCCGGTCTGACACTTGGTTGGTATTCTGCTGACCATGAGTCATTTTATAAAACACCAACATCAGAAAAGGCCACTCTGTGTCCATAATGAATCAAGACAAACACAGACCACTTCATAATCATGTTTGAACATAGACAAAATATGAACATTGTCCAAGCCACAAAAACAACCCAAAATTCCCTATCCTGGCTAGTAAGAATGACTGCTACTTCTCTGCCAATTACAGCTTTGCCTCATTCAAAACCAATCCTAGAATTACCTCTGTTTTCTGATAGCATCCAAGCCAAAGCAAAGTCCCACCTTTAACCCTGTACCCATCATCTAATGTTAAGTTCGGCCCTTGTAAGTGCTTCCCAACATCCTCTTGCTGAGATGTCCCACAGTCCTCCACAGTGTGGGTTACCCCTGCCCTACAAGTAATAAACCCAATTTGTTCCACTACAGGTTTGTGTTCCCAAGGGTCTCTGGTTAGAGGGCACTGCCAGCAGTTATTTTACTGCTTCTGACTGCTACAGGTGCCATAGGATGCATCCATCATATCGTACTTAACCATTCCCCTAAAGATAGACACTTTGTCCTCAACTCTACCAAAAACAACTCTGAGGTAAACATCCTGGGTATACTCCATTATAGACTTGAGCTGTGTTTCACTGTAGTATATCCACAGATAAGGGATTACTGAGTGACAAATTATAACCATACTTTTGCCTAAGGATTATGAGATTGCTCTTCAGACCAGTTATATCAGTCTAGATTTCCCCTGGTGGTACTTATGTCCCACCGTCCCAAATCTTCACCTACATTTTGATTTACCTAATCATTTTTTAAAAACTTCCTTCCAGACAGCCCTGGTGGCCCAGTGGTTTAGTGCTACCTTCAGCCCAGGGCATGATCCTGGAGACCTGGGATCGAGTCCCATGTCGAGCTCCCTGCATGGAGCCTGCTTCTCCCTCTGCCTGTGTCTCTGCCTCTCTCTCTCTCTCTCTCTGTGCCTCTCATGAATAAATAAATAAAATCTTAAAAAACAAAACAAAACTTCTTTCCAGTTAGATGGGTGCAAAGTGATATGTTACTATTAATTTAATTGGCATTTCTCTAATTACTTATAAGGTTGAATATCTCTCTTCATATACCTGGTGGTTCAGGAGCCTCCTTCCATGATGTGTTAAGTAATAACCATTGCTTTTATCTGTATATTTCTCTCCCTTTCTTATTCTTGAAATTGCAAGGATTTCTCACAGAGTCCACATGTTTATTTCTTCTCAGCTTTGATGGTGCAAATATCTGCTTCCAATCAGTCACTGTTATGTGAAGTTTGTTTTATCCTAGAAATCACCATACAGAAATTCTGAGTTTTGCCATTGTAAAGCTACCAATTTATCCCTGATAGTTGGTGCTTTTGGAGTAAAGTTCTTCCACAGACCAAGGTCACAGAGATCTCTAACATTTTCTTTTATTGGCTCGACAGTTTTACCTGTCACCTTTAGGTCTTTGTTCTCTCTGGATCTCATATAGTACATGATGTGAGGGAGCGGTCCAAATTTATTTGTTTCATCTAGTGAACAGGTCTTCCTAAGAACTTATTTTTTTTTTTTTCTTCCTAAGAACTTATTAAGAAACACACCTCTTCCCCACTTTGGGTCTATTTCTTTTTTAATTTTTATTTATTTATGATAGTTACACAGAGAGAGAGAGAGAGACAGAGACAGAGACATAGGCAGAGGGAGAAGCAGGCTCCATGCACCGGGAGCCCGACGTGGGATTCGATCCCAGGTCTCCAGGATCGCGCCCTGGGCCAAAGGCAGGTGCTAAACCGCTGCGCCACCCAGGGATCCCACTTTGGGTCTATTTTTGAGGACTCATCTCTTTCATTTGTCTGCTTCTGTGCCAGTTCCAAACTATTTTCATTATTATGAATTAAAATCTGGTCAAAATACAATTCTTCTTCCATATATATTTCAAAATAGACTTAACTATTTGTGGATTTGTATTCTTTATCACAGTCAGTTTGACCCCTGCCCCCACCCATCCGAATCCTATTAAAATTTTTATTGGAATTGCATTTGGTGAGAATTGACATCTTTGTTTTATATGCCCCACCAGTGAGTCTGTTATAGTTCCTCATTTATTCAAGGCTTCATTTATGTCCTTCAGTAAATTTTTACAATTTGTTTTATAAAGTTGTTACGCATTTTTTAGGTTAATGTCTAAATGCATTACAATTTTTATAACTACTGTGAACTTTGGACTGTAGTTACTGCTAGTGTGGAAAAACAAAACTATTGATTTCTGAAAGTATGTAAGTTATTTCTGCAAGTTCTAATGCTTTGTCTATGTAGACATTATATAATCTCTAAATAAAGACTTATTTTTTCCCTTTTCCCCCTCTCTTCTCTATCTTTATTTCACTTTTTTTTTTTTTTTTTTTTTTGCTTTTTGGATTAGCCAGATCTATATGAAAAATATTACTAGGGGCACCAGGGTGGCTCAGTCAGTTACACATCTGCCTTTGGCTCAGGTATGGTCCCAAGGTCCTGGGATCCAATCCTGCATCAGGCCTGCTTCTCTCACTCCCTCTGCATTTCTCCTTGCTTGTTCATAGCTCTCTCTGTCAAATAAATAAATAAACTCTTAAAAAAAAAAAGTTGTCTAGCTTTGTCAAAAACTTGTTTAAAGTTCAAAGATTTAGTTTTGATGTTTGGTACAGGTTTTAGTATTTAACCTTTATCAATTATAATTTCTTTCCATTCCTAGTTTCCTAGAGTTAGGACTATCAGTTGTAAATTAGAGTTAAATTTTATCAAATACTTTGAAAATCTTCTTTTAGGTAATTATATAAGTTTTTGTCTATTATATATTTTCACTATTACTATTATTCTAGTTTCATTGATTAATCTATTAATCTAGTTTCATTGATTTCTCTTATGTTAAACCATCTTTGCTGTCCAGAGATAATTACATTTTTTAAAAAAATCTGTTGGATTTAGTTAGCTAACATTTCATTTAGAATTCCCACACTTGGGGATCCCTGGGTGGCGCAGCGGTTTGGTGCCTGCCTTTGGCCCACGGCGCGATCCTGGAGACCCGGGATCGAATCCCACGTCGGGCTCCCGGTGCATGAAGCCTGCTTCTCCCTCTGCCTATGTCTCTGCCTCTCTCTCTCTCTCTCTCTCTGTGTGTGTGTGTGACTATCATAAATAAATAAAAATTAAAAAAAATTTAGAATTCCCACACTTACTACTGTAAAAGACTGACTTAAAATTCTTTTCTGTTGTACTATCCTTTTGGAATTAAAGTTATTCAAGTCTTGCAAAATTAGCCAGAAAGCATTCCCTCACCTCAACTTTTTTCTTTTTCTTTCTTTGATTATTTCCTAGAGAGAGGAGCTTTATCTCCTGAAAATTTAGTAGAAGCATCTTGTGGGATGCCTGGGTGGCTCAGTGGTTGAGCGTCTGCCTTTGGCGCAGGGCCTGATCCTGGGGTCCAGGGATAGAGCCCTGCATGGGGCTCCCTGTGGGTAGCCTGCTTCTCCCTCTGCCTGTGTCTCTGCCTCTCTCTGTGTGTCTCTCATGAATAAATGAATAAAATCTTTTAAAAAAAAAAAGTATCTTGCGTAAGTTATTCAACTTGGGGAAGTGCATCTGTCTGTTCAAGTGTTTATTTCAGGTGTAAAATTTAGGGAGAGCTTTGATTATCATTTCTATTTCTTTGACAAATATTTTATTAAGCTTTCTATCTTAAAAAATAATTTGCTTTCTGTTTTCAGCAGTCTCATACAAGGAAATTAGTCACAAAGAAGTTTTTGACAACTGACATTCTGAATACAAATGAGATTCCTAAGAACTGGTACTTAGACTTCGTACCCTAGGCCCAAAGTGCCCCTAAAAAAAGGAGCTGTCTAGCAAAAAGCTCTGTTCTTACTCTATAAAAAATTATTTGTCCATATATAGATAGCAGCTTGAAAAATGTGGACTTACAGGACATCTTAATAGGAAAAATCTTCTGAGTATTTATACATCAAAAATAAGAAGTAGTATTTAGTATTTAGTAGTTTTCAGCAGTAAGGGACCTAAATAGTAAATTCAACAGCAGAAAATTTGCTTAAGACCCCATAAAGTAAGTGAAAAATTTTTGTGTCTGAACCTGATTTTTTAATCTATTTCATTTTGATGGTTTACATCAATGCTCTTCTTTTAACTAGTAGATTACAGGCATATAAAGAAATGGGCTCAGGTATAGATTAAAGAGGAAATATTTCACAAAAAATGTGAAAAGTTATTAGGGATATACTTGACAGCTAAGTTTAAGATTTCTGAATAGTGAAGACTAATGAAAGTCTGTAGAGTTAGCTAATTATATTGCAACTATGAAATTGAAATGATGGAACCTTTTCTCATGGTTTCAACTACTACATTATTCAATATAGCTTGTGTATGCTATCCCATAAGGCCATAACAGGATTTTTATAAACTGTTAGGATGAATGCTGACGTGCATCTTACTTTGTTTATCACTCAACTCTGGCCAAAAGGCACTAATTAGAGTAGTTCTGCTACACAATGTTTATATACTAATTATCCTACTTCCTAAACCAAATGTTCCAAGAACTACTAAGAATGCATGGCAAAAAGCCACTGGTTGCAGCATCAAGTATGCTGTTTTACAAACAAAAAGAACAATAGACTCCAAAAGAAAAGAAATAATAGAAAAATTAACATATGATATAAAGTGTGGTGAACAAGACAACTGTATTTTCCTAAAGATGTGGTGAGTGTTATTATGTCAAATAGCATAATAATTTTAGTAAGTACGGAGACTTCCAAAATAAAAATTTAGCAACAAAATTTAACAAAAGAAAATATAAATTTAGAAACTAAAATATTACATGCAGTAAAGGTACATACACACAAATATGTTTTATATTCAAGGCATATTTATGGGAAATATTAGGAAAAAGGAAAAAATTTCAAAGAAAAACACAAATTAGTATTGCAAAGCCCTATTTTTGTACTTTAAATATTTACTGAGTGCCTTCTATGGGCAAGACACTATGATTCCAAAGATGAGCAAAATGTGTTTCTTGCCTTCAAAGAGTTTGTAGTCTGATGGGGAAGGTGTTCAATTAACCAAGAATAAATACAGTATAAAAAAATTTATAAAGTGTTGGGAGATAGTAGCCTATAGAACATGTTACCCAGTCTAGGATTTTATCTTGTGTGTGTTCATGTGTATAAACAAATAAATGAATTTTAGAAGTAGGAAGAACTTTCTGGAACTCTCCTATCTTATCTGTCTTCTCCCTCTGGCTGTTTTTGTTTTACACTGTCTGCTACTGTAGTATTTACTCTTCTGGCTATTCCTATCATCTTGCCTTCTTTTTCTGTCCCTCATGTCTTATTAATTTACCTTACCTTTTTAAATTTCCCTACTTGGCTGTGATGCAGAACTACGTACATTTAAGTACTTTTTATTGTTAAAAAAATGTGTCCTAATAAAAACAATGTTAATGTTGAAAATATTTATATGGCAGCCCTGGTGCCGCAGCGGTTTAGCGCCGCCTGCAGCCTGGGGTGTGATCCTGGAGACCTGGGATCGAGTCCCGCATCGGGCTCCCTGCATGGAGCCTGCTTCTCCCTCTGCCTGTGTCTCTGCCTCTCTCTCTCTCTGTGTCTCTCATGAATAAATAAATAAAATCTTTAAAAAAAAAAAAAAAAAGAAAATATAATAATAGGCTTAGTATGTGTTAGGTTGTTCTAAGCACTTTAACATACATTAACTCACTAAATTTTCACAAAAATCTGATACAGTAGACATTACTTTTATGTTACAAATGTGGAAACTGAGGCACAAAGAGGTTAAGTAAATTTTCTCTGGTTGAATAGTTATTAGAGTGCCCAGCTAGAATATTATCCCTGCCACTGTGGTTGAAGCCATACTGGTTAAATGAAAACAATAGTTAATATTCACTGAGTAATTTACCAGTTCTAGTCATTCTAATCATTCCACAAATACGATCTCATTTAATCTTCACAATGGCTCTGTTAAATAGGTACAATAAACCCATTTTAAAGTTAAAGAAACTAAAGCAGAATCAGTTGCCCAAGTCATATAACTAATAATAATTTTTAAACGTGAGAAAAAAATTTAAGAAAATTGAATTTTTAAAAGAGAAGAAAAATCAAAATCTAAATTATCTTTATTTTCACATGAGGCCATATTCTCTTGGTCAAGACTTTGAAAAAAAAAACATAGTTCTGTGCTTCAAGCTAATAATTCTGACTCATTTCAATGTCATTAATCAGAAGTGTTTGCTGGTTCTTCAGCTAAGAAGGAATAAACAGACTTTGCCTTGTCATTTTTCCAATGTGCTCAGTAATTCAGCGAATCATCTTCCTTTCAACTGACATAAACCCAAAGTCCATTTTTATTTTATCTTCTAAATATTACCACAAGAAATTCAGGTTATAGCACATCAAAAAGAGATACAGAATCATATTATCAATTAGTTAGATGGAATCTGACAATCAGGAGACAAAATCAACCCTCTCTGTCTCCATGTTATCAACATGTACACACATCTCACGAATATATCTTAAAGTAAACTTTTGTAATGATCTCCTTATATGCAGACAATATTAGTTTAGGTATATAAAAACAAACCAAGGCATACTGATTTATCTGTGCTACTATAAAATTATAAGTGTAACAAACTCCTCCAAAAAATAATTCAAAATCTAGTTCCTTGAATTCAGGAGAAGTAAATGTCTCTCCAATGACGAGGGAAGCCCTCTTAGAGTACTAGAAGACTTAGTTCAAAAGCACATAAAAATTCAGATTAGGAAAAGGGGGTAATTAGGGCCTGCAGCTTTGTTTAGGGTTATTAGTGCCAAGGACAGCAGTCAAAGAGCACATGCAATCAGTCCTTGCACATTATAATTAGATGATGGGAAGGACAGAGCTCTACATCACTACTAAAAATACTACAATCATCATAAGTGAGAAAATGAACCCATTAGCTTTCCCTACCAAATTATTTTTCCAGCTCTGTTACTTAAGCTGTGCAACCAAAAGCTTTTCTAAGCATTCTCGAGAGCAACTGTTTAGGGTGAATATTTTAAATTTGTGCCTACATACTGTTTCAACTCTGCACAAAGACCTAGGGATACATTTGTAGCCAAATCACATGACCTAAAAAAAGTATGAAACTGGATATGATTACATATGTTAGATTTGTGCTGGTAAATATTAAAGCAGAACTGTTTGCTCTGCAGTGTACCTCTGATTTCTGGGAAGAAAATAGAAAAACACCATGGAATGAACATAATCCAAACTTAGTTCTTAAAATTTCAACTTGGTCTTTGCTGCTTGCTTTTGGGCTATTCTTTTATGAGCCCATTTTCCCTTGCCTCAGTGGCTAATCCAAATCCTTTCTATTTGCCTCAAGGTTTCAAAGAAGTCTCCCATCCTTCAAAGTTGATTGAGGGTATCAAGTGTTAACTCTTTCATCAGTGTTGTTCATGGCCTCAAAATTCCTCGTTTTTTAGACCTATTATTCTATATTAGAGGAAAAGCTGACTTGCCCTCACTCTCTTCTTTCTCATCATTCCCAACCCCCATCCCCCTGTATCAGGCTAGTAACTTATAAAAAAGCACTGTTAATTCTACTACCTTCAACACTGCAAGACGATATGTTCTCAACTATGCTTCTCTTACCTCTCATTTTTCAATGCAACAAACACGTTTAAGAACTATTTAAACTGAGACACCAATAACTAAGATGGCGTCCTTAAATAACCCAGAGACCATCCTCCCTTTTGTCCTCAAACACATACTTATTATCTTCCAAAAATCTCTTAGTTTTCATTTCATATGAGATCACTATCTCCATCTAGTGATAATTCACTGAGAGAGTACATAGCCCAATTCAGGTTGTGTCCTCATATAATTCTTCCTCCTTATTCCAGTTTAGAGCAATCTCTCTCCTTTCCCTGTTCCAATCATCTGGCACTAACCAGAAACCACACTATACTGGCAGTTATTGTTTCTGTATCTATTTTATATTGCATATCACATATCATACATATCTATTTCTTTAAGAGGAAAAGAGTTAAGCCTTACAGTCAGAAAAAACATGGATCTAGTCTAGACTCTACCTGTTCAGGATTATATGACCTTAGACAAAGTCACTAATCCTCCCTGGCTCATACAGGGTTATTGTGGGGATTAATAATTTAAAATACAGGCATAGTATAAGTCAGTATTAAATATAAATTTTCTTCCTCATTAAAATAAAAAATAGCATGTGAATATAGAAGTGAGAATTTATTAAACCCATACTTCTGAGTTCCTCACTTTGTTTTCATTATATAAGCAAGAATTGAAAGCAAAAATGAAAATGTCACCTTTTAAGGAGTCATTCAAGAAAGGTAAGAGATGTTCATATGAGCTTTCACTTACTGTACTCTAACAAGAAGTTATTATTTTGTCCTCTTCCCTTCTCCACTGAAAGTGCAACCCTCTGAAAATGATATAAGCTGACAAGAGAGTTTCTATCTCACCATGGCAGATTTAATACTGCAGTTGTTATACCCATCAGATTGTTACTGCGTTATCATTATCCAAGTAGACGTTTACCAACTGAGGACAGGCACTATTTAACCAGGTTTACCGCTAATGGATGTACTTAACTGCAAGCATGCATTTCTCTTAAACAAATCATGTCACAAGATAAGACTCTAAACATGATAACCAGAGCCAAAATGAAATCCCATCACCTACAATTAGCTTCAACTATTCATATGAAGAACAGAGCACATTATGGAAATATCAATTTTTTCCTTTTCCATAGACATAAATTAATAATATTTATATATTTTTATATATGCAAAAGGAATCTTTGGCTTTCTCCCTTAAAATTATAGAAAGGAACTTAGAAAATGACACAATGCTTATTACATTTTGAATGAATTCTATTTTAATACATACCCCAAATATTCTATGTATAATTATCCTCCATTTCAAGTAGTCAATTAATAATCCTTTATGATCTTTATCTTTTTATAAATAAGCTTCACTTATTTATAAAATGGGAAAATGGGAACTACTCTGTCTCTTATGCTAGTAGAATTAATGACTGTGGTTTACCATTAACATACCAGGTTTCAAAATTTAACTTTATTCTTATTTTGCAAAACTACCCTAGGTTTTGAAAGGTAACTTCTTATTACCTTATTTGGATAAATTATTTTCAATACTAGCAATCCTATCTTGCAAACATTTTTAGTTGGACATTACATCATTTACTGTATCATTGAAATAAAAATTAAAATGTAAACAATCAGTTGAGATTTGCTTTCTCATTCTCCCTTTATCTGTTTTTACAGTTAAGAAGACTCTTCATGGACCTCTGAAATTATCTGTCTCTTCATTAATGAACTGCTTAAGAGAGAACGTAAGTTTAGATTTTTTAAAAACATAAAGCTTAATAGTTTGTAATGTAATTGCAGCCACATCTTATCTCCAAATATCTTACCCTCAAGATCTTCTAAGTTTAAAAACAAAGGAAGAATCTGTAGAGATGACTTATGCACATTAGTGAACATTACAAATGAAATTCCAAAGTAAACAGCCATCTGGGAAAATATCTCCAAGAAAAGATTAATAACCTAGCTATATAAAGAATTTAAACAAATTATAAAGAAAAATATCAAGGTTTCAATAGCTTAATGAGTAAGGAAACAAAAAGGATATTTATTTTTGAATTTTCTCAGAAGAAAATCAAATGATTAATAAAAGTATAGAAAAAAAATTGAGTTACTTTCACTAATCAAACAATTCAAATTTAAGAGATAGCCCCAGAGTTAAATCTATGAAGACAGAAAGGCTAAAAAGGATAGGGAAAAAAGCTATTACTATCTCTGCCTTTTTACCCCATACCGAGGGGAAAATAACTTGTTCAAGGTCACAGAGTAAATGAATGGCAGACCTAGACTCAAATATAGTTGAGTGTGAATTGAAAACTCTTACTATTATAGTATATTTCTTCTTATAAAAAGTGCAAGGAGCAAGATAAATAGCATCCACATATTGTAATTTGAAATTAGTGTTAGGGGCAGCCCTGGTGGCTCAGCGGTTTAGCACTGCCTTCAGCCCAGGGCCTGATTCTGGAGACCCAGGATCAAGTCCCACATCGGGCTCCCTGCATGGATCCTGCTTCTCCCTCTGCCTGTGTCTCTGCCTCTGTCTCTCTCTCTCTGTGTCTCTCATGAATATATAAATAAAATCTTAAAAAAAAAAAAGAAATTAGGGTTAGACTATGAGCAAATGTAGTTAGGTAAGGCTAAGAGAAGTAACATGTGTAGCCATAGTACCACTAAATTTATGAAATTTGGAAGTTTCAAGGAACTGAAAAATATTAGCCTCTCTTCTTGACTAGATGAGGAAATTGCGCTGGTTTATTGTAAATACTGAATCTTGAAAATTAAGATAACTATTTGACTTTATGTATTCAAATATGTCCCTTAACCACTGAGGGTCTCATATCAAATCCACAACTTAATAAGTTGGACTAGATGATATCTAAATTCTCTTGTGGTTTCAAGTTTTCCTGTTCTGAAAATACATATTTGTCAAATGAAAAAATCAGCGCTACTGCTCAACTGGACAAAAGAACACAAGTCTAGATAGAAACAGAAGCGAAAAGTATGAAGCCAAAAGATATCAGACACGGGGAAATACTTATTATACTTGGGAATAGAATAGTGTGCAGAAATTACTAAATATTTAAGCCAGTTGTTCAGTCTTCCATTGTCAAAAGTTTATAGCTTACTAAATTAGATATTTTTCCCCCAGAACGAACAGCTCTCAAATTTAATCTTAGAAATATATGAAAAATTAAGATTACCTTTGGGAAAAAAAAATCACTGTATAGTCAACTCTGGTAGAATACTTCAATTAAAAAAGGCAAGTGATAATTATTTTCAGAATAGAAAACAGTGAGAAATCATTTGAATTCCATTGACATCAAAAGGTCAGAAAAGTAAAATAATAAAAAGGCCGTTCTGGTATTTTTTTACACAGAAGTAGTCTTATTTTTGAAAATTCTACTAAATAGTGCAATATAAATTTATTAATAGAAATAATATGAGAAGTATATATATACTGATACAGTGATTGAAGAATAGCAATAATTAGTTTTTCTAATGGAATAATTTGTATCAACATCTTTGCCTTTCCTAATGGAAATATTATCACTCTGGACAATTTATTAGAAAATAGCATTTAACCATGTAATCTCATAAATTATTTTTTAACAACTTTATTGAGAAGTAATTTATATATCATAAGATTCACCAAATTTAAGTCTACAATCCAATGATTTCTAATAAATTTACATCATGCAACCATTACCATAATCTAGTTTTGGAACATTTTTGTTGCTCCCAAAAGTTGCCTTATGCCTGTTTATAGTTAATCCCCTAAGTATCTTGCAATTCCAGCCCCAAGCAACTACTGATCTAATTTTCATCTCCACAGATTTCCCTTATCTGGACATTTCATATAAATGGAATCATATAATTTGTTACTTTTACACTAAGAAGATTTTTCTATGGCCCAAAGTACTTTTTTATAGGACTCTCAGAATAAAATTCACCTAACGTCAACCAAAGATGAAAATCTGAGATGTTTATCAGAAATTGTCATCATCCATAGATTGAATGAAAAGGAAAAATTTTGATTTCTCAGAGATACTAAAAGAACCTTCAAACTTCACATTCTTATTGCCATTAAAAACACACGCAGAATTACAGAATCATTAAGTAAGTAGAAGTTCCATTTGTTATTTGCTTCAGTATTATATCAAGGAGAAAGAAAACTAGACTAGGAATCAGGACACTTAGAATATTTTTTTCATACTAAGTGATTCTTAGTCATGATACCTCAAGTGTTGCCTATTATGAAAATAAATCAGAAGTGCTCAGAAAATTCTCAAAGGCAAATAAACTAACCAAAGTAATGAAATGTTGGCCTAGAGGCCTCAGCAGATATCCAAAAGCTTTAAACAACTCAATAAATTTTTATCAAATATTTACCATACAAAACTACATTTTTTTCCCCTAGGCACAATGGGGTACATAATAGAAATACAGTAAGGTAATGTTTTACCCTTCAAGTGTTTAAATTTCTACTGGGAAAGATAAATTACACACATGAAATAATTTGCAAAGAACTCAAGATAGAAAACAAGTGACAAAATGTGAAGTCAGATTTGGGACTGAAAGAGATCAAGGTGGGGAAAAATACTGTGGGCTAGAAAGATCACTAGAGAACACAGAGGGAGCTGACCTTAGGGTGACTCTTGGAAGTGGCTCAGAATTACATAGGGGCCCAAAGAGAGTGGTTTTCTAAATAAGAAGAATATTATGGTCAATTTGCACAGAGAAAGAAGAAAGTTATTTCAATCATAAGGAAACAAACCCAATTAGAACAGTCATTATGAATGGACTATAATATTTGGCTGAAAATAAGAGGATAAGAAAGTGGGTATAAGTGTCAAACTTCAACTTTCTCCTCTGATTACTCTTCTGGAAACAGTAGACTTTGGAAGTACTGGATAAGGTTTAGAAAGGAGGAATTATAATAAGTGTGCCTGAACACCCAGTAACTTAAACTCTTTACTTTCGTATAAAACAAGATATGAGTCTCTATCCTCTCTTCCTCTATTAAAACTCAGACATTTCCTTTCAAGGGTTGCATAATAGAGGGCAGTCCATTAGATGAATCAGTTCCAGGAGTTGGCATTGGCAAACAGGAACAGCTCTCCCTTTCCTCGGGGACTGTGAAGCCCAGCCAGGACTTCCAGTCCATCTAAGTCTACAAAATACATGTTAACAGGTCATGAGTGGGGTACTACCTCTATATACATTTGAAGAAATGAAAGGAAATGAACAATGAGGTTTTACTACGTACCAGACTCTGCTAAATACAGAAATAATAAACATGACCTCATTTGATATTCTGAACCTATGGAGTAGGTAAGTATTGTTCCCATTTTAAAGATAAAGAATCTGAGTCATATTGTTTAAACGTGGATTTGGTGCTAACAAGTGACTGAGCTAAGCTTCAAAGTCAGGCCAGTCTGATTCCAAAGCCTATGTTCTTTCCACTTAACTACTTTGTGTCTACAGAGTATGCTTATCGAAAACCTTTTCTGTGGCACCTGGGTGGCTCAGTTGGTTAAGTGTTTGCCTTTAGCTCAGGTTATGATCCCAGGGTCCTAGGATTGAGCTCTGCATTAGGCTCCCTGCTTATCAGGGAGTCTGCTTCTGCCCTTCCCCCCAGCCCCCCACTCAAGCTCTCTTTCTTATGCTCGCTTTCTCTATCTCAAAGAAATAAAATGTTTTTTTAAAAATAAAACCTTTTCAAATAATAATTTTAATAGTTGCCAGTTTTTATTTTTTTTAAGATTTTTATTTATTTATTCATGAGAGACACAGGGAGAGAAAGAGAGAGAGAGAGAGAGAGAGGCAGAGACACAGGCAGAGGGAGAAGCAGGCTCCATGTAGGGAGCCCGACATGGGACTCAATCCAGGATCTCCAGGATCATGCCCTGGGATGAAGGTGGTGCTAAACCTCTGAGCCACCTAGGCTGCCCCTAGCTGCCAATTTTTAATACCAAAATGTTCTAGGTTCTTTTCTGTGTACTGAATAAGTATTATTATTAATCTGTATTAAAAGCCTGGAAGAAAAAAAAAAGCCTGGAAGAGAGTAATTATATCCCTGTTTTACAGGTGATTAAACTATGACCTAGAGAGGCCTCGAGAGGCCAAGTTAAAAGAGCTAAGTGGCAGAGCTGGCTTCAAATTCAGGTGTGCTTGATGTCAACCCATCCCCCTTCATACTATGCCATACCTTCTTATTTGTTATGCATTTAAAAAAAAGAAATATTGTTATTTATACATGGGTATATGTACCCATGAACTTCCTTATATGTTTCTTTGTATTTTCTGTTTATCTGAGAACGATAAATTCTGAAATACCGGGACGCATGGGTAGCTCAGTTGTTGAGCATCTGCCTTTGACTCAGGTCATGATCCTGGGATCCTGAGATTGAGTTCTGCATCCAGACCCCTGCAGGGAGCCTTATCCTCCCTCTGCCTATGCCTCTGCTTCTCTATCTCTCATGAATAAACAAATTGTGAAACATCCACAAACTGGATGTAAAAAGTATTTTTATTTTTTAATTTAATTTTACTTTTTTTAAGTAAAAAGTATTGATGTAAGTTCTAAGATTCTTCTTTCTTTACCCTCTAATATAGATACTGATAAAATAAATCCAATGGACACTATTAATCTGTCCTTTTAAAACTGACACCATCAATATCCACTTCTAACATACCCACATTTTTAATAATATTTCTGATGGGTGGTCTGCTATAATTAATAGTTCCTATGATGAAGAGAAAAGCTGCTTATCCACAACTTACAAATGGTTCTGATATATGGAGTTAACCGAATCTGTTTACAAGTACCATTTCCATGTGGCAGATTTTTCATGTATTTGAAGATAGTGTTCAGGTTTACAAATCTTTATCATAAATTAAACTTCTCAAAATACATCAGTTACTCTTCCTGTAACTGATGCAAGTCAAGTATCTTGCCCCTCTGGAGTAAGAGTAAGGATGCTGTTGTCTCTTCTAGAAGACAGCCCTCTGAAAAAACTGAAGCTCCCTCTCACACTCTCCTTCAGAATCTTTGGCTCAACTTCCTCATTAATCAGGGATTCAGTCTGTAGACCCTTGCCCCTCCTTCCCACCCAAATCCCGGTTACTCTCCTTTGAATTTACTCTGGCTTGTCTGGGTTTCTCTTAAAATGTGATAATTTAAATGTACACCAACCAACATGCAATACAGTGAGACCTTTTTTTCTTTTTACATTAGCAATGTCACTCATATACATCCTTCTCTTGTTTTTAGTTTAGCTTCTTGTCTTAAATTCCTTTCCTAAAGAAACACTATAACCCTTCACCCTCGCCTTTAGTTTCTGCCTCTTCTAATGCAGTCTGAACACTGATTAATCTTCCTAAAACCTCATTATATATCTTTCTTCTACTCAGAAATTATGTATCTCAGTTGCTTACACTAAAGTCTGAACTCCTCCTAGGTGCTGATTTTAACTTACTTGCTCAGCTTTATCAGCCACTGATATATTTTATCTATTCGTTTACTTATTTATTTTTAAGGGGTAAGGGAAGGATAGAGGGAGAGAGAGACTCTTAAGCAGGCTCTTAAGCATGCTGAGCTTGATGTCACAAACCTGAGATCATGACCGAGCAGAAATCAACGTTGGATGCTTAACTGACAGAGCCACCCAGGTGCCCCCTGATCTATTTATAATTCTGAACCATGCAATTAGAATATTGACAATTCTCCAAATATATCTCTTGCTTTCATGTCTTTGTCCCTTGCCTAGTGTTAGTTCCATATGGAATGCCTACCAATCCTCTCTTCTGTGTCCTGAAATATCATCCTTTTCCCTAAGACTTAATTCTTATCTCTTAGTCATCCCTGCTGAGAGCAGTCTGTCCTATCTGGATGTTCTTGACCCTCTTTTTAGAAGACTATTTCTTGCTTCTTGTCTTCAATTTAGTTGTGTCTTAAATATTCTATTAGGCTCTAATATTGAAGCTAGAGAATATATCCTACTAAGTTAATACTGTGTGTGGTAAATACAAACTTTGTCGTTGGCATATGATATAAATCTCCATCTGATCAATTGTTTCAACAAATATTTAGTATTCATCTGATATATACCAGACATTTTGCTAAGTTTTTGGGATATGAATCTGAAGAAATGTGGTCCTTACCTTTGATGAGCATGCAATACAATGAGAGCTGAAGTATTTAAAACAAACAAACAAACAAACAAACACTCTTTCATGCACAGAAGCAGCCCAAATCTCTGCTTGAGTGGTTAGGAGACCTGATCCTTAAACGACGGGTAGGAATTTAGCAAACAAATAGCTCAGCAAATTATTGTTCACAGTGATATGATGGAGGTGATGAAATCTATTCTCAGAGATTAGAGAATTTGTAGGAATAAGAAATATTACAGAAGATACTGCATAATGAGAGGATATCACAGAATACTACCAAAGGAAGCCAGGTGCTTGGAAAGGGCAGTGTTTACATTAGTAGTATTAGGTGATTAGCAGTTAGGGATGAGCTGATGTAAAGGTGATAATGCAAGAAGCTGGCCACAGTAATTTGTGTTGTCTGTGTTTTCAGGAAGAGGTGTGTCTTTATTTCGCCTGCAGTAAAACTGATGACTACGGGCAAGTCTGTACTCCACCCAAAGTGAATCATTTTTTTTAAGGATGTAACTGAATGTTGTGTTTTAGAACTGAGTTTACTGGTGATGGTGGATTAAAATATCATGTAAATAACTACTAGCTTTCTTAATATCATGCGTAGAACATGGATTTTTCTCAAAAGTAGCACAACTTGGTAAAATAGAAAGAGAAAAAGGCTAGTCATCACACTCTGGAACACTACTGCTCATTTTCCAGAGGGAGTACCTGCTGTGAGGATAAAAAAAAACGAGGAAAAGATATTTGGCAGATTATAGTTATTCACACCCTTGTTAGTTAGATTCATCTAGTTAAACATTTGTTTAACTTTATTTTGCTCTTTTTAGGAGGCTCATTAAAGACTAAAAAATGAGAGTTAAATGCTTTAGGCTAGCATTCAATACTTTAACTTGTCTTCTAAATCCTAGGAGAGTCTCAAAATTGTGAGAGTTGCTCTCCCATTTAAACTGTTAAGACTCGACTTCTGATATATTCCTCTGTTCATGACTGAACAGAACCAGGAGGCTGAGGCTCAAGATTGAGGGCTCTGGTCTGGGCAAGATCCTCTCTTCACCCTCCTCCCCCGATGAGCCAAGGCCTTCTACAGTTCCCCAGGGGAGTGAGCTTCAGCAAGGCACCTCTACTCCCCGGCCCATGCTCTACTCTGCATTCCTGTCTCCATTTTGCTTCCTATCCTCCAGAAAGAGTCTTACTTTTCCTTACTGTGCCTCCAATATTTCAATAATTCTAAGAAGTGCATTTCTTTTCTTTTTTTTTTTTTCCCTTCATTCTTTAACACCACAGAAATCAGTATGTGTTTTGCAGTCAATGCACATCACAGCTTAACTGGCTACATTTTCTTAGTAGTCTACTACAAAGTAATAGTGGACCTTAAAATCAGTGGCTTAACACTTTTATGAATTCCATCTAACTTGGCTCCTATGTATCCAAAATCCTCCCCCACAGAATCATACCTGTTTTATCAAAACTAATTGAGTGTAAAATGAGACTTTTAAAAAAATATAGTTGAAACAGACATCTTTTTGTTATTGTTTTCAGACTTCTAAAAGCAACCTTTGGTAGCTCCCAAATGAATCAGATTATCAGATTAAGAACCTGTCCACCTAACTCTGGGAAATGAACAAGGGATGGTGGAAAGGGAGGTGGGTGGGGGAGTTGGGATGACTGGGTGAGGGGCACTGAGGGGGGCAGTTGACGGGATGAGCACTGGGTGTTATGCTATATGTTGGCATATTGAACTCCAATAAAAAAATATATACAAAAAAAAAACTTGTTGAAACCTTTACAAAAAAAATCCTGAATAATATTATCTGTAGGTCCTTCTGAATTAGTTCCTCAGAACCACTTAATAGTTATAATTAAATAACAAAAGATACACACCTTTGGTGGGGCATGATTTACCTGGAACTTAAGTGATTTGGTTAGAATTATTCTTCATAGCAGAATGTAATGGACACAACACTGGATAAGGAATTAAATAATGTTCTCTGATCCACATTACCTTAGCTGAAAATAAAAGAGTTAGACATGATTTTAGTTCCTCTCAAACACTTAATTTCTGTGGTTTTCAGTATTGGTATTTTGATAAAGATCACCTTTATTGGTGGAAAAAAAAAGGGGGAAACAGATTTTAAAATCTAGGACACGACTGTAATTCTAGCAGCTGAATTTGAACATTGTTTTGAGTTAAAGGAATCTGCTCTCTCCTTTCAGTTACAAGTGATGAGACATTTTGGCACCTGCAACCTGGCATTCTTTCCCTTTCTTGCTAACTTCCTTCCTCTGATTGCTGCAGACAGGTTGTAGCAAGTAATGCTCTCTTTAGGAGAGATTTATTGCGCTCAAATGTTCCTTCTGTATTTTCCTCCACTGACATGATGCAACAATAAGCATGTTTATATACTGCCTGTGTACTCTGTTTTTCTTAACTTGAACATCTTTGGGGAGCCACTTCATAATAGGTATTACCACATCCGGAACTTTACTTGTCAAAGAGAGAGATGAAATACTGAAAAGATGTTTTATTCATCTCCGCTATTGTTATGCCTCAATAAATTAATAACTTAATACGCCCTAGTCTTTATACTGAGTTTATATAAAATTGCATCGATACAAAAACTATAAGTATCCACCCTCAACCTACACAACCTTCAGTCTGAAATTCCTGATACCCACCTTTTATTGCAAATACACTGTCATAGACTAATTCTAAGGGGATTACTGAACTTTTAAATGCCCAAAGAAAGAGAACAACCTGATCTGAGATGCAAGTTTACTATTTTCTCTGCCAGAAGTGATTTGGGACTAGTCATTTTATCTTCCCAAAGCTTGAATGATCATATGTGTAAAGTGAGGATTTGGACTGTCAGTGGTTTTTACCCTTTCTTCTGCCTCAACATACCAGAGATGATCCTACTCAGTCTCATTATTCACAGGCTCCCTACTCTCATTACAGTGAGAGGTAAGGGTGAGGGGTGTGTGAGTGTGCCTACGACAAGGCTTCCAGGTGTATCTGACAGACCTACAGTGCATGTGTGTGTTTATGGGGCGGTCCCTCTAATCCCTTCTTAGTCCCGCTCTCATGCTACAGGCTAATAAGCTCAAAGATCCCTCCTAGCATCACTCTCTGTGACTCCTTTTACAAGACCACATTTCATGAAGTTGAATAGGTTTTGCTCCTTCTATATTGACAGTTTTTCTTTCAGTGTTGTATAGATATCACTTTACTGTCTCTTGGCTTACACAGTTTTTGATCATTCCTACCTGTTTCACAGGCTTTTTTTTTCACATGGCTTTTCCTGCCTGCCCTGTTTGCTTTTAAGGTTTTCTTTTTATAATGGGTTTTCAGTAATTTTACTATAATACACCCTGATGTGGTTTGCTTGTGCTTATCTTGCTTGAATTTCCTTGTGCCTGCTTATCCTAATAGAAGCTACTTTTTTCTGTTGGGTTGATATTTTCATCAGATCTGAATAAATCTGGGGCATTTTCTTCCTTCAAATACATGGTCTCTGATCCTTTTTCCATTCCACCACCAGGAATTCGCTTTCATCTATTAGTGTATCTGATACTATGCTCCACAAGTTGTGGAGGCTCTTTGCTTTTGTGTGTGGTTTTGTTTTGTTTTTGTTTTTTTGCCGTTTCCCCCCCTCTGTGCTTCAGATGGAATGAGTTCATTTGCCAGTATGTTGTTATGTATGCTGATTTTTCTTTTGTAGTGTCTCATCTGTTGTTAAACTTACCCAGTGAATGCTTCATTTCAGATTTTGTATTTCTCAGATTTATATGTTTCATTTGGTTCTTTTTTCAAGAAATAAATGCAGAAACATGGTATTTTAAAAGTTAAGTGGGGGTTGGGGAGGTACCTAACTGAGTAAGTAGAAAGTGGTTCACCTTGGGGAGTAGAAATTTGAGAATGAGGAGGAAAGTGCAGAAGACTTCTGTTTTCTTTCTTAGCCTTTTTGGTGTTTTTGTTTACCTTTGCAGTTCTTTTTGACTTTGAAAAATATCAACAGGTATTCTATGGAGAAAACTTAATGGAAATAGATACATAAATGAAAAATATAGATATAGACATATACACTAAATGATTTTATAAGCAGAAATACTTTCCTGTCTCTGACACCCCATAAAATAGAAATTTCTGCACTCTGGGAAGTACTGGGATAAATATCTTAAATTCTTTTCTGCCTCATACTCTTTGGTAGTTTATTTGAATGCTGAGGCTGAGTAAAGAGTCAGGCCTAGGGCAAACTCTGCACAAGCACCCTCAGTTCCCCCTTCTTTCCATCCTTCCAGGACAAAACAGTGTAAACACTTAAAAGAAAATGGTCATAGGCAAGATATTTTTGTATTGCAAGTAAAATGGATGGCTGGCTCTCATAAATAGAGCTGGATAATAACATTGAAAGCTGTCATATTATCTATGGTGGATTCAAGATGGCTGCAAAAACTTTCCCATTACTCTCAAGAGGTTGAATGCACTGAATCTGGCCAGCACTGGGGGGTGCTCTGTCCAAAACAAGGGCAAAGGAAACTGGGTCAAGTGACACAGTATAGCTTCAAGATATCTGCAACTTTTGCTTTCCTGGGCTGAAATGGTTCCATTTTAGAAGCTAGCTGCCATGCCTATAGAAGCCCGTGCTTATAGAAAGGTTATACGGAAGAGCTCCAAAGTATTCCAGAAGAATGACCCAGATGAGCCAGACATAAGGGTGAACCGCTGTGGACATTCTCGGCCAGTCAAGCCTCCATTTAAAGAGGAAGTTAGGACTGGACTCAACCATTTGGACAAGAGGATAGCTAATAAATATCTGAACAATAAAAGAATACAAAAGAAAATCTGGGAAATTTCTTTAACAGTAAGATATACATGTAGTTATTATTGTGGCAATGAAATAATTTAATATATATAAAATATTTAAGACTGTGCCTGACATATCCTGTTCAGTAAATGTTAGCTATTATAACTACTGCCATAGAAATATCCCAGGTTTCCCTATTACTTATTATTTTATCTGTTAAGTCAGCAATTCCTTTGTCTGGGTGGGCAATGTGGCCAATCCAGTCCTAGCTTTCCTTCTCTTCAGATGTGCCTGTACACACCCATCACAGCACAGAGTAGAAAGTATTCCAGCTACCAACACCCCATTCCCCTTAAGAAATGTTGCAGATTATGTATTTTAAATGGCTGCCATATTTCTTTATTCATATTTTACTTGTAATTCAGTTAAATGAGTAGTACTAAAATTATTCTAGCTAAAAGGTTTCTTTTTAAAAAAGCATTTTAGGGGTGCTTGGGTGGCCCAGTTCATTGAGTGTCGACTCTTGGTTTCAGCTCAGGACATGATCTCAGTGTCATAAGATCAAGCCCTAGACGGGGCTCTGCGTTCAGTGGGGAGTCTCCTTGAGATTCTCGCCATCTCCCTCCCTGCTTGTGCATAGGCACTCTTGCTCTTTCTCTCTCTCAAATAAATAAATCTTTATTAAAAACAAAGAAGACATTAAAAAAAAAATATATCCTAAAATCATGCTTAGGAATGTTAAAATTTTCACGTGTTTGCGGTTTGATAAAAATCATATTGTTTGGACTTCCACATTACTGGAATGAAAGCACATTACCATCTGCAAAATCCAGTAGTTATTTGTGTGTATGCTTATGTTCTAATGGACTTCAATTTATCATGTCACAAATTTTGCCAGGTGGGTTCTTTTTTATTGGTAATCAAAGGAACACCACCATATCATCCTATCCCATATTAAAAAATACACATTGGGTTAGAAAGGCTGTGGTGCTATCAGTTGTCCAGTTAACATAACTCTACTTACTACTGAAATAAGAGTCATTCATTAAAAAAAAAAAAAAAAAAAAAAGAGTCATTCATTTTGGCAGAAAGTTGAAGGTATCAAGATATACAGCTTAATGACATATATTAAAATATAATAAGGCAGTTGCTATGGGCTGGCTAGGGACTAACTCCATAATCTTTTGCCATATCTGCATTCTGATCCTTTCACCTTTCTGGCTGATTTGCTTCCTTAATCGTTTTTTGATTCACCACTCCCAGGAAAAATTTCATTGTTTAATTTTAAAACCATCTCTCTTTCTCTTTACTGCCCTCTCTTTTTCCAAAAATGTAGAGTTCTGGTCTCAATCAGTGTGCACATATAGCTCTTACTCATGCTAAAAAAAGAACTGTATGTATACTTAAAAAAGAAAATTGAGATAGTTGCCTTCTTACATGTATCCATGTATATTTAAATAGTTGTGAAGGATGTAATTTCCAGAGTACTATAAACATTGAGATTTTAAAATAAGTCCTTTACATCAATTCTTTCCAATGTATTGAGTAGATTTTAAACCACAGTGATTTAATACTCACATTCATTTAAAAACTAGCTTTGAGAAACTTTGCCTTGCTTTTTTCTCCTTAAATTTGTATTCCATTGCACTACCAAGAGAATTTCATTTTTTCACTGATCATCTTGTAATAATTCTCAGAAATAAAATTATGTACACACATTGCTTTAAAAAAAGTCACATGAATATAAGACTCTAAGCATTAAATTTCTTCTGGATTGAATTAGCATTACAATTATTTATGTAAAATTATATATATTTAAATATTTAGAGGAAATGTTATGCATAAAAAGTTAAAGTTTATTGGAGGTTCATTTCTTAATAAGGCAGATGGAATTATCTCATTAGTCTCCTCTTTCCTGATAAGTTCTGTAAACATGGGGGATTATTACTCATTGCTAGTATTTAATTCATTTTCAATTTTTTTTAATATAATAAAGTACAGAGAACTTGTTCATGTAAATAAGCACGTATGAATAGAAGAAAGTCTGTTACAGTAACATCCCTCGGTTCTTTGAAATTTAAGTTACATAACAGAAAAGATGACAAATGACAATGGAAAGTCCTTTCTCACTTTAACTCCTGAGAAAATGAGTGAAAAAAGCAAATAGTAATTAATTATTATGATCTCCAGACCATGGGTAGAAAATTGGTGCTTCAGAATCATCCACTCTTTCAAATCTATAACTTCTATTTCCCATTGTCCTCTTGTTTAGTGTCTCAGAGGTTTGTAAAGAATAATGCGCAAAGGGGAAATCTCCACTCTCATCACAAATGGACTCTCAGATCAGCTTTAGGAATCAGAGATCTAGAAATTGATTTTTTCTAAACTATCATTCCTATGTATTCCATGAAACCCTACATACAGAGTGTTTTGGTTTAAAGAAATTAAAGAATCTAACTTCTGCAAGATTTCTATATAGCATTTAATTATTAGAGTCAAGATAACTGAGGGGCAAAACTGTAACACAAATATGTTGTATTAATAAAACAAGATCAAGGATTTCACAAAATGCATGTATCTTGGAGCTTCCAGCTGGGAGGAAGGAAAAATGGTGCAAGATACAGAAGGGTCTTGAACCGCAAATCTGAGCTCATGAGAGATTTACTCAAGGTTCTACAAACAATAACATGGCAACATAATAAAACTGTCTTAGCAGTCCTTCAGTATATGTCCCTAGCAACTGCAACTAATTCAAACACTGTGTACTTGACTTGGGATGTAATGATGAGGTAAAAATTGTGGTGATTTGGTGCCCACCCCTTGAAGTCTCAAGGAAAAAAAACTAGAGCCCTGGTTTTACTAACACAATGGTTCTCAAACATGGCAGATGATATGTCATCTGGAAATCAATGTTATTTTATTTGATATTAGAACTTTTTCTAATTTATCACAATCTGTTCATGTTATCTATGATGTCTATTACTAAGCAAAGAGATTAATTTTGAATTCCCTAATTGTGTTTATTTTTCACTGTAAATGTTTCAAGTTAACTAATGTTTGTATACTCTGTCTAAAGAACCTTATCACAGTTTCACCTCCTCTGGTCTCTAACTCTACCCCTCCCTTACTCCTCTTGCCCCCATGATTCTCAAAAGATTAATATTACCTGTAGTTTTAATTCGAGACTGATAAGATACTTGGTCATTAGTATTTCTTTTTCTCCTCTTCTGTTTTTCTTTGGCCATTGCTTATCTACAAAACTACACACATCCTTGGATTCTGTATTCTCTATTACTATCTATATACCTCACTACTTGCTCCTGAATATACTTCTCTTCTCATCAGAGTATATGTTCTGAGAGCTTTCAGCAAGGGTCTTTGTATAGTAGGTTTTCTGAGATCTTGTCTATCAGAAAACATCCTTCCATGTCCTTCACATTTAATTGACAGTTAAGCTGCATATAATTTTAGGTTCACAGTTGTTTTCCTTCAAGATTTTCAAGATGTCATCTCAGTTTCCCCTTGAATCTGTTATTGCTGAGAAATCTAAGTCTGATACATGCTTCTCTATATAGGTTATCTGTTTTTCCTTAAATGTGAAAGCTTTTAGAGTTTTTTTCCTAAGCTCTGATGTTCTAATATTTGAATAGAATAGATCTAGATGCAGGTTTTCTTCCTATTATACTCTTCAGCTCTCTCTGAACTCTTCAAAGCTTAATTGCTGTATCTTTCTTTAGTTCTAAAAAATTCTTATTAGTTATTAACTGACTTAATATCTCCTCCCCTCAATTTACTTCTTGTCTCTTCTGATGACATGTCTATTTCTGTGATTCCTATTTCTTGACTTTTCTTACATTCTTTTCTTTTCATCTTACTACCTTTTCCTGATGTTTCTAAAAGAATTGCTGGACTTGATTTTCCATATTATAAACTAATTTTTTGACTGCATCCATTCTTTTATTTAACTCATCTAGTTTTAGTGTTTTTTTTTTTAAGATTTTTAGTGTTTAGTGGTACTTTTTCAAACCTAATACATCTATCCATTATAACTATTTGTTCTCTTTATGAATCCAATCTCTTTCCTTTTCTTTTCTGAGGATATCTATTATAGTTATTTTTAATTCACATTCTATCTGTGCCACTGGTTTTGCTTATTTTATTCTGTTGTATCTTTTAGTTGACTCATCTAGTAATTTCTGCTTGGGTGGAGGAGCCATAGTTTGTGCTTTCCAAATGAGTTTTAAAGGGTTCCTCTGATGTTGCAGTGAACACTCAATCACTTCCGGTTTTTACTTTGTAATCCCACTTCCACTTTCCTATGGCCTCTATCCACTAGCAAATTTCTTAGGACCTCCACTCTACACATTTTTAGTATTGGGGCTCTCCTGCTTCTATAATAGTCAAATCCACAGAGTGAGGAGAGTTGAGAGTAGGGATGCCTTTACTTACTGCTAATAAAACTCTCTCATTGTCCTGATATTACTGTTCTGCCTCTAGCTGGCATTGGACCGCTAATTTCTTGACTTATACTAAAGACAGGATGAGCAATTACTGGGGTATTATGGAGAGAAAAGGGCTCAGTTAGAAAATTCTGTCCTAGCTTTTTTTTTTTTTTTGGTCTTAGCTTATTATCCCTGGTTTATGATTGGTGACTTTCACCTACATGAGAAAGCTGATTGCACTTCCCTATTTGGGAGGTGGGCTAAGATCATCTTTAAGGTTTCTTTAAGGTCTAACATTTCCTGCTTCTAAAATTGAATAAAGAGTATTTTTTTTCCTTTTTCCTTTTCCTTTTTAACACAGCATTGATTTGCTCTAAAATTATTTCTTACTAGACTCCCAAAGTGCTTATACAGTTAGCAATGACATCCTGAAAATTCGTGCACTAGCAGGAAGCAACCACAGTTTAAGCAAGTTCACACCTCATGTTATAGGTCATATTTTAAATTTTATTTCAATTTTTATTATGTAAAGCCTTGTTTGTTTGTTTCAAGGACCTGGGGCTGTAAGGGGCCATGGGAATCTACAGCAAGTCATACTCATAAACACTAGGGTTTCTGAATGCTGCTAGAACAATTAATGTATTATAAAACATATAAAGCTACAACTTAGAGTAACTTACATGTGATTTCTTTTTCAAAACAGAAATCCTGGTTATTTTCTAACATAACAGAAATGCTTTCTTTTATAAAATGTAAAAAAAAAGACAGCAAATATATGTTTTTCTACTGACATTTATCATATATGTTAGCGCGATTCTAGATACTAAAATTGCATTACTCCTATACAAACATTTCAGACATTTCCAGGCTGGGACCGTTCTAAACTATTCCAAAGCACTGCTATAAACATTAAGTGTAATCCATATACAACCTCCAAAAAGCAAAAAAAAGTCCAAGGATGAAGAAATACTGTATAAAATATACTTGATATTAAATGATTGCCAATTTAGTAGTTCTGTCGTCATTTATTACAATGCTACTCTTAAATGAGCTGTATTATTTTTAAAACCAGTATACCAAATGGATATATCTCACTGGGGATCAATTTCCTCATCTATTAAAAAGAAAATATTTGGGAGAGAATTGTTGGGGAGATTAAGTGAGATAATGTCTGCCTCAGTGAACTCTCAAGAAATGGTACTAATGTTTCTCATTTTGTGTTATTTTAATTGTTTGGACGTTGTTAAAATCATTGGCTTTGAATTCACACAATATTAATCTATCCACTGCTAACAATTATTTTGTGGAAGTTTTAAACTCTAGAGCTTCAGATTCCTCTCTAGTAAAAGAAGGAGGTAATATAAAGTGCTTAGCATACTAACAAATTGAAAGTGCACCATTTGCTGTTATTATTATATGTGCAATATCATCAACTGTTCAGTTTGTCACTAATGAGCTTTATTTAAAGAACTCCTTTGTCATTCACAAGATTAAATGAAGAAACTGCAGCCACTTTCAAGGGTCTTGTGTCTATTGCAGGCTCGCTCTACGGTCCTCTTCATGGACTATCCCCAGCTTCAGTTTAATTAAAGAACTAGCACTGAGTAAAAGAGAGTTGGGATATATATGCAGGCTCTGTCAGTGTAGCTAGATAAAATTATTCTTCAAACTGTAAAATAGCTAAGATAAATTTTCAAAATAATAATTTATTAATGATTTGTTAAAGCTTAATTCCATGGAAAGGGGAACCCTCTTGCACTGTTGGTGGGAATGTGAACTGGTGCAGCCACTCTGGAAAGCTGTGTAGAGGTTCCTCAAAGAGTTAAAAATAGATCTGCCCCATGACCCAGCAATTGCACTGCTGGGGATTTATCCCAAAGATACAGATGCAATGAAACGCCGGGACACCTGCACCCCAATGTTTCTAGCAGCAATGTCCACAATAGCCATACTGTGGAAGGAGCCTCAGTGTCCATTGAAAGATGAATGTATAAAGAAGATGTGGTTTATGTATACAATGGAATATTACTCAGCCATTAGAAATGACAAATACCCACCATTTGCTTCAACGTGGATGGAACTGGAGGGTATTATGCTGAGTGAAATGAGTCAATCAAAGAAGGACAAACATTATATGTTCTCATTCATCTGGGGAATATAAATAATAGTGAAAGGGAATAGAAGGGAAGGGAGAAGAAATGGGTAGGAAATATCAGAAAGGGAGACAGAACATAAAGACTCCTAACTCTGGGAAATGAACTAGGGGTGGTGGAAGGGGAGGAGGGTGGGGTGAATGGGTGACGGGCACTGAGGGGGGCACTTGATGGGATGAGCACTGGGTGTTGTTCTATATGTTGGCAAATTGAACACCAATAAAAAAGAAATTTATAAAAAAAAATTAACTCCATGTAAGACAGATGCCCTAGAAACATCACAAGTCAAGGAGTGAATGTCTGTCTTTTAGAAACTTGTAATTTGGGATGCCTGGGTGGTTCAGTGATTGAGCATCTGCCTCCAGATAAGGGGGTGATCCTGGAATTCTGGATCAAGTCCCTCCCCACATCGGGCTCCTTGCAGGGAGCCTGCTTCTCCCTCTGCCTATGTCTCTGCCTCTCTCTCTATCTCTCATGAATAGATAAATAAAATCTTTAAAAAAAACAAAAACAAAAAGAAACTTGTAATTTAGGGATAAACAAAAAGATAAAAAGCAACTGAAAGTCATACACATTAAATGTTCAGCAAACACAATTGATAGTATGTTCTATAAGAGATTGGAAGAAGAAAATAAATTATTTAAGGCTGGGAAAATATCTGCTTTCAGTGCATTTTCTAAACAAGTCCCATTTTCCACAGGATCATCCACTGATGTAATAAACCAAAACTGACAAGAGTTTTTTAATATTATATATAATAAAGAAGAATACAAAGACATCCAGAACTGTTGATAAACTACTATGATTAATTTCATCCAAAAACTAAGAAAAAGGGTTCAAGTCCCTATGAGTCTTGAAAATTTTACATGACTGGCCCTGTGTGGACATATTTTTATCCCAGGGGAACTTTTTCTTTTGTTTGACAAACTGTAAAAATAAGTAGTGTTTTTTTTCCTTATTGAGGGAAACACTTCTGCTTTTAATCATTACTAACACCTAAGAGAGGTTAAAGAAAGGAGAGAAAATGCCCCTTTATAATTATGGAGCTTTATAATAACTGTGTGCTTTACAACAGTTCCACTTACAAGGTATCTTCTATTTTCAACTAAAGCTGGGACCTCTCTGGATATTATTAAGTTATTTACTGGCTTTCCTTGGATCTGGTACCCAGTGCAGGACACAGTATAAAAAAACTATAATATGGTCTCAGATAATAACAGAACAAAAGCCAGAGAAAGCATAATTAGCATTACTATATTACTTAAACCATGTAAATAAATTAATTTTGAACATTTATAAAGATTATCCTTAAATTATTGAACTTCGCCAAGCAAGAAAGAAATATATCAAAAAAAAAAGAAATATATCCATTAGAGAAAATATTAAAAAGCAAATGAAACACATATAGAGATCTAAAAAGTTTTGAGGATGTATGCTCTTCGCAAAATTTCTGTCATGTCTGACAGCAGTATAATAACAATACACTTGTTTCAATGATTCATAGAGCAACTAGAAAGATTGTGAATTCCATTGGCCTAGGAAATAATTAAGCTTTTCCAATGGTTTATTATTTGTCTCCTTGAAAATTGCCTAACATATTCTGTCCCTAAGTCTTTCATTTATTTATTTATTTATTTATTTATTTTTTTGGGAAGTCTTTCATTTATAAAAAGGTAATAATAACCACTTAATAACTTCATAGAATGTCTTGGCAAATTAATTAAGACAATTGTCCTGATGCTACTGATGATGGAGAGTATACTAGTCTCTCTCTGAGGGTGAAAATAGGACACAGCTTAATTCCTGAGATAATACATACTTATAAATGTACTTTCTTGACTTGAACAGATTAAAGTAACATTATAGACTAATAAGAGCTTTTATTTTCAAAGTACTTTCATTAGAGATATTCATTGTTAAAATCAATAGAAACCAATATTTGCAGCTTGGTTTAGGTACAAAAAAGATAACAGATGATTCAGTAATAAACATTCTCAAAACCTGAATATTTACATAGTTTAATTTTTATGACTGTTAAATGAATATTTTTAACTTTTGCTAGCTCTAATTCTCAGTAAAACATATATAAGAATTATAAAATTAATTCTAAATCTCAAAACCCATAACCCTGTTTGTTTATTTCAGTTGTGTTAGTATGTTCTTATTATAGAGATACAGGTGTTTATAGTTTTCCCATAATAACTATCAGAGATTTTAATCATTAGTGGAGACAATTATAGTATGCTGGAGTAAGCTAACTACTCTCTGAAAAATAATATGCCTATATAAAATAGGTCATGTACTGGAACTTAAGGAAAAAATCATTTGCTTCATCTGAATAAATTTTTCATTGCCCAATAATTGTTGAACTTGTCTTTAACTCATTGTGGAACTGAGATCAAGTGTGTGTGTATGTTTGTAGTTATGGTACCAGGTAGGTTAGAAAATTTAGCTTGGGGGGATCCCTGGGTGGCGCAGCGGTTTGGCGCCTGCCTTTGGCCCAGGGCGTGATCCTGGAGACCCAGGATCGAATCCCACGTTGCGCTCCCGGTGCATGGAGCCTGCTTCTCCCTCTGCCTGTGTCTCTGCCCCTCTCTCTCTCTCTCTGTGACTATCATGAATAAATAAAAATTAAAAAAAAAAAAAGAAAGAAAATTTAGCTTGGGAAACTTAATTTACAACACTATCAAAATTTTATGATAGTAGGTTTTTATATCTGTATTGTATAACTGCCCTTTAAAAATAATTTCAAGAGAAATGCCTGTCCACTGCAGAAAAACTAGAAAGCAGAGGGAAATATATACATATGATTACTGCTACAGATAAGTCACTTTGTAACATTTGAACATATATATCCTTTTAGGTTTTTTCTATAAACAAAGGTTTACATATACACAAATATCCGTAACATGTTTATTTTTTGGACTTTATATTGGAAATTTCTAGGGAAAATGAGATTGATTCTAACCAACTATGCTGTTCTACACATTCTACTCTTGATGCCAACTACTTCCGTTCATCCCATCTTCACTATTCCTTAGTTCAGGCCACTGACTCTCCTCTTAGATTGCCGAAATATTACTTTTACTAATAGATCCTCACTGTCCATTTTCTTAGTATAAGAGATTTCTAAAACACAAATCTGATTATATCACTCCCTGCTCAAAGGCCTTAAGGGTTATCCTTGTTCCCAGAATAAAATAAAAATTCCTTCCTATGACATTTAAAGATTCTCACGACTGGCCCATTGATTCTCTCTTCAGCCTGACTTCTGCCATTCTCAGCTTTCCCTCTATGGCCTAGTCATCCAGAACTACAAATGTATCATGAGTGCTCTCTATTTTAGGCCTTTTCACCTAATGCTATTCTGAAATAACCAAATAAATTTATTTATTCACCATGGATGTGAGCTTTCTAGTGCTAAAAGAAAGTCGGAGCTATGAAATATAAGCTATATAATACTATAGTCCTTACAAAGCATCCATAGTGTTTCTGGTGAGGCCTAACTTTATGAACATACTTTTAGGTTAAAGACAGAAAAAGAAGAAATTCATGCCTATCCCTGGATAAACCAAGGCTTTAGTTTCAAAAGTGTTTTCTTTTCTCCTCCAGTTATCAAACTTAAAAATCCTATTGGTCTTTCACTCTGAGACACCCAAATCACTGAATTTTAGTCTTCCTGTTTCTACAGATTGGGAGAACTATGAACATACAATGTTAACTTATTAACATAACACTTTCTCCTTATTTCCTCCTACTTAAAAGCCATGCCTTCTTAAACATTTGTTCTTATTCCAAATAGTCATAAATTGAAAAAGGTTCTGATTTGCAGGGACGAAACAATTTTTGTTCTATGATTTACTAGTAGGAAAATAGTATTTTAAGTATTTTAGAATCAGGGAATGAATGTTCCTTGAATAAAAATGAAAGTCTTAAAACTTTATTATATTTATTTTAAGCTCATAAATGTCATGTAATTCTATCAGAAGTGCTATGCAGATGTTGACCAAGATTAGAATAGAAAGATACAGATGGTAGTTTATTCAGTATGTATTATAGATTATATTGGCAAATGTAAATGTGTGCATGTGTATAAAGCAAATCATATGGTGTGGGGAATAAGGGAAAAGGAAATTTGCTGGGTCAATACTGAGCCACAGATAGGCTAAAAGGAACCTCAGAGAAAATAATGTAGTGGGTATACAATGAATGACAGCGTGCTTCAATCATCAGTCTTCTTGTTTCTAGCTTAACACTTAACAGCCTACTCAGCTATAAACAGACACATCTCAATCCAGGCCACTTAAAAAATACAAAAAGGTTAGTCTTCAAGTTTAGGTAATCAGAACAATCTAGTTAAGAATTTGCCAAAAAAACAGAAAAGCCTCTAAGAAGCTGGTTTCTTGATAGTGGATGAAGACCATATAAAATATAACCACTGCAGATTCCTTGAGAACTCAGAAACTTTTGTGCAGAAGGACGCAAGAAAGGGGCATAGATATGACATGCATGAACCATCACAACATGAGAGAAAAAAGGAGATGTCATCAAGCTTCCCAAAGGCATACTTAATGTACAATTCATTTAATAGTGATGACTAATGAGAAATTGTTGATATATTAGGAAGAAATTTTTCAAGATTAGAATTCAAAGAGAAAAATAAGACAACTGAAGGCATAACAATTTAAAATTTTAAGTGCTAAAGCCAGGTATATATCCATGATATTTTAATCTCTCCCCCTGAAAAAAACAGTAACTATTTTGTCTCCAGGGCTCACTTTGTAAAAGGCTCTATGCTAAATGCTTCATAGAAGTTACCTCATATAATCCTCTAACATTTCTGGAAAAATGTATTCCTATTTTACAGATGAGCAAATAGTACCTCATATTACTCAGTAAAGGCCAAAACAGAATTCAAATTCAGCTTCAAATGATTTAAGACCTATTTATACTGTAGATTATTTTATGGGAAAAACAAAGAAAAAGTAGCTATGCCATTCTGTATCATGTAAAAAGTACTTTTAAAACTTCTCTTAGGGATGCCTGGGTAGCTCAGCAGTTGAGCATCTGCATTTGGCCCAGGGCGTGATCTGGAGTCCTGGGATGGAGTCCCACATTGGGCTCCCTGCACAGAGCCTGCTTCTCCCTCTGCCTGTGTCTCTGCCTCTCTCTCTGTGTGTCTCTCATGAATACATAAATAAAATCTTAAAAAACAAAAACAAAAACTGCTCTTAGTTTTTTTTTTTTTTTTTTTTTTTTTTTTAGTTCTTAGGAGGTTAATACTGAGAGGTTATCTATTAAGAACTACCATCCTTCCAAATTAATGACCACAAGAACGGAGTAATGTTTATGTAGACTGCCAAAGTTAACATATCTACATAAAAATTTAAATGCAAGTGAAATCTATCTATATAAAATATATATTGATACATTATATATTGACATATATATAACTGACATACATAATTGATATCACATCTATAATCAGTATATATATAATATATATTCCTTAGAAAAATCATAATCTAAAGATGAAATAAAATGACTCATTTATATAATTTTAAAATAACAATATATTTGCTTTATTCAAATGCTAACATCTATCCGATATTATCTAAATTGAACATATTTATTTACATGAAAAAGGTCCACCAAGATTTAAGAGTGCCACGAACTATTCTAGACTAGCCATGGATAAAGTGATTACTGCACTTAATGCACTAACCAAAGATGCATGCATGCATACATATATAGATGCATGCATATATACATTCATTAACTCCTATGTTCCACAAATGAGCAACTCAAAGTAAAAAGTATTTTCTGCATGCTGCTCAGTGTTAGTATCTAAACACAATGAAAAATTACAGTAATATAGATATTTAATGCTAAACAGCCAACCTCTCTTGCTGAATTCTGCAAACATAATACCCCTATTCACTGTCTGCTCTCTCTCTCTTTTCTTTTTTCTTAAGAGTTTATTTATTTATTCATGAGAGGCCGAGGGAGAGGCAGAGACATAGGAAGAGGGAGAAACAGGCTCACTCTGGAGAGCCTGATGCGGTACTTGATTCCTGGACCCTGGGATCATGACCTGAGCCGAAGGCAGATGCTCAACCACTGAGCCACCCAGTCACCCCTGTTTGCTCTCTTAAATATATATAACACAAAGGAAAGAAGAATGTCATGATGTTTTCTCATGATGGGAAAAGCCTGTCTATTCAAAGGACAATCCTGCCAAGGAATGATCTTCAAAATACATGCCCCCGCCCCCTCCTTGTGAGGAAGGCCATGTTTGCTATAAATAAAGTATCAAGTCCTTAGACCGTGCTATTAAGTTCCTTATGTCCAACTTTCACATATGGCAGGGTAAGTGGGGTTCACATGTTAAACAGAGGACCTGTATTATTCATTCTTATTCCTACCTCTAACTTCAGACTGAATTTATAGGACCTGGACCAAAATTCAATGTTTTCTTTTTCTTTTTGATAAATACTTTGAATTATTTTTAAAAAGAGGAAGAAATATAAGAGCAAAAATATTTGGAAAGTTCATAGGGCCAGCCAAATGTAGTTTTCTTATTTTCAAAATTCAAAACCCAAATTTGCAAATACTCACATATGTGCTAAATGAAACAATTTTATGCTTGCCAATTCAATTTAAAATTGAAGAGATCAGTATTTCTTTTCCAACTTCTAATCAATATAGCAGAAATTAATAGCACAATTAATTCAAAAATTAATTGCACAGAAATTATAGCACAATTAATTATTTTTAAAAAACAATTGGAGTAACAGGGAGATCAAGGCCTCAGAACAAGCAAGTTGACTAAGTGAAAAACTGTAGTTCATTGACAAGTTATTCCATTTGGGGCATTTGGGTGTGGCTCAGTGGTTGAGCATCTACCTTTGGCTCAGGTTGTGATCCCAGGGTCCTGGAATCGAGTCTTACATCGGGATCCCTGCAGGGAGCCTGCCTCTTCCTCTACCTATGTCTCTGCCTCTCTCTCTGTCTCTCATGCATAAATAAATAAAATCTTTAAAAAAAAAAGTTATTCCATTTCTTTTACCACAATCTTTTAAATTGTCTCTTCTAGAGGATGGGCTTTTAAATATATGAAAGCAATACCTGTATCTGCATCTATTCTTCTTTTCTCCTAATTAAAAATATACTCAGGTCTATACCTGTCATATCTAAAATTATTTACAAACCATGAGATCCCAAAATTGTATATTATATTCTAGATGTGATCCGGCCAGGACAAAATACCGCAAAACTATTAGTTTATGCAATCTGGATGCTATAATTAATGCAGTCTAAAATGCCATGAGCATTTTTTAATAGGTTCATGATAATGTTGTTATATTAAACACGAGCTCAAATTTCCATGTACCACCAAACAAGTAAAATATTTTTCATCCTATATGCATTTACTTTGGTGAATTATTATATTTTAAATTTGTTTTTAGTAAACTTCATTTTAGGGGAAGCATGTATATAATTTTAAGATTATTCTCCATATCACCATGAAGATCAAGATTAGTATCTTACCAAGGTTTATAAAAAAGTAAATACATATAAAGCAATGTGACAATCAGCAATCCATTTTAAAAGCCAGAAAGTACCCAAAGAGTTAATTTTCAGCAGATTTAAATAAGAATCTAATTTAATTCAGCATTTTTCAATTTGGAGATTTATAATGCCTCTGGCATTCCAAGAAAGAATGGTATTTTTTTTTAAAACTCATCCTCTGAGGAAGTTGTTATGACACAAAACAGGTGTGGAGCTTTGACTCAATAACTAAGCCTAAGCCATCATTCTATATCAATCATTTAGAAGACTATTTGCCTTATTTTCTATTATGATGTTGGATTGTAAGTAAAAGAGAGAAACCAGAATTTTAAGTACAAAATCCATTAAACCATGTACATCTAACACTCCCAACCACTGAAACTGAAAGCAGATTCTATTTTAATAATAATAATAATATAAGAGTAGTTGACAAAAGACGGATTTCCTCACTTAGTCATCCTCCTGTATTAACAGCTTAATTTCCTACTCGTCATTTACTCAACTAAATGCTGGATGTTCTGTAAACAAGTTTGTTTGCTTTGTGTAACAGGGACTGGAGGGAAGAAAGAAAATATACTACAGTTTTTCTTTTCCTGAAACAGTTACCGAAAGTTAGCCTTCATGAGCTATGATATGCCAAAGAAAAGGGTAAATTCCTTGATCCAGCAATAACCTGTCAGTTGATTATTTGCCTACTCCTGGGGGCTCTTTGAGCACCTGAACAATCCACCTGTGATTTACCACAGTATTCTGGAGAGTACTCAACACGGGGCTGACAGAGTGAGGCTATTATTTTGACATACAAATCTGACGTGTCTTGATGGCAACAAACAGGCAAATTACCTTGTTTTATGCTTTGTGTGAACTGAAAAGAAGGGAGAATGTGAGTTCTCCAACTTCAGCCCTATCCCTATTGGGCACAATATTTTAAATTATTTGTTTCATCCTGGAAACCTATTCCTTTGCTATGGCTGAGAAGAAATGGATCTCAATTTGAAAACAGGATAACATTCATTTAAATAATAAGCTTAAAAAATTTAATACATAAGCTAAATGCTGAACAATTTTACATCCATATGCAAACATGGATCTTTACTTTTAATTCACACTAGATTCAAAACTGGATTATAGATCTAATGTGAAATGTAAAACTTTTACAAAAAAACCCCAGAGGAATCTCTTCCACAAATGGTGCTGGGAAAACTAGATATCACATGTAAAAGAAAGAAGTTATAACCTTAACTTATAAACAAATTAACTCAAAAAGGATCAAAGACATAAATAAACATAAAGTCCCAAACTATATAACTCTCAGAAGAAAACAAAAGGGAAAGCCATCAATGATACTGGATTTGGCAAGTGTTTCCCAGTATGACAACAAAAGAATAGTCAACAAAGTAAAACTAGACAAATGTGAATTAAATTGAATTAAAATGAAAAACTTTCATTAATCAACACAATAAAAAAGGCAACCTACAGAATGGCAGAAAATATTTGTAAATCATATATCTGATAAGGGGCTAATATCTAGAATATATAAAGGACTTCTATAACTCAATTAAAAAATTAAAAAATGGACAAAAGACTTGAATAGATATTTCTCTAGAGATGATTTATAAAAGGCTAATAAACATGAAAAGATGTTCAACATCACTAATTATTAGGGAAATGCAAATCAAAATCACAAGGAGGTACCACCTCACACCTATTAGGATGGTTATCTAAAAATAAAGAAAAAGAAAAAAAACAATTGTTAGCAAGAATGGGGAAAAACTAGAAACCTTGCGCAGTGTTGGTAAGAATGTAAAATGGTACAGGCCCTATAGAAAACAGTATAGTAGTACCTCAAAAAGTTAAAATTAAATTACCATATAATTCACCAATCCCACTTCTGGGAATATATCCAAAATAACTGAACACAGGATCTCAAAGAGATATTTGCACACTCATGTTCACAGCAGCACTACTCACAATAACCAAGGGATGGAAGCAACGCAAGTGTCCACTGACAAGTAATAGATAAGCAAAATGTACTATATACATACAACAGAATACTACTTAGTCTTAGGAAAGAAATTCTGATATAAAATACAACATGGATGACATGAAAACATTATGCAGTGAAATAAACCAGTCATGAAAAGACACATACTTCCACTTATCTGAAGTATCTAGAGTAGTCAAATTCATAGAATCTTAGAATGGTGGCTCCCAGGGGTTAGGTGGAGGGGGCAAGAGAGAGTTGCTGATTGATGAGTATAGAGTTAAACTTTTGCAAGATGAAAAGGTTCTGGTGATTGTCCGCACAACAATGTGAATATACGTAACATTACTGAATGGTACACTTAGAAATGGTTAAGATAGTAAATTCTATGTTATGTGCTTCTTATAACAACAAAAAACTTAAAAAATTATTCATGACCTTAGGTTAAGCAAAGAGTTGATAAAAAAGAAAAGAAAAGAAAAGAAAATTGGGCTTTTTCAATATCCAAAACTTTTCCTCTGTGAGATACACTGTTAAGAGAAAGAAAAGACAAGCTACACACGAGAAAATACTTGCGTACCTGACAAAGGATTTGTAATCAGATTATAAAGAATAAAAGCTAGAAAACAAACAGCTGAATTAAAAAAGTAAAAATTGGGGATCCCTGGGTGGCGCAGTGGTTTGGCGCCTGCCTTTGGCCCAGGGCGCGATCCTGGAGACCCAGGATCGAATCCCACGTCGGGCTCCCGGGGCATGGAGCCTGCTTCTTCCTCTGCCTGTGTCTCTGCCTCTCTCTCTCTCTCTCTGTGACTATCATAAATAAATAAAAATTTTTTAAAAAGTAAAAATTGCTCAAAAGACTTTGAAACATTTCTCCAAAGAAAATATTCTAATGAAAAATGGCACATGAAAAGATGTCCAATGTCATCACTCATTAGAGAAATGCAAATTTAAATAAGGTAACTACACACCTATTATAATGTTTAAGTTGTCTTGCTTGTTTGTTTGTTTTTAATTGCCACTGCAAAGTGCTAGCAAGAATGCAGAACACCTGGAACTCATATAATGCTGGTGGGGCAATAAAGTTCTGACATCTGGAAACCAATAAAGTTATACATACAGTTAGATACTCTATGACTCAGTAGTTCCACTCTTAGTAATTATCCTAGAGATATGAAAACTTGTGTTCACACAAAAACTTGCCTGCTAATGTTTACTGTAGCATTATTCACAAAAAAACTGAAAACAATCTAAAATGTCCTTGAATGGGTGTATGGAAAAGCAAATTGTAGTACATCCATACAGTGGAATATGACCCAGCAATAGAAAAGGAACTACTGATATACACAACAACAGAGACTAATCTTAAAAATATGTTAAGTAAAAGAAACCATACTTAAAAGGCATGTAGTGCATGGTTCCACTTATATAACATTTGGGAAATGGCAACTAGAGGGATAAATTACTAGTGGCCAGCCGTTAGTAGAGGAAAGAGGCTTAACTACAAAGGGGTAGCATGAAGGAAATTTTGGAGTGAATAAATTGCTTTGTATTGTGATTCTGGTGGCACTTACACAATTCTGCACATTTGTCAAAACCTCACAGACTATGTACCAGTTAGTAGCTCTGTGACTTGGTCAAGTTTCTTAACCTCTCTGTATCTCAGTTTCTCATCTATAGGATCAGTTATCAGTAATTGTATTTACCTCATAAAGTTAAGATTTATTGAGTAAAATACATAGAGGAAGACTAAGATTTAGGATATGTTGAATTGAAATGTCTTTGAGATATCTAAGTAGGCAGTTCATGGAAGAGGTCAGAGTGAAAGTTAGCTAAATCAACTGCAATCACCTGATACCTAAAGCCATAGATGCAGTTGAGACTGCACACAAGGAACAAAGAAGTGGGGTCCTAGCACTCAGCCTTGATGAACTGCAACATTTCATGATTAAGCAGAAGAGGGGCAGAAATAGAAGAGAAACCAGGAGACTGTTGTGTCATGGAAAACAAAGCCAGAGAGAATTTTGAAAAAGAAGTGGACAATGCAAGTGAACAAAACAACAGATAATGACTGAGACTGCTAGTTTTTCCTTTTTCCTTTAGTAATAAAACCTCTTAATTTAAGCGGTATGCTCAGCCAGCTCTCTCAAAATAGAGAACATATATATTTTGCTGCTTCTCTGGTACCTGAATATGGTCATGTAGCTAAGATCAGCCAATGGGATGTAAATGAAAACATGCAATTTATGGGTGATGTCTTTAAAGTGAAGAGTAACTTCACTATTTCCTCACCTCTTGATTCCTGTTCACCTGAATGAGAATCCAACTGAGGCAGTAGTGAGATTTTTAAACGTGGCTAAGGAATGGTACTAGAGCAAGATAGAAAGAATATGAGTTTCTGACACCATTAAAAGAACCACCATATCAGTTAATGGCTCTGTTAAGCTACTCCCTTTAATTGAAGATGAAGAGCTTTAGTATTTCAGAATTCAATACAGCAGATTTATGAGAAGGGACCCATACAAAGAATAATGTCACAATATTCTTAAGCAAATATTTTTTTAAAAAGTGTAACATATGACTTTACATAAATAAGAACTATCTGATCATAAAAAGCATTTTTTTTTTTTGCACTTTGAAAGTGATCAAGTATTTTAACCTTGTATTTGGAAATTCTACAGATGATTCTTAATTTGCTGGGTTTTAGACAGAGTGAGGACTGAAGTAGAGAATCAATGTGAGTAGTTAGGTTACCTCCCATATTAATGGTAGAAGTAATAAGACAGAACAAAAAGAACCACCAACCCAGAAATTAGACACAGGTGTAGTTTATGAATCTGCTTTGGCAATAAGTTAGGGGTTTAAATCACAACTATTTTTTTTCAGTCACTGAAAAGAAACATTAAATTGTACTAAAATTAAATTTTAATTTTGGCTATCATAATTAAATACCAAGAAAATCTATTCATTAGAATATTAACTGATTTTGATATATCTTAACGAATCACATTAAATAATAACATAAAAATTCCAAATCTAACTTTTGAAAAAAATAATCTGTGTTCTAAAAACAATCTTCAAATTATTTCCTCATTGGAAATTTTGGAAGGGATTAGGAAACTCTGCACCTTTTAAGCCTGCAGAGAGTTCACAAAAGCCTCATTCAAATATCAAAAATAGTTTTAATCTAAAAGAACAAAAACTAGTAATGACTTACTAAATGGGTTTTTATGTTGACTCTCTGACATGTCTACCAACAAATTTCTAGCAAACCACCAGGAAGATGCTTCTTTCTCAGACATAATGGAATTTTTTTTTAAACTAATTGAATTTCTGAAGTAAATGCATGTAAAGTTAATAAACGGAAGGAAAAGCAAATATAGAGTTGTCATTTTTAAATTATATTCTTAAAAGGTTTAGGGGTATCATTTGTGGAACACAAAGAGATTTCCTTCTGTAACAGCATTCCAGGACATCACTCTTTCCTGCCTACCAGCAGACAAGATTATACTTGTCTGGAATGTCAGTGAAGTATTTATACAAAGGCAGTTTTTCAGAATCTTCTTATTGTGAACACAAAACAGGAAATACAGTAATACCATCAGTATATGTTAAACACTGTTTATTATAAACTGTGTTTCTCCCTTAATAAGTACTAGGTTAACCTCCGAGAGGAGGAGTTGAAAATGAGCACATCTGTAAACACATAACACTAGTTGTTTGCAGTCTGCCAGAAGAAAGGCTCAGGAAGAAAAATTCAATGAAACTTTTAGAATTTGCCAAAGTAGGTTTTAGTCAGTGTTAAACTACAGCCTCTAATAAAAGCTCATTTTTCTCAAGTTCATGGGGTAAAATATAAGTACTATTTTATAAAAGCTAATATTTTATTGAATGAAACACAGTTTACTGATGTGTTAATTTAATTGAAATACTGTTTCTGAAGCAGGGAAAACAAATTTCTATGTAAACTAGCCACCCAACAAAAGCACCAAATAAAGCATTTCATGTTCTAAAACACATTTTCCCATTTTTTTTCCAACAAAAACACGATTTATCTTCTATGGATTAAAAAAAATACAATTCTAAAAAATTACCTACTGAACAACTCTAAAATTTATTTATAAACAGACTATAAAACATAACTGGTCTTTAAGTAGAATAAACTGTTACAGAGATAAATTTTAATCTTTCATAAGATAGCAGAATGAACTTTGGTTTGAGTGCCCCCTGCTGATGTGAAAATTTTAAAACTCATGTAAGTTGATATGATAAAACTGTGATGTTATCATTTTTAAAAAACTGTTTCTACTCAGAAATTGTTTTCAATTTTTTTAGAGAAAACTAAGAAGATTTGAATATTTGATTTGTTTCTTTCACTCAATGGTCATATATTTGTGGAATATCTATTACCTGACCCAGAGTTTCATCTCTTTGACCTCAAAATACCTAGAAGTTATTAGATGGTTAGAAAAAATATGGAAAAGAATAAACTCGTGGGAAAAAAATCAAGAACTAAACTAAGTGGTACTGAAGAGAAGTAAGCTAGAGAAAAAGATATTGGTAAAAGCCAAATTAGTTTTTTTTTTTTTTTAATTTTTTAAGTAAAAGGTTGTTAAGACAAAAACAGCTGAGAAAAAGTAATGAGAATGATGTTAGAGAAGTGGAAAAGAGACAAAAGAAGCAAAAGCCTGGAGGAAATAATGAACTTGGCATGTGCAGAATACATGACACTAGAAGCCTTAATTGTCAGAATAAATGGGTAAAGTTATGTTCCATGAAAACAGAAAATAACGGTGAAAGGCCCAACTTTTGCAAAATAAAAAAAGGTCAGAATGAAGAGCTGGACTTGAGGCAAAAACAGGGAGCCACTGTAGGTTCCTCAGCAGTATGGTAGTCTGGTAAAGCATCATAATGACCTGGTTAAATATATTCCTTTAGGAAAAGAACTGTGAAGTAGAACAAAGATTAAACAGAGGAAAGGGACTGGAGGCAGAGAAACAAGTTAAGAGGCAGAGAAACTGGTTAATAGATAACTCTAGTAATCCAAAGAAAGAAGCAATGGGACTGAAAAACAGTAATGACATTGAGATACATCTTGAATTAAAAACAAAACTAGGTGCCTGACTGGAGTCAGATTTTTGTCCAATTCTTATGCCATACTGTAACTACTGAATTCAACTGAAATAAAAATGTAGTAGTGGGCAAACAGTTAACAGAAGGGAAGAGTGTTGTATCATTGGAGCTACTGGAGTACAGAGATTCAAGATGTGGGTAGTCAGCAGGATCAAATTTGTGAATTTGAGAAAATAAGAACCCTTAAGAAGCCATTAAATTTTGTTCGATAATCATTAGCGACTTTTGTAGGTTCAATTTATTAATAAAGTTGTACAGTCAGGAGGAACTAGAGAGTTGCACATTTTAAAAACTGAGATGAGATAGAGAAACTCCATGGAGCAATTCACTTTAAGGGGAACATTTCTGTCTCTAAGAGTAAAGGAGCATTTAAATTATGGCATGGCAATGTTTAGTTAAAGATGGGGACACATAAAGAAGTTCTTGGCAAATGGTCTCAATTATCTCTATAAATTGGTTTCCAGACTCAGTTCTCAAATAAGAATGATAGATTAATACTTGGTAAAAAAAATTGGAAAATACTTGATATCACTTTTCTGTCCAGGAGTGCAGTTTCTAGTGGAGATGCCCAGTCCCAAGGGATGGCTTCCTCCAGCCAAGACTTCTCATTTTTCTATCCCTGTCTAGAAAAATCTGTGTGCTATTTCAAAAAAATGTTCAAAGCTGACCCACCGATGACACTGTTTCCTACAGATACAAGTATAGTCTTTCCAAACAGTTATGTGAAGACATCTGGAATCAAGCATGCAACTCAAGAGTAGACCATATTCACATGCCACAGGTAAAAGTGGTAATGGTAAGACCTCATGGAAAAGTAATGTTTGCTAAAAGTGTAGCCTTGTTTCAGAATTACCCAAAAAAACCCACAGAAAATCATAATTTCAAAATTTTGCATTATATATTTTCTTTGCAAAGGAATTTTCGTTGAAAAAATTATAATACTTGAAGTTACATTTCAATTAATTCATTTTCTTAGAGAGTAAATCCATTTGTAATTCTTCTGATCCAGTTCACTATCTTGTATGGTAATGTCACTGTTAAAAAAATGGATATCATAATAATAAAGTTTCCTCTCAAAACTTAAATTCATAGAATAATGCAGTAAATATTAAGATGTATGTAAGTCCAACAAGAAAATATTATGCTTACTGGAGAGTATTCCAGTTGTTTTGAAGCAAGGCCTTGTTCTTCTTTATGATCAAGAACTCCAAGTATTATAATAAATTGGTAGAGATGTTAACACTAATTAATATTTCCTTAAAAAAAGACTAAAAATCATCAAGACCTCATAAGTATTTGTGGAATGAATAAAAGTGCTACACTGATTACATGTCTATACAATAAACCAAACTAAGTTTTCTCTAAAGTTAAATAGGCAGGGACCTGATAACATCTTTTCTTTTAAACGGAAAAAAGTGTACACAAGTTATTAAAAAAAATTTAGAGAAAGAAAAAAGAATTAATTCTTGTTTTCTTCTCTGAATATTATCCTCTAGGCTTTAGATACATGAACACCTTTTATAGCAATGGTTATACTTTAGATATTTTAAACATTAAAAGTGTCAGTTCTCCATTTTCAAAGTCAAGTAAAGTGAATTTTTCCAAGGCAATTGCCTTTTGAAAAACAAAAGTTCTTCTGACAAGAGATTTCCTAAAAAAAAAAAAAAAAAGGTAATTTTCAGAAAATATATAATAAAACAATAGAAATGACCATTTAAAACTGAGGAACGCAGAGCAGATTTTAAACTACACTACATGTAGGACACATACAGATAGAGGTGGATTTCAAAATACTATCAACAACTGAATATATTGTCTACCAAATGTGTAATCAATAAGAGAGGAGATGGCCAAAATAATAGCTTTGTACTCTAGTCATTAAAGGAGACTACAAATATAAAGAGAAGGTCTTCTATGTAAAAGAAGTTTATCAATACCTCAAAAATCTTTATGGTATTTTCCTTCATTAGTTACTACGGTAACTACCACTGTGTTAGACAACAAAAGTAGGCAATTTTGTATCCAAAGGTGCAAGAGTTTTTTTTTTTTTTTTTTTTTTTTTAAAGTGTATCTCAGAGCAAATCTAGTTCTTTCCTATCAGCATATCCTTGGGAAATAATTTATCTGATTATCTAAATATTACCCTAGACACCAAAACCGTAAGTTTTGAATTTATGGATTGGAAGTAGAGGCTGATTTGTAGAAATGAGTAAGACGACAAAACATAGCAAACAAACAAACAAAAACCAAGTAAGATGGGATGCCTGGGCGGCTCAGTAGTTGAGTGTCTGCCTTTGGCTCAGGTCCTGATCCCGGGGTCCTGGGATTGAGTCCACATCAGGCTCCCGACAGGGAGCCTGCGTCTCCCTCTGCCTACGTTTGCAGTAAACATAGGGAAGCATATATCTTTCTTGAATTAATGTTTCATATTCTTTGAGTAAATACCCTGTAGTGGGATTACTGGATCATAAGGTAATTCTGTTTTTAATTTTTTAAGAAGCCTCCATACTGTTTTCCACAGTGACTACACCAGTTTGCATTCCCACCAACAGTTGTGCAAGAGGGTTCCTTTATCTCCACATCCTCACCAACACCTATTGTTTCTTGTGTTTATTTTAGCCATTCTGAAAAGTGTGAGGCGATACCTCATTGCAGTTTTGATTTGTATTTCCCCGATGATTAATGATGGTAAGCATCTTTTTATGTCTGTTGGCCATCTATATGTCTTCTTTGGAGAAATACCTATTCACATCTTCTGCCCATTTTATTTGGATTATTTGTTTTTTGAGAGTTGAACCGTATAACTTCTTTACATATTTTGGAATCAAACCCATTATTGAACATGTCATTTGCAAGTGTCTTTTCCCAGTCAGTAGGTTATCTTTAGTTTTGTTGTTTCCTTTGCTATGCAGAAGCTTTATATTTTGATGTAGTCCTAGGAGTTTATTTTTGCTTTTGTTTTCCTTGCCTTTAGGAGTCAGATATAGAAAAATGTTGCTATGAAAGAAAAATTACTACCTGTACTCTCTACTAGGAGTTGTATGGTTTCAGGTCTCACATTTAGATTCTTCATCCCTTTTGAGTTTATTTTTGTGCATGTAAGAAAGTGGTCCAGTTTCATTCTTTTGCATGTGGCTGTCTAGTTTTCCCAACATCATTTGTTGAAGAAACTGTCTCTCCCATTGTATATTCTTGCCTCCTTTGTTAGAGATCAACTGACCTATAATTGTGGGTTTCTTTCTGGACTCTCTATTCTGTTCTATTGATCTATGTATTTGTTTTTGTGCCAACATGATAGTGTTTTGATTACTACAGCTTTGTAGTATATCTTGAAATCTGGAATTGTGACACCTACAGAATTCATTTATCAGTTCTAGTAGCTTTTGATGAAGTATCTAGGGTCTTCTATATATAATATTATGTCATCTGCAAATATTGAAAGTTTTACTTCTTTCTTACCAACCTGGATGCCTTTTATTTCTTTTTGTTGGCTAACTGCTGTGACTAGGACTTCTAGTACTATGTTGAATAAAAGTAGTAATAGTAGACATCCTTGCCTTGTTCTCAACCTTAGGGGAAAAACTCAGTTTTTCACCACTGAGTATGATGTTAGCTGTGGGCTTTTCATATATGTCCATTATTATGTTGAGGTATGTTCCCTCTAAACCTACTTAGTTGGGGGGTTTTCTCATGAATGGATATTGTACTTTGTCAAATGCTTTTTTCTGCGTCTATTGAAATGATTATATTTTTTTATCCTTTCTCTTGGTATGATGTATCACATTGATTGAGTTGCCAATAGTGAACTATGCTGGCATCCTGGGAATAAATCCTACTCGATCATAGTGAATGATTTTTTTTTTTAATGTACTGTTGGGATTTGGTTTCCTAATATTCTGTTGAGCATTTTTATATCTATGTTCATCACTGAGACTGATTTGTAGTTCTCTTTTGCAGTGTCTTTAACTGGTTTTGGGATCAAAGTAATGCTGGCCTCATGGAATGAATTTAGAAGCTTTCCTTCCTTTTCTATGTTTTGGAATATTTTGAAAGCATAGATCTTATCTTAACTCTTCTTTAAATGTTAGACAGAATCCACCTGTGAAGCTGTTTTTTTGGGGGGGAGTTTTTTGATTACCAATTCAATCTCATTGCTGGTAATACATCTATTTTCAAATCATCTATTTCTTTCTGATTTGGTTTTGGGAGATTATAGGTTTCTAGGAATTCATCCATTTCTTTGAAGTTGTCCAATTTGTTGGCATATAATTTTTCATAATCTCTTACAATCCTTTTACTGTAGTGTCAGTGTTATTTCCACTTTTTTGTGTCTGATTTTATTTATGTCCTTTTTTTTTTTTTTAATGCATCTGGCTAAAGTTTTCTTAATTTTGTTGATGTTTTTAAAGAATCAGGTCCTGTGGGATGCCTGGGTGGTTCAGTGGTTGAGCATCTGCCTTTGGCTCAGGGAGTGGTCCCGGAGTCTCAGGATTGAATCCCATATTGGGCTCCCCTCGAAGAGCCTGCTTCTCCCTCTGCCTATGTCTCTGCCTCTCTCTGTGTCTCTCATGAATAAATAAATAAAATCTTAAAGAACAAAGTAAAGAATAAGGTCCTGGTTTCATTGATCTGTTCTGTTGTTGTTTAGTTTCTATTTTGTTTATTTCTCATCTAATCTTTATTATTTTCTTCCTTCTACTAGTTTTGGGTTTTGTTTGTCCTTTTTCTAGCTCTTTTGGGTATAAAGTTAGGTTGTTTATTTGAGATTTTTCTTGTTTCTTGAGGTAGACCTGTATTGTCATAAACTTCCCCCTTAGAACAGTTTTTGCTGCATCCAAAGATTTTGGACCACTGTGTTTTCATTCTCATTTGTCTCCATGTATTTTTTAATTTCCTCTTTGATTTCCTGATTGACCCATTCATTCTTTAATAGCATGTTACTTAACCTCTGTGGATTTGTGTTCTTTCCAGATTTTTTCTTGTGGTTGATTTCTAGTTTCATAGCATTGTAATCAGAAAAGATATATGAATGACTTTAATCTTTTTAAATTTGTTCAGACTAGACTTGTGTCCTGATACGTGATCTATTCTGGAGAATGTTCCATGTGCACCTGACTATTAGTTTTTTTTAAAGATTTTATTTATTCATGAGAGACATAGAGAGAGAGAGAGAGAGAGAGAGAGAGAGGCGCAGAGACACAGGCAGAGGGAGAAGCAAGCTCCATGCAGGGAGCCTGATATGGGACTCGATCCCAGGACTCCAGCATCATGCCCTGGGCTGAAGGCAGGTGCTAAACCATTGAGCCACCCAGGGATCTCCACTTGACTATTAATTAGTTCCTTTGTTATTTACTGCTTTGTATTTGGGTGCTCTTGTGTTAGGTGCATATATATTAACTGTTGTATCTTGCTGGATTGTCCCCTTTATGACTATATAGTGTCCTTCTTTGTCTTGTTACAGTCTTTGTTTTAAACTCTATTTTGTCTGATATAAGTATTGCTACCTTGGCTTTCTTTTGACATCCATTGTATGACAAATGCTTCTCCATCCTCTCACTTTCAATTTGCATCCTCTCACTTTCAATTGCACTTTCAATTTCAATTTCTTTAGGCCTGAAAGGAGTCTCTTGTATGCAGCATGTAGTTGAGTCTTGTTTTTTTTTAATCATTCCATCAACCTATGTCTTTTGATTGGAGTGTTTAGTCCATTTACATTCTTTTTTTAAAAGAAGATTTTATTTATTTATTCATGAAAGACACAGAGAGAGGCAGAGGCACAGGCAGAGGGAGAAGCAGGCTCCATGCAGGAAAACCCATGTGGGACTTGATCCCGGGACTCTAGGATCATGCCCTGTGCCAAAGGCAGACACTCAACTGCTGAGCCACCCAGGCGTCCCTAGTCCATTTACATTCAAATAATTACTGATAGGTATATACTTTTTGCCATTTTGCCACTTGTTTAATGGCTGTTTTGTGGTTCTTTTCTGTTCCTTTCTTCTCTTGCTCTTTTCTCTCATGATTAGCTTGTTTTCTTTAGTGACATACTTCGATTCTTGTCTCTTTATTTTTTTGCGTATTACTGGTTTTTTATTTGTCATTAATCATTTGGTTTGTATATAAGATCTCCTGCATATCAAAGTCTATATTAAGTTGATGGTCACTTATGTTTGAACCCATTCTTTACCCCTTTCCTCAAGATGCTTTAGGTATATGACGTCATATTTTATATCCTTTTATTTTGTGAGTCCCTTTACTGATTTTTGTAGATATACTTATTTTTACTGCTTTTGTGCTTCCACTTTTCTTCTACTTACTGTCTTTCCTCTCCACTCAAAGAATTCTCTTTAACGTTTCTTGTAAGGCTGGTTTAATGGTTGTGAATTCCTTAATTTTAGTTTGGGAAATTCATAATCTCTCCTATTCTGAATGATAGCATTGCTGGATAGAGTATTCTTGGTTGCAAGTTTTTTCTTTTCAGCATTTAAAATATATCATGACATTCTCCTGATCTAAAAAATTTCTGCTGCAAAATCAGCTGATAATCTTTGGGGCTTCCCTTGTATGTTACAATTTTCTTTTGCTGCTTTAAAAAATCTCTCTTTATCACTATTTTTGCCATATTAATTACTATATGTCTTGGTGTGGACATCTTTGGGTTAAATTTGTTAGGGGCTCTCTGTGCCTCCTGGACCTGGATTTGATTCCTTTCCCAGATTAAGTTTCCAGCTCTTTTCTCTTCAAATAAATTCTCTGCTCCCTTTTCCCTCTCCCCTCCTTCTGAGATCCCTATAACATGAATGTTATTACACTTGATGGTGTTTCTGAGTTCCCTAAGTCTATTTTCATTTTCTATTATTTTTTCCCCCTCTTACCTGCTTAGCTTGATTGCTTTCTATTACTTCGTCCTTCAGGTTGCGGATGCATTCTTCTGCTTCCTCTAGTCTACTAGTCTACTACTCTGCTCTAGTCTACTAGTCTACTACTACTAATTTCAGTTATTGAGCTCTTTATTTCTGACTGGTTCTTTTTTATGTTTTCAATCTCTTTGTAAAGAGTCTCACTGAGAGACTCTTAACAAAGAGTCTTAAGTCCAGTAGGTTTCTCTTTTAAATTCTCTATCAAGCATACTACTTTGTGTCACTTAGTTCTCTTGCTGTGATTCTGTCCTGTCCTTTCATTTGGGGCATATTCCTCTTTGTTCTCATTTTAACTCTATGCCTATTTCTATATGTTAAGAAAGTCAGCTACATCTCTTGCTCTTGAAAGCAGTAGCCTTATGAAGAGGAGGTCTCATAATGCTGTGCAGGGCAGTGTCCCAGTTCACCAGAACTTGGTGCTTCAGGGGTGTCTTCTATGTGCCTTGTGTGTGCCCTGCTGTTGTGGCTGAGCCACTCTTTCCTTTGATCCAGCTGTCTGCAATGGCTCTCTTTGTTGTGGGCAGTGTTTCTTTCTTGTGCTGTTGGTGGGCTGCTCTGGGGATGCCTTAGGCTTGAGTTGAGTCAGACCAGGCATTTGCCAGAAATGTAGTAGCACTGAACCTCAGGACACTTTCCCTCTTTTGTCCCCTAAAAAGCCATTGTTGGTGGGTGGGGCCTGCAGTCAGACCAGCTCTCTGTTCCAAGCCTGCTGCTAGGGATACAGTCTGACTGGTATGTGTGTGATTAATTTCCCCTCTCCCTGAGGCAGGAGTGACTTTGAAGTGGTGCTGGCCCCTGGAGGCTGCTTGTACACTGCCAGGTTTGTGGCATAACTTAAGATGGGCTCTGGCCAAGATAGTGGAGGGGTTGTATCCACAGAAGCCAGCAGGACAGGCAGGTGTTAGCAAGGTTTGTGCTGACCTGCGGTGGGAGGAGACCTTGAGCTGAGGCCTGGCTGAAGTGGTGTGTCTGCAGCGCAACACATGGGTGGGGCACACTGTTAGCAAGTTAGGTGGAGGGTGTCAACACAGTGCCATGTTCTTAAGCTAGGAGATAGGAGAGGGAAAATGGTACCAGCCAAATTCTTTGTTCCTGGAGATGTCCCCCCAACCCCGGCAAATAGTGATACTGAAGTATTAAAAGTCAATGAATAAAGTAAGAATCCATAAGTCTACAGTGGTAACCATAAGAAAAAAATGGCTCTCTACTATAAAGTAGTATTATTTTCCAAAAATATATCCATACCTAAATTTCTTAAGAGTCTCTTATTATCAGAAATCAAATATAGCAGGATCAGTATGATGAAAGAAATAAAAACTTAATAATTTGTGTGTTAGAAACTCTCTGAACCCTCTCAAAAGCTTTCTGACCTAATATTTTTCTTTCTCACAACTGTAACAGTCCAGGGTTTTCTTCCTAAGCTACTTCTACTCTTTAACCCATTCAGGCTATCTTTCCTAACAATAGCCTTACCTCATTCTGAGCCTCCGTAATGTTACTCACTGAAATACTGAAATGGGAGTGTATGTAGCTTTAATTATGCTGCCTTAATACAATGTATACTTTGACACTGAACATAAGAACCAGAAAGGACCCTAGAGATCATCTAGCATAATATTTCTGGAGGAGTGGAATGACTCCAACAACCTGAAATGTTTTTAGATGATACATGGATACATTAAATAAATAATATTAAAATTTTATTCCCTTTTCAATTCCCCGATATTCAAGGATTATTTTTTAGTTATCCAAATTTACTTTATCTGTATATCACTTATTTTTTGCATTTTAAAATTAAAATTCAATTAATTAACATATAGTGTGTTATTAGTTTCAGAAGTAGAATTTAGTGCTTCATCAGTTGTATATAACACCCAGTGTTCATTAGATCACGTGTCCTCCTTAATGCCCACCACCCTGTTACCCCTTTCCTAAATTTATTTCCTATGGTTAAGAGTCTCTTATGGTTTGTCTCCCTCTCTGAATACATTTTATTTTATTTTTCCCTCCCTTCCTCTATGCTCCTCTGTTTATTTTTTTAAATTCCACATATGAGTGAAATTATATAACTGTCTTTCTCTGATTGACTTATTTTGCTTAAAATAATAACCTCTAGTTCCACCCGCATCACTGGAAATGTCAAGACTTGACTTTTTTGATGGCTAAATAATATTCCATTGTATATATTAAATTTCTTTTTTAGAGATTATTTCAAATTCACATTAAAGTTGTAAGAATAGGGGCACCTGGTTGGCTCAGTTAAGTGTCTGCCTTCAGCTCAGGTTGTGATTCTTAGCGTCCTGGGATTGAGTCCTGTATCTGGCTCCCTGCTCCATGGGGCGCTTGCTCCTTCCTCTGTCTCTACCTCCCTCCCTCTCTGTCTCTCATGAATAAGTAAATAAAATCTTAAAAAAAAAAAAAAAAGTTGTAAGAATAAGAGTACACAGAACTCCTACATAACCTTTATTCAAATTCACCTATTATTAACATTTTACCCTTTCTGCATTATCTTTGTTCTTGTGCTCTGTGGTTCTCTCTCTGTTTTTTTTGTTTTTTTTTTCATGTATTTGGGGGGGCACATAACACTTGCTAATCTTGTTTCACTTAGAGCTCTCTGCAAAGATCACACTTAACTTGCATTTAATAGCAATGTTTTGTTCTCATTGTATTTAATTTTTACCATTGTTTTTATTTATGGCAAGCATCCCTTTTAGGGAGATATAAATGATTCTTATTCATTAAATTTACTGAAGTGTTTAAATATTAATTGAAGAAAAATATAAAGTAAATAGTAGTAAAATGGTATATGAATATGGTATATCCATGATGATGCACAGGGAAAATCTTAATTCTTAATTGTAAAATCTTAAGTCTTAATTTTCCAATACATGATTGTACTTGCCATGGCAGGCTAAATATTGCTGGCCGATAAGATTACCTCTGCTATGCCCCCACTTCCTCCTCCTCACCTAACCTTTGCTCTATTGTTCTGGGTGTACAGCAAAAATTAGTTTAGTCTCCTCCCACACTTCCTCTTTCCTGCCTCTCTTCTATTCAATAAGTATTTACTGAGCACTTAATATGGCCAGAAGATTAAAAGCACAATGACACATTAGTGAACAAAAACAATTAAGAAATCCTGATTCAAAAATTCTAGCTTAGCAGTTATTTAATATTAAAATAATATGATGTAAATAAATGTTATATGAACCAGTAAAATATAAGAACATGACTGTTATAAGAACATGACTATGTCTATAAAAACCAAGGCAAATGCTTAGGAAAATTCAATGAAGGCGAATAACTAAAATAACTATTTTGGTATAAACAGAACATCTGTAAAAGAATGAGGAAACTCAGAGTGCCCTAAGTTCTCACTATATAAAAGTCAAACACTGAAATCAATACAGTGAAGTTTAGTATCATGGAACTCCAGTCAGTGGATTATTCTCAAAGAAACTCATTTGCCCTGAAACAAATGAATAGCAAATTAACGCATATTTAAATGTCTATATTAGGGACTCCTGGGTGGCTCAGTGGCTGAGCATCTGCCTTTGGCTCAGGGCATGATCCTGGAGTTCCAGGATCGAGTTCCACATCAGGCTCCCTGCATGGAGCCTGCTTCTCCCTCTGCCTGTGTCTCTGCCTCTCTCTCTGTGTCTGTCATGAATAAATAAATAAAATCTTAAAAAAAAAAAAAAAAGAAATCTTTGAAAAACATTTAAAAGTCTATATTAAAGGAAAATCATTAAATTTTACCTAAGATATAATAATAATTTTTCTTTTGATTTTTTTTTTTCAGCTAACTATTGGCTATCAACCAGCAGCTACCTGAAAATTACCAACCTGGAAATCTTGACACATTAAAAATTACTGGTGAAAAAGAAAAATGGTAGAACCACTATAGAAGGTAACAAGGCACCATCTATCCAAATTATAAAAGCATGTACCCTTTAGCACAGTAATAGTACTCCCAACTTTAGAACCTATACAACTACAAAATAACACTTGAGTAAGGATGTTAGTAATGGCAAAAGACTGGCAACTGTCTAAGTGTCTGCTAATAGGGGACTATAAGTATGTAGTTCTGTGCATATGCAACCTACAAAAGGATGCGGAAAATACCCATATACTGAAAAAGAAAGTTCTCCAAGATATGGTACTAAATGAAAAAAGCAAAGCACTTGACAGCATATGCATAGTTTCCTACATCTTATATTTTTGGGGAATATGGGTATTGTAAACAAACAAATATACATATTTGCTTGTATTAGAACATTAGAAGAAGAAAGACTAATAAACAAATGAGGTGAGGGAGACAAGAATGGGATGCAAAAGTGGGCGTAAAGTATCACTATATATATCTTTCTACAGATTTGATCTTTGAACATTTAATATATATTACCAATTCAAAATATCTTAACAAATATTCTTTAGAAGTATAGAGAATAATGAAATTTATTTCTTTGCTCTCTATTAGTCATAAAATAGCTTATTTTATATATTACAGTCTCTAATTGCAATTAACTTTATATGTTTCACCTCTAGCTGAGCTCCAATTTCTTTGAATTTTTTTCTATACTAATATAGCTGTGGCTGGTCTCTTTATTTAAAAAACAAAACAAAACAAAAACCCTAAGAGGACTTTTGGTGGTGACAGAATGCAGATTTCCTGTCTGTCTCCACCAACAAGACAACTTCTTAAATATGTAAACAAAGGTAAAATGATTTGCTATGAGTTTTTACTTCAAGCTGTACTTTTTCACCCTCTCCTTTACAAAAAGCATGACGTTTTCCACAGTATGCATTCAGTTCATTAATGGGGTGTGGGTGGCATAGAAGATAACGTGATTGTTCGAAAAATAAAATCAACTGTATTTTTTTTAATATAGTAGGTTTAAGAATATCACATTTAGTCCCCAATGTCTGGGGATGAGATGGAATATTATCAAATATCTTTAGAGACTATATGTAGTCTTCTACATAGTAGAAGTAGTACTTCTTCCATGAACCTCAATGGTTGTTATGGACAAGCCCTGGATCCCAGGTCAGGTTCCCAAAACCTAAATCTCTGGAAGCAAATGTAAATAAACACTTTTTGTTAGTCTCTAACTTTCCTACCACCACTAAGTCACTAGGTGTGTTTGTGTTTATACATGTGTGGTTACATATACTTCTTTCTACTGCAAATTATTATGATTGAGTAGACAATATAAAAATGAATGGAAGTACTGTTGTACTCCATTTGAGAAATGAACAAGGGCATGCCTATTCCTTATATTGAGGCCAGCCATCAACCAAAGATTGGACAATTCTTTCGATTCATCTGAAAAAAAAAAAACCCTTTAGTGTCAATACAAATTACCAAATAGAAATTAGTAAATATCCATCAGAAAAGTTTAAAATAACCACCTGAATTTCTAGATGTGTTAACTGAGGCTTAGCCAATATAATAAATTACCAACAGTCACATCTAAGAAATGAATTCAGAGCTTCATGTTACGGAGTATTTTACCAAAATAATTTTACATATTGTGATTACTTTTTTATTAACTGATTTAATTCACCAATATAGAAATAATTTTATATAATCCTACCTCCTACAAAGTAGAACTTTCCTTTAATATTTGTGAAGGTAAAAAAAAAAAAACCCACAAAATTTCTAATGTCCTTTTTTTTTTTAAATGATTTTATTTATTTATTTATAGAGACACACACAGAGAGAGAGAGAGAGAGAGAGATACAGGCAGAGGCACAGGCAGAGGGAGAAGCAAGCTCCATGCAGGGAGCCTGATGTGGGACTTGATCTAGGGTCCCCAGGATCAAACCCTGGGCTGCAGGCGGCGCTAAACCGCTGCGCCACCGGGTCTGCCCCTCTAATGTCCTTCTATGATGAAACAGGACTATTTTCCATTTCTTTATATCATGAAATCAGCATATTGTCTCCATGAACACTTTTAAGGAATGTTTGGTTTACCATGTTCGAAAGTCCCCAAGTCAATGTCTAAAGCCTCTTATTTCTCTTATTAGTAACTCAAACGAGTAAGACAAACTCTCCCTATAAACACTATAAACATCTATGGGGCTATTCATTTGAAGAAACTCCTGTCAAAATGAAACTCCTGTCAAGATTAAAAAAATCCATGCTTGAGAGCAGGGTTTCTCAACTTCAGATCTGACGTTGGGACTGGATGATACTTTGTTGTCAGAGCTCTCCTGTACGTTATATGTAAGTTGTTCAGAACTATCTGTGGCCTCTACCTATTGGAAGTCAGTATCGGGCAGCCCAGGTGGCTCAGCGGGTTTACCGCCGCCTTCAGTCCAGGGCCTGATCCTGGAGTCCCCGGATCGAGTCCCACATCGAGCTCCCTGCATGGAGCCTGCTTCTCCCTCTGCCTGTGTCTCTGCCTCTCTCTCTGTGTGTGTCTCTCATGAATAAATAAATAAATAATCTTAAAAAAAAAAAAAGGAAGTCAGTATCATCCATCCATTTGTGACAACCACACTGTCTTCAGATACTGCCAAATGTTAGGGGGTGGGATGGGGAGAAAAATTGTCAGGTTGAGAACCACAGAAGGTTATAAAATCCTTATTAGCAGAAATCTTTAAGAAAAGAACAGATAATCAACTTCCTAGATAGTTCAGACATTCACTGCTTGATGAAGAAGCTGGTTTGAACTGGTTTTGTTTGGTTTAGAATTTTCTGAGGTTTTTCTTTTTGTTATTCTTTGTACCTATAATCCTATCCTTCTAAATCTTGATGCAGAATTAGAATTCTTACATTTTTGTATTTTTTAAAGAAATGTCCTAAAAAAAAAAAAAAAGAAATGTCCTAAAAAAATAAGTTGAATTACCAGTACACCCATCACTATATGTGCTCAAATCAGGCCCAAAGTTGGAGGTTGTGAGGAGCTATATGTGGAAACTAAAACTGAAATCCAGGTGATTAGCAATTTAATTATGATATACCTGCTTGATTCATCAGCATTATTATTTTCCTCAAAGATTGAACTGGTGATGATTTTGCAAGCTATTACAAACTGTTTATAACTAGATTTTTTTTTTTTTAAACTGGACATGAGGCTGCAGTATACTAAAGGCTATCACTAATGCAGAGGGAAGTTTTAATCCCAGTGGAGATTGTCTGGGTAAGTGAGCAAAGACTCTAGCTGACAGCACAGATAATACAATTCAGTTCCAGGCCAAAGCACTGTATTTGTTTTTGTTGTTTTTCTCCTATCCTATCAGCAGCCTGTCTCCATGGATTTGTCTGGGAAAATGATAAATAGTAAAGCAAGCAACCTTCTCCGTGCATGTAAATCATCTTCCTAGCAAAGACCACAAGCTTTAGAATGACCATTTTTTAAAATGTGCATTTATATGTAAATTACTCAAAACCAATGAATATAAATGTAACAAGATGCACAAAGATAAGTATTTACACAGAGCCTTAATTCCTTGAAGTTCAGAACACATTAGAGAAAAAAATAACAATCATCAAATATATATAAATATGTGAAACAGAAAATACAAATATGTGAATGACTCCTCATCAGCCCCTGGCAACTAAATTATAGTGGATTAATTACAAATCAGATTTGACCACCAAAGGCCATTTATATATAAACCTTTTGAAATCTAATATTCAGATTATCCTCTAAATCCAAGAAACAGATTCTAAAGATACCATACATGTACTTACTAACTTTATCAAAAGTAAGTGGCAAATTCCTTCCGCAAAATATAAATATCAAGAAAATAAAGCACGTAGGAAAAATCTAATAAACAGAGTTTCTTTACCCTAGCGACATTTTGGAAGGACCTTTAAAACACTGGAAACAAACAAAAAAAATGTTAATGTTTGAGAAACAGATAAAAGAGAACTAAAAAAATTTTCTATTCTCTATTGAAGTTTCTATCCTCCATATTTTGTAACTTTTAGCCAACCATTTAAACAAAAAGAAAAGAAACTGAAATCTGAATAATGAACATAATTATATTTAGGTATCATTTAAGTCCTGTGAAACTTAGACTATCAAAAAAAAATCACATCCTTAAATCAAGAACTATATTGGGCAGTATTACTGCCTGATATAGAGAGCACCAATATGAAACACTCACATTAACTTAAAAGAGGACTGTATCAATGTCTAAATTTTAATCTCAGTGAACTGAGGAGCACATAAAACAAACAAAAATTAATAATGTAGCTCATCGTGTTTTTTTCTCTATCTCCTTATCTGTCTTTAGAAGGACTGTATATTCTTTTTGACAATTATAGAAAATAGCTAAATATCAACATTAAGATACATTTATTTAAAAAAGACTTTATTTATTTGAGAACAAGATTGAATATACCTGAGCAGAGGGAGGGACAGGTAGAGAGAGAGAGAGAGAGAAGAATGAATCTCAAGCAGGCTCCATGCTGAGTGTGGAGCCCAATGTGGGGCTCAATCCCAAGGCCCTGAGATCATGATCTGAGCTGAAATCAAGAGTCAGATATTTACCTGACTGAGCCACCCAACCACCCCTAAGATACATTTTAATTTAATGTTTTCAAAACCAAGGAGGAAGATATTCCATTCCAAGGGAGGTTCTAAATAATTTAGTAGGAGTCCAGGGCCCAAAATTAATTAATTAATTAATTCATTCATTCATTCATTCATTTATGCAATACATATAAATTTATAGAAATTTTTGGTATTAAGGAATAGTATTCATAAGGTCCTTGTATTATAATAATTATAATAAGAACTAACATTTATATCATGTTTAAATATGTACAAAACATCTTCACTATATATTATAATTGATGTTTTACTCTTTCCTGGCTTCATAATCTACTATAAAAGGGGAAAAGTTAAATTTGTGGTAAGAAGTAGGAATGGGAGGCAGCCATAGGGAGTCATTTGAAAGTTACAGAATTAAATACACTACTTAAAGTTAAGTTTCCTAATTTTTCGAGACTAATGCTCTTTTTCATAAGTCACCACAAGATTTTAATATATAATCTTTATTAGAAATGCTACTTCTTTCACTGCCCTGTGGCTTCTCAGCTTTTCATCAAATAAAAAGCTTAATGAGTCCTTTTCATTGTCTTATTAAAAGTAAAATCTGAAGGCTATTCACAAATTTAGTTGTCTATGCTAACCAGATAATATAAAATTCTATACTGAATCAGAACACAGGGTTCATAGATCACATATCCTCAAATCATGGTGAAAACAATACATTATTTCTTAATGCTTTAAAAAAAGAAAACATTAATGAAGCAAAGTATTCATTCTTAGAACTAAACATGTGAATTTAGAAGAACTAGAAGAGAATCTTATGTTAAGGGCTGCAAAATGAAGTTATCTCAATTTCCTGGCTAACATGGCATGCTAATCCTGATTAATGATATGAACAAAATAGATTACAGTGATAAAAGTATCATATAACATCCCAGTTTTTTCATCAATTGACTAATGTAATAAAGATCTTCTTTGGGTAATTCCTGTATGTACAAAACTCTTATTTAAAATTTTTTGAATCATTAAACATTTTAAACAAAAACAAAATTGAAAAATCATGTTGGTGATTTATGCCTGTATGTACATGGCTATATAAGGCCTAATAAAGTGAGGATGAGACAGGTAAAAATGAAAGAATATATGTCAGGTTAAAATTGGACGGCAATGGTTTTAACTTTAAAATGATAAAAGGTATTTACTCTTTCTCTGGAATTAGTAAACCATTTTCTTTTGTATAACACTCTCCTCAGGTTATTTAGAAGCATACTACATAATTAAATTTTAAATTTTAAAACTATGTAGTGTAGAACAAATATTGTCAAAATGTCCATACAATCCAAAGCAATCTACAGATTTAATGTAATTTCTAAAAATATTTATTTGAGAGAGAGAGAGAAAAAAAAAAGCAGCGGCAGAGGGAGAGAGAGAAGCAGGCAATCCTGCTCGGTAGGGAGTCCAATATGGGGCTTGATCCCAGGACCCTCGGATCGTGACCTGAGACAAAGGCAGAAACTTAAGAGACAGCCACACAGGCACCCCAAGGAAAAGACACTTGCAAATGACATGTTCAATAATGGGTTTGATTCCAAAATATATAAAGAAGTTATACAGTTCGAGACTCAAAAAACAAATAATCCAAATAAAATGGGCAGAAGATGTGAATAGATATTTCTCCAAAGAAGACATATAGATGGCCAACAGACATGAAAAGATGCTTAACATCATTAATCATCAAAACTGCAATGAGGTATCACCTCATACTTTTCAGAATGGCTAAAATAAACACAAGAAACAACAGGTGTTGGCGAGGATGTGGAGATAAAGGAACTCTCTTGCACAACTATTGGTGGGAATGCAAACTGGTGTAGTCACTGTGGAAAAAAGTATGGAGGCTCCTCAAAAAATTAAAAGTAGAATTATTGGGGCATCTGGGTAGCTCAGTTGGTTAAGCACCTGCCTTTGGCTCAGATTATGATCCATGTATCCTGGGATCAAGCCCCACATCGGGTTCTCTGCTCAGTGGAGAGCCTGCTTCTCCTTCTCCCTCTGCCTGCCATTCCCCTTGTTGTGTTCTCTCCCTCTCCCTCTGTCAAATAAACGAAATCTTAAACAAAAAAAAAAAAAAAAAAAAAGAATTACTTTTGATACAGTAATCTCACTGCTGGGTATTTACCCAAAGAATACAAAAACACTAATTTGAAGAGATATATGCACCCCTATGTTTACTGCAGCATTATTTACAATAGCCAAATTACAGAAGCAACTCATCGATTGAAGAATGGATAAAGAGATATGGTACACACACACACACACACACACAGGAATATTATTTAGTCAAAAAATGAATGAAACCTTGCCATTTCCAACAACATGGACAGATCTACAGGGTATAATGTAAAGTGAAATAAATCAGAAAAAGACAAATACTATATAATATCACTCATATGTGGAATTTAAGCAACAAAACAAATGAATAACAAATAACAACAAAGAAAAGAAACAAACCCAAAGACTTAACTATGGAGAACTGATGGTTACCAGAGGGGAGATCGGTAGGGAAATGGGTGAAATAGGTGAAGGAAATTAAGAGTACACCTATCATGATGAGCACTGAGTAATGTATAGAATGTTGAATCACTAATGTTGTACACTTGAAACTAATATAACACTAATGTTAACTATACTGGAATTAAGATTAAAAAATAAAAAGTAAATAAATAATAAAACAATGGTAGGGATCCCTGGGTGGCGCAGCGGTTTAGCGCCTGCCTTTGGCCCAGGGCACGATCCTGGAGACCCAGGATCGAATCCCACGTCGGGCTCCCGGTGCATGGAGCCTGCTTCTCCCTCTGCCTGTATCTCTGCCCCTCTCTCTCTATGACTATCATAAATAAATAAAATTAAAAAAAAATAAAAAAAAAAACAATGGTAAAAAGTTTAAAAAAGTATATAGTGTATTATAAAATATAAAATTTTTAAACAAATATGGATATAAAATATAGTCATGTGGTAGCACAGCATGACAATATATGAAAAATCAACATGCTGTAGGATAAAAAATAAGATATTTAGAGACAGGAAGCCCTGTCTTACAATACTGCCTTTATGACTTATTAGTTCTTGAACCATGGCAAGCTATTTAATCTTTCTGAATATCAATTTCCTGATCTTCAAATGTAAACAGAAATATTGCTTTGCAGGGTCATTAGTATTAAATGATGTATCCCTGCTCAATTAAAAATGGTAATAATTGTTATCAGCTATATGTCTGGATTTTTTATTCCCTGCATATATTCAATTTTGTATTTTATTTTTTCCTTCAATATAATACTGAAGAAAAAATCCTACAATTAAATGCATTAAAAGCATATATTGGGATCCCTGGGTGGCGCAGCGGTTTGGCGCCTGCCTTTGGCCCAGGGCGCGATCCTGGAGACCCGGGATCGAATCCCACGTCGGGCTCCCGGTGCATGGAGCCTGCTTCTCCCTCTGCCTGTGTCTCTGCCTCTCTCTCTCTCTCTCTCTGTGACTATCATGAATAAATAAAAAAAAAAAAAATTAAAAAAAAAAGCATATATTAATATATTCACGTTTATGTAGATAGATCTATCTATAATACTTAACATCCACATTATACCTTTGTTTGAACTACATTTTTATTTCTTTCTTTTCCATGAAGAAACTCCTTGGTACTTATGAGAACATTTGGCTTTTCTCACTGTCTAAAGGGATGCAGGTTTAGGTCACAAATGTGGATGTGAAATATTAACATATGGAAACTTGGCTGCACAACACTCTTCCCCTTACCGATTCTGCAAACTATGTAGGCAGAGCAATTAACTATCACTAAAATATGCTCATGAATATGACTAAAAGAAAGAAGTTTTATAAGAAATTATTCTCAATTATTTTAATGGTGATTAAACATGCACCCACATTACTTCCACAAGGCCATTGGAATAGTTAACATAAGCTTTGATCTTAAGTGTGCATTTTTCTACTCAATAAATATATTACTGAACTACCCAAAACATCTTTTACTAAATATTTATCACTCTCCCCAAAAAACCACATAAACAGTCTATTACAGGTGCTAAAATGAGGAGGTAAAAAAAAGTGAGAAATACTAGTTTTCTCAATGAAGAACATATAAAACAAGTTAAAAAGATATACAAGCTAGCTCAGCAATTTTTTTTCATTTAAATCAGCAAAATTATAGCTGACATGAAAAAGGCTGACATTTTCCAAATGCACTGATACAACTAATAAGAATATGTAAGGCAGGTTTCTTTCATACTAACTGCTTACTATGAGTTTTAGGCACTTGGATAAATCAGTAAACAAAAATCCTTGTCCTTATGAAGCTAACATGGGAAGACAAGCAACAATAAATGCTATAAATAAGTAAATTGTATGGTAGTAAGTACTATAGAAAAACTGAGTAGTATAAAAGGAGATCAGAAGAACCAGACAGAGGGGGTCCCTGGGTGGCTCAGTGGTTTAGCGCCTGCCTTTTGCTCAGGGTGTGATCCTGGAGTCCCGGGATCGAGTTCCACATCGGGCTCCCTGTGTGGAGCCTGCTTCTCCCTCTGCCTGTGTCTCTGCCTCTCTTTCTCTCTCTCTCTCTCTCTCTCATGAATGAATAAAATCTTAAAAAAAAAAAAAAAAGAAGAACCAGACAGAGAAGAGGAGCTGGAGCATCAATAGTATCAGATAATTAATATAGTCACTACCTAAGAGGTGCAGTATTAATATTGGTTCAGACAAATGAGATTCATCTTATGAGCATTTCCCAATAACCTGTGCTGTAATTATTAATAAAAAAGAAAGTCAATCATATTGTAGGACATGTTTGTTTTTGCCTATCACCTAGAATATTACCTCGCACGTAGCAGGTGCTCAATAAATATCTGGTGGATGACTATAAACAGTTTATCTGAATAGTTCTGATACAAAATTTAGTTCAAGGGTTGGCAAACTTTTTCTTAAGGGCCAGATAGCAAATATTTTTATCTTGTTGGCCAAACAGTCTATGCAACAATAGGTATGGCTGTGTTCCAATAAAACTTTACAAAAATATGCAGAGAGCACAGAAGTTTTCTAATCTCTGCTAGTTTATTCTGTATCTATTTAACTGCTTTACATCTTCTGTTAAATTTTCCTAGGAATATAAAAATAAATTGCTTACTTTTTCAATTCTAACCAACTAAATCAAATAAAACATAGCTACAACAATAACACACACAAATTCCAGTTCTTCCTTTTCTCCTTTCCCTCTTTTCCTTTCTCTCTTTCTGTTTTTTAAGTGAAAATTGATAACTTCACTTAAACTGTGAATAATGCTACTACACTGGCTGATGGTACACCATAGATTTTATGAGAGAGAACACATACACAGAGTCCTAGCAGTCATCTGAATGCAATGCAAACATCAGAGTTTGAATTCAAGTTTATTTATTAACACAAAGCATAAGGTGATCAAAATATTAAATATACAATCAAAAACATTAGCAAGACTTTAAGAATTAATTTAGTTTAGTGGTTTAAAGTATGAAGTCTGAAATTGAACTGCCTGGATTTGTTAAACTGCCAGCTCTACTGAATTAGGCCATTTACTAAATCTTTCTAAGGAACAGTTTCCTCAGCAGGAAAACAGGGGCAATAATAGTGACTACCACACAGGATAATATTTTTAATAAAATAATCAGCCTTCTACCAGCCTTTGAAAAAACACATCTATACTTTCTCAAGAGGAAACAAGTACATCATCAAGCCTGAAAATATGAAACTAATGAAATACTCCTAAATATTGAGAAGTATCCTAAGTGTGCTTCTCATACATTAACATTCAATTTTCTTCACCTTTCTACTTCAGTAAAATATACTATCTCTTGCTTTTATTACATCTAATACTCTTTTTTTTGCACATTAATTAAAAAAAAACTTCGAATCAAGATTTCCAAAAGGTAATAGTATTATAAGTGGCTTATCATTTTTTCCATAACAAAATATACTTCTAAATAAGTCTGTCAACAAACATGTAACCGTCAGGCCATAGATTTTACTGGCTTAATAGACTGAAAAGTGCTAAAAAGTAAACACTATTACTTGATATACAACATAATGATCCAAAGCACTTGTCTGGTTCTCCTGCACTGTCCCTTCCAGGGGACAGAAGTATAATCTAGCACAAGGAGGAGGGGAGGAAGGAGGTATAAAAGTGTATTTTCATAATTTTAGCTATACTTTATTACAGTAAGAACCAGACTGGAAACTGTCCTTAACATATGCAAAACAACTTTTATTATTGAAGAACTTCTCTAAAAGATTCATTTGTAAAATCTCTAGTTTGTCAGCCAAATTCTTTAAGAATCTTTCTAGCACTAAAATTCTACTTCCTTCTGCACTAAAACCTGGGTAGCAATGTTTGAAAGCAAAATCTTTGCTAGGATGTTCTGGGCCTAGTACAGCAGTGACAGGTCTGTGTAAATGGATTATCAAAAGATAGGCGAAGGCTGGGAAAGAACTGAGGTGCAAAATGCTTTATCTCTGAGTGAAGAGGAACTGTTGCTGAAGCAGAGCAGACATTTTCCTTTGCATTTATGATTAAAAAGTTTTTCTCAAGTGCGTTTAATGCTCAGGTTTATTGAGGTCCGCGCTTTACATACTGTAAAATTTACCATGTTTAGTTTTATAGTTAGAAGGGTTCTGACAAACACATATAGTCCTATAATCACCACCACAACCAAAATGTAAAATATTTCCATCATCATCGAAAGTTTCCTCATGGCACTTTGTGGTCAATCCCTTCCCCCTGCAACTCCTGGATCTGATTTCTGTCCCCGTGGTCCTGCCTTTTCTAGATTGTTGCATAAACAGAATCAGTCAGTATATCCTGTAACCTTTTGTGTTTGGCTTCATTCACCTGGCATAATGCTTTTAAAATTCTCCCATCTTACTGCATATATTAGAAATAATGTTTCCTTTTCTACGGCTAAGTGGTACTTCATTGTGCCTTATTCGAATTTCTTTACCCGTTCATCAATTAATAGATATTTGGGACTGTTTAGTTATTATGAATAAAACTGCTATAAATATTCACTTTTAGGTCTTTGTGTAGACAACTGTTTTCATTTCTTTTGGATAAATATCTATGAGTAAAATTGCTATATATTAATATAAGTGTATATTTAACTATATAAGAAATTTTTTATTTAAAAAGGTTGATAACTTCACTTACACTATGAAAAGAAAGAGGCACCTGGGTGGCTCAGTGGTTGAGTATCTGCCTTTGGCTCATGTCGTGATCCTGAGGTCCTGGGATCAAGTCCTGCATCAGGCTCCCCACAGGGAGCCTGCTTCTCCCTCTGCCTCTCTCTGCCTCTCTCCCTGTGTCTCTCATGAATAAATAAACAAAATTAAAAAAAAAAAAAAACTATAGGAAAAAAGCTACTACATAGGCTGAAGGTACACCACAGTTTTTACAAGAGAGAACACACACAGCACTAATACTGCACATTTTATTGAGCTAAGCAATACATTGGTATTACATAAAATATATATGCTTATATTTGACTAGAATCGGAGATTGTAAGCAAATCACTCAGCACACACTGGGTGCCTAGTGTGTACCCAATGACTGCTAGTTCTCTCTCTACTGTTCAACTTTCCCTTTTCTCAATGTTCCTACCTTATCCCAACTCAAACTTACATAGCCTACACTTAATTTTAAATCATTATTTGTTACGTAAGTTATATACAGTAGGACACACACACACACTTCATCTATTGTTTTTTAAAGCAAAGCCAGTTCCACCTATTTTCTTAAGCTGTCTTCTGGATGGAGGAGGAGAAACCTGTGAAGGCGGCAGATACTGTACTGGGAAAACATTTCAGATAAGTATCACCACCTTGTGTCAAAACAGGGTAACTGCAATACCAAATTCATTGTAAAATAGAGACCAACACATGATAGAGACCAAAGGCTATTAGATCTAAGATCCAATCTACATAGATTATACGCCAGTACAACACTGCAATCAAGGCTTAGACTGTGCATGCTTTATGATAATACTTCAAAATTTACCTGTATTTCAAATTAGATAGTACATATCCTAAAGAAAAGAACTAAGTTTTCTTTTATTACATGTCCCTCTCTGATACTTTTGTACACCCCCTCCAAAGGCGCATGTACACACACAGATACACATCTGAATAGAATGCCAGGCACAGAAATGGTACATTATCATCAATTCTCTCTATGCACTTTAAAAATAATCGCCATATTGGCCCTTCTACAAATGACTTTACAACATTCAATACAGGGCTTCAGATTTGGTTCTTGGCTACAATGAACATCAAATATGAGATCCTAGGAGCATTAAAAATACATGTGAAGAAGCTTTTTCAAATTTAAAAGTGACTCAACTTTAAATAATCACATGTTTAGACATTTCTGCTTTAACTCAAAATTATTCTTACTTTAAGTTTTAAAAAACAGCATATTAAATGGACCAAAACATTACAGATATTGTAACACTGATCAGACATGTGTGAAAGGAGAAAATATGCGGTTCAACAAGTTTTCCTTTTTCTAAGAGTAATAAATTTTCAGTGAAAAAGTTAAGGTGTTCTTCAACTGTCAACCATAGTTTTTATTACACAACAGCAGCCTTAAGGCTGATTTATGGCTTTCACCCTTTTTCTGACAATCAAGTGGTTAAAAAGAAAAGCCATTTTTGCACACCTGGATATTTGCTTGCTTTATAACATGTTTGAAGAAAAGAACTTTTCAGTAACATGAAAGTTTGGGGAGGTGACACCTGAAAAAGCCCCCACCCCCCAAAAAACCCTCAGAAATTTGTTTGGTAAATAGTATCCTTTTATGCAACATTTGGAAAATCTATTATTTTCTGTCTCTAAGTCACAACATAAGAGAATTTTTGGATGTAAACCATATATCCGGGATTATCTAGTACATTCTTGACAGGCACAGAAATAATGGTCCAGAGAGGCTAAATAATTTCAAAGGATACATAGTTTGTTAGCAACAGAGCTAGGAATAGAAACAAAGATCCCCAAATCTGTGTCTGTCTGCCTCATTTTCCCCATTGCTCATTTCTCACCATCAATTCCTAGCCTTTCTCTTACATTCTATATATAACATTCTAATTCCTATCATCTTTGCCATCTGTTACATGTGCCAACCTCCTTTTCCTCTAGACCCATTTCTCCAGTTAAACTACTTACATGATGCAAAAGCCCCCTCTCCGATGCTATACATACTCCAAAAACTCATCTAGAAATGTTAAGATTTGGGAAGGCCTGTGCCCAAAATGCTATAAATAAAATGCTCAAAGAAGAAAATTACACAGCTCCTCATACAATACAATACTTCTAGCATCACAAATTCTTGAAACTGCAGCTATAAAAGTGGAGGTAAGTGATGAGGACATTAACCACATGTTTCAGCATTGTTTTAAAGATAAAAAAAATACTTTAAAATAATTTCATTTCTAAATTTCATTGAATGTAATTTAAATTTTGCCTATTTCCATTGGAGAAAACAGAAAGCATTTCAGAATATGTATTCTTAAGGTAAATTAGGTATATTTTACTTTCTTAAATTATATAGGTTATTTTTCAAAAGTCAAAAAACTACAGAAATTCTTCTTGATAATTAAGATATATTATACCTCTGCTATTAATAGATGTAAGACACACATAGAGAGTGGCAGAAATAGAATCCCACACTTGACAAATTATATCTATCAGATCTAATATGATGAATTTAATAAAATTAATTCCTCTATTTCTAAGGCCTAAAGCTCTAGCAGCTGCTGGCAGAAACTATTGGGACTTAGGAAAACAAATCTCTGGGGATCCTTGGGTGGGCCAGCGGTTTGGTGCCTGCCTTTAGCCCAGGGCGCGATCCTGGAGACCTGGGATCAAGTCCCACATCGGGCTTCCAGCGTGGAGCCTGCTTCTCTCTCTGCCTGTGTCTCTGCCTCTCTCTCTCTCTCTCTCTCTCTCTCTCTCTGTCTATCATAAATAAATAAATAAATCTCTTAAAAAAAAAAAAAAGGAAAACAAATCTCTGGAAAGCATATGAAAAGTAGGAAAAGCTCAGAGGAGCTGAACTTGAAGGAAGACCTCTGTATCTGATCTCAGTGTGTCTCAACTTCTAAGACTTAAATCAAATTAATAACACAAGCCCAAGGCAGGGAAGCTATAACTTAACAGAAAACTCTGAGGAAAGACTTGGGCTTCTTGGTTTTGTTTTTGTTTTTTCTTGATGACTTTAAATTCAACAGCACTCCACAGTGTGATTCAGCTGGCAAATAAACTACCACAATGCTGGAATGCATTAGCAGAAGACATGGTATTCAGATTAAAGGCATTAAGTGACTCACTAAACTCTGGTACTGATCAGACCACAACCTATTACAGTATATTCATTTGTGGATGCCATAATTTCAGAGAGAAAGCAACAAATGGACAACAGTTTAGAGGGGGAAAAAAGGACAAGAATGCCAAAGATGAAATAAAACAAGATGTCAAGTCTGGAGAAGAGAAGACTAATTGGTGAGATAGAATATAAAGATAAGACACATAATAGTTTTCAAACATAAAGAACCATACTAGAAGAAGGACTAAAAATTGTTCTTTAGAGAACTCTGGCTGGTATGTTGAAGCTTTGGGGAGACACATAGCAGCTGGTTCAGGAGAACAACAAAATCCTAAAAATAGTCTGAGACAAAGAGGGAGTGCTCTATTTCATGAATTAATAAGTACCTGCCCCATTAGTATAGGGTGAATAAGCAAAAGATGGAGAAATGATGATTAGAAATTTTACAATGGGGTGAGGGGCAGTCAATGTATCAGAAAGTTAACCAGACTATCAAAGCCTTCCAAGTTCTCTCTGATCTTGAAAGAATTGAAATTAATTTCTTTTACACTTGGGTGTCAAGGGCAATATGTACAGTGTTATTTATTCTAACAGAAGACTAAATGCACTCCTATTTGCATGTTGATATCAAATATTATTTGCCAAACATCTAAACATAGAAACTTAATTTCTCAAAATTTAAATATATGAGCCTAAAAATTCCTATAATAATACCAAAAAGGGCATTCAACTCACAATTATAAAAAACTAAAAGGTGGGATGCCTGGGTGGCTCAGTGGTTGAAGGTCTGCCTTCAACTCAGGGTGTGATCCTAGAGCCCAGGATGGGGTCCCACATTGGGCGCCCTGCATGGAGCCTGCTTCTCCCTCTGCCTATGTCTCTGTGCCTCTCTCTTTCTCTGTGTCTCTCATGAATAAATAAATAAAATCTTAAAAAAAAAAAGTTAAAAAAAAAAGCCACTAAAACTTTAAGATTCAATATGCCATGAAGAAATACATTATTCATACAATTAAAAAAGCTGCATTTCTAGATTTATGGATTTTGGTGAGTTATTCAATTGTAAAGAATAATTATTTAGTCTAAAATATATTTAAAAGTTTAAATACTAAAAGGGTTTTTTAAAAGGATTTCATTTACTTGAGAGAGAGGGAGAGAGAACACAACCAGGGGGAGTAGGAGATGGAGAAGCAGGTTCCCCACTGAGCAGAGAACTGACACGGAGTTTCATCCCAAGACCCTGGGATCATGGCCTGAGCCGAAAGCAGATGCTTAACCTACTGAGCCACCCAGGCACCCCAGAAAATTACTGCTATATATTTAAACAATCTTCAGAAAAACTTTGTGGCTCATGGATGAAACACACATTAAGAGATATTACTAAACTTCTAAAAATTTACAAGAAAATATCAATGAAAAAAAAAGAAAAAAAAAAAAGAAAATATCAATGATCAGTAAACTTTTTCTGTCAAGATCGAAGCGGTAAATAATTTAGGCTTCATGGGCCATAAATACTCTACGGTATTGTAACTACTCTACTACAGTAGTACAAATGAAGTTGAAAACACTATATTAACAAATTAGGGTCATTATGTTCCAGTAAAGTTTTACTTAAGGAGATCAAAATTTGAATTTCATCTCATTTTTACAGCTCACAAAATATTCTTTTTCATATTATTCAACAATTTAAATATATAAAAACCATTTTCAGATCATGAGAGATATAAAAACAAGTAGCTACCCAGTTTGCTGAGCCCTGGGATAAACAGCCTTTATCTTATTAGCATCTAAATGAGATATGACCCATATATACATACAACCTCTGATGGACTTCTCTTTTGTCATCTTTCCCATCCCCAAAGTGGAAACCCTTATAGCTGCTACTGTAATAGATATGGTAAAAACACTTGAAGCCTTAAGAAAACAAAACACACACACAAACACCTTCTGATAATGACAAAACAACTTCTGAAAGTCCTATAAAATGAAGGTAAAGTAGAAATTGGAAGATAAGCTTGGAGGAGGCCTCCCAGACCTAACTACACTGCAGCTCACTTTATAACCCCCTAAGACACTCCACATCATTTTGATAAACAATATTAAGGATTAGTAAACATTTTTCCTAAAATACAAGAAAATAAAGAATTATGATTTATTTAAAATTTTAATGTCTATTAGGTTAAGCAGCTTGCTTTTGAGTTCCAACTTAGCTGAGAACAGTAATATTAAAAGAATGGCATGCACGACTAGGAAAGGTAGGGAGAAAAGCCATCCACAAACATATCTGTACCTTTTCTTCTAAAGGTACTTTTAGAACCCAATTCACTTGAAAATTGGAAGCCACATATGTTTAGTTTCTCATTTGCTGACATTTCTGAATATGCTAATTAAGTTCCCATGTTACAAAGATATCCATAAAAGCAACTTTTAATTTGCAATATTTAAGAAATAAAAATGTTATATCATATTTACCCCATCAAGCACATTTCCTCTCCCAGCAAAACTGAAGGAAATTAATGCCAGTTTATCATATCCATGAATTAAACATACTAAGTTAGAAAATGATTCTGAACTCTGAATTATTAAATATTTCTACACAACTTTCAAAATTTTCTTCAACTGAACAATCTTCCATAGAGGATTCAGAGCAGAATTTTCAAAATTCTACAAATTTACTACTATAAGAAAACTAGCTTTATAGGCTATGTACTTTACAGTAGTAATAATTATTGAAAGCCTACTATATACCAGGTACCGATACTAAAAGTAACCAAATGACTAAATTAAAAAATATTCATAAAACCAAACTCTTTTGAGGTTTTTTTAATGCCTAGGAAAGAAGACATGACCACTTCTTAATATTTGACACAAGTGCATGAAATGCCTTGGATTGCACATTATATTCTTCTAAAGGGCCACACAAACAAAAGCCTAACAAAGAACAATATAAACTCCTAGAGTTTGGGCTCTTTATTATTTGGGCATCAATAAAAATTCAGTTATTTGCTATTCTTAAGTCTCTTAATGCTGAGGAAATCCAGACCATCATCCATCTAAAGACAATGTGTCAACTTGACATTATACAATCTCATTAATCTTCATCTATCCCTCACATCCTGTCATTCTTATGCAAAATGGACATTTGGGGATAGGAGTTCTCTTCACTTACTTATCAGCTGGAGGAGAGAGTAGTACATAAAATGTTTATGGAGACTTCAGGATATCACCAGGGACCACAAGCAATCACTTTACTAAGTCTAGTGCGCTACATCACAACTAATGTATTTGACGTGTAAATATGACATACGAGGAAACAGAATAATGTGATTCTTGAACTATGTGTCTTACTTCCTTTGCTGAATCACCAGAATCCCCAAGAAACTCCAGCTTTAGTTTCCCCAAACTACATCAAATTTAAATATTGTCCATGAAGGACACAAATACATACAAGATATGGGTCACACAATGATGCCAATTTCACTCCTCTGGTAGTCCAAGAATTCTCCTCTTTTTAGCATACTAACGTACGGTCACCATGACATAGAGGTTGTGGGTTAACAGGCAATAGACTTGTAAAGTATGCTAGCAAATTTATAAGGCCAAACACCTTAATTAAATTTAGCCAAACTTAGATCAAATGTATTATTTCTTTGACACTAAAAGTGTTTTTTTTAATTCGTTTTAAGAAAAAAACCAAAAACAATAAAAACCCAAAAAACACCTCTTTACCTTTTAGCATCAGCACATGAAATTTACTTTAACTCTTCTGTCAACTATATTTTTCCTATTACAGTTTCATCCAGACAAGGAACTGTCTAGTCAGTTCATAACAGGAAGTTTTGTTTTTATATTGCCTTTTAAGACTGTTTAGTTTCTACAGGACCTTCAGGGCACATTTTGAACAATCACCATGTTATAATCACACATGCACTGAAACTTTTTTATAGTGCTATTAAGTAATATACAAATAATACTCTAAAACTGTTCTTCAGAGGAAAAAATCTGTAAAGAAAAGGACTTTTGATGTTGGTATATATTATATGAGTAATAACAAAAATGCAATTAAGAAAAAAATCCATATTCCACACAAATAGAGAATTCTACTTTAAACAGAAAAGAATTAAAACATTTTTTACAAAGATCACTGATTATTTAAAGTTTGTTTTTTTTCCCCACAGAATTACACAATATGCAGAACATTAGACTCTGGTGTAATGTACCAAATTCAAAGTTGCACTTGAAAGCACAGCACATTATTTGATGATCCTGAAACGATTCTTACACCATTCAAAAATGTTTATTTCCCATTTACCAATTTTATGTTTTGCTGCTAAGAATAATTGTATTATTTCATCCTTTAAAAATTACTATTTTTTAAAGTTTTTCTTTATTTATTCATGAGAGACACACAGAGAGAGAGAGGTAGAGACACAGGCAGAGAGAGAAGCAGGCTCCATATAGGGAGCCCGATGCAGGACTCGATCCCGGGACTCCAGGATCAGGCCTTGAGCTGAAGGCAGGAACTTAACCACTGAGCCACCTAGGCATCCCTTTTATCCTTTACAAATTAAACTTTATAAATTTTGAAAAATTTGAATACTAAATTAAAAACCTTTAGATCCCCCTGACCTAGTGAAAATAAGTCTTTATATCTAATTAGCAAATACTTTCCATATCTTAATTTAAATGTGCTCATCCAAAATTAGTTTGTTAAAAAAAGCTGGATTTCTAATATCTAAAAATTAATCAAAGAATGTGCATAAATGCAAATATATGCATATACACATACAAACACACAAGCATATATAGAAGTACACATATCTATATACATAGATATTTGCATATGTTTATACTTCTCTCTGAAACATCTTTTTTTTCTCTCTGAAACATCTTAAACCAAAAGCTAATAAATCAAGAAGTGTTAACAGTGTGAATTAACATTGATACTTAAAATATTTATTTTGGACAATCACGTGTTTTTAGAACTGATGAATTCAACATAACATTTTATAAAGGGTTAAAAAAACATGGCTTGAATTTCAGCAAGATATTTCCTAAACTTTAATTTCTGAAACTCTGTGATGTTGAAGACTCATGGGTTGTGTTAATGAAACACTTCATCTGCCTTCCTAAGGCAAACATTATCATCAGGCAAGAAACACAAAAATGATGCAAAATCTTTGAAATGTAAAAAGAAAAAAAAGAAAAAAAAAGAAAAAAAGAAAACCACTTTCATTCCTTCAATCTCCTGTCTTTGGAGACAACTTCTGCCCAAAATCCAGTTACATATTTTCTCTAAGAGATCCAAGATATCCACAACTAAACTATCCTAAAAATATTAGAATGGAAATTCTCTACCATCATCTTGGGGATTTTGATTTAGAAAGCTGAGCTTTAAAAAAGGTCCCAAACCTAATAATGGCCCAAGAATAACTTCTAATCTCTACATTTATCTTTAAAATTTCTCAAGGTCTATTATACTAGGCGTTGGAAAAACTAGCATAAATTACATCTACTGTAAAACACAGCAGTTACGGTTCAATTTAGGTCTTACAGGGGGAAAAGTAAGCAAAACAGATTATAAATCAATAATTCCACTGTTAAGTAACAAACCTATAAAGTGTTACACATATAAAGAACATGAAAAAATGTATCCTTTACAAAAGGAGTTAAAATTTATTTATCCTTTTCTGTTTCAAGAGAGATTATAATTTGAAGAAAGATATATCTGGACAAGGCAAGGCAAAGAAATGCTGCATCTGAGAAACCAGCAGATTCCACAGAACAAGAACATTTCAAAGGAGCTGGTTCATAGCCAATTATATGACAGGCAAGGGTAAGCTGGTCTCTGAGAGGGAAGCCTGAGTGGCTCAGCGGTTGGGCATCTGCCTTTGGCTCAGGGCGTGATCCTGATCTGGGGACCGAATCCCACATCGGTCTCCCTGTGAGGAGTGCTTCTCCCTTTATGTCTTTGCCTCTCTCTCTGTGTGTGTCTCTCAGGAATAAATAAATAAAATCTTAAAAAAAAAAAAAAAAAAAAAAGCTGATCTCTGAGAAAGTTAGAAGTCATTCTTTGGACTTGAAACAGAATTCAGATAGGACCAGGGAGAACCTGACAAGTACTGTGGTAGGAAGACTTCTAGTACAGTCACAAGATTCTGGTCCCCTACATGGACCCACACCTTTTCGCAGTGATTAAATCAAATTCTAATTTAGGCCCTGCTGTGAGGAGCTTTTGCAAATGTAATTAAGGTCCTGAATCAGCTGACATGAAGGTGGAGAGATACTCCTTTGTTGATTAGGTAAGACTAAAAAAGACATTGGGCTTTTCCTGGCAATAGAAGTTTAAAGCACAAGAGGGATTAAATATGATGGCAATTCTCATTGCTTTCTTTGAAAATGGAAGAGGACATGTGGGTGGTCTCTAGGAGCTGACAGTAGCTCCCAGTTGACAGCCAGTAAGGAAATTCAGTCCTTAGGCCTATAATCACAAGAAATAAATTCTGCCCCAATCATGTGAGCTTAGAAAAGGAATACTAGCTCCTGACAACAATATAGTCCAGCCAACACCTTGTTTTCAGCCTGTAGTGAGCCTCTGGAACAGATAACTCTGTTGTGCCATGCCCTACAGAAATACTAAAAAATGAGTGTTGTATAAAACTGCTAAATTTGAGGTAATCTGTAACACAGCAAGAGAAAAGTAATACAAGCACCAATCAGGTGGAGTCAGATAGCTTGATTTAGATGAACCCAGAGAAGTTTACTGTAAATCCAAAAGTCCTGTTTCAAGAAATGTATTTAACATTGAGGACACACTCTATCAACAAACCAAAGAAGTCAACTATTAGATTAGGCATTGTTGAGAAGGAAACCTAAGACATTTCAGAGCTCATTAGCCATGGGGTAACCAGAAGAAATGTCATAAAAATATAATGTATTCTTACTAGGAGAGAAAGGTTTCTTTCCTGGATTTAGCACTTTTATTTGTGAAAGTGAAAGGTGGGATTAGGTAATCTCTAGGGGCTTTTTCAGCACTTTCCATGATACTTCTTAAAGTAGAGTCCTTTGTTTCTTTTCATAGACATCAGAGGGGTCTGGACCCCTGGGGCATGGACCCAGATTCTATAAGTGCTTAGAACATAACTATCTTCCTATAAAACACTGTATCAGAAAAGGAACAATTTATTAAAGTCCAAAGCTTTCTCACTTTTATTTGACCAAAATGTCTTTATCTTATAGTAAAATACCTAACTGAAAAAAAGTAAAGCTTGTTTTCCACGTGAAAACTCCTTTCATATCTTTGAAAGGATCATTTTTTCTAAATCCGATTTTAAAAACTGAAACTCTGTGTATATGTGCACAGGGAAGGAGGGAGGAGCTCATAAGGTCATATGAAGCCATAATGTAAACAAAAAAGAAAAATTGGTTCATGCTACAGGAGAAAATTTTTACTCTTAATTTAAATCCTTGGGAAAAAATTATACATTGCATATAAATTAGGCATTTAAAATTTAGTGGATTCTCTTTATTAAAACTCTCGCAGGGAGATTAGGTGGTAGCAATAGCTTGAAAGGGTTAATTTTGCAACTACATAGCTTAGTATAATGCTGTAGCCTAAGTTATTTCTAAGAGAGATAAAATCCATTGTCCCCCTATCCTCATCACCCTAAAGCAACTGCTAGGCCAAGAATTCTAAAAAGTTGTTGACAGTAACTTGAATCTAACCTGTATTAAATAGCCGGAAATTTACCTTAATATGAATGAAAATGTTAAAAACTTCTCAAAAATAAGTCAGATGACATAAACAAAGAATTTCAAAACTTCAATTCTCTACCTGAAAGTTTGATGTGACAGTAAGGGAGGGGAAATTCAAGGAGTTACAAAATAGTTTCATTAATATCAAATCATAAGCAATAAAAATATAGAAGCTTTACTTTGTTCTTTTCCTTTAGTTTAAGATTTCTGGTAACTTCTAAATAAAAAACTGACTACAAGGCAATTTGATAGGAAAAAAAAAAAAAAAAAACAACAACCTAGTACAATCAAATGACCCAGTTCTTGATTTTACAATATTCACACTACTGTCTTTCTTACCTTGTCTATCCTATCTGGGCGGTTAGTAGCTGCTAAAATTGTCACATCCTTTAACTGTTCAATGCCATCCATTTCCGTTAAGAGCTGAGCCAGAACACGGTCAGCAACATTTCCAGCACCTGAAGAACTAAATTTTAAAAATATAGTTTTAAAATTCTTTATCCCCAAGTACTTTATTACTTTTAAAAGACTGTATATTCTATAACACGAAAAATTATGTTTGTTTCAAAATATACAATGCTTGCTTCAAAATTCATTACTTGTTGAATTATCATAACCTAAAACTAACATTATTCAAATAATTTCTTTTCCTCCATTGACAACTATGCTCATTTTCTCTCCAATAATGAAATATATAGGATTATTTAAAGTAGTTCATCAAATACATAGAAAATTGTATAATTTCATTAATACTTACATTTTATATGGCAAGTTTATTGACAGGAATTGGGAATAAAGAAACTAAAACAAAAACCCATTCTTCACATTGGGGAGAAGTTTAAAGACTATATTAAACAAAAAAAGCTACATTCTTTACCCACAACAAATGGGATATTTCTGATATATCTTGATATTTTTAAAAATAAATATTTTAAGCACATTAGCAGGCAGGTAGTGATCATAATCCCCATATCTGGAGAAACAGGCAAAGAAAGTTATTATGTTCCTTTTGTTAATATACCCATACAAAGCTACTACTAGACCTACTGTAATTTAATCACATTTTCTTTGCCCCAAAGTCCAAAACAAAACTGAATACTAATTATTAATAAGGAAATTCAACAAGTCTTACTAATGAACAAAACCCTTCTATGAAATAATCAAGGCCCCACAAGTAACAATTCTCATTAGCACCAGCTGAGATTTACTAAGAACTATTCAGAATTGAGAAATATGTAATAAACACCCGAGTAGACAATTACAGAGTATAATAGCACTGTAAGTGTATTAAACATATAAACTCAATCAGATACATGGGGTGAGAGGGAGAAAAGGAAAACAGGATAGAAGGTACACACTTCATATCTTTGTCATCAGTGACAGAGCAAGTATACCTTAGTATAATCATCATGTAACATATTTAATTAGATAATTAGGATTTCTAAATAACAGAATATAGATCTTAACATGCATTACAAGTTCAAAAACCTGATGTAGTGTATACATAGGAGAGTAACCTCTAACTTTCATCAATCAAACACACATGAGGTTATTATAAAAATCACAGTCAATTTGTTAAATTAAATTGTCCTTCCCAATGTCTAAAAAGTTTGGGACCAAGGAATACCCAAGAAGCCCCTGAGATTTATTTTGGCTAGCACTAATTCTTGCAAGTAACTAATTGGCAGGTGCATGGATTTGCTAATCTGATTCTAAGAATAAACTTTGAACATTTTGAAAAATTTGATTATGTACCTTTGAAAAATCCTCCGCAATATAACTTTTCCACATGAGAGTTTAACTGTCGGATAGAAACACTGTTAGCAAAAGCTCTAAGGACTCCTACATAATGCTATAAGCATCTGACACTGTAACAGAAATAAAGAATACCTTTGATGGGCTTGTTAGACTAGACTTGGCTGAGGAAAAACTTCCTGAGCTTAATTATTAATAAAAACTTCCAAAATGAAAAAGCAAAGAGAAAAAAAGACTGAAGGAAAAAAAAAAACAAACAAAAACAAAAGAATTTCCAAAAATTATGGAAACTATAAAAGATGTAATATATGTACAACTGAAATACCAGAAGGAGATACAAGTATGAATAGAAGAACAGTTGAAGCAATAATAATTGAGAATTTCCCCAAATTAATGTCTGACACCAAACTACAGATCCGGGAAGCACAGAGAACATCAAGTAGATAACTGGCAAAAATCTACATCCAGGCATATCATATTCAGACTACAAGAAACAAAGACAAAACAAACAAACACACAAATCTTGAAAGAAGGAATAAATTCAAAGGAATAAAACTGTTCACCTAAGATAGCTCCCCAGAAACCATGCAATAAGGGAGAGTAGAGTGAAATATTTAAAGTGCTGAGAAAGAAAAATCACCTACCTAAATTTCTGTATTCTGTGATATTATCTTTCAGAGATGAAGGAGAAATAAAGACTTTCTCAAAAAAAAACAAAAACCTGAGGGAATTTGTTAATGGAACTGTTTTGCAAAAAATGTTTTAAAAAGTTGTTCCAGGAGGGGCATCTGGGTAGCTCAGTTGGTTAAGTGTCAGACTCCTGATTTTGGCTCAGGTCATGATCTCAGGGTAGTGAGACTGAGCCCCACATGGGAATCCGCACTCAGTGGGAAGTGTGCTGGAGATTCTCTCTCCCACTGTACCTCCCCTACTTGTACCCTCTCTGTTTCTCTCTGAAATAAATAAATCTCAAAAAGTTGTTCCAGGAAAAGGAAACGATTTAGGTTGAAACTTGAATCTATAAAAAGAAAGAGCACTAAAGAGGAATAAGTGAAGGTAAAATAAAAATTTCAACTTTCTTACTCTTAATTGATCTAACAAATAATAGTTTGTCTAAAAATAATAGTAATAACAAATAACAATGTATTCAATGACCATAGCATATGTATAAGCAAAATGAATGACAGAAATGATACAAGGGACTAAAGGGAGAAATTCAAATTTTTGTTATCATAAAATAGTTGTATTATCTGTGAAGCAGAACAGTGTTATCTGAAAGTGAATGCAGATTAGTTGTAAATGTATATTGCAAATTCCAGGGTAACCACTGAAAAGAGGAGAAAAAATGGAAATATATATTTCATATACCAAGAAAGGAGAGAAAATGTAATCAAAAAATGCTCAATTAAAATCAGAAAAGGCAAAAAAAAATACTCAAAGACAAAAATAGTAACAAAGAACAAGGAATAGAAGACAGTAACAAATATGGTGGTATTAATGCAACTATATCAATAATCATTTAAAACGTCAATGGTCTAAAACACACCAGTTAAGACATTTGTGGTAGGGGATCAAAGAACAAGATCCAACTATATGTTGTTGACAAAAAAAATCCACTTTAAATACAAAGAGAGTAGAAGGGATGGAAAAAGATGTACAATTCTAACGCTAATCAAAATAAAGCTGGAGTAGCTATATTAATTTCAGACAAAGCAGATTTCAGGTCAAGAGAATTTATCATGAATGAAGAGAGGCATTACATAATGATAAAGAGGTCAATACTCCAAGAGGACATTAACAATCTTTAATATGCATCACCTAAAAGTAGGTTGTTAAAATATGTGAGGCAAAAATTGATAGAAAAGGAGAAAGAGGTGAATACATTCATATAGTTGGAAATTTGAACACCCCTCCATCAGAAAGGATAGATCTATCAAACAGGAAATCAGTAAGAACACAGTTGAACTTAACAGCACCATCAACCAACTAGATATAATTGCTATTCAAATACCACTTCATCCAACAACAGCAGAATACATATTTGTCTCAACATTGAGGCCATAAAATCTACCTTAACAAATCATAAAGAACAGAAATCATACAGCATCTGCTATCAGACTACAGTTAAGTTAAACTAGAAATCAGTAGCAGAAAGATATTTGGAAAATTACAAAACACATGGAGGTTAAAAAATACACTTTCAAATAATACATAGATTGAAGAAGAAATCTCAACAGAAATAAAAAGTTTCATTAGTTTAGACCAAATGAAAATGAAAATACAATAATCAAAATCTGTGGAATGTAATAAAAGTAGTGCTTACGGAGAAATTTATAGCATTGAATGCATATATTAGAAAAAAGAAAGATTTAAAATCAATAATTCTAAGCATCTACACCTCAGGAAACTAAAAAAAGTAGAGCAAATTAAATCCAAAGTAAATACAAGAAAAACATAGGAAAATTAGGGCAGAAATAAAATTGATAACAGGAAGTCAATAGAGAAAAACCAGCAAAAGCAAGAGGTCATTCTTGGAAAAGATCAATAAAAATGATAAGCTTATAGCAAGGATAACTAAGAAAAACAAGAGAAGACACAGATTACTAATATCAGAAATGAAAAAAAGGGAAATCACTACAGGTCCCATGGACCTTAAAAGTTTAATAATGGGTTTACAGTTGCCCATTAAAATATGGGTTTGAACTGCACAGGTCCATTTATGTGCAGATTTCTTTTTTGATAAATATGTTACAGTACTTTTAAATGTATGTTCTCTTTCTTATAATTTTCTTAATATTATCTTTTCTCTACATTATTGTAAGAATACAGTATATAATACACATACAAAGTATGTAGTTGAACAACTGTTTCTGTTACCAGTAAGGCTTTTGGTCAATAGTAGGCTATTAGTAGTTAAGTTTTGGGGGAGTCAATGTTATATGTAGATTTTTAACTGCACAGAGGGTCAGACCCCTAACCCTTATATTGTTCAAGAGTCAACTAAATTATGAAATATAATACAAGAAAACTTTTATGGTCACATACTTGATAATCTAGATGAAATGACACTCTGCCAAAACTGACACAAGAAAAAACAGATAATCTGAATAGGCCTATATAAATTAAATAACTCAAGAATTAATAATCTAAACAGAAAGCAACAGAAAGCATCAGACTCAGATGGGTTTATAGTAAATTCTAATAATCATTTACGGAAAAAAATTTATCAATTCTCTACAATTTCTACTAGAAGATAGAATTAAAGAGAATACTTGCTAAGTCATTCTATGAGAGCACCATTATCCTAATACCAAAACCAGACAAAGGCATTACAAGAAAATTGAAGACAGGTATACAAAATATTAACAAACTGAATTCAACAAAGTATAATAATGTATATAATTCAATGATGCGTAAAAAAATTTGTTCACTGTAATGAAGTGGAATTTATCCCACATACAGATCACTGGTTCAACATTCAAAATATCAATAAATGTAATCTATCATATCACCAGGCTAAAAGAAAAATAAATCCTATAATCATATCAACAGATGTAGAAAAAGCATTTAACAAAATCCAACACCTAGTCTGTGCATAATAAAAACTCTATACCAAGTGGGTTTAGAAGGAATATACCTCAAAATAATAAAAACCATATATGAAAAGCCCACAGCTAACATCATACTCAATAGCAAAAAACTAAGGGGTTTTCCTCTAAGATTAGGAACAAGACAAGGATGTCCACCCTTGCCACTTTTATTCAATATAGTACTGAAGGTCGTAGCCACAGCAATCCACAAGAAAAAGAAATAAAAGGCATCCATATTAATAAGGAAGAAGTTCAACTGTCCTTATCTGCATATGACATGTTACTATATATAGAAAACCCTAAAGATTTCATCAAAAACTATTAGAATAAATGAATTCAAGTAAAATTGCAGGATACAAAATATACAGAAATTGGTTGAATTTCTATACACTAATAACAAAGTAGTAGAAAGAGAAATAATTCCATTTAGAATTACATCAAAAAGAATAAAATACCTAGAAATAAACTTAATTAAGGAGATGAAAGACTTGTACTCTGAAAAATATAAAACACTGATGAAAGAAATTAAAGACAACACAAATAGAAAGGTATTTTACTCATGGATTGGAAAAAAAAATATTGTTATAATGTCCATACTACCCAAAGCAATCTACAGATTTAATACAATTGCTATCAAAGTACCAATAGCATTTTTCACAGAGTTAGAACAAATAATCCTAAAATTTGTGTGGAACCACACAAACCCTAAATAGCCAAAGAAACCTTAAGAAGGAAGAATGAAGCTAGAGATATCACAATTCCAGATTTTAAGATATACTACAAAGCTGTTGGAATCAACACAACATGGTACGGGCACAAAGACAGACACATAAACCAATAGAATAGAATAAAAAGCCCAGAAATAAACCCATGTTTAGGGGTACCTGGGTGGCTGAGTGGCTGAGTATTTGCCTTTGGTTCGGGTCATGATCCTGGGGTACTGGGATCAAGTCCTGTCTCGAGCTCTTTGCAGGGAGCCTGCTTCTCCCTCTACCTTTGTGTCTGCCTCTCTCTTTCATGAATTAAAAACAAAACAAAACCATGTTTATATAGTCAAGTGATCTATGACTGAGGAGGCAAGCATATACAATGGAAAAAGACAGTCTGTTCAATAAATGGTGTTGGGAAAACTAGACAGCAACATTCAAAAGAATGAAATGATCCCTTTCTTATACTATACACAAAAATAAACTAAAAACAGATTAAAGATCTTAATGTAAGACCTAAAACCATAAAACTCTTAGAAAAACAAAATAAACACAGGTGGTAATTTCTTTGATGTTGGCCATAGCAACATTTTTCTAGGTATATCTCTTAAGGCAAGGGAAATAAAAGTGAAAATAAACTATTGGGATTACATCAAAATAAAAAGCTTTTGCACAGTGAAGGAAACTACCGACACATGAAAAGGAAATTGAATGGGAGTTCATATTTGCAAATGATACTGAGTGAAATTAAGATATGTACAAATGATATTGCTGATAAGTGGTTATATCCAAAATATACAAAGAATTCATAACACTCAACACCAAAAAAACACAAATAATTCAATTAAAAAAATGAGCGGAGGACCTAAATAGACATTTTTCCAAAGACATACAGATTGCCAACAGAAATATGAAAAGATGCTCAACATCACTAATCATGAGGGAAATGCAAATCAAAACCACGGTGAGATATCACCTTCCACTTTTCAGAATGGCTAAAATTAAAAACAGAAGAAAGAACAAGTATTGGTGAGGATACTGATAAAAAGGAAACATTGTGTGCACTGTGGATGGGAGTGTAAATTGGTATAGCCACTGTGAAAAACAGTATAAAGGTCCCTCAAAAAATTAAAAATAGAAATACCATTTGATCTAGTTCCAGTAATTCCACTACTAGGTATCCAAAGGAAATGAGAAGACTAATTTGAAAATATATATGCACTTCTATGTCTATTATAGCATTATTTACAACAGCCAAGATATGGAAGCAACATAAGTGACACACACACACACACACACACACCCCAGAATGTTATGCAGTCATGAAAAAAGAAAGATCCTGCCATTTGTGACAACATGGATGGACTCCCCAGAAGGTATATTAAACAAGTCAAAGAAAGACAAATACCGTATGATTGATGTGTGGAATCTAAAAATAAAACAAATAAAAAGCAGAAGCAGACCTCAAAATACAAAGAATAAATTGATGGTTGCCAAAGAGGAGGAGGTCATGCAGAAGGAGAAATGCATGAAGGAGAGTGGGTGAAGAGAGTGAGCTTCTAGTTATGGGATGAATAAGTAATAGGAATGAAAGGTACAACAGGGAATATAGTCAATGGTATTACAATAACATTGTATGATGACAGATAGTAGCTACACTTGTGGTGAGTACAGCATAATGTATAAAACTTGTGGAATCACTGTGCTGTACACCTGAAGCTAATATAACATTGTATGTCAACTATACTTCAACAAAAAAAATAAAAATATTCAACACCCAGTCATGATACAGACTCCGCTAACTAATAATAAAGAGAACTTCCTCAACTTGATGGAAAAAAAAAAAAAAAACTACAAAAAAACCCTGTAACACCATACTTAACGCTGAGAAAAAACACTTTCCCATTAATATCAGGAATGAGGCTAAGATATTCCCTCTTATCATTATTTTTCAAATATGTACTACAAGTCTGAGCTAGTGCAATAGCTAGACAAGAAAAGGCAAGAAATGGTATATAGATTGGGAAGGAATAAATAAAACTGTATTTGTTTGCAGGTGAAATGACTGTCTTTATAGAAAATAAAAAAGCATTAACAAAAAACTCTTGTCAACAAATACTGCTAGAATTGGACAAACCTGTGCAAAAAAGAATCTAAACGCAGACCTAATACTCCTCACAAAAAGTAGCTTAAACTGGAATACAGACCTAAATACAAAATGCAAAACTATAAAAGTCCTGGAAAGTAACAGAAAAGAAAATCTAAATGATCTTGCTATGTTGATGACTTTTTAGACAAAACACCAAGGCATGATTAAAAACATCTGCTCTGCAAAAGACACTATCAAAGGAATGAGAAAACAAGCCAGAATCTGGGGTAAAATATTTGCAGAAGACATGTCTCATAAAGGACTGATATCCAAAATATAAAAAGAACTCTTTAAAAAAAGATTGAGAAGCCAAATTAAAAAGTAGACAAAAGACCTGAACAGACACTTCACCAGAGTTACACAGATGGCAATAAACATGAAAAGATGCTTAACATCATGTCATTAGGGAACTGCAAATTAAAACGAAAATGAGATGCCACTATACACCTATTAAAATAGACACAACCCAAAATACGGACACCACCAAATGCCGATGAAGATATCGAAAACCAAGAACTCTCATTCACTGCTGATGGGATTACAAAATGGTATAGCTCCTTTGGAAGGCAGTTTGGAAGTTTCTTTAAAAACTTAATATATTTGGGGATCCCTGGGTGGCACAGCGGTTTGGCGCCTGCCTTTGGCCCAGGGCGCGATCCTGGAGATCCGGGATCGAATCCCACGTCAGGCTCCCGGTGCATGGAGCCTGCTTCTCCCTCTGCCTGTGTCTCTGCCTCTCTCTCTCTCACTGTGTGCCTATCATGAATAAAAAAAAAAAAAAAAAAAAAAAAAAATTAAAAAAAAAACTTTAAAAAAAAAAAACTTAATATATTTGTACCATATCATCTAGCAATCATGAGTCTTGCTATTTACCAAATGAGTCAAAAACTTACATTTACACCAAAACCTGTACATGGATGTTTATAGTTGCTTTATTAAAATTGCTAAAACCTGAAAACAACCAAGATGGGCTTCAGTAGGTGAATGGAGAAATAAACTGGTACATCCATATAATGTAATAGTAATCAAAAAAAAAAAAAAAAAAAAGCTAGGGGCCATGAAAAGAATGCAGGACCCTAAATGCCTATTACCAAGTGAAAGAAGCCAATCTGAAAGGGCTACATATTGCATAATTCTAACTATGTAACATTCTGGATAAGGTAAAACTATGGAGACAATAAAAGGATTAGTGGTTGTTAGGGGTTAAAGGTAGGAGAGGGACAAACAGGCAGAGTATGAAGGATTTTTAGGACAGTGAAACTACTCTGTATGCTACAAAGACGGATAACATGTCATTATATGTTAGTCAAAACCCATAGGATGTTCTACACCAAGAATGAACCCTAATGTAAACTATGGACTTTGGGTGATGATGTGTCAATATAAATTTATCAACTGTAACAAATGTACCTCTCTGATGTGGGATGATGACAGTAGACAGATGATATGTGTAGGGGAAAAGGGGTATATGGGAACTCTCTGTACTTCCTACTCATTTTCCTGTGAACCTAAAACTGCTCTAAAAAGTATACTTAGAAAAATACAAAAAAAAAAATTTTAATCTATATTGAAGCCATTCAGTTAGAACAAATTCTCTATAATCCAACATATAGAGTTATGTAAACAAATATCATGGCAACAGGGATAAAGTAAGTAGATATATATGAATAATATTAAGAGGATACAATCAATTCCTCTGCTAAACCAATGTCTCCACTGAGTCACTGGAAAATGTTAGATTTGAAGTGTCAATAAAACAACTCGAGGTTTAGACATACAAGAAAGAGGTGGGAGGCAAAAATATGGATCTTTGCCATAAAGATGGTATCTAGAATGATGTAAGTAGAAGAAAGTGTACTATGAGTGAAGAAAGATAAATAAATAACAAACAAAGTGGCAGAGTTGAATCCCGTATTATATACCTGAAACACACATAACACTGTATATAAACTAAACTGGAATTACAATTTTTAAAATTTTAAAAGAAAAAAGAAATGGTAGAGGAATTTACAAAGATGTATGTATTAGTCAGCTCAGGTCTCCATAACAAAATACTATATACAAAGGTGCTTAAACAAAAGAAATTTATTTTCTTGTAGCTCTGGATAGCTGGAGTCTGGTGAAAGCACTCTTCCTGGCTTGCAGATGGTGGCCTTCTTGATATGTCCTCACATGGGGGAGAGAAAGGGAGAGCAAGGTCTCTGGTGTTTTCTTCTAATAAGGGCATTAATTCATCATGAGGACCATACTTTCATGACCTCACCTATACCTAACTACTTCCCAAAGTCCTCATTTCCAAATACCATCAGGTGGGAGTTAGGGCTTCAACATAAATTTTGAGAGAATACAGTTTAGGGGAGAGCAGGGTGCCAGAGAGAGAGAAGGAAAACTGGGAACGGTAAAAGGATAGTGTCTCGGGAAAGAGGAAGTTAACTGTGTTAAATGCTGCTGAGTCAAAAAAGGAATAAAAAAGTCATCTTGATTTATCCATAGGAAGGTTTCACTCCCTAGCAATGGATGGAGTTAACATATAGACTAAAAAATGTTAACCTAACTGCTATTTAATAATGGAAAAATTCTTCTAATTTTTGTGCCCTACCTAGAGGAGTTTGTGTAACATAATGAATAGCTCCTAGTGAACAGCCTACTTACATCAAAAGAAAAAATTCTGAGCCCATAACAGCTCTAATTTTTTTTATCAGCTCTAATTTTATGTGTGCTATTGCTTTCTTTGCCTTCCCCTACTAGGAGCTATGCTCAAATAATGTGAGAACCCATCCTTACCTATGTCTTGTACACTCTCCCTTCTTCCTCCAATGAATTAGTAAGACTGCTAGATGTATTACTATAAATGTGAATTTATTAGTTGAGCCATTTGAGAAGTAAAAAAAAACAAACAACTACTAAATTTTGTTTCTGATTAGACAAAAGTCACTGTGGTATGGTATGTGGGGAGGATCAGAGGAAAAAGGAGTTGAATAATTTCATTAGAAATTTCAGCAATTCGTTCAATTCAATTCACCTCATTCATTCAACAAACATTCATTGCCTAGCAAGTCAGGAACAGTTTTAGGAAATGGAATGAAAAACTTGAGAAGGAAGTCCCCTATTCCCCCAAGGATTTAGAATCTAGAAGGCAGAAAAAAACCATCATACTTACTTTCTTTTCCAAAATAAAAAACACAGGATAGTTCCTGAAAGACTGACTCAATAACTACAGATTACATTTGCTATTAATTTAAATCAAGAATTTGTTTGTTTTTTTAAGATTTTATTTATTCATGAGAGACACACACACACACAGAGAGGCAGAGACACAGGCAGAGGGAGAAGCAGGCTCCATGCAGGGAGCCCGACGTGGGACTCGATCCCGAGACTCCAGGATCATGCCTTGGGCTGAAGGCAGGCACTAAACCACTGAGTCACCCAGGTGTCCCTAAATCAAGAATTTGGATAGAATATATGAAACTAAATAAAACTAGATTAAGAACACCATTTACCCTATCAGTAATGAAGAAGTGGCTCTAACTATAACCATGGATGATTGCAGTACATAGAACATTTAGAATCTTTTCTAGAAAAATAAGAGCAATCTCATAGCTATCAAAGTTAGGTTTAGCCGGGGCTAGTACTGAATTCAATACAGACTTTCACATAATATTTGAGAGGAAAATTAAAACAATTACGTTAGATAGAACCCAAAACTATAAATGCTGAAATTAAATATTAAAAAAGATAAGTTTAGGCAGCCCTGATGGCTCAGAGGTTTAGTGCTGCCTTCAGCCCAGGGCCTGATCCTGGAGACCCAGGATCGAGTCCCACATCAGGCTCTGTGCATGGAGTCTGCTTCTCCCTCTGCCTGTGTCTCTGCCTCTCTCTCTCCTTCTCTGTGTCTCTCATGAATAAATAAGTAAAATCTTTTAAAAAAATAAAATAAAAAAATAAAAAAGATAAGTTTAACAGAATAGACACAGGAGAACAGAGGATTCTTGAACTGGTAAACAGGCTAGTAGAAAATATCCAAACTGATGCACAAAGAAAGGAAAAAAAAAAAAAGAATGAAACCAGTGTACAGACATATGGAATCCAGTGGAAAACCTAAGAAACATATAGTGCCATATGAGACAGTTCCATAGAGAGATAAGAGAATAAAAGCCATATCAGAAAAAAAAAAAAAAAAAAAAAACACCTGAGAATCCCCCAAAACTATCAAAAAGAATCAAAGAGATCAAGAATGTACTCGGAATTCTCAAATGCTGAAGCCAATAAAATTGTTGCTAACTAGAGATAATAAATAGTCTATGACCAAAATTTACAGTTAAGGTTTTTTAAAAAGGTTTCTTTGTAAAATGACCGCTGCAATCAGCATCTATTATTGAAACATACACAAATCACCATATTTCTCAGTCTTAAGTATCAGTTCCCCTAGTAATAGAAACTGTAGATTTTATGGCACCATTTGTTTGCATACACACCAATAACTAACTCCTTACTCATTAAAAATGTCAAGAATAGATCCAAGTGTTCTAGGTCCTATTTTGCTTTAACTTTCTCTACCTGACCCTGCCAAGCCTAACGTAAACTTCTTTTAAAATGAATCATCATCATTAGGGAAACCTACATATACTTAGGAAGAAGCTGGGGGGGGGGGGGGTTGATGAAAAGGGGGTATAACCATCTGAAATAAAATGAATTGGGGATAGAAAGAAATAGAAAAATATTTTTCTTTTCTCCCTTTTTATAGCAAAGTTCAGAAAGCATATGAATCATACTTTTGTCAAATAAATACCATGAGAATGATAACACTACAGGAACAATAACTACAGTTCTGGCTCCTCTATACATATTTCTTTAAAATAAAATAAAATAAATTTAAGGGAGAACCAACTTTATATTTTAAAAAATTCCAAGCATATGAATACTTAAATAAGCTATAACCATAAAAAATAAAATCACATGAAACATTAGCTTTGTCAATATTGTTTAAAAAGTACAAAGTTACAATAAAAATATAGCTTATAAGTTATGAGAACACTAAAATTATTAATATCTTTTCTTATAGGCAAAGAAAACAAAAGACAAAAGAGGCTGGGAAGTTAAGCAGATTTGTTTTTTTTTTACTTTAAAACAATTTTAAAGTTTTAAACATTTAACCAGTTTAAATAATTTGTTTTGATAATTAAGCATGTTAAACAATTAAAAAAATTTTAACATAAGCCTTGCCTTTATATTCTAAATAAAATGTGTTGACACTATAGTTATAAATTTATCTACAAAACACATCTCTTTCCCTCAGAAAGAAGTTGCATAAACAAATGCATTATATATATTTTTAGGTTTTATTTATTTATTTTAGAGAGAGAGAGAGAGCGAGCACAAGTAGGAGGGGTTGAGGGAGAGGGAGAAAGAAATTCAAGCAGACTCAGTGCTGAGCCCAAGACAAGGCTTGATCTCATGACCCTGAGATCATGACCTGAACCAAAATCAAGAGTCAGACACTTTAACGAACTGCATCACCCAGGAGCCCCACAAATGCATTATTTTTAACAAGTCATTTCCAATACCACTTAAACTGAAGAAATCTAACTGATGTTATACTGGATTTTGAAATAAAAATCTAGAGGAAAGCAAAATTGTGTCATATTCTACATATTCCATTTTCCTGTAAACAATATTCTACATGCTTAAAACTCTACCTATACAACATACATAGAGTTGTCCAAGTGACAATAACATTTAGTAATTAAACATTTGAAGAGTCTATCAAAATCAGAGATTTCTTAAGATTCCTTGCTCACCTTGTTGGGCTGACTTAAAAATAATCTCCAGAACAAGATCTCGGATTTCCATAAAAAAAAAAAAATTAAGTTCCCTTGTTCCTGATAAACCATTTGCTTGTAGCATTATTAAAATTCAGTATATATTCTGCTTGCACAAGGCAGTTTATCTGTGCCTGACTTACAGTCTCAGGAACATGGACTGTTCTGATCTCTCACAGATGTGAGGGAAAACCTTCATAAATAATTATAGAAAATACCTACTGTTCGTTGAGTATCTACCTCTTAGACACTGTGTTGATAACAAATGACACATATGTAACTTGCTCTGTGCTGTGAATCCCATGTACTACTTTATTCATCCCAATAACAGCACCGTGAGGTAAATCCAACTTTTAATCTCATTTTATAGATAAGAAAACTGAGACAGAGAGGTTGAGCAATTTGCCCAAGAATTCCACAGCTAGCAAATGGCAGAGGTAGGATCTGAATACATACCTATTTGATTCCAGAGTCTATACTCTTTCCATAACATCATAAAGCATAAATAACTTCAGAGTTTTGCAAACCAAATACACCAACATGCCAAAGTAAGGCTGAGAGGTTGAGCAATTTGCCCAAGAATTCCACAGCTAGCAAATGGCAGAGGTAGGATCTGAATACATACCTATTTGATTCCAGAGTCTATACTCTTTCCATAACATCATAAAGCATAAATAACTTCAGAGTTTTGCAAACCAAATACACCAACATGCCAAAGTAAGGCTGAAGTGTCTAAAACAGCCATCTTTTAAACCAGCACACAGTGAGGGAGATGGGGAAGATGTTTTTATAGTTGAAGGAAAACACTTAATTGTACTCTTCAGTACAATTAAATCGATGCCAATTAAAAAATAACCACCAAAATTCAAAAACTGAAAGCAAAAACTATTGAATGAATGTCAAAAATACCTTGAGTTTTCTAGCTTAAAACTATGCTGTCAGAGTATGATCAATATTCAGCATGAACCTAACAATAAATAAGCTATTTTAAATTAACAGGATATCCTATAAAAGTAGAGACATACATAGTGAGTTATATTCTCCAGCTGTCCTAAGCTCTGTAAGCTGCATATGCTCTGCATAACTGTAGCTTTGTATAAACTGTTAACATAGAGAATGACATAAAAGTATGTATTTTTCCATTTTGCCATGACTTCCAGTAAAAATTCCAAGCTAACATAGGCAACACTCATTACATCTGTATAGTTTTGACTAAAACACAGTGTTAGAGAAACAAGTAATCCTTAACTTCACAGTTCAAATTACACTTTGCCAAAAGCAGTTTTTTAAAGAGAATTGTTTCATACTCCTGGACATCCCCACACTACTGTCATGAATGTAATTCAATAAAATAAATAATAAGGAAAATTATTGTATGTTTGCCCACACTAATTCTCTGAAAAGAAAGTCAAATAATTGAAGCAAAGAAAATGCTTCTAAACATGCATCATTTCTTAGTGCCATATAGAAATGGTGACACAAAAAATTAAAATTCTATACTTATTATAATGAATTATTATTTTTTAAAGCTTTTAACTTCCAGTTAACATACAGCATATTAGTTTCAGGTATTCAACACAGTGATTCAACACTGCCATATAATACCAGGTGCTCATCAAAACAAGTACACTCTTTAATCCCTATCACACACTTAATCCATCCCTCCACCCAACTGACTTCTGGGAACTGTCACTTTGTTCTCTATAGTCAAGAGGCTGCTTTTGGGTTGCCCCCACTTTTCTCCTTTGCTTAAATTCCACATATTAGAGAAATATGGTATTTGTCTTTCTCTAACTTACTACACTTAGAATAATACTCTCTAGCTCCATCCATATCATTGCAAATGGCAAGATTTCATTCTAGTTTTTGGCTAATATTCCGATAGATAGATAGATAGATAGATAGATAGATAGATAGATATAGATATAGACCATCTCTTCCTTACCCACTTAGTCAATGGACACTTGGGCTGATTCTATAATTTGGCTATTATAGATAATGCTGCTATAAACATTGAGGTGCATGTATCCTTTGGAATTAGTATTTTTGTATTCTTTGGGTAAATAATGAGTACAACAATTGCTGGATCATTGGGAAGTTCTATTTTTAACTTTCTGAGGAATCTTCCTACTGTTTTTCACAGTGGTTGCACTTGTTTGCATTTACAACAACAGTGCAGGAGGGTTCCCATTTCTGCACATCTTCATCAACACCTGTTGTTTCTTGTGTTGTTGTTAGCCATTCTGACAGGTGTGAGGTGATATTTCACTACAGTTTTGATTTCCATTTCCCTAATAATGAGTGATGTTGATCATCTTTTCATGTGTCTGTTGATGATATGTAGGTCTTCTTTGGAAAAACATCTATTCATTGATCTATTCATTCTTCTGTTCATTTTTAGTTGGATTATTCACTTGAGGGCATTTGGTTTAATAAGTTCTTTATATATTAACCTTTTATCAGATATGTCATTCACAGATATCTTCTCCTATTCCATAGGTTGCCTTTAAGTTTTGCTGATTGATTGTTCCCTTTGCTGTGCAGAAGTTTTTTATTTGGATGAAGTCCCAATAAATATTTTTGCTTTTGTTTCCCTTGCCTCAGGAGATATATCTAGAAAGAATTTGCTAAAGCCAATGTCAAAGAAGTTATGGCCTGGGTTCTATGATTTCAGATCCCATATTTAGGTACTTAATTCATTTTATTTAGTAGTCCAGTTTCATTCTTCTGCATGTTGCTGTCCAGTTTTCCCAATATCATTTGTTAAAGAAGTGGTCTTTTACCCACTGGATACTTTTTCCCTTCTTTGTTGAAGATTAATTTTTTTAAAGATTTTATTTATTTGACAGAGAGAGAGAGCACAAGCAGGGAGAGTGCAGGCAGAAGGAGAGGGAGCAGCAGGCTCCTCGCTAAGCAAGGAGCCCCATGTAGGGCTTGATCCCAGGACCCTGAGATCATCATCTGAGCTGAAGGCAGAGGCTTAACAAACTGAGCCACCCAGGCACCTAGAAGATTGATTAACCAAATAGCTGTAGGTTCATTTCTAGGTTTTCTATTCCGTTCTATTGAATCTATATATCTATTTTTATGCTAGTACCATATTGCTTCAATTACTAACAGCTTTGTAATATAACTTGAAGTCTGGAATTGTGACGCCTCCGATTTTGCTTTTCTTTTTCAAGGTTGCTTTGGCTATTCAGGGTCTTTTGTGGTTCCATATAAATTTTAAGATTATCTGTTCTAGCTCTGTGAAAAATGCTGGTAGTATTTTGATAGGGTTGCATTAAATGTGTAGATGCTTTCAGTAGTATACATGTTTTCAAAATATTTGTTGTCAGCCCATGAGCATGAAATGTCCTTTTTTTGTGTGTGACATCTTCAATTTCTCTCATCAGTGTTTTATAGTTTTCAGGGTATAGGTCTTTCACTTCTTTGGATTTGTTTAATCCTAGGTATCTTATTATTTTTGGTACAATTGTAAATGGGATTCCTTAATTTCTCTTTCTGCTGCTTTATTATTAGTGTATAGCATTATCCTGATACCAAAACCAGGTAAAGACACCACAACAAAAGAGAACTACAGGCCAATATCCCTGAAGAAAACAGAAACAGAAATTCTCAATAAGATACTAGCAAACCAAACCCGACAATACATTAAAAAAATCATTCACCACAATCAAGTGGGATTCATTCTTGGGTTGCAACAGTGGTTTACTATTTGTTAATCAATCAATGTGATATACCACATTAATAAAAGAAAGGATAAGAATCATATGATCATTTCAATAGATGCAAAAAAAGCATTTGACAAAGTACAACAACCATTCATAAGGAAAACTCTCAACAAAGTAGGTTTAGAGGAAACATATCTCAACATAATAAAGGCCACATATGAAAACCCCACAGCTAATTCTAATTTTAGTGTATGTGCTGCTGAAGCGAGCACCACAGTTAATTCCCAAGAAAAACTAAGAGCTTTTCCTCTACAATCAGGAACAAGACAGGGATGTCCACTCTCACCACTGTTATTTAACATAGTACTAGAAGTCCCAGCCACAGTAATCAGACAATAAAAAGAAATAAAGTTATCCAAATGGGCAAGGAAGAAGTAAAACTTTCACTATTTGCAGATGACATGATACTTTATATATAGAAAACCTGAAGAGGCAACCAAAAAACTGTTAGAACTGATAAATGCATTCAGTTAAAGTCACAGGATATAATGAATTACTACATAATATGAAGTTTTATTTTATTTAGTTTTTTACAAATCTTAAGCCATTTATATCAATATCAATAATCTGAATATACAAATTAAAGAAAGAGAAAGAGAAGACAAGTCAGACTAGGAAACATATTTGACTTATTCAATAAAAGAATATCACTCAAAATACAAAAGGACTCTTAAAACCCAAAGAATAAGAAAATGACAGGTGGAAAAATGGGCAAAAAATCTAGATACCTCACCAAAGATATACAGATGATATATAAGCATATGAAATGATTCTGCACATTTCAGGTCATTAGGGACTTGCAAATTAAAATAATGAAATACTTCTACACACCCATTGGGATGGCCAAAATCCAAAGCACTGATACCATCGAATCTGGTAAGGATGTGGAGCAACAAGAACTCTCAATCATTGCTGGTGGGAATGGAAAATGGTACAGTCACTTTGGAAAACAGTTTGGCAGTTTCTTATAAAACTAAACATACTTTTACCCCACGTTCCAACAATCATGCTCCTGAGTATTTATATTAGTTGAAACGTATGCCTGCACAATAACCTGTACATAAATGTTTGTAGCAGCTTTATCATAATTGCCAAAAGGTGGAAGCAGCCTGGATGACTTAATACGTGAATGAATACACAAACTAAGGTACATGCGGGCAATGGACCATTCATCACTAAGAAGTGGAAATATTAAGCCATGAAAAGGAGGAATCTAAAACGCATACTGTTGTGAAATTAGTCAAGGCTATCATGAGTCCAAATGTATGGCAATCTAGAAAAGGCAAAGCTATGGAGTGGTCAGGAGTTGGAGGGAAGAGAGTGTTGAATAGATGGAATATGAAAATTTTAGAGTAGGGAAGCTATTTTGAGGACACTGAATAGTGGATATAAGTGGTCATTATATACTTGTCAAAGTCCATAGACTATACCATACCAAAGTGAACCCTTTTGTAAACTATGAGCTTTGAATGATAATGGTAAGTCAATGTAGGTTCAACAATTGTACCACTCTGGTGCAGGCTGCTGATAGTAGGGGAAGGGGGTAGAGCAGTATTTCAGAACTCTGTACTTTCTGCTCAATTTTTCTGAAAACCTAAAACTTTAAAAAAAATCCATTAATTAAAACAGAACTAAATTATATTCTATAGAACTAAATACTTGAAGCAGGAGGAGCAGTCACTTCATGGCAAGCCTCAAGTACAGAATCCAGACACTCACATCCGTATTCAAGGTATCAAGTGATGCTGAGGCTAAGACAGAAGGCAGCAATCACTGGGATGCAAGTCAGTGGCAGCTCGGGGTTCTCCACCATGTATTCTGTAGTAAGATATGGCCCATTCAAATTAAATGATGTTGGTGTGTTCAAACGAGGTCGCTTTTCTTCCCCAATACAATTAATCTTTTCATCATCTTCTTATTTATCTTAGCACATTTGAGGTATAACATATTATCTTCTAGGCCTCGGGATGGGAAGTGCAGGCAGGTAATAGGAAGAGAAAGATCATCTTTTGGGAATGTCAGGCACCCAGGCCTGACCTACATGAAACTGGAGGCGAACCCAATCTTGTGTATCTGCCAGGAGAGGTCTGCCATGGACCACACACCACCTGACACGAGAGGCTTGCAGCAGAAAGGTCTCAACAGAAGCAGGAATGGAACGTGAATTCACAGTTGGATTGATTGGCTCTTACAGCAATTCTTGACCATGCTGTCAACATGCCTTCTTGTTACCACTTTGACTGTATTAAGTCCTCCCTCCCTCTCACTCTTCTTACAACTTTTCCAAATCCTTGCTTCCTTGGCCACCATCTTGCATTTCCTCAAACATGACTGCAATTTAGCCTCTGGTGATGTTTCAGGAATCATCTTTACATTGTCACCACACTCTTGGTTTATTTCAGAGTAAGCATGTTTCTGGAGACTCAGAAAAACCTCTATTTTCTGGGTCATCAGTACCCAAATTAAATTGTTGGCACCAGTTCTGCAAAGTGTCCCAATATACTTTATTAACTGGAGGCAAACTGGCTGACAAGAGAAGGACTGGTATACTACAACACCTACGTTTTGGGCAAAACCTGAGTTGTTCACTTATTTGAGGATGACAAACTTTATCGCTTGATTTCACGCTGATGTCTGAAGTTGAAGAAACACTTGGTTCCATTTGTTCTTCATTAGGTTCCTCATTAACTGGAACCAATGTGAGAATCACACTTTATTCTTCTATACCTCATCAGAGAAATTCTGCTCATTGTTCTCATAAATTGAGTACGCCACTGCTAGTAATGCTCAGGGGAAGGCAAAGCCAGCAATGTTAGGACATCAGCCCTTCACTCCATTTCACCTCCATAATAAGACATTTTAAAAATCATTCCAGTAAAACCTTTACTGGTTACTCATTGGGAAGGTTGCTTGAATTTGGAAAAGAGCTTTGATATTCAAAAGCTAAGGTTCAAATGCCAACTTTATTTTTTTGTGTGTAATCTGTGGTAAAGGTACATAAACTCTTGAACCTCAATTCTTTCAAAACACGAGTAGGCTCATACCTTTCTCAAAATTAGATAAAATGTATAAAGAATCTAGCACAATACTCAGCACAAAGAAAATGCTAACAAGTAGTAGTTATAGGCATTATCATTATTGTAATTATCAATGTTATAATTGTCTTAATAAAAATATCTCTAACTTTTTTAAGTTATCTTAACAAACTAATAAGGGGTGCGCTGGTATATAATGGTTGCTGACACAAAGCATGAACATGACATATGATAGACAATTTTCAGAAGTTAGTACAGCACATGTTAGTACATACACCCAGATTCAGTTATCAAATTTCCTTCATTTTGCTATGAAAACCACCAACATAATACTAAGATAAGAACTCCCCCTCTAAGGCTCTTCATTACTATTAGGCATGCCCAAACCAGTAAGCCTAATAAACTAAAGTAAGATACTTTATTTCTGTAAGATGTATTAGTAGGAGATTGCTATACATTGGTACTGAAGAGTTCTTTACATTTTAGTGTTAACCGTGTATTAGCTGTGCAAATGTAATAACAGCTTGGCTCTGCTATTATGAGTCGTCAAGGAATGATTTATTTTGAATAGCTAAAATTTCAAGATAAGGATACTTTTATACTTCTCAGATATTTAAATTTTTTTAAAATGAAAAACCTTCTAGAAGAGACAAATATAATTCACTTATAAGATTGTGTTCTCAGGTACAGAAATGCTTGGATCAAGTGTGACTACAATAAGTCAAGTCTTATTGAATGGCCTTTTGGGTAGAGGGTAACTTAGTGACCCTTCTAAAGAATTAATTAGTGTACCAAGGATGGCAAGAATCTTTTTCAAAATGTCTTCTTACTGACTTAAAAAGTATGATCTACATTATTGTTACTATCCTTTGTTAACCATTTAATTACATTGCTATCAGGTACATTATAAAGAGTATCTGTCATTCTGTATCCTTAGCACAACTGACAAATTTTTGTGAGTCCAGATCCACTTTCAGAGTTACTGTGTATAAAAACTTTCAATTTTTTTGAAAAAAGTATCACTTAGCACTTCATTTAATTCTTTCTAGAACTCTGACAGGTGAATGTATTCCAAAGCTTACAATTTATAATGAAGATGATGGTGCTTCAATGAACATAAGACAAGTGAGAAAATTCTGAAAGACAGTCTCAGTGTTTAATTTTAAAAGAAATCTGGTTTATAAAGGACACCAAAATATAGTGTTTTCTTAGACTCCACTAACAACCAGCTAAGTGAACCTAATCTCTAGTTTTCTATAAGCCTTCATTCACATATTCAAAAAATAAATGTGTGGGTGCTTCTTTGCTAAGCACTATCTAGACATCTGAGACAAGAGCATGAAGATATTAGAGAGAGAGAGAGAGAGATCCTTCTAGTTTTAAAATTCTGTATTCTGTGCTGGTATTGTATAGGACCCAAGTAAACTTATTTTTTTAATAAAAATATTCATATTCAAAAACTTATTACTGACACCTCCAACTGGCACTTCTAAACAGAAAGAAGTGAAACTCCTACTTGTCCAATTTGCTATTTGTTATAGGAGGAAATGGTGGCTATAGTTAATGTTGATGATTAGGTGAAGGAAATTCTTTGGATTCCCATTACCCATGCTGCCTTTGCCCTTTATTTCCACAGATCATTGAGAGCTAGCTGGAGAATAGCATAGTGAAAATGTTTTATGGGCTGAGAAATATTCTTGGCTGACTTTCAAAGCTGCAGTAGGAAACAAAAACCATTAAACTGACATCCTAGGAAATCAAAACCAACTCCAAGAAAAAGCTTAAAAACAAATGTGTAATCACTAACATAATGAAATGATTTTATAAAACTTTATTATCTGCTAGAGATAGGCAACACAACAATGGAAAAAAGATGTTCAGCTGCACAAAATACTGAAGCTAGACTTTCCTAAAACATTAATTCTCTTTTCCCTTCATAAGTCAAGCCCCTTTTCCAAATTATTCCTATTCAAAAGTCATACAGTGCCATGGACCGAGGGGATGTTTATGATATCTTAAAATGGGTTCGTAAACTACAGCCACAGGCTAAATCTAGTCAGCCAACTGTTTTCTTACTTGATTGCATATTCTCTATGGCTGCTTTTGCACTACAGCAGCAGAGATGAATAGTTGTATAGAGACTATAGGCCAAAAAGACAAAAATATTTGCTAACTGGCCTATTATAGAAAACGTGTGCCAACTTGTATCCTATGGAAATCTCACTGCTGTGACAGTAATGATTGAAATGATTTTATCCTTTAATACTAATATTTTCACAAAAATGATTTTCTTTCATCTTCTTCAATAAAATAAAATGTCCCATCATTTGCCCCTTCATATGATTTCTAAATTATAGACTGGCATCTCATCTATCCAATTTAAATTTTTTCTAGTATACATTTTTAAATGTCATCAAGTTCTAAATGGTAGGCATCTGACTTTGTTTCTTAAAACTACCTCCCACCCCCATAGTCAGTATTCATGCTTGGGAGAGACCTAAAAGAAGTCTAAAGAAGGCTAACCAAACACATACTACTCTGAACACAAGCATTACCTATGATAATTTTCTTAATGCACGTAAAACACAAGCAAATGTTCATTTCAAAGACAAGACAGCTACGAGACCTATGTGTCCTACAACAACAACAAAAAATTTCCAATTTCTAATAAACGCTGCAACAGACCTCTCCAAGGAAAGTCATAGCTTTAATCTGTGGTATAGTATTCAGCCACAATGCACAGACAACACAAAGCAAAAAAAGTATTCATAAACTCTGCTATACTTTATGGAACTATTATAATGCAAAATGTGTAACACTTTGCTTTTTTCTTCAGCATTTAATAGTAAGAGTTTACAAGTGTGAAAACTATGTTATATCTGAGGCAATTAAGTAAATTAGGAAAATCTGCATACCAGGAACAAGGCATTTAATTTAGTAAATTGAAATACAGATTTACAAACCAGTGGTTAAAAGTATTTAATAAGTGGTTACTGTTAGAGTTTCTTAAACATAAAAAAATATTCTCTAAATATTTAGATACATGAGAATTTTTACCACAACATAAACACACTTTTTCTGTCTCAAATCCTGATAGTCTAAGAGGCAGCATGAGTACAGTTCAAAGAGCAGTGAATCAGAAGATATGAATTCTAGTCTTGTCCAGGCCACAAAAGACTTATGTGCCCCTTCTCTTAATATCGAGGGGCTTCTGTTCTTCTGAAGACTAAAAGTTAAACTAGATGACTTCTAAGAACTTTTTCAACCATAAAATTTTATGATTTTATGAAAATTTTAAAACCACCATAAATATCACATTAGAAAAATGTATAAGCCTCCTTGAAAGTGTCATTTAGAGAAATGATTCCCACAAAAATTTCTTCTACAGTGCTTCTTAGTGTCGTGAATTCACTGAATTTACCAGAAGTCTGGATTTGATGTAAAAGAGGCTATTCCATTTCCTGATCATTATTTTAAAATTCAGAGCTCTTTTCAGAATGCTGCTAAGCCTGAAACCTTCAATTTCAAAGAAAGCTGGAACTTCTTATTTTCTCCCCCAACCACTCCAAGTACTAATTCTTGACGATTAAGTGCAGTAACAAAGTAGTTAATATCACAGATTCCCAACACCTCAAGAAGCTATCATTTAGTCAGCTTTTAACTGGGCACTTAATCTTTTTCATTTTTCTATATATTTAATCATCATTTTACATTCTAGTCATAAAACAATATTCCAAATATTTTTTATATTTAATAGCACTGTGTTTATAAATCAAAAGAGATCTTCTTTCTCCCAAGTAACACTACTACATTTCTTCTATTCCTTTTTTAAAAGATTTTATTTATTTGAGAGAGAGAATAGAGTGAGCACGCATGTGCACAGGTGAGGTGGGGGGAGGGACAGAGAGAGATAATCTCAAGCAGATTCTACGTTGAGTGCAGAGTCAGACACAGGGCTCAAACCCATGACCCACGAGATGATAACCTGAGCTGAAACCAAAAAATCAGACGCTCAACTGACTGTGACGCCCAGGCACCCCACTTTCTTCTATTTCTAAGATACAAACTTTTTTCATATTTAAAATTTTTTAAATCAAGATGTCTCTTGGAGTTGATGACTTCTCAGCACCATAATCACAGTTTAAGGCTACGTTTTTCATCAGTAATGGTACATATAATAATGATGTGTCTTAAAACTAAAGGCATCTTAGACTGACGAAATGCCATGTTGCCTCTCATCTGTAGAATACTTTTTCTAATTTCCCAAATGTTTCTGTTTCATCCACTAGAACGTAAACTCTGTTGAGACAGAATTTATTTCAATGTCTATTACTGTATTTCTATTTACATGGAAATTATTATTAGTAGAATATATATGCAGAAATTATAATAAATACTAAAGTTTTGTAAGCAGTTACTACTAAAATGCCAGACACTGTGTCAAGCACTTTATAAGTATTTAATTCTAACAACCTAAAATTTGTTACTACTATCATCTCCAATTTACAAATGAATAAACAAAGGTATGTCCTAGGTCCTGTTCACTGTTTTACCTTCAACATAAAGCCTGTTGCAAAATAAGCATTCAATAAATATTTACTGAACAAGTGAGTAAATGAATGCCTGCAAAGGAATGTCACAACAGCTCACTTAGAGTCATTACTAAAGTAAGTCACAGAGAAAATGCACAATAAATTACAAGCTTGAAAGGTTAGTTAACCACTCACTTATATGTGGAATCCTAGAATCTGGTATGGTTCAAGTCAAAAAAGTGGCTCAGAGTATCTGTTCTGGAGTCAAAATACCTAAATTCAAATCCCAGCTCTGCTTTTAATGTACATGACCTTAAGCTAAGATATTGATGCATCTATATATCTAAGCTTTCTCATCAGTAAAATGGAGATGAAAATAGGACCCACACTTTCTGAGGCTGCTGTGATAATTACAAGTTAAAAAAAAGACCATAACATAGTGAATGAGGTCCAAACAAGGGGAGTCACATTATTTGGAAGTTAATTAAACAAATAAAATGAGCCTCTTTAGCTCCAGAGACATGTTCCTAGTTTTGAACCTCTTCTAATCCTGCTTGAGGTTTGGCATTACCAGGCCATCAACGTCAGGAAAAGAGGATGATTTGGAATCCTGTGACTAACTAAAATGTCCTAGACCAAGTAAGTTCTTCTAGTCCTCTCCAAGTTAGTCAGTGGCCATTTCCTCCATCAGAGGAGACTAGGTTAAGAGAATATACGATATGACTCTATATGTCTCCACTTCTGAGGAGAGGACTGCTGCTTAAGACAAGACTGACTGATGATGTATGGCCCAGCTTGCTCTCTCCTCCCCACTATGACTTCAAAAGGGTAAATATTTAAGCTAGTTGGGAGGTGAGGCAGAGTACTGGAGTCAACTGTCAATTGTATCCTACCTTGCATTAATGCAGGGTCCTTTCTCTGAGTTTTTTCTTTACCTGTATGTAAAGCACTTAAAACAGTTACTAGTACATAACAAGCACTAAATGAATATTACCTAACATCATTATTAGCCCAGGATAGTTCAAATCTCTTCCTTACCTCAGTGCTTTACTCTCTGATATAATATCTATTTTTCAAAGAGCTCTACTACTTTAACAGTACTTTCAGTTTTCCCAAATCTTATGGAGATATTTTAAAACACTTCATAAAGGAAATCTTATAACATTTTCTCCAACTCATAATATGAATTCAGAACACCCAGAATTTAAATGGCATTCAGAAAAAAAGAAGTAAACATCAGGCTTAATTATTTTTCAAATCCCCAAGAAATTTAAATGGGACAGGAAGGAGGAGAAAATAATGGTTGTAATTAGATACTTTTATAAGCATGAACAATCTTTCATTCCAAAAGCACAACTATTTCTAAAGCTAAGCACAAAATTCATCAATGCTCTATTTATAATGTGCTTGCTGGCTGCAAAACTCAGTTTCATGGCTACTTTGACTAACTTTAAATAGTCAAATAATTGATTTAACATAAGGGTAATAGGGACTATAGTATACCATAATTTTCTGCTCAATTTTTTAAACATCTTAAGTTTAGAAATTAAAATTTTGATAAGAAGAAACAATCTTTTTATGCCATTTTATGTCATTTTTGAACTAGTCATATGGGTTTGACCTGAATGTTATCATAGAAAACATAAAAACATGGAACAAATGAAATCAATAGCTATTCCATAGCCCAGCATTATGAAGAAATGCTTCCTAGTTTATGGAATTCTTAATTTTTCTATGTTTTCTCTTTCTTTAGCAACGCATAAAATTGGTTCAGTATCTTGAAAATATTATACTTTTGGTATCTATCAATAGCTGGTTTTTCAATTTCTAGGAATAGTCCAAATAGCTGAAGAACAAAAATATACATGTGGAGGTTTTATATGTTTAGTTTTGGGTGCCAGTATTCTAATTAGATAAAACAATCACTTTCTAGGCAATGTTGGCCCATTACACACACACACACACACACACACACACACACACGCAAAAAAAAAAAGAGAGAGAGAGAGAAAAAAAGAGTATCAATGTTTGAGATTCTTATGTCTATGAAAAAAAAAAATCTACATAAGACTTAGTACATCGGGATCCCTGGGTGGCTCAGCGGTTCAGCGCCTGCCTTTGGCCCAGGGCGCAATTCTGGAGTCCCGGGATCGAGTCCCACGTCGGGCTCCCGGCATGGAGCCTGCTTCTCCCTCCTCCTGTGTCTCTGCCTCTCTCTCTCTCTGTCTATCATGAATAAATAAATAAATCTTAAAAAAAAAAAAAAAGACTTAGTACATCTAAGTACATCTTAGTACATCTACTTTTGGTACAACCAGAAGTCCCTACTTCGGACAATTAGCATTATGTTTGTTATCATGCTCAGCTGTTTCCTTCCTTCCTTCCTTCCTTCCTTCCTTCCTTCCTTCCTTCCTTCCTTCCTTCCTTCCTTCCTTCCTTCCTTCCTTCCTTCCCTCCCTCCTTCCCTCCTTCCCTCCTTCCTTCCTAAGTAGCCTCCATGTACAGCAGGAGCTTGAACTCACAATCCTGAGATGAAAACTTGAGCTGAGATCAAAAGCTGGACACTTTAGTGAGCCACTGAGAAGCCCCTCATTGTTATCTGAATTATCAACAATTTTGAGCAAAACATTTTCTATACAAAGGAAACACCATGGAATTTATTTGACCTTGGTCTGAACAAGCCACTGAGGAAGGGAGGTATGCAATCCACAATATGATGAAAATTATTAGGGGAAATGATATCTGGAGGCTGCAAATCATTAGCAGCTCTAATATATTTGCAAACTTCTACTGAGCCAAATCACCTGCAAAAACAGGATAGTCCTATCAAGTGCCTTGTCTGGTTTTTCACACCATTTTATTTCAAAAGCATTTTATGAGAACTCTGCTACATATTCTACCTCCCATCTGGTTCATATTTAACAATGTATCCCACCCTGTTCCTTTTTAGGCTCCAAAAATGTCTCTGATGTTATGTAATTGTGGCAGGTCACACTACTTTCAGCAAACTTCTCTGGCTTCTTTTTCTTCTCTTGTAGTTAAGGTGAACTTGGGCTCTTTGTAGCCTTTTGTGGCACCTACCTCGGAAGTAATAAGAGCATCCAAATGCTTCAACTCATAAAATAAAAAGACTAGTAGGTATTTACAGGATATCGAATGGGTAGAGTGAAAAGCAGGACAGACTACTTCCTGGTAATAGTCTCCTAATGACAGTTTATATTTTCATCTGATGAGAGCTATATACCAGGAAGGAAGAGACCACCAATGCCTCTTATAGATTTTAATACTGGGGTCTCTAATGTGCCTTCTACCATCACTGTAATTATCATCAGCAAAACTTTTATAATCAATATACACATCAAGAAGGTATGGACAAAGCACACAAATTAACATTCTCTACATAAAGTACTTGAGTGTATAATCCTCAAAAGGACCTCTAAACATTTATGGTTTTTTTGTTTTGTTTTGTTTTTGTTTTTTTTTTATTTTGATAAACATAGAGAGAGAGGCAGAGACACAGGAGGGAGAAGCAGGCTCCATGCTGGGAGCCTGACGTGGGACTTGATCCAGGGACTCCAGGATCCGCCCTGGGCCAAAGGCAGGCACTAAACTGCTGAGCCACCCAGGGATCCCAACATTTGTAGAAGAAAAAAAATCATACTTGTAAATAGTTCTGATACACACACACAAATGTATGCATACATATACATACACACATATATTTACATCTGTATACCTATATACACATCTGTTTAAAATTATGTAAATAATAATCTTTACTGTTTAAGATTCAGGAACAAAACTATTAATACTAATTTTTATTCTACTATAACTGTATTTTAGGAAACAATCTAATCTAGAGAATACTAAAATCTATAAAAATAGCACCTTTTATTATATAATTGGTTTTACTGTATTGGATAATTATTCTTAATGGAATTTTGTTTACAGTTTTTATCATACATATATAACAACCCAAAGTTTGATAGTGCCAGGGGTCTCTGTAAGTAATAAGCTATAGAAATTAATTCAAATGCCCCAAATGGATATCACTGTTTAAAAAATATTTATATAAAAGTATTATAAAGTGATAACATGAAATAGTTGAGTACAAGAGAAAAAAACTACATGAATTAAAAAATGTTTTTAGGCCAAATGTATTAATAAATAAAATGTGTGTAAGAAATGCTATTTACTTTATAATATAACTGTAGATATTTAATAGCAGTTCTTTTAAATATTTCTTACCTCCCCCTTTCAATTGCTAAGGCATCAAGTTCATCAAAGAAAATAATGGAAGGGGACACCGCTCTTGCTTTTCGGAAGATCTGGTGAAAAGAGTTCCACATTAGCTAAAGATCAGCAAACCTCAGAAAATTCTGCAGTTGGCTTTAGTTTGGAACTATGTGAAAAACTAAATCTATTATGTACAAGTCAACCAGCTCAATCATGACATTAGGCGGGTAACTTTACTTCTCTAAACTTCAATTTCCACATCTAGAAAATGGAGATAATGATAGATTTTTGCCTCAGAAGATTATTTTAAGAACTGAGTAAAAAAAAAGAATGCAAAGCATTTAGCACATTGCCTGGAATAGTAAGAGCTCAGTAAATGACAGCTATTATTAACGATCATAAACACGTTTTAAAGAAAAACCATAAGCATGTAAAATCAGTTATAGCTGAGCATATAAAATACCCATAAACCCAAAAGCCACTGCTCATTTCTCTGAAGATCTTGAGGGAAAGTAATGGCTGATGTAAAGCCAGGACAAGAAAAATAACCAAACTCCGAAAGCACATAGACTGATTAGACCAGAATTCAGACTATCAATACGGACTGGCGTGGTAGCCATAGGGAAAGAAAAAGTCAGCACAGGCAGAAAGAAATTCAAATGTGTGTTATCTGTAATGTAGGCCCCCATTTTCTTGTCACAAGGATAATGACATAAAAATAAAAAACAGTTATTGGAACATTAATATTAATAAACATTGTCTTTTTCTTATTTTAATCAATGGTGCTGTTGTTTCCTACACTTATCTACAATTACCATTGCCTACATTTTAAAGAAAAAAAAAATAGGTCAAAAAGTAACTTAGGATTTTTTTCTTAGATGAAAAAATGAGTATTCCAATCTCTAATACTCTTGGGTTGGTACCCAGGTATTCACAATTGGAGACCATTCATTCCATTGCTGTTTGCGTGTTCTTGTCCTCGCTTAGCTTCTGTAAGAATACAGGGTGTCTGTGTGAGACAAGCCAAACTCTGCTTAAGAAAGCCAAGACTTGTGGTCAAATTGCTGTAGTTACCCAACTCCAAATGCCCTGATTTTGCATGAATTTATCAGTTGTGCAGCTCCCACAATATGAATGAGTGGCCTATTAATTAGGTGCTGGCTTTAAATCTTAGAAGAGGGGGATGCATTGTCTAAATAACCAGGCAAAGGTAAAATAATTTATAAAAGGAGGATACAGTAAAACTTTCATATACTAAGCTAATTTGATTTAAAGGACTACAGAATTTAAAGGGTTTAAATTTCATTCTGAGATCAAGCATTCCTTGTAAGTACAAGTGTTTTGTTTTTTTGTTTGTTTGTTTGTTTTACTGAAATGGTGGCAGTTGTTAAATCTTTATTTGGTGAAACTAAAGGCCTGTAGTATGAAGATGTTTAAAGTAAAAAACAAAGTACTGTAGATGTTCAAAGTTACATTTTTAAATAATAAAATAGTATTTGCCTGAAGAAAAAACATACCACTAGAATTTGATTTGGAAATTTCAGAATCTGTAACCCAAAACAAAATGGAAACCATACAGGACAGAAGGGTAGTTCCTCTATGCAGAGTCCCACTTCAAGGCATAATTATCTTACCTCTCTAACTGCTCTTTCAGATTCACCAACATATTTATTCATTAATTCAGGCCCCTGCACAAAAAGAAAATAACTGTTCAATGTCTTTATAAATGCAATGATAGGTATGTCTATGAAAGAGAAAATGAATCCACAAATGAAGAAAAAGAGGGGAAAAAAATCTGCTCTTAATTAAACTGGCTCCTTTAGAAAACTTTATTTTCATTGGGTGTTATTTATGCCTTAAATACTTAAGCCATTCTATATACCAAAAACTACACATCCATGCAAAGGAAAGGCTGTAACAACATAATAATTTAACTTCTTCTTCATCTGTCTACCTATTGATGCATATTTTTACTACATATCAGGCATGGAGCTAGGCAATGAAGATAGAACAGCCTAATTTGGAAGACTAATAAAGAGATACCGCATCCATGTTTTCCCAGGTCTAATCAGTGGTCAGTTCTGAGTAGGTTTACATGTCATTTTGTCTCCCAGTCCACTAGATCAATATCCCCATCTGACAAGAAACAAGAACTCAGAGCCATTCTTTTTATGACTCCCTGATAATACCAGAAAATGGAATGGAAATCAGGTAATCCATGGTACCTGATCCACCTGATCCTTGAGTGTTTCCTTTATAAATGCCACTCTGGAGCTCTCTGCTCTCACTTGACTTGGATACGTAGATACTGACTGAATGAATCTGCAGGGCCAAATATGCTCTTCTCAGTTAATTTAAATTAGTACAGTGAGAAAAAGTTCCCACAGTTGAGAAAGATATTTGGCATATAGAACAAACTCTATACCAGTATCTGAAGGGAATAGTTACAGTACTCAGGGCAATAGGGTTTTTTGGTTTTATTTATTTTTTTATTTTAGGGGGCAGGGCAGAGACAGAGGGATATGGAGAGGAAGAATCTTAAGCAGGCTCCATATCCAGTGCATGAGCCCAACGCTGGGCTCAATCTCACAACCCTGAGATCATGATTGCAGCCGAAATCTAGGGCCAGATGTTTAACTGAATGAACTACACAGGCACCTCGTTTTGTTTTTAAATATCCCATGACTTTTGTCATGTGATGACTATGTATCATGAGAAAGTAGATAGGTAAGCAATAAAAAAAGCCTACTGTTTTTCACATAATATATACTTTATATATTAAAGAAAAAATATTAACATTCTAAAATGTTAAATGTTAAAAACAAACAAAAAAAAGTACATCTTTGAATCAGCAGTGATATGCAGTGTATAACTTGAAGACCAGCCACTTTTTTTTAAAGATTTTATTTATTTATTCATGAGAGACAGAGAGAGAGAGAGAGAGAGAGAGAGAGAGAGAGGCAGAGACACAGGCAGAGGGAGAAGCAGGCTCCATGCAGGGAGCCCGATGTGGGACTCGATCCTGGGACTCCAGGACCACACCATAGGTGAAGGCAGGCGCTAAACCGCTGAGCCACCCAGGGATCCCTAGACCAGCCACTTCTATAGGGATTTTCCTGTTGATGGCTAGTTAGTAAAAACTGATAGAATTATATTACTAGAAGTATAGAGATTTCATCCTGGACGCAAGAAGGGAAAAGAGATTTTCTATCAACTGTATGAGGTGCTGAGTGGCAGATTATCAGAAAGGAGATTCAGACCAGAGGCTGAATGAATAGATACTTTGGAGGTGAAAAGGATCATTGTCATTGTCACAGTGTGATGCTCTGCCTGAGGGTTAACAGTGTTGGTAGTTCTGAGATTTTGTTCTAAAGGAGTTACCTCCTCTGGCTGGAGGGGGGTTGAAAGGAACACAGATGGAGAAGTGGAAATCAGCATAGGGGTAGTGGTGGCAGCCACCTAACATGAGGTATTAGAGATTAATAAAGGTAAGGAGAACTTACTTCCCCAATGGAAGGGTGGCTCAACACGAGGTGTCACAGTTTGAGTGGAGTGAGGGCATTCCTGCAAGGTTTGGACAAGGGAATGATATGGAGAGTTCCCATAGAAGGGAGCAGAACAGCATGGAGTATTAATACTAAGCAGACTGAGAAAAATGTCCATGTGAGAAGGCAGCCCAGTACAATATTATAGAGAATACTGCAGCTCCAGTGGGGTAAGACAGGTGTCTTTATGGAAAGGTAGGGAGTGGGCAGGTGCATAGCATGAAAGATCATGGAGGGGCAGAACAGAATAAGGAAAGTAGTGAGGCAACAGAGTGTCACTTTTCTGGAGTAAGAAAAGTACACATGGGGAAGAGCAGCCCAGCAGAGTTTGCTAAAGTCAGTGGGATGAGGAGGGTGCAGTAAGAGGTGGGGAATGATGAGAAAGGAAGATGGTGGTATTACCCTGACAGATGAGCATGTTTGTTCTGGAAGAAAAGGAGCAGAGATAGTAAAGGGGAATTATATGTAGGAAGACTGATCAAATAAATAATTAAGGATAATAGTAGCCAGGTTTCTCACTATTAGAGGAGTTATAAATACATAAATAAAGAAAATGAGAATGAATTCTGCTGTATAGAATTGAAATTAGAATTATCAGTATAAATTCAAGATTTTCAATATATTTAGGTAAATAAATATAAAAACGTGTGCACAAATATGTACCTGTGTGTGTGTATTCCTGAGCTCTGTTTCCTGGGAGAACCTGAGAACAGCTCTACTTCAGTAACAATAAGCACACCTAGTACCTAGAGCTTGATTCTTAAATTCTAAAAACTTGGCTTCCAAATTCACCACTAAAAGGCAACAGGGCCTCTTAAAGAAATGGTAGATTCAAGGCTTGGGACAGGCAACATACAAAATGAGTCTGGAAATCTTGCTGCATAGATAGTAAGAAAGTGCTCAGAGAGATGGAAACCTGCCAAAAGCACACAAGAGCAAGGCTGAAAGAATGCCAAGCTGATACAACTAAGGCATCAATACAGATGTTAGCAAATGAATGATGATGCATTGAATAGCACAAGAATTTCCAAGTCCATGAAGATATAAATGAATATAATTAATTGAGACATTTGTTAAGGAACAGGATATTTATAAAGTAACTACCCACAAAGCAATATTAACTTCATGGAGTAAATTTACAATGGAGAAGCCTAGTAGATACCACCACAATCAAAGTTAACTGGGGGTTATTCTGTATGTTAGTAAATTGAACACCAATAAAAAATTAATTAAAAAAAAAAAAAAGTTAACATTATTAGCAACGGGACCATTTAAAATCAAGTGTCGGGATCCCTGGGTGGCGCAGTGGTTTAGCGCCTGCCTTTGGCCCGGGGCGTGATCCTGGAGACCCGGAATCGAATCCCATGTCAGGCTCCTGGTGCATGGAGCCTGCTTCTCCCTCTGCCTATGTCTCTGCCTCTCTCTCTCTCTCTCTGTGTGACTATTTAAATAAATAAAAATTAAAAAAAAATAAAAATAAAAAATAAAATCAAGTGTCACCTGATAGGAGGCAATGAGAAGAACAAAGCATTATTTCTATGAGAAAATCTGATTCTAATCATGAGTAAATATTAGAAAAAAACAAATTGAGAGATATTTTACACAATAACTGACCTATAATGTTCAAAAGTAAAGGAAAGAGTGAGGAACTGTTCCCAATTGAAGAAGACCTAAGAGACATGACCAATACAGCACATGATTATGGACAGTATAGGGACAAGTGACAAAAATTAAATGATAATAATTACGTTCTTTTCTAATTTGTGATTATATGACAGGATGTGCTTTTCATAGGTATGAAAGTATTCAGGGTGATAGAGCAATACAGTGGTAACTTATTCTCAAATGCATTAAGGGAAAAAAATTATTTGTGACCACTCTTGCAAACTTTCTATAAAGTTTAGAAGTTCAAAAAAAAGAAAAAAAAAAAACACAAACACCTTGATCCACAGACGGAAACATTAGAGTGGGACAGGTAAAAAAGATTCGATACACAAATACATATGCCTGAAGGAAAGGAGACAATCTTTAATACCATCTTTATATATTACCTCCACAATGGGTGCTTCAAAAATTTTGAAATATGATAGTATGGTAACAAATGAGTACATTAGAACACATAGAGAACAGGGTGGACATCGAGGATAAGAATAAGAAAAGAATAGGAAGAGAACCGCAACGTTCAGGCTGACAAAATCCAGCTGCTCCAAGGTTACTACCATTAGTTATGTTCACTTAGGATGAGTTATTTGATAGCATCAACACAAATCCTTAAGTAATGAGACAGTTTCATTTTTCTCTTTTATTAATCTAAGATGATGATTAAATTTTATATAACATTAAACAAAGTTAATTATGTTTCCCTAGCAAAGTCTCATCATTTATGTGTTTTCCTCTTTTCTTTATAAAAAATCTTTTCAAAATTATTTCAGAGTAACAGATTACACATAACCTAAAATATTAGTATTTATGGCTAATTAGGGGGCAGATGTATTAAAAACATAATTACGACATATTATAGAACGTCACCTAACATTTAAGGTACTTCTATATCTCTGACTAAAATCTATCAACAACCAGCGAACACCTAAATCATTGATAAGCAAACATGTCTTTAAGAAAACTTGCTTGGGACAGTGCTTTGATGACTATACTTTATAATTAGTATATCAACTCTTTAGTCATTAGTACCTAAAGTGTCTCCAAACAATCAGGTTTACACAATGAAATTGTTTTTAAGCTCATTTCTCCAAAAATGCTAGAGACTTCATGACTCTAATCTCATCACCAATGATTTAATTATCTTAATTTCTTAAATAATGCAACCCCAAATAGATTTAACTTCAATGAAGACAAAGGATGAAACAAACATTAGTTATACTGAAGCAGTATGTTCTCACTTTTTAAAAGATTTTGGAGAAATAGCAATGACTTAATACCAAATCAATTTTACAAGCTTGTTTCTATGACACACGTTAGACTACGTAATTAGAGAACAAAATTTAAAAAAAAAAAAAAAAGAAAAAAAGAAACAATATTTATACTTCCGGCCATCAGTGAGATAAATAAACTTGAAGGCATTTCCCCGAGTACTATGGAATCAAGAAGACAAAATATAGAGAGCCAAACAGTAAATATTTTAGGCTCTATGGGACACATACATCTTGTGTCACTTAATTTTCTTTTTTCTTTTTTTCTCATTAAAAATGTAAAATTCATAGTTAACTAACAGGTTAGATTAAAACAAGCTGCAGGCTGGATTTGGCTGTGTAATTTGCTGACCCCCGATCTAGATCAATCTCTCACAGTTTGAAATAGTCCATTTCTGTCAACAAGATAAAAAATCATCAAAAATGTTAACAACATGATTGGTGAGTACAAAGCTTATACATTAAAAGTATTAAGAAAACTGATTAAAAAAAAAAGAAAAGAAAAAGAAAACTGATCAAAACATTACGGAAAAAGATGATACTTTAAAAAGACATTTAGAAAAATCTTGTTATGTTTAAGGTGTTCATGCTCAATGACAGCAACTTCTAGGTATATATACCATAGAGAAACTCCTGTACATACACCAAAGGAGATATATACAAGTATATCACAGAAGCACTGTTTACAACCAAAAACAAATCCTAAACCTGGAACTCATTAATATAAAAATGGGTGAAATAGTTAGAGATATAAAATTCCAATTATAAAAAAAGCCATGGAGATAAAAAGTACAGCACACGGAATATAGTTAATATTGTAATAACAATATATGGTGACAGATGGTGACCATACTGTGGTGAGCACTAAGTAATATATAAGAATTGTTGAAACAATGTTGTACACTTGAAACTAGTATAACATTGTATGCCAATTACACTTCAATTAAAAAAACAGATAAATAAATTGCAGTGTCCTCATAAAATGGAGTATTAAACTATTAAAGTAAATGAATGGCCACACTAAGAAGACAGTTTGGAAGCACGGAAACCAGCAAGAAAGCTGTTGTTATGCAGTCAAAATGCACTGCCTTATATATTTATAACCAAGAGTAAGAGTTTTAATGTTTTGCCAAATTTTTAAAGATTATAGAACAGTTGTAATTTTTCCCATTTATCATTTTTGTATAGCTTCACCATGCATGATCATTTTTAGTCCTGCACTACAGTGCAAAACAATGTCTCCCAGTTCATAATATATAAAGCCAAATAAATGAAGCAGGTGCTATTCATCTGCAATATGATAAATCACACTTTTACCCATAGGAGACTATGGCAGTTAAGAAAATTAACGATAAAACAAGAATCAGAGACCACTCAATAAAACAAACTTTAGATAATTAGGAAAATGGGTTTTTGTTGGAGAGAAGGTCAGAGGGGGTAGAGGAAAAGGTGAGAAATTTTTATGTAGGATGTTATTCCATTTAGGGTAACTAATTAGGCAAGTGTGGCCTGATAATAATCAGAAAGAAAAATGTTGGCGTCACTATTGTTTCTAAGGTAATTATTATCATGCCAACCCTGTATTATTGTTATTATTCTTACAGCAACTCTCCATAAAAGTCAAGAACATGACATCAGAGAGTAATATAGTGAAGACATATCTTTATATTTAGGCAATATACACAATGCATAAACACCGCTTTCTAATTATCTGGTTTAACTGAAGGAAAGTAACTAGAGAATCTGGAGAAACAATTATTATTTTCCACAGATGATCTAAAAAAGATGACTTGAACATCAGTGTTGAAAAGTACAAGATTATGATCATTTTGTGATCTCTGAGAATACAATATCAATATTTTGCTACTAACAACAGAAAGATTAATGTTTTAAATATCTAATATACAGGCAAATAGACTTGGAATTTTGTTGAAATGTGAAAATATGGCATATAACCTCAACCAGTAAAGGTCTTTCCTCTACTACACAGAGGTAGGCTACAGGAAAACTGTAAATAAGAAACAAGGAGGTTGTTTTTCTTCAAAAAACAAAAAGAAAAAAAAAACAACAATAGATCGACACTCTAACTTAAGAATTTTGCACTATAAAGAAAATATGGGTTGAAATAATTCAAGTATTACTAACAGGTCATAGCAGTAATAAAAAAGACTTCTGTAGGGCCCTTAGAGAATACACGATGTTGCAGAAACAACATGAGAATGAATCTTTTTTTTTTTTTTTAAGATTTTATTTATTTATTCATGAGCAACAGAAAGAGGGAGACAGAGTCAGAGGGAGAAGCAGCCTCCCTGAGAAGCAGGGAGGCCAATGCGGCACTTGTTCCCAGGACCCTGGGGTCATGACCTGAGCCAAAGACATATGTTTAACCTACTGAGCCATTCAGGCACCCCATGCTGATGATTCTAACCTAGATGATTGGCCTACAAAATGCAACCCAGTAGCTACACTGATATGTTACAAGGGTTCAGAATTCTATAGGAAGTCAAGGCAACACCATAACCAAGCAAGGTCTATTTTGAGGTTAAAGTACAAATGGCCAAAAATCACTGTTGCAAAAGATTAAATTCAGTTTCAAAGATATTACATTTTATTTTAACAGAAAACTTAAGAAGGAGTCATAAGCTATCATGTATACTTTCTTGCTCCATTTGAGGCCAAATATATATCCAATTCTTAAAAACAGAAGGAAGTAGTAACTAGTGTCAACTAATTTCATAAAATCTTGCTAAAGGTTTCATATGTATTATCCACCACTGCTTACAACTCAGTTCTCTGAAATGGATACTCATTATCATAACTTTATTGGAAAAGTAACATGAAATGAAAAAAGTTTTATTAATTTGCACAAAGTCACACAACTTAATAAATGGTAGAACTGGCATACAATTCTCTTAACCATTACATCTGACGATTAGGAGAAATGCCCTAAAAGTTTAGCAATCAACAGGAACAAAGAATAAGCAACAGATTAGACTATAAGCATTATGTTAACTACTCAGAATGTCATTAGTGGAAGGGCTTTAGAGGTCATTTAAACTAACTTCCTTCACTTAAATCTTGAGGAAAACAAAACACAAAGAAGTTGAACAAAATGCCAAAAGCCCTAGCAAGGTTAAATGGCAGAAAATGATAAAAATGTAGAATTTTGATTCCCAGACTACTATTCTTCCTAGAAACTATGTCTTCTATTTTCTCCAAGCTCTTCTAAAAAAATAAAAAATAAATAAATAAATAAATAAATAAAAAGGAAGTGTGCCCTTAAGATTTCACAAGGTAGCAGCAATTCAAATTCAAAAGTATTTGTGGGAGGGGATCCCTGGGTGGCTCAGCAGGTGTAGTGCCTGCCTTGGGCCCAGGGCATGATCCTAGAGGGGAGTGGGGGAAGCATCGGGGATGAGTCCTGCATCAGGCTCCTTGCATGGAGCCTGCTTCTCCCTCTGCCTGGGTCTCTGCCTCTCTCTCTCTCTCTCTCTCTCTCTCTCTCTCTGTGTGTCTCTCATGAATAAATACATAAAATCTTTAAAAAAAAAAAAAAAGTGTTTGTGGGAGCAGAACAAGTGACAAGCACAGTGTACTTCTCAATAGATAGCTGCTAACATGAGTTAATAAGAAAATAAGAATTTAATTGATATTCATTATAAACAAGAAGCCATTTACATCAAAATATAATAAGGGTTAGGTAAGAATAGTATGGGCTATGAGTGCCACATCTGCTCATAAGTTTAACTCTTTATAAAAGTAACACATAAATCCATAGAATAGATAAGGTTGATGGGACTAGATAAGGTTATTTTTTTTCCAATTTTACTTACCAAGTAAGTAACTGTGGTATGTTAGCCCTGCCACATTTTACCTGCCCAGATAATGTGCTTCACTTCTCACAAGAATAACTACAAAAAATAAATTAAGTACCACAGCTAGGCTTATTTTGGAGTAATGTTATTTTTCATGTTTCCATGATTAAGATTTCAAGTGTTCAAGTTGACAAAATAACATAAATATATGTAAAGATATTTGTCCAGTTGTACTATTAATCCACTGAGAACTAAATCTGACTTATCTTTTACTGTTTCATGATTTTATACTCTATCAGTCACAAACTCATATAATATTTATGCCTCATGCAAAATTCTAAGGCAATTTTGCCCCTTTAATCAGTACTGGGTTTCTTCCAGTCTTCCCAAGGGCTTTTTAAATGTGTCTGACACCTGCCTGTTGCTTTTGGCTATTACAATTCAAACCAGGTTTTTATAAGTTCTAAAGTGTCTAGGGAAGGCAAGTTAACCTAAGTGTTAACTATGGTTAAATGTTATGGAATATACTCATAAAAACCTAAACTCACATGAGATAGAATTACATATATGTAATGTGAGTAAAGGATCTAGAAAATTAATAAGAAGTACAGCATCAGCACATACAAAGGTCAATTCGGGAAAGTATTTCAAAAGGTCTGAAACAGACATTAAGCATTAGGCAAGAAATGCCTTCGGCAAGTAAAAACCCTAAGAAGTGAGAGGGAATAGCAGAGAAGGAACAGAATTTAAGCTGTACCTCTCAAAAAAATACAACACAAATATTCCCCACAATTTATTTACTCAGGAAACAAAAATGACACACTTCAGAATTTGTACAGCAACACCATGATAAATATAATCCAGTGAGCTGTGTGAATGTAGACATGCCCACAGAAATTCCTTACATTATCGCCGACCACTCTAGTCACTCTCCAACTCCTTTACTAATACACAGAACTGCAAACGCTGGGTTTCAACTTCCATGCTTTCATCACTAGAAATGACCATTCTCATGAACTCCAAACTCATACTTAAAATGGTCTTTTGGATATATCTGCAATGTTATTCCAGGATTTCAAATTCCACATGTCTAAATCCCACTCTAGCATCTGCTCTCCCACCTCTAATCTGCTTCTCTTCCTCATGTGCTAACTCTTCCAAGAGTTAGGGCATTTCCATCTATCAGTCACTGAAAGTGAAAATTTTAATCACCTTTGACTTCTTTCTTTCTCATTTCTCACGTACAATTAATCATCAAGATTCTATATATTACCAACTTCATTATATCACTGATTTAGTCAAATGTCTCTCTCACTAAATATGAGTTGAGAGGCAGCAAGGAGCCCAGCAAATGCATTTTTTTTTTCATCAAATGCATTTTTGCTTAGCATGTACAGAAACAGAGAACATAGAACACACAGAAGGAACATTAGAAATAATCTGAGTTACACAACTGTTGCAATCGTAAAACATTTCAAATACTTTCTAAAGCATTATAGACATGAAATTGTAATATTTTGACTTCAATTAAATTTTATTCAAAAGAGATTGAAAAGAAGGAGAAAATGACTAATCTCTCAGCTGGAATCCATGAATAAAAAATTAAATCAACCCAACAATAAAATTTCTATTAAGTAAACTTCTTCAAAGTCTGAAAGTATTCTTCTCTTTTTAAATCTAAGTCTTCTAAGATTCCAAACGCTAAAAGTTTTGTTATTATAGTTCATATTATTGTCATTTTTTGCTTCTAGCCAAATATTATATAATATTTTCATGTCAAGGGATCTTTTGTATATAGCAATTTTATTGACTGATACAGGCCCAACTTAAAAAAAAAAATTATTAACATGCAGTTTTAACATACGATGTTACAACTTTAACATGTCAGCTCATATAGTGTATAAATAATGCCAAATTTAAGTAAAATGAATCTAACTTCTACATAATTTTGTGATACTGATAATGGCACATCATTCTATTTGTCCTAATAATCAATTACTATTAGTTACTCCCTAATAGCCATTCAAACAGTGATAAAACTAAGTATATATATATAATAATGATGCTAATAGCTGCCAATTTAAGCATATGAGGCACATAAGACAACACTAGTTAGAGAAGTCAAGGGAATTATTAAAGTTAAAAAAAAAGAAAAGGCCTTAAAGGAAATGAAATAGAAATTCAAAAGGTTTCAGAATCTAGATGAGCCCAAATGGCAATAAACCTATATAGAAGGAGAATAATGAGTTTGGGTCCACAAAGGCATGAATCTGGCCATAGTTCCTGGTGAGACTCTAAATTAGAAGCTGTATCCAAGGTGAAAGAAAAAATAACCAAAACACTAAAAGAAAGTATTCTTTATAATGTTGGGGTCTAGGGCCAGAACCAACACACTCCTTTATAGGCTTCAACTGAGAACTGCAGTGAAATAGGCAAGCTCAGGGAAGCCCCAAACCCAGATTCCCCAGCCAATTTCCTCTCGGGGCTTTCTTTTCCCAGGAACTTTCCACCAACAAAGGGATGATGAATAGGAACGAAGGTCTCCCCCAAAGCTGTCACCCAAGGAATTGACAATCTCCCCCATCTCTTTTCTCCTTCCATACATTTCACTCTTCCTATTCAGTGCAGTACAGAGTTATGAGCCAGGTTTTTTAACTTCAGTTACATTCATTAAAGGTCTGTACTATGTCTGGATCTGTGATACTGATCTTGAAACTCTTTTATTTAGCTAATAGACCTTTTCTGGTAAAGTTTAAGATTGACACAAGAATTAAGACTGAGTTCCTATATACACCACCCCTAAACCCCCATGGACGCTTAGTTTCCCCTATTATTAACATCATATATTAGTATAGTACCTTTATTATAATCAACTAATAATAATGTATCAATATTGATTCATAGACCACAGTTTATTCAGATTTCCTTTTTTTTTTTTAAGATTTATTTATTCATGAGAGACACAGAGAGAGAGAGAGAGAGAGAAAGAGAGAGAGAGAGAGAGAGAGAGAGAGAGGCAGAGACATAGGCAGAGGGAGAAGTATTCCATGCAGGGAGGGAGCCTGATGTGGAACTTGATCCTGCGTCTCCAGAATCATGCCCTGGGCTGAAGGCGGCACTAATCCGCTGGGCCACCAGGGCTGCCCCAAAGAACTCCTTAGTTTTTATCTAAGTCCTTTTTTCCCAGGATTTCACCCAAAAAACCATCATAACATTATATTTAGTTGTTATGTCTTTTTGGGCTCCTCTTTGCTGTGAGTTTCTCAGACTTCCCTTGTTTCTAATGGCCTTGACGGTTTCAGGAGTACTGGCCAGATATTTTATAAAATGTCTTACAATTTGGTTTTGCCTGATGTTTATCTCACAGTCAGACACAGATTATGAGTCTTTGGGAAGAAGAGCCCAGAAATCAAGTGCCATTCTTGCTACATCATATAACGGTACACACTATCAATGTGACTAGTTACTGAAGATTTTTTTTAAAAGATTTTTTTTATTTATTCATGAGACACACACAGAGAGAGGCAGAGACATAGGCAGAGGGAGAAGCAGGCTCCATGCAAGGATCCCAATGTGGGACTCGATCGCGGGACTTTGGGATCACACCCTAAGCCGAAGACAGATGCTCAACTGCTGAGCCACTCAAGCGTCCCTAATCACTGAAGATGTTAACCTTCATCACTTGGCTGAAGTAGTATTTGCCAGATTTCTCTACTCTCAAGTAGCTCTTCCCCATTCCCTTTCCATATTGAACTCTGACAGGAAGTCATAACTATACACAGTCTGCACTTAAAGAATTGAGTAGTTATGCCTTCCAGAACTTTTTCACTTACTTCTTAATATATCAATCATCTCAAAGAGCCTATACAGATTAAAACAAAACAACAACAACAAAAACTGAGACCAAGAGAATTTATTTAAGGCTACAGAGCTTAAAAAGTACAAGGATTAGGAATCAAACCAAAGCTATCTGAATCCTGGCTTACTACTTTTTTCATTGTAACCCAATTTGAAGACCAAAAATTATATAGTAATAGGTAAATTTCAAGCCCTACCTTATTCAACCACTAGTCTCCTTCCATATACTTCTCTTTTATTTATTAGGTTCCTGTTTCTTTGGCAGTGATCATTCTTATTAATTTAACCAACTTCTACTCCAAAGCCATGTTATTTTTCTCAGTTTTTCTTAGTCCTACAGGAACAAAAAAAATTTTTTAACTGTACCAGAAATATCTTTCCACTTTCTCTGAACCTACCCTATAGAAACTGCCTGAACTACCTTTACCAGTGTCATGGCATAATTGGGGGGGGGGGGGGGGGTAGGAAGTGGGGAGGACTGGGCACTAAATTTTAAAGGCAGGGGCAGGGAAGAGAAGACTGCATAATGCAGTGGTTCAGAGTTTAGACTCTGCCATCAGAAAGTTCTGAGATCAAATTTCAGTTTCATCACTACAACTATGGCCTTAGAAATGTCATTTCACCTTTCTAAACATTATTATTCCTATTTGCAATCCTGGAAACTAATCTGAAAGCATTCAGTATATAAAAGAAATGTATCTATGTAGTTTTCCACACAGCATCTGCAAAATGGGAAATCTATGATTTATAGACTAGCCTACAAGATTTAAAAACAAAAGCTTAAAGATAAACTTGCAATTTAACAAATTCAGGTTATTTTGTACCTTTGATAATAGTAGGGGATCTAGTTAAATAAAGAATAGTAAGTACTTTGAATTGTGCATGCTTTGAATAAAATAGGTTTCTGTTTATTCTATTTATTCCTGATACTTCCTTTCTGATACAAATATCAGAAGAAAATCTCCTCCCCCAAAAGTCAAGTATATACTAGCTCATTATATTCTTGTACTCACCAATAGCAGCTAATAAAAGACTTGCTCAAAATCCGTCAGATGCCTGACCACCCTTTTCCAGAATCAGTAACAGTTCTTCATAAAGTAAAGCAGCCCAATTACACAAAGGTAATTAATCTATTACAGCACTCCAGACAAAAGCAAGAGAGAAGCAGAGATGAAATTTCAACTGGAAAATATTTTGACATAATTGACACAGATGACAAACTAAACTTAAGCACATGTCAAGTGCTACAGTCTACACAAAAACACATAGATGCCAAAGAATATTAAGAGTCCACACAAGCCAACGTGAAGTTTGAACTTTGGAGTATACATTTTTTTTAAGATTTTATTTATTTATTCATGAGAGACGCAGAGAGAGAAAGAGAGAGGCAGAGACACAGGCAGAGGGAGAAGCAGGCTCCATGCAGGGAGCCCGATGTGGGACTCGATTCCGGGTCTCTAGATCACACCCTGGGCTAAAGGCGGTGCTAAACCACTGAGCCACCAGGGCTGCCCTGGAGTATATATTTTTTAATCACTGTTCAGGAAAGATGCACAGGAGAAGCTAAGGGTTCTTTCATAAATTCAGAGAAAGAGATGTTTAAAACATTTTAAGTTATTTTGGGAATTAAAGGTAATTACAAAAAATGCTGGCGAGTTTTTCCTTTCGATATATGTTCTTACTTGTATTTTCCAACTGACTAGAAAAGTTTATTGTCTATCTATGTTTCTCTGGTCATTTTCAAAATATGTACGACTTATTATTTCAAAAGCTCAAACTTAATTATAACACTTAAATCCCTTGGAAAAGAAACATGTATGTTTTTCTTCATAGAAAAACAAAGCTAGGAAGAATATTAATTCCCAACTTCTTTGACTTCTTTCTGCATATATAAGCTGTATGGCATAGCTACTTTAAATTCTTCTCATACGCAATGGCCAGACAACGATGAAAAGACCAATAAAAATGCAGAGAAAAACAAATAATTCTTTCATATTCCCAACATTTTCTTTTAGAAATTTTTAAACATGTAGGAATATTTAAAAAGTAGTAATATGAACATTCATTGTTCATTTAATATATACTCCACTCAGATTCAAAAACTGAATACTGCCGGGTGGCCCGGGTGGCTCAGCAGTTTAGCGCTGCCTTCGGCCCAGGGCCTAATCCTAGAGACCTGGGATTGAGTCCCACGTTGGGCTCCCTGCATGTAGCCTGCTTCTCCCTCTGCCTGGGTCTCTGCGCCTCTCTCTCTCTCTCTCTCTCTCTGTGTGTGTCTCTCATTAATAAATAAATGTTTTAAAAAAGCTGAATACTGCCAAACTATACTAAAATGTATATTGAATAAAAATCCACATTAAATAAAAAAAATTAGTAAGTAGAATACATAATTATCTCTGGCAAGTATGAACTCAACTAAATAAGAAAATTTCTTAACATCACGTATCCTTTGTGTGTGTGACTTAAAAGAAAAATGAAAATGAACTTAGTGAAAAGGCTCAAATAAGTTAACACATGCATGCCTATTTTACGTGAACAGTGTGCAAGATAAAAGATAAACTTTTCAAAAAATCTTTGTACATTTTCTCACAGTGAAGAAAGAAAAAAGTAAAACTGTCTAAAGTTATGAAAATGTTTTGTACTCAAAAACAGTAATAAATGTATTTCTAAGAACTCCTAAGATAGGCCAGAAAGTAGTCCTAACATCTGGAACAGTTATCTTAGATCACATAAGAATGAGATACTAGTTCATAGGAAAATACATGTGCTCACTCCTCTTTGAGATTCCAGTGTAAATAACTGCGAGTGAAGCTCTCATCACGTAAGTTTCATATTTCCAATTGACAGAAAAAAATTCAAGGATTATGAATATATAATCGTGGAAAACACAAGGTAGGCATAGAAAAATGGAGGTGACAGTAAAAAGAGTAGGAAGTGCCAGTAAAATGTTCATGTCCATTATCATGAGATAAGAGAACAGGGATCAAAGAGAAATCAAGATGCCTCTGAAATTTCAAAATTACTCATTACTCCAACATTTAAACCCGCCAGCTTTAAAAGTGGTTGTGAAAATGGTCCTCCTTCCCCTCTTCAGTATCTAATATCTTCCACCAAATAATCACAAATACGTAAACACTAGTGATTGTGAAGATACGTATTTTTAAAAAGCAAATAGCCTAACATATCTAAACATTATTTCAAAACAATTTTAAGTAAAAAATTGACTCTAATCTGAAATAAATTTTATGCTTTCAAACTGCCAAGGATTTCAGTGTTCTAAGATAGAAAACATATTTTTTATGAAAAAAAATTCCCTGGTACTATCAAAACAGAGTCTTTTATCATGTGCTTTTTCTGAAATGAGTTTCATATTTAACAGACTGAAGTATATGTTTTTGTGATAAGGTCCTTTCCACTAATGGATTCAAGGTTTTATATATGTATATTTAGTAACTGGACAGACGATCAAATTACACAAAAGTTCATTTAAAAATTAACATCTGGCCCTGGGGCACCTGGGTAGTTTAGTCGGATAAGTGTTCAATTCCTGATTTTAGTTCAGATCATGATCTCAGACTCCTAGCAGTCTCCACACTCAGCAGAGTCTGCTTGAGGATTCTCTCTCTCCTTCTCCCTCCCTCTGTCCCTCCCTTATGCTCAGGTACTCTCTCTAAAATAAATAAATAAATCTTTAAAAAAAAAACATCTGGCCCTAAAGTAAATGTAAAACTACATGTTGAGTAAGATTATCTACCCCAAGTAACAGGGGTATGGCAATGAACAAACAATGTATGTATGTGTTTCAAATAGAAACCTTGTACATATATATTCCCTAACTAGAAAAGTGTTTAAAGGAATTTAGTTTTACCATATAAAGTATCTGATTTCTTTGAAAACTCTCTCTATATAAATATTAAGTTTGCAGTCATATTTATAATTAAATCTTAGTTAAGCAAGAGATTATTAGCACAATTTAAAAATGTAGAAACTAAACCAAACTGGTTTCTATACTATACATGGATGTAAGAAATATTGAGACTCACAAAACTAAATAAAGTAGTCTCCTATTGTCTGCCATGTTTTGCCAATTATAAGCATTAATTTATTTAGAACTCATCGCCCTATATTATCTTGCCATCAACCTCAAAAAAGAAAAAAAAAAAAATCAGCTACTCCGTAAGATGCCTTATCATGTTTTCCTAAGGGTAAGAATCAAAGGTGTTAGTGGGGCTGGAAGAAAGGTAGCAATAAAAAAATTTAACACTTTACCTTTATAGCTAGGAAATTCAGGCCACTCTCATTGGCCAAAGCCTTTGCAATCATTGTCTTAGAGCATCCAGGTGGTCCATACAGAAGAACTCCTTTCGGTGGTTGAATACCCATTCGAATGAAAGACTCTGGATGTTTCAAGGGCCATTCCACAGCCTGTTTCAATTTCAGTTTGATATTTTCCAGTCCTCCTATATCTGACCAAGATACCTGTAAAACAGAGCATTATCTAAATGTAAGTTTTGCCAGGACAAACAGAGGGGGAAAAAAGAATCAATAAAAAGTGCAAGAGGGGGAATAAGAAGCATTTAAGAATCTAGAAGATCCTGGGCAGCCCCGATGGCGCAGCAGTTTAGCACTGCCTGCAGCCCAGGGTGTGATACAGGAGACCCGGGATGGAGTCCTATGTTGGGCTCCCTACATGGAGCCTGCTTCTCCCTCTGCCTGTGTCTCTGCCTCTCTCTCTCTCTCTCTCTCTCTCTTTCTCTCTGAATACATAAATAAAAGATCTTAAAAAAAAAAAAGAATCTAGAAGATCCTTAAAAGTTAAAAAGTTCTATTTAGAAATAAATTAGAAGAAAAAAGAAAAAAAGAAATAAATTAGAATACATGAAATGTGAGCTGTAATTACAGAATTACTAAAGAAAATATTTTCTGCTTATATAAATAACTGTTTAAATGATCAAACATACTGTTAAGTCTATATTCTAGACGGCTTTAAAAATTAGATTTCATATGACTGAAAATGGTTTGAATTAGTGATTCATGGTCTCATCTTTTTAGCAAATTTATTTGCTTTATGTATTACTTCTAAAAATATTTCTGTAGGTCCTCAGGGAGCATATGATTTTTTCTGTCTTTGATATATTAATGACATATCCTTAAAATTTTGTTCCTTTTTCTCAACAAAGAAATCCCCAAAATAAGACAATTCTTTACATGTTATTTACTTAGTAAATATCCATTAAGAACTACATATCAGATAATATACACAGGAAACAAAAGAATAAGACATGAACCCAAACTTTAAAGAACTTAACCACCACCAGTAACATGTATATAAATAATCACAGTACAATGGAAAGGATGCTAAGCATGGTAACAAAGACACAGAAAAAGCTTTTAGGAGTTCCCAGGAAGAAAAGATTACTTCCAGCTGGAAGGCTAATCTGAAAGCCAACTTCTAAACATGGATGAGATCTGGAAATGTGAAAACAGGGAATGGTTCAGGTAGAGGCCAAAAAATTACAAAAGGCTCAGAAAAAAGTATGGAGTAAGAGAAAAAAGATATGAGGAAGGAAATTTTAAAAAGTAAAGTTAGTTGAAACTATAAAGTGGAAGACCCTGAAGGCTAGATGATGGAGTTCAAGAACTTCTTTCCTCATAATAAGAAGCCTTTGAAGATTTTTAATTTGCAGAGTGATATAGTCTGATCTGTGCTTTAGGAAAACTTCTCTGACAAGATTCATTTAGAGAGAAGAGAGAAAGAATGCAGGGAGATCAATTTAGGACCTATCAGAAACATTCTTAAAATAAAAAAACAAACTTAAACTAGGGTAACTCCACACAGAGGATGAAGACACTCTAGGAGTGATACTGCAGGTCCACAGCATGAGGGTTTTGAGGGTAGAGTAAGAAGGAGAAAGAATGTAAAGCTGAAGATTTCAAGATGAGTTGATAGTATGTGAACATGAAAATAATTTTTAAGAGGGAAAATACATAAGATAAACTTTTATTTCTGGATATAGAGTTGAAATACAGAACAGGATAATATTCACATAAGATAAACTTTTATTTCTGGATATAGAGTTGAAATACAGAACAGGATAATATTCAAGAGACAAAAAGGATGCAGTTGGAACGGAAGCATCACAAACAAAGCTCTGGAAAGAGGATAGGGCTGGAATTTTCTATTTCAGAGAGATCTACATACAAACAATAAAAACCATGAGATCAATTAAAATTGTGACCACGAGAAGAGAGATGTGGGTGAAAGGGAGATTGCTGGGAAATACCTACATTTAAGAGGCAAGAAGAGGAAAAACAGAGGAAGAAAAAAATCAGAAAAACAAAAAATTCAGAAATCCAAAAAGAGAAAGGTTTTGTTTGTTAATATCAGAAAAAAGTCTTTTTTTTTTTTTTTTTTTTTTTAAAGAACTTGCATGGTTTCGGGGGAGAGAGAGACTTTGTTGTTTTGGGTTTTTGTCCACAGAACCAGAAGAATGCTGTATTATTAACCACAATCCTGAGATCAGGATTTAATTATTCCTTTCTAAATTGTTTTGTTGGGATTTATCTTTAAAAAGTAAGATTACTGGATTAAAAGGTATGAACATTTTTAGGTCCTTGATGCATAATGTCAGTTTACTATCCCAACCACTCTATTTATTTTAGTAGCATAAGTGATACATGTATGTTTCCCTGCAGTATCATCAGCCTTGGGCTTTGCCTTTTTTGTTTTTTTTCTGATTTTACCAAATAATAAAACTAAAATTAAACTTGAGATCAATGCACATAAGCTTATGGCCCTAAAAATACCCAGTTATCATCAGCAGGATCAAGTGACTGTTTACCACAGGAGGTGACTTACTGTTAAAACCAGGCCTACCTAAAATTGCACCAGAGTTGTTTTTTTTTTTTGTTTTTTTTGTTTTTTTCCAGCACCACAGTTGTCACACGCTGGTCTGATTTTTCTTTTTCCTTTTATTTTTTAATTAAATTTTGAAAATTCTCAAATATACACAAAAGTCAAAAAAATGGACACAATAAGTGTATACATATTTTTTGAAAAATATACCAATTTTTAAATATTTGCCACATATGGTGCATGCTCTCACTTTCTCTCTACACACAAATAGCACACATGCAAACACACATACTTTATCAATTTTTAAATTTGCCATCGAGTCTTTTTAAAGTAAGATGCAGATACCAAGACACTTCTAAGTACTTCAGCATACTCTCATAGAAATAAACATTCTGGGAAGAAAGTGTTAAGGAGGGTAGTCAACAGGGGTGACTCAGCTGAGTATGCACTTGCCTTTGACTGAGGTCATGATCTCAGGGTCTTTGGATGGAGTCCCACACTGGGCTCCTGATTCAGTGGGGAGTCTGCTTCCCCTCTCTGCCTGTCACCCCCTGCTCGTGATCTCTCTCACTCCCTCAAATAAATAAAATCTTAAAAAAAAAAAAATGTAAAAAGGAGGGTAGTCAACGACTATCAAAAACTGAATAGAGAGAACAGAAAGTATAGAGTATTAAAGAAGCAGTGGTCAAGTAGATTAACAAGGTTACTGAATTGAGTGGTATAATTATATCAGTAGTTTAGTTGTAGAATACATACCCATACAACACAAACACATATATGAGCACACACAGACAGTACATATATGTTACATATAATGTATAAAAGCTATATTTATAATAACTATCAGAAATGTAAAGGTCAGAGAAGCATTTGCGAACATGCTCCATGAGGAGCAGACTTTCCATTTCTTGGAGGATGTTTTAAGCTTTACTTTTTTTTTTTTTAAAGAGAGAGAGAGAGAGAGAGGAGACAGGGAGAAGAAGGGAAAGAGATAATCTTAAACAGGCTCCATACCCTGAGTAGACCCAGCTCAGGGCTCACCCTCACAAATCTGAGATGAAATCAAGAGTCAGAACTGAACCACCCAGGCATCCTGAATTTTCCTTTGAGTAATAGAGCATTAGAGCAGAATACTTAAACTAATTTAAATAAGTACACATATACAGATAAAATTTTCTTAATAGTTAATGCAGAAATATATTTTTCCTAATCAATGACATTTTATAAAAAACTCAATTATATGCCTATAAATGCCTACAGAGGATTTTTTTCCTCAGGTTTATATGAAACTAAATAAAACTGGCAAATCTTAATTGTGAGAAAACTTGGTTTTCAATACATTTTGTGTTTGGTTTTTAATCAGTTTTGAAAGTCTTGAAAAAAAGAGTTTTTTATTTTATTTTTAAAATTTTATTTATTTATGATAGTCACACAGAGAGAGAGAGAGAGAGGCAGAGACACAGGCAGAGGGAAAAGCAGGCTCCATGCACCGGGAGCCTGACGTGGGATTCGATGCCGGGTCTCCAGGATCGCGCCCTGGGCCAAAAGCAGGCGCTAAACCGCTGCGCCACCCAGGGTTCCCCAAAAAAGAGTTTTTTAAAGGAACTTAATATCAGATATTTAGTACCCCTGTGAACCACACATGGAAATTACCAATATAAACACAAAGAAATCCATGTGATAAAAGACGGATCTCTTTAGTTAATAAGGATCAGGAAGTACTAGCAAACAGAGTCAAGTGGAGCAGAATTTGGAAAGGGCTTGTCCCTCAAGAGAAATTAAGATGCTTTTACTGGAAAACTTAGTGTTCACTGGCATGAAGAAGCCAAAACACCAATGCCACTGCATGGACCTAGTAGTTTATGCTGAGGAATTGGTCCACTGCCCTAAGGCTGTAAGAAACAGAAGAAAAGTGAAATAATCCTGTCCTCAGTCATCTTTACTCTATTCCTGCCTTGACTATATTTTTCATTATATTCTTTCCTCAGCCAACAAATATTCTGTTTCTCCCTATCCTTCAAAATAACCTTACTTTGATATTGTTTCTACCTAATGTTCTATCACCTTCTTTTTCACCACTGAAACTTTTTGGAAGCTAGTTAATACTCCTCCATTCCTAATGCATTTACCTCCTACTTTATAGTTTGGTTAAGTACTTGTCTTGCCAAACGGTGGTAGGAAAGGAGTGTGAAAGGATAAAGATAAAAAGCATAAGACTGGTGGGAAAGCAGGGAGTTGAGAGAATTAGACGAGAAGGTCTTTACCCTCTGAGGAAAACATGAGGCAATGTCATCTGCAGAAATATTAATTAATTGAACATAAAATGACTACCTATTTCATAATATGCTGGTTGCTGGGGACAAAATACTTCTTGTCCATACTGAGTTTCTGACCTGATGGAATACTTCCTTAAAGAGGCATATCTCCATAATGGTACGTGCTACAGTCACAGAATTTATTTATTTATTTTTAAAGATTTTACTTATTTATTTATTCATGAAAGAAACAGAGAGAGAGAGAGGCAGAGGGAGAAACAGGCTCCATGCAGGGAGCCCAATGTGGGACTCGATCCCGGGACTCCAGGATCACGCCCTGGGTCAAAGGCAGGCACTAAACCGCTGAGCTACCCAGGGATCCCCTAGTCACAGAATTTAAATGCAAGGCCAAAAAAACTTTTCAGAGGTGATATATAAGCTGGGACCTGATGGAACTAGCCACCTGAAAGTAATGGTAGATACCATGGGAGGAGAGAGACAAAAAATAGCAACATACATCAGGAGAACTACAAGTAGGAAACTATCAGACCTAGAAAACTCATAAGGTATCAAGAAATTTAGACCTTATCCTGAGAGATGTGGAGAACAAGTTAATCAGGGAAATGACATGATCATTTGGGACACAGTTGGAAGACAACTGTGGTCACAAGATAGAGTAGGGATTAAAACTTGGAGAGGGCTCCTCTAGTAATTTAGATAAGAGATAGTGATTTCCTGCACTGAAGTAGTAGCAGTGGGGCTATATAGAGGAAAAACAAGATTAAGGCTGTATTAAACCACTGTAAACTATATTAAATAAAGCAAATCAATGAGTCTTAAAAATTAACTATATCTGAAGAAGGGGTGGTGAAAAAAGAATACAGAGACCCGGGATCGAATCCCACGTCGGGCTCCCGGTGCATGGAGCCTGCTTCTCCCTCTGCCTGTGTCTCTGCCTCTCTCTCTCTCTCTCTGTGTGACTATCATAAATAAATAAAATTTTAAAAATAAAATAAAATAAAATAAAAAACTCTTTTTTTTTCTCATCTAGAATATGGGGATAATAAAACCTAAGCTCTCAGTTTTATTGTGAGAATTAAACAGCATAGTTTATATTATTTGCACTTTGCCTGGCACACCGTAACTATTTAATAAATACTAGGTATTATTTTATTTAAATGTCAGAAAGATGATGATTATAATGAATAGTTATATTTTGAAAGACTAGTAACAAAAGATAAAAGCCATTCAGGCAATTGTATTTGTAGTTTCATGAGCAATCTAGAACTACCGTAACTTTTCTATGCTTTTCCTTTGTGTTTGATCATTACATTTCTTAAACTAAACAGGTTTTGCATATTTTAATTTAGCACTTAAATGCCAAATAAATGAATAAGTAAATCATAAATAAATCTACAGCTAAGATATCAATTAAAAAATGAATATAAATCAGTTTAAAGAGCTTACTATTGCACAGAAGAATCTTAAAGCACAGAAAGTTATGGGAAAAGTTAGTCTGTCAGAGAAGAATAAATACCAGCATGAAATCATAAAATCCTAAAACTGGAACAGGAATTCAAAAACTAGCTGGTTCACTATCCTACCTTCAGACAGTATTTCATCTTTCAATTCCTCTCATCTTTCAACAAACACTATTTTATGCTCTTTAAAAAAATAAAAAGATTCTGTAACTCTCTTTTTAATAAGTTACACTATATCATAACTGCCAGAAAATTATTCCTACAATCTAACTTAAATCACTCCTGATAATAGCTGGGTCCTTTCTTTCTTACTTGGTCCTAATGAAAATAGTGAACAGCTGCTCACATATGGCTTTATAACTTTTTAAATTAATAATAAAGTTAGAAGTAAAGGAACAGCTGTCAAACAAGTACGGACAGAGCAGTGAGACAAATTTCCCAAGGGAAATGCCCTCTATAAACCTCTTACAGGACTTTCTGGACAAGCATCCATCCAGCAACACACAAACAAAAACAAAAACAAAAGAACCCCTCAAACTGCATACCCAACAGAAACCAAAAGACCTGATGGTCATGTTTAAAAAAACAAACAAACAAAAAAACAACTTATGGACAAGTTCCAAGAGGACAAAGTAAAAAGTAATGAACTGAACTGCAGATATTGGGAGAAATACTATGAGAGGAATTCAGTAGCTCCAGAGGGATTGATAGTGTCTTTACACATTTGTGAGTCAAGATGCTCATGTTTGTTACATGCCAAGTTTTATGCTGTCAGGTACAAAAAATATTCTTTTGAAAGTGTTATTTTTATAGAAAATATTGTGACAAAGAGTACTTTTCATTTTGTTCTTTCATGCTAACAAGTCCCAGCAGGAGGACAAGCCAGGAGTAGCAAGTGGTTTGGTGCCTGTTCAAAATTCTCTGCAGGATCACACGTTCGCCTTTAACCAATTCAAATATTTAAAATACATTTATTTCATTTAGAAATCATAAACATATAAAATTACTAAAGATACTAAATAATTCAGAGAGAAATAAGTTGAGAAAACCCAACCTCCAAGATCCAAAAGAAGTATCAATATATTCGAAATGCCTCTTTAGTGGAGGAAAAGCAAAATTAGGAAGCAGTTAGTATTCAAAATGTGTTCTTAGATCTAAGGGAAAATAAGTGAAAGCCATTAGCTTTATATAGTGAAAAGACAAAAAAAAAAAAAAAAAAATCCCCCATGCTTTTTAAAAACACATTCTATGGAGGGTAAAAAAAAAAAAGTCGAAGTTTCAGTTGAACTATAGTGCCATAAATCATCTACAGTTTCTCTCTCACTCCAATCCATTAAAAATAAAAACTTCAGAAAAAATACAACAACAAAAAAGACAACTAAGTGAGGACTCCTAAAAGTAAAGTAGGTAAATTGTGAGGGAAGTACAAATATATGCACAGGGTAGTAAGAGGAGCTAAGTATTCTAAGCATTTTTTTCCTTCTCTTTTCTCTCTCCACTCACTTTTTCCCCCTCTTCCTGTTTCACTTCCATTTTACATAAGCAAGCTTGGTTGAAAACATTTTAAAATTTCAGAGGTTAAGAGTAGAGAGAGCTTTAAAAAGTAGATGAGAAAGAAAAAAAAAAACTGCACACCAAAACTTTGCCACTAATTGCAAACTGCCACTAATCTGGGTGATTTTGTTGTTCTTTAGTAAGTAACATTAAGGATCTCACTTTTAAATCATTTAAAGGGAAACAGATGCTCCTATAACTTTTAATTAATAAGGAAAAAAATTAAGGTAAAGAAGAAAAACTATTCAAGTAAAAAAATCACAGATATATCCCCAAATTGCAAATATCATGGAAAGTATGATCAACTTAAAGGCAAATGTTTTAGCCAAATTTTAAACTGCATAAATTTCAAAAGTAGTTGAATGGTTACATTAAAACCTGAGTTCAATTTCCAAAATATCATTATCTTACGATCATATTTTAATAAGTTTACTATAATCTGTCCTCAGAGAACTGGTTACATATAAACCTTGTATAATATAATAACATATTACTATTTAAATAAGCCTCCCTTAGATCATAAAACTCTATAATTTAACTCAAAAATAGTTAGGGTGCTTGGGTGGCTCAGTTGGTTAAGTGTCCAACTCTTAATTTCAGCTCAGATCATGATCTCAGGGTTGTGGGACTGATCCTTACCCTCCCCTCCCCACCCGACAACAGGCTCCACAGTTGGCAAGGAGTCTGCTTGGGGTTCTCTCTCTCCTCTTTCTCTATACCCTCCCTATGGTGTGTGCATGGTCTCTCACTCACTCTGTCTCTAAAATAAATAAATAAATCTTTTAAAAACATTGTTACTCATTTCCAAAAAGAGCTTTTAAAATTCAACCTATCTTTGCCAGATAAGCAAGTCCAGGAAAAATCTCATAAAAAATGGAAACTTTAAACAAGAAAAAAAATAATAATAACAGCAATAATTTAAAAAGTAAAAAAAATCATCATGAAAATTATATAACGTTTCCCTTAGAAAAATCTTATCTCATTAAAATATTTTGTTTTTTCTAATTTACCAAATTCCTTAAATAATTTAACTGTGAAGAGAGAAAAATGCTTTGAATATTTAAGGAAACTGCTTAGAAAATCCCTGCCATTCTTACTCTGGCATAGAACTGGGAAAAGATAAAGGAATATGGATAAAGGAAATGAAAAAATGTATGAACAGAAGAAAGAGAAAGACTGATTCCCCAAACCCAAGTGCTAAAGAAGCATATGTTCACAAGTTTCTCAAGTAAATTTTAAATTAACCACAGGTAATAGTGACAAAATGTCTCAATACTAAAGAAATATAAATGGTCCAGAAAAAAATATTTTAAATAGTAAACATTTTTAAATGAGTTTTGTCCTGATTAGTCTTCTTTGGGAGTTTACGAGTAAATAGTTAAACAGAAGGGCTCTTTTGTTATATATCACCAGGACCTTCTTAATAGATAGTGTCTTGTGTATTACAGATGTTCAATGTCTAGTAAAGGAATAAATTAATAGGCAGACACATATTTCTCTTATATTAATTTAAAAATAAAGCGGCATAGGAGACAGAAATAGCAGGGGGATGGGCTGGTAGGAGGTGAGATGGGAAAAATAGGAGAGTTAGGCATAAGCCAGCATGTGTGGTCAGATCTAATGAAAAAGTGTTGCTAACATGTAAAAGTGTACAAAGGCTATACATATGCCTTGCATGACATTTTGAAGCCCAGATCTGTCCAAATAGTTGAATCATAAATTCAAGCCATTTCCTCTGATCTCCTTTGATGGTTGGTTGACAATAAAAAGTTTTGCATAATGGAAAGAAAAACACTCCCCTGTCAAGACTGGCCAGAGATACTCCAAATTTTTGTGAAATAGGAAGCAAAGGGAGAAGGTCCCCTCTATGTCAGAAAACTGAGCAAACTTATAAAAGAAAATTTCCCTCTGTGTTGTGAGATATAGACCAGAAAGGAAGTTCCCACATGGGTAAGAATAACCAATGCAGGCCAGAAAGTCAAGATGTTGGGGAAAGAAGATTACTATTGATGTTTTGGGTTAAGGTAACAGATATAAGGAGAAAACCATGACAGAGTAAAGGGGATATCAGAAAATAATTCTTATAGCACTGTACTAAGAGTCAATATTCAGAAAAAGAACAAAGGATGTTACCTTACAGTTAAAACTTGTCCTGGATGCTGAATGTGCTACATGTGACAGCTAGGGATATAAAGGTTAGCAGGATAGAACCAACTTGGGAACCAAGCCTGAAAGATACGACGAGACAATGACAATTCTGGGGAATAAGTTACCTAGAGAAATGAGACATATATTTTAGGCACGTACTGAGTTCAGTAAGACAGGTCAAGCAAGTCTCAGGAACTAGGCAACCCTATGCGGTAGACTGTTGAACAAAACTTAACTATCTTAGGGAGGAATCTGTGTATCTTTTATAACTTCTGATAGGTATGGGGGGGTTCATGTGTTACAGGTATCAACAAAAGAGTCAGGCTCCACAGGTACAGGTGGTAGGGGTTTTAATATAAAATATTCATTCACTTACTACTCATTTATTTATTCACTCATTCACTCTGATACATTCATTTTACTGCAAGGTTGTTATGTTTGGAGTGTCTGGCCAGGCTCTAGAAATATAGGTAGGTACACAGAAGGAGATAGGAAGAATGAACAAGATTGACATGGGAAAGAGAAAGATGAAAGAAGAAAGAAAAAAAGAAAGAAAGAAAGAAAGAAAGAAAGAAAGAAAGAAAGAAAGAAAGAAAGAAAGAAAGAAAGAAAAGAAAAGAAAGAAGGAAAGAAAGAAAAGAAAAGAAAAGAAAAAAAGAAAAGAAAAGAAAAGAAAAGAAAAGAAAAGAAAAGAAAAGAAAAGAAAAGAAAAGGAAAAGGAAAAGGAAAAAGGAAAAGGAAAAGGAAAAGGAAAAGGGAAAGGAAAGGAAAGGAAAGGAAAGGAAAGGAAAGGAAAGGAAAGGAAAGGAAAGGAAAGGAAAGGAAAGGAAAGGAAAGGAAGAAAGGAAGAAAGGAAGAAAGGAAGAAGGAAGAAAGGAAGAAAGGAAGAAAGGAAGAAAGGAAGAAAGGAAGAAAGAAAGAAAAAAACTGACATGGTCTCTACATCATTGAGCTGTCTGGAAGAAGAGGCAGACGTTAAACAAATGCATTAATAATGGAATAATATAAAAGAAGAGATGCATAGGAAGACAATGGCAGAATCATACTGAGGGACCTGAGTTTTACTCCAGATTGTAATCTGATAAAAGAGACCCATTTTACCTTCCCTAATCTGTGACTTGAGCAGTTACCATTCTCCTTCCTGGCTTCTTTTCTCTGCTATCTCTAGGAAAATCTAAGTTGTGCACATTAGACATCAAGACACTACCGAAAAAGCATAGCAGTAAGGCAGTTAAACACGAATTTTAAAAAACCATGGAGAACAAATTCTGCATGTGAGCAGCAATCCACCTAAAATCTCATTAAGTACTCATGAGGGGCTGAAGGATTTTTAAATCAGAAAATTAAGTTCAAAATTAATAATATGTCCTTGTTAAGCTGGGATAAAAATGGCATTTCATCTCAGTGGTGTTCTTCTTTAAAACCCATAATATCCTAGCCTAACCGTAATAAAAGCATCAGCCAAACTCAAACTGAGGAACATTCTACAAAAGACCGGACAGTATACTCAAAACCATCAAGGCCATCAAAAACAAGCTAAGAATAAATGCTCTCAAAGTCCAAGAAAGCCAAGGAGACACGATAACTAAATGTAACGTGATAACCTAGATGGAATTCTGAAATACACAAAGGACATCAGAAAAAAACTAATGAAATCCAAATAAAGCATGGAGTTAGTAAGTAGGGATAGTGTTCAAAAAGGTTTAATTCACAAGACCTGAGTTGCTTAAACCTTGCCTGTTCTAAAGAAAGGCCAGTCTTGGGCAGCCCTGGTTGCCTAGCAGTTTAGCACTGCCTTCAATCGGCCCAGGGTGTGATCCTGGAGCCTCGGGATCGAGTCCCATGTCGGGCTCCCTGCATGGAGCCTGCTTCTCCCTCTCCCTGTGTCTCTGCCTCTCTCTCTCTCTCTCTCTCTCTCTTTCTCTCTCTCTCATGAATAAATAAATAAAATCTTTAAAAAAATAAAAAATAAAAAAAATAATAAAAAGGCCAGTCTCTAGGACTTGCCATTGGCAGCCTTCTGGGAGATAATCTCTGGACCTTTTTTAAATATTGTACCTGATAAAGAATGTTTTTGTAGGTGAAGCCTTAGGCTAAGCTGTACCAGTTTGACCAGATAAGCTTACCCTCACAAAGTGATTTAAGAACATCTGTTCTTGTTCTGGAAAGGGCTGGAATTTAAGTAGCTAAGTCAGACATGGAGCTAATGTATCCCTACATGACTGACCTCAAGTAAAACCCTGGACACCAAAATTCAGATGATTCTCCCTGGTCAATAACACTTTACACATAGTGTCACCTTGTTTCAGATGGAATTAAGCTATGTTCTCATGTGACTCCATTGCAAGAAGACACCTAGAAGCTTGTGCCTAATTTCTCTGACTTCACCCCAGGAATCTTTTCCTTTTGCTGATACTGATCTGTATCCTTTCTCTGTAATAAATCATAATCATGAGTATAATGGCTTTTGAGTCCAGTTAGTTGTCCTAGGGAATCAAGCCTAACGGTGGTGTTGGGGCTCCCCAACAAAGAGAGACAGATGATTAAACTATAAAACACCTAGAATTCTCTAGAACTCATATTCTCACATACTCCCCTCCTACTTCTTAATACCCATCTATAGCCCTGGATATCAGAAAAAACTTTCATCTCAAGCCTTTAAACTTATTTTTTAAATTTACCTTCAGCTTATAGTAGAGTTCTCAGACATCTGCTAATTTTCAGATTAAGTTTAATCAATCTATGTTTTCTATTTTTCCCACTGTAGCATAATATTCCATTCCACCTTATAGCACTGGTCTTTCTATTGGGTCAAAACCAGAAGGTTAATACCCTTATTCTTAATACCCAAACAATCAACCAAATAAACAAAAACAAACTACATTAAAAAACTACAAAGCATTTGTCTGAAAAGTACATGAAATTCTAATGCAATTTTAATATGGGACATTGGAATATATCTCACCCTGTGGCTTGGATGTAGGTCATTCAATATGGGACACTTAAAAACTGCCAAATAGACACCTTTGTTTCTGGCCAATAAGTAAGAGAGATAAGATTTACTTTTTTGTCTGAAAAAGAAAAAAAACTGAAGAAACTGCAAAATATATGAAGCGTCAACTCTCAGAACACTGGCCATCAGGCAACAAAGGACAATGATCCCTGGAGAAAAGAAACCAACTAACTGATTATACTCAACCAGAAGCCTGGAAAAAGGTCACAGGTTACAGTAATGAAGGGGAAACATAAGCAGAACCCATAGTCCCCCTGAGATGAGAAGATAAAGTAGGAGTATGGAGAAGTCAAAGAGGCTAGGTATCATAGAGCAGAGGATTAGAGATAAAAGAAGTCCACAGAGAGAGAACTCCTGAAATCTGGTGAGGATCTCCTTCATATATCCTGTTATTAGAGCACATATGTGAGAAAAAAAAAAATGAGGCTGGGGAGGTGTGGGAGAAAGGCCAGAGACCCAAAAGGAACAGAAGGAATAGTGCTTGCTCTCAACAGGAACCTCATAACTCACAGGGCATTAGGTAGAGTACTGAAAAGGATCTTACTTCAGTAGTAGGGAAAAATTAACGTTATATACAGAATACTGCCCCAGTTCCACCTAAGAAAATTTAAAAGCAAGACCCCCCCCCCCAAACAATCAAACTATTTCCAAGTAACTTAACCACATCCCAGAACAAACTTTAGAAATATTTTTATGAATATAAAAATTATCCAGCTGCCAACAAAGTAAAATTCAAAATTTCTGGAATTTAATAAAAAAGTATCAGGCATCAAGGAAGCAAGAAAAGACAATCTATAAGAAGAAGATCAATAAATTGAAGCTGATCCAGAAATCACAGATGATAGAGTAGACAAACATTATAAATGTATTCCATATGTTGAAATAAAGGAAACACTGAAAACACTAAGTTGAAAAGAAGAAAACATAAAAAGGATAAAATCAAAATTTTAGAGAAGAAAACTGTCTATCATTTTTAAAATGCAATGGATAATACTAATAGAAGATTAGATATTTCAGGGAGATAAAGCAGGTTAGTAAACTGGCAGGCACAAACAAATAAAAAAAAAAAAAAAAAGAAAAATAAAATTAAAAAATAGACATAGTATTACTGTGCTTTGAGACAGTATCCAGCAGACAAATGTACATATATACTTTGAGTCCCCAATATGAGAGAGAGGCAAGAAACAAACTAAATATAAAAAATAATGGCCACGGCTTTCCCCCTCATCCCAATTTTGATTAAAATTATAGACCTACAAACACAAGATCATCAATGAACCAGCACAGGGAACATGAAGAAAACTACCAAGACACATGATAATTGAATTGCTTAAAACCAGTGATAAAGAGGAAATATTAAAAGCAATCACAGAAAAAAGATTATATATGGAAAACAAAGAAATGGAGACAGTATATTTCTTTTCAAAAATACTGCAAGATAGAAAAATAGAGCAAAAGCAACTTGGAAAAGAGGGCATCACTATCAACCTAATTTCTCTATCTAGCTAAAAAATGAAACTATCTAAAACAAACAAAAAAACCTTTTTCAGACATACAAAAACTGGGAGTTTTCATGATCAGCATGTCTGCATTACAGAAAATGTTAAGTAAGCCCTTTATGAAAAAGAAAAATGATACCAGATGCAAATCTGAATCCATACAAAAGACTAAGGAGGACTGGAAATGGTAAACTGAGTAAATATAAAGATCTTATTATTTTACTATTTAAGTCTCTTTAAAAGAAAATCCATTTAGAGCAAAATGATGACAATGTACTGTGGAGTTTACAACTTATTTGGAAGTAAAATGCAGGCAGCCCAGGTGGCTCAGCAGTTTAGCACTGCCTTCAGCCCAGAGTGTGATCCTGGGGACCTGGGAACTGCTTCTCCCTCTGCCTGTGTCTCTGCCTCTTTCTCTCTCTCACTCTCATAAATAAATATAATCTTTAATAAAAGAAAGAAAAGAAAAGAAAAGAAAAGAAAAGAAAAGAAAAGAAAAGAAAAGAAAAGAAAGAAAAGAAAGAAAAAAGAAAAGAAAAGAAAAGAAAAGAAAAAAGCAAAGCAAAGCAAAGCAAAGCAAAGCAAGAAGGAAAGAAAGATGCATGACAACATCACAAAGGCCAGGAGGAGGGCAGTGCAAATAAACTGCTTTAAGGTTCTTATACTATACATATGATATATTATCACTTGAAGATAGATTGTGATAAGTCAAAAATGTCTTAGGGAAATTTATAAAAACTGTGAACTAAATGGAAATGAAAACACAACATATCAAATATGTGGGATGCAGCTAAAGTAACTGCATGCTTATATTAGAAAAGAAGACCTAAATCGTTAACCACAACTCCTGTTTTAAGAAACTAAAGGAAGAGAAAATGTAGCCTCATGCAAACAAAAGAAGGAAATAAAGATTAGAGCAGAAATCACTGAAATCAAAATCAGAAAAATAATAAAACACAAAACTGATAATTTGAAAAGAACGATAAACTTGACAGACCTTCAGTCAGACTGACCATGGTGGGTGGTGAGAGGAAAGACAAAAATTACAATACGAGAAATAAAAGATAGGACATCATTACTGATCTCGCAGACAGTAATAAGTAAGGGACAGGTGGGGTAAATAGGGGGAAATGGGTAGGGTTCTATGTGATCAGACTCACAGAAATCCCAAAAATGCTGAGGTTCAGGAAATCAGAGATAAGGGAACAAACCAGACTACTCTGCCCTAGGTGTGTGTGTGTGTTGAGGGGGGAGGGTTTTTTTTTTTTTTTTTGACAGTCACCTTTGACCAACAAAGAATAATCAGACCCTAAAAAAGATGTAAGCCATTAAAGATGTTATCACCAGTCCTTACTTAAACCAAGACTTCACAAGACTAGTAAGGCCACAAGCTCCCTGATCAGTTCTAAATAAAAGACTGTCAGTGGAGGTCCAAGTTAGCAACCCTGTTGGGACCCCTCTCCCTCCAGAGAGCTTTTTCTATATCCTCACTTAATAAACTTGTATGGCTTTACTCACTCTTCTTTGTCTGTGAGATTCATTCTTCCACTCTGTGAGACAAGTACCCAGCTAAACAGCTTCAGGAAAATGGTAACAACAGAAATCTATTAATGACTAACTCCATCAATCCATCTAGTAAAACAAAATGGACCAATCCCTCAAAAGATACAAGCTATCAAAACTCACTCAAGAAAAAGTAAACAATTTGAATAGTCCTATATTTGTTAAAAAATTAAATTGTACTTACATCTTTCAAATAATGAAAATTCTAGGCCCAGATGGTTTCAGTGGAGTACATTTAAGGAAATAATACTAATTCTATACAATTTCTTCCAACACATAAATGATGAGAGAACACTTTCCAATTCATTTCATAATGCCAGCATTTCCCTAATACCAAAACCAGACCAAAAAAATCTCATAAAAAAATCTACAGACCATTAACTCTCATAACTTGTATGCTAAAATTCTCAACAAAATATTAGCAAATAAAATCCAGCAATTATATAAAAAGGGTACTATATCACAGTCAAGTGAAATTCATCCAGAAATACAAGACTGATTTAACACTGAAAATAAAAGAGATTCACTATATTGACAAACTAAAAAGCACATTATGATTATTTCAAAGATACTGAAAATGCAGGACACCTAGGTGGCTCAGTGGTTGAGCCTATGCCTTTGGCTCAGGTTGTGATCCGGGAGTCCCGGGATAGAGTCCCAGGATCTAGCTCTGCATTGGGCTCCCTGCATGGAGTCTGCTTCTCCCTCTGCCTATGTATCTACTTCTCTCTCTCTCTCTCTCTCTGTGTCTTTCATGAATAAATAAATACAATCTTAAAAAAAAAAGATACTGAAATGCATTCAACAGAATTTAACTTCCATTTTGGATTTAAAATAAATCTCTCAGCAAACTATAAATAGCAAATCTCTCAGCAAATAAAAAGGAACTTATCCTAATAAAGAACAGTTTAAGAAAAAAAAGCTAGCATCATATTTAATGATGAAGGAGGGAATAAACAGTTGTTTAATAGGTATGGAGTTTCAGTCTGGGAGAAAAAAAGTTCTGGAGATTTGGAGATTGATGGCAGTAATGACTGCAAAGCACTGTAAGTATACTTACTGCCACCAAACTATACATTTAAAAATGGTTAAAATGATAAATTTTGTTATATACTTTACACAGGTAAAAAACAACAACAACAACACTTTCCCCATATATGGTTCTCATGGCTGCAAGCTATCATTGTAGTTTCTATAATGCTATAATTACATACAAGAGAGCAGGGTTAACCCTAGCTGGGGGAAAAAATTAAGTCAAAGACCTACATGTAAAATCTAAAAGTATAAATATAAACTCTTAAAATATAAGGCAAATCGTCATAACCTCGGATTTGGCAATGCTTTCTCAAATGTGGTACCAGAAGTACATATAACAAAAGAAAAAACCAGTACACTGGACTTCATCAAAATTAAAAACTTATGCTTTAAACCTTGAGCAAGGGGCAGGCACAGCTAGGTAGGGAAAGAGGTTCACAGGATTAGGCTCACAAAATTCCAAAATGTGAAAGTGTGAGGAAACCAGAGATAAATAAACAAGCCAGATCATCCAGTCTTAGGTCTCCGAGGTGGGGTCTTGTTATGATAGCTACTTGTGACCAACAAAGAATGACCAGAGCTTAAAAGGAAGTAAACCATTGAAGGTGTTATCACTAGTCCTTATTCAGGGGTGATATCAATAGAGATGTTAAAAGGATTTAGGTTTCCTGGTTAGCTTTCAATAAAAGACCAACCCTACAAGCCTCCCAGTGGCAACCCTGTTGGGACCCCTCTCACTCTTGAGAGCTTTTCCTGTATCCTCACTTAATAAAACTATCCTTTTATTCACTCCCTTTTGTCTGTTAGATTCATTCTTTGATTCTGTCAGACAAGAACCTAGCTTTCCTGCTTCAAGGTCACTATCAAGAAAATCAAAGAGGCAGCCCACTGAATGAGAGAAAATATTGCAAATCATACATATCTGATATCAGATATCATTATCTGAAAAAGGACTTCTTCCAGAAAATATAAGAATTCTTACTACTCCATAATAAAAAGACAACCCAATTAAAAATGGGCAAAGGATCTGAAGAGACATGTCTCCAAAGAAGATACAATGGCCAAAAAGCCAATGAAAAGATGCTCAATATCATTAGCCACTAAAGAAATGCAAATCAAAAACCACAAAGAGCTATCATTTCACACCCACTAGGCTAGGGCTAGCTATAATCAAAACATAGATAATAGGGCACTTGAATAGCTCAGTAGGTTGAACATCTGCTTAACCAGTCATGATCCCAGAGTCCTGGGATGGAGCCCCATGTCAGGCTCCCGGTTCAGTGGAGATCCTGCTTCTCCCTCTCCCTCTGCCACTCCCCCTGCTTGTGCTTGCTTGCTCTGTCAAAAGTAAGTAAGTAAGTAAGTAAGTAAGTAAGTAAGTAAATAAATAAATAAATAAATAAATAAATAAATAATTTTTTTTTAAAGATAGATAAATAATAAGTTTTAGTGAGGACATACAGAAACAAGCAACATTCCATACACTGTTGGTGAGAACAGAAGATGGTGCAGTCACTCTGGAAAACTGTTAGTTCCTCAAAAGGTTAAACATAGAGTCACCAATGACTCAGCAATTCTACTACCAGATCCAAAAGAATTGAAAACAAGCGCTCAAACAAAAACTTGTACACAAATGTTCAAATGTAACTTTAATTATAATAGCCAAAAACTAAAAGCAATCCAAATGTCTATCAACTAATGAATGGATAAATCAAATGTGCTACATCCATACAATAGAATATTATTTGGCAATAAAAAGGAATAAAGTACTGATACATGATGCATGGATGAACCTTGAAAGTTTTATGCCTAGTGAAAGAAATCAGTCACAAAGAGACTATACATAGATATAAAATAGATAAATGTTTGCCTAAGACTGGTGAGGATGGACAGGATGGGAGATAATGGGTAAAGAATATAGGGTTTCTTTTTGGAATAAGAAAAATGTTCTGAAACTTACTGCAGGAATGGCCTTGACCACCAAAATATACCCTTTGAATGACTGAATCAATATATAAATTGTATTTCAATGAAGTTGTTACCAAAAAATAAACATATTTATGTGGAGGGGTAAAAGAACTATTTCTGAAAAATAAGAACCTTTATGAACCAAAATGCTTCACAAAACATTCATTTACCAAACGTTTTTTTTTTTTAAGATTTTATTTATTTATTCATGAGAGACAGAGACACAGAGAGAAAGAGAGAGAGAGAGAGAGGCAGAGACACTGGCAGAGGGAGAAGCAGGCTCCATGCAGGGAGCCTGACTTGGGACTCCCAGGTCTCCAGGATCACATCCCAGGCAGAAGGTGGCGCCAAGCCTCTAAGCTACCGGGGCTGCCCCCAAACTTCTTTTATTTAGTTGTTACCATTTGCCAAGCAGTGGGGATACAAATGTGAATAAGACAAAAGGTCCACAGGGATATATGTGTATTTTGTGTGTCTGTGTAAGGGATCACATTACAAGATCTCTGGTAACTGAGAAGTCAGAAAACAACTTTTCAGGCAGAGATGACAACATCTGCAAGAACAGAGTGATTCAACAACATGAGAGAATAATAGAAGAAAGTAAAGAAGGAGGCATGAGCTAGATTATGCATACCAAGCTAAAGAGCTTAGACTTCATTCTAGAGATGATCAACAGGTAGTCATGCTGATGGCTTTTAAGCCAGATCAGAAATTTCTATTGGAAAAATTACTCAACAAAGTGTTGGGCGGGAAAAGGACAAGATCAGATGGTTGTGCAATTACTCCATACTAGTACAAGGTGAAGCAAAGACCTGTAGTGTCTCAGAAGAACCGCATCAACCCTACCAGTGAGTTCCTTTGCACTAAATGAAAATCTGTGTTTTTATCAAACACTCATCAAGTACTGAGTACTGATCAGCCATAATATACAAGTGTAGCATATGCTCTATGATAACCTCAGCATTACTTATAAATTCAAAAGAAAACACATATCAGAAACAGCAAATTAAGAGCTTTCCTTCTTTCATTTGAAAAGAAGAGTGTATGATTTCACCAGTTAACCAGGATTAGAGCTGAGAACAGAAACTGTTGATCTTTACACTAACTTTTGCACCTCTCTCATATCTCCTCTAGACTATAAGCCTGAAAAAAGGAAAGTATAAAAAGGAAAGTGGAATGAAAGAGTTAAACTTCTAAAATATTTAATACAGTTAAAACTACAATCTTGATTTTGGCACAGAGTATTTCCTGGTTAAAAGTAATCTACTTTCCCAAATGTGCTTTCCTGTTCAATTGTTATTACTTAAAACTATAAAAATGCATAAGAGAAGTTGGCAGGGAAGACTGGGATCTTGGGAGTGATAGAAGACACTCTTCTGTCTAGACAACAAGAAGCAAAATCAAAAGAAACCGAATTCAAAAGCTCTGCCAAGAACCAATATGGAATTAATAGAATTTCCACAGGTTGTATATCTATTCCAAAAAAACAGCAATCTGTTATTTAGTAAAGCATCACAAAACCCTCAATCCTTTGAATCTGTAAAAAAATAAAGAACACACAGAATACAGTACTGTTTTTAAAGAATAGAAACTCAAATTCCTTCTAATTATCCTGAGGGTACATGAAGAATGAAATGCAATTATGGTCAATTAAACTATTTAACTCAAATCTCTGCACAAGAAAAGTAATGCTAATGAGCTCATCCTATGAAATTCAACTGCCTTGTCACATTCTGATGTTCTCTATTCTCATCTGAAAAGATGCCAAATGAAAATACATTAGTAAATTTTGAATATGTAATCAGTGAAACAGAGTCTCTTTGGATTATTCATATAATTAAGTTTGCTACTTTTTAAAATGGGAGTAAATGAAGTATGTTTATTTAACTAATGACATTTGGTATACACTCAACCTGACTGCAGACAACCTCTAAGTTTAACCCGGATTCAAGTTTACAAAGAGGTTTGAGACTATCCAATTAGTCTTGAGGCTCTGGTTGCAGTTCACTTTACAAAAGTGAGTTCACATGAAAGTAGAGCCCTTTTTATTGGCTTTTAGTTTATTCTGAACTAAATGTCCAAATTCTGAAAACTGCACTCCAAAAGCAATACCAAAAGTATAAAGATGGATTATTTCCAAATAATGAAACAACCTAAAACAACATTAAAAAAAAAAAAAAATAGGGAAACCCTGGGGAGGAGGGAAGGGATGGATTAAGGTGCATTAATGAATTAAACTTGATGGTAGTCAACTTGTATATATTTGGTTAAGAATGCCATTTATCAGTAATAATTGCTATAGTATACATTAAATGACTTATTGCAAAGATAATATGTAAATACAACTACTAAAAGCAGCATATTTTGGGGGGGATTACCTTAATAAAAAGAATTTTCAATAGATCAAGAAAGCAACATATTTTACAGAAAAAATAAAGGACTACAGTGTATCTTCCAGAATAGACAGCTTAGCACTATTATATCCTTCTTTATTACAAAATTGTTAAATTCACTGAACAAATGGTAAGAGTTAAAATTCACAAAGGAAACCACCTGCTTTATAAAATATGAAGCATCTGAAGAATCTTACATGAAGGTAATAATAGACTAAATTATACTTTAGCACAGAAGGCTGCGATACTCTTTAAATATATGTGAAATTGACTTTTTTGTGAAAATTATAGTTTTTTATTTGTCCATTGAACAAATACTGATTTGATATCTGTTATATGCTAGGGTAAAAATAAAAGGATAAAAATAAAAAGTAAGAATTTCTGCTTTCATGGAACTTAAAATTCCTTTAAAAAATCATCCAGCTTACACTCCTTATCTAAAAATTTAACATTTTTATAGGAAGAAGAAGATATGTAATTAACAGTTCTTTTTCATGTTCTTTTTTTACCTCTTGCTTTAAAGATTATCCAGTATTATTCCTCATAATGACAAAGATCTTTTTAGTCGAGAAAATAAATTCTAGTGGCAAATAAAAGAGGACTAAAATAAAAATAAAATGAGATTTCAATTAAGCTCTTTGTAATTTTAAATTTTTATCACTTAATTATAGATTAAAACAATCTTTTGGGGAGGGGGGGGTGGGGAAAACGTAATAACATTTGTTCCAAGCTTTAAAACCACATATTTAAAAAAAATAAAATAAAAAATAAAATAAAATAAAATAAAACCACATATTTTAGTGTGGTAATTCTACTTCTAGGATCATAAATGTAAATATTTGGAAATAAATATGTGTATAATCATATTAAAGAAAAACAGAAAAAAATCTAGATATTTGAGAATGGAGGAAGGATAAAACAATTACAGTTTAGCCACATAACAGTCTATTATACAGTCATTAAAAAGATGTTTGCTAAGAAATTTTAAAGTAAAATGTTTACTATGTAATTTTAAGTGAAAAAAGCAAATATAAAACTATATATATCCTAAGATTAACTATATAAAAATACATACATGCACAGAAAAACAAACTACAAAAATTTTAAAAATCTATTGGAACTATAACAAAATGTTAACAGTTGTTATTTCTGGGTGAAAAATTGAAATTTCAAAATTCATACTTGCATAGTCAAAGATTCTAAAGATTTATGTGGTAAAGAAATACATTTGATTTTAATTACCAATCAATTGTAAAATACATTTGACTTTTAATACACCAACTGGTATAATCACCAACTCAGAAAGTCCACAAAAAGGAAACATTACATTTAAGTAAGTGGCTAACACTTGTGGTCTCCTTAAATTAATAATGCATTATATTATAATTGGCAATATTCCCATCTTAAGACATTTCTTTTAAACTTAAATATAACTAGGCAAGTGTGATTTAGAAGTTTTAATTTCACACACTGAAATCTTTTCTCAAAAGATGTTGAATGCTCAATTTACTATTAAGAAATGTTCACAATTAACTACCTACTTGAACAGGTTTTCTATAGCAAAGTAAGTAGTAAACCTCTGCGGAAATAATTTGGAGATACTTTTGTCATTGTAATAATCTGAAAGCAGAAGAGTAAAGTTTAGGAATCCAATTATAGAAATGTTGACTTCTCAGGAAAATTTTTACAATCTAAAGTGAACATAAAAAGCAATGTAAAAAAGGATTTTGACCAGGGCTAATCACTCTGGAGCTCATGAGTAACATCACAGTACACCATGGCCTTAGGCCAAGTAATAAAGTGCCAAATGGAAAATGGCACAAGTCCATGGACTGTAAATACTGTATCAAAAGAAAATAAAGGAAAAAAATCTTTCATTAGAGCAATTAAAAATGTAGTTGTAGTACCAGTTCCTGTGATGAATAAATCAGTTCAGCAATTCCAAGAGTGGAGAATGTGTATTTAAACACATTCTCTACTGGCAGTGATTTTAAGTTTAAAAAATTTGCTGTATGTCTCTTTAGTTCCTAAACTTTTCTTTTTTTTTTTTTTACAAATTTATTTTTTATTGGTGTTCAATTTGCCAACATATAGAATAACACCCAGTGCTCATCCTGTCAAGTGCCCACCTCAGTGCCTGTCACCCAGGCACTGCCCACCTCCCCTTCCACCACCCTCTGCCCACCTCCCCTTCCACCACCCCTAGTTCATTTCCCAGAGTTAGGAGTCTTTCATGTTCTGTCTCCCTTTCTGATATTTCCCACTCATTTTTTCTCCTTTCCCCTTTATTCCCTTTCACTGTTTTTTATATTCTCCAAATGAATGAGACCATATAATGTTTGTCCTTCTCCGATTGACTTATTTCACTCAGCATAAAACCCTCCAGTTCCATCCACGTCGAACCAAACCTAAACTTTTCTAAACACTAAAGTGTTTTTTGGGTGGTGTAGCTGGTTTATAACCCTATCATCTGAAATTTTTGATATTTTCCCATGTGGCATTTGGCAACTACATGTCTACTTGACCCATTTTATTATGAGACAGTAGCCAAAAAAATACAGGTAAATACTACAAGTGAAAGTATTCATACCAATGTGTCCAAACTTTAGGCCATAAATTTCAAAGAAACGAAAAGCTTCTACTAATTCAACATCAATCATTCATTATTCTATAATTCCAGTTGTCAAATTATTCATACTAAGTTAGCATATTATGTTACAGAGGTTGGGTAAAACCCCAAAGTTAAGCTGTAAGTTCATTAGTGAATTTTAAAAAGTTTCAAAAAGAATTTAAAATCACATAAAGTTGCCTAAACTAGAAGCTAGTCCTTAGAGATGTTCCTATCTCTTCGGTGTCTCAACTCAATTTACAAAACTATTGTGTTCTATAAGAAGTCAGCAAGCGTCTTTGCCACTTAAGCTCTTACTAACTACCATAAAATTTAGTGGCTCAAAAGAAAAGACATTAGTTATTTTTAACAATTCTATCAGTTCCTGGAAGGCTCTTTTGGTCTAGGTAAATGTCAATCAGGATGAGATAGTTTAGGTATCTGTCACATGTTTGACAATTGGAAGGGTGGCTAAAAGGGTTGGATCTCATCTAAGAGGGTTCACTTCTGCTCCACATGGTGTCTCATCCTCCAAGAAACTAGCACAGTTTTCTTAGCATAACTAATTCAGGGTTTCAAAGAGCAGCAAGAAAAGGCAAGACTAAATGCTTTCAAACCTGATTGCATCATGATTGCTAAGATCTCTATTAGCCAAAGAAAGTTACATGGGGTGGAAAACTTGACTTCATCTCTTTTATGGTAGGAGCTACAAAGTTGCAGTGCAAAAAGGGCAAACATACAATGAAGGGAACACTCTGCAGTCATTTCAGCAATCTACTGCATTGCAAAATGCAGAAAGTATTTGCTCCACATGGTCCATGGCCAAATAAGTTTCCATAAGTATCTTTTGATACTGAAAAGGTCTACAACAAAGAAATACAACTGATTTTATTTAAACCAGCATTTCCCAAACTTATTTGGCCATAAAACACATTTTCCAAAAGCAGTCACTTTTAAAAGTAAAAACAAACAAAAAAGCAAAACAAAACAACAAAAAAATGAAAACAAATCCACTGATTTCTTTCTCCCCACTATATCATTCCACAGAGTCTATTCCAGTGACTTAATATCTTTTTAGACTCTTTAAGTTTTTTGGGGTTTTTTGTTTTAGCTTACAGCAATTAAAAAACAGTTAATGACTAAGAGAACTACTAATATACACTCAATGGGGGAAAGGGCACAAAACTATGCTTGCCTCTCCAACAAGGCTCTAAGTTTTCAAACAGCTGTAATGTTAGAGCTTTTGCAAGGGAGTATCTCAGAAACAGTAAGACTAACTCAACAAAGAAAAACTCATAGAGTGATATTATAAAAGCACAGGGAAAGAACAGTCACAAAATTCTTCTTCCATCAGAGCTCTCCTAAAACCATCAGACAGCAATCTGTAAACTTTCCTCCAGCTACGCTAAGATATAAACCTCCTGATGATCAAGCCGAATTTAACAGTCTATACCCTATCCCAATATAATGTAGGCCATGCTGTCAATGTTTTGTTTCACTATTCATTTTCCAGAAATATTAATATATTCAAAGAAAACTATAAGGCCACTCTTTTTCAGAATGTTAGACCCACTCAGATGATAACCTAGCAGATGATTCATCCATAAAAGGTGTTGTCCCTGTGGTAATCTGTGAATTTTGCAAAGCATGTCAATGATGAAGAAAATGTAAAAGGACCTGAGGAAACACCAAGCATCAATAGTGGAGGCATCATAACTAGAAGATTTTTTTAAATTCTAAAATTAGCCTAGTAGACATTTTCTTATAAAACTAAATAGGCAATTAACATACAACCCAGCAGTTGCACTCTTGGGCATTTATTCCAGAGAAATAAAAATCTACACTTACACAATACCTGCACATGAATGTTCATAACAGGTTTACTCATAATTGCCCCAAACTGGACACCAGCCCAGATGTCCATCAACAGATGAATGGTTAAACAAACTATGGTATAGCCATACCATGGCATACTTCTCAGCAATAGAAAGGAACAAACTATTGTTGCACATAACAACTTGGATGAATCTCCGAACAAATTGGCATTGTTATGATATTATTAACTAAACTAAAGATCTTATTCAAATTTCACTAATTTTTCACTAGTGTCCTTTGGTTTTTCCAGGGTCCTACTTTATTTTTGTCATAGCACTTATTGCTATCTGGAGTGACATTATTTGTTTGTTTGGGAATTATGCTAAATGGGGAAAAACTAATACCAAATAGTTACATACTGTGTAATTTCATTTACATAGCATTTCTAAAACGACAGAATTTTAGAAATGGGTACAGGAACAAGGTAAGTTTGGTTATGAAGGGGCAAATCAAGGGATCATTGTGGTGATGGAAATATTCAGTATCTTGATTCCGGTGATAGGCATGAAAACCTTTATAAGTAATAATACTGCATAGAACTAAACTTAACACACACACACACATACAAGTAATGCTATGGAAATCTGAATAAGATCAGTGATTATACCAATATGAATATACCACTTGTGATGTAGTATTGTTTGAAAGATGTTAGCACTGAGAGGGGAAAGTAAGTGAAAAATACACAAGATCACCCTAAAGTATTCCTTACAACTGCACTGAATCTCCAATTACACCCATAAAAATTTTAATTAATTTTTTTTTTTTCTAAGTTTAGCCTAAGCAGGTTGTTTCCCTGGAGTCTCGGTTTCTTTCAGAGTTCAATTCAAACAGTGTAACTAGCATAGGAGTACAAATGACTTACATTTGGAACATCAATTGCTACTTCCCTCATGGCACTGGGCCTGATGTCATTCATCCCCTGTAAGAAATCATTCAGAGTAATCTTCACCAACCCAGCCATCTTGCTATCAGAAAGATTAGGCTGTTTATTCAGGACTCTCCGTAAAGCATAAAGACCTGCAAAGAGGAAAGAAATACAAGATTTATTTTTTGCCCCATAAATAAAAACTGAATCATTATCAAAAAACTAATAATAAACCCAAACTTCACACATTTATAGCATCACACATATATAGCCTGGGGAATGAAGGGAAGTGCTGAAGAATATAGGAGAGGAAGGCAAGAATCTGAATGCTTAGTTTGGGTAGTAAAAATATTACAAACTGATATGAAATATGAAAAGACGGATACTTTATAAACATGAAATAAAACTTAAAAAGCAACATCCACAAAAAAGACTATAACGAGTTATCAAAATAACCTGGGAAATATAACATACTTCTTGCCTTTGCCCTTTATATTAATACATTCAACCCAGAGTTATAAATTTTGTAAGGTATTGGCAGAACATCTTAAAGGAAATATTCAGTTGGCAGTTGGAAGTGTGGTTTTGGAACTCAAGAAAGAATCAGACTTTAGAGTTGTGTGCATACACATGAGATCCAATATTACAGGAAGAGGAGAGACCTATGAAAAGAGGCTAGAAAGAGACCGGGGATGAAAGAATGAGAGCTGAAGACAAAATCTTAAGAAAGCCCATCATTCAAAAAGCATAAGAAGAAATGATGGTTTTAAAAAAAGAATACAAAGAGATGAAGCAGTGGAATCAGAGTAGTAAAATACTGCAGGAGCCAAATGTTCAACCAAATCAAATTTACAGAAATCAGGAATAACTTAAAAGTGATCATGCTGTCCTGGAAAGTGACAGATGCAAATTCTTGCTTTTGCTATTTGCTTGCAGTTTATACACCGACAGAATATTCCAATTCCCTTTCCTTCACAAGTAAGTTGCCCTGCACAGCTAAGCTTCCTGCACAACTAAGATTTAGAGCCCTTCGATCTGTGACAAAGACTTCTAGGCAGCAAAGTCCCTATCTATATGCTCTCCGCCTCAGTCTTCTAATAAACTGAGACTTTTGTGTTCCAGGGAATGATGAAGGTCCACTTAGAAGAATTCTGGTCTCAGAAATCCCTTAGAAATTCAGTCTGAATATCTGAATTTGCCCTAGGACTCCAGCTAGCCCCATCATATTAAAGGTCTTTTGTCTAAGACAAAAAAAATTAAAAAATAAAAAATCCTCTGAGGATTTTTTACAAAGTTAAAATGATACCATAACTATCATTGTACTTGATCTCATTTATTTGAACTTTTATAGAGAAACAGAAGCAGTGATACAAGGGAAAGCATACACAAACTCCCAAAACAGAAGGGAGGTATCTTTGACAAGTAAGAAAAAAAAGTGAATACCTCAATGATATTCAGAAAAATGATCTATACTAATCTTTCCCACAAAACTATCAGTGTGAGTTTAATATTCATGGAGGACTCTGAGATAGTAGACTAAACTGGAAAAAATAGCTACACAAGAGGAAATCGAAGATATATGTTAAAAAAAAAAATCATTGTTTTCTACAGAAAATGTCTTAAGCCATCTTACAAACACCCGTTGGTTTATCTGCCTTCCAAAACGCTGAAAAGACAATTCTTTACATCTTTCACATTTCTGCTTATCTTTTGAGCAAAAGCACTAACTGCCTCTGTTTCAGATATATTTTCAAGGATGTCTATACACAAGAAGATAGATTGTCTCCCCACCCCACCTCCCCGAAGCAAAAGGCAGATATGCTTACTGTCTGTTACAAAAGATTCAGGTTCCTTAAATTCAAGGTTCTCCTCTTATAATGTCTTGTCTGGAAACAGAGGTCACCCAGCCTTCCGCATGTCACTCTGTGAAAAGTGAGGCTCAAGGAACTGGTGCAAATGCTGCTCTGGTTATTTCTGTTGTGATATTCTATCCTTTGTGACCCAGGGATGGATGGATGGATGGATGGACGATTTATTTATTTAAAGTAGTCTTTCTCTCTCTTTCTCTCTCTCTCTCTCTCTTTCTTTCTTTCAAGTAGGCCCTATGCCCAATGTGGCGCCTGAACTCACAATCCCAACATCAAGAATCACATGTTCCACTGACTGAGCTAGCCAGACTCCCCATGACCCAGGAATATTGTATCTTCTGCAAGCACTTGGAAAATTTGCTAGCTTGCATACAAGGTAAAAGCTCAGACCCTCACAACTTTTGACACAAAAATAAAAGTTAATATTAAATTAGGTTGTTTCATTCCCCAACATATGTTTTAGTTAAATGGTATAGTAAGTAGCATAATAAAGAAACCTAAATAGATAAAACTGCAGTAATTAAGGTGCTGTGTTGTATTAAACAGCACATTAATACAAAAGAACTTAAGGAATTCCTACAAAACCTTACATAAGTGGAAGTAATCAAAAAACTAGAAGAATCTGACTCTTCTTTATGTCTCAAATGGCTCTCTGGCAATACTGGTCACTATTTTTAATTTAAAACATATACCTCACTCTTACCAGAATTGAGATACTAAAAACTGAAAGAAAGGTAGTCAAATAATTTTCCTGCCACATTTATGTCATTCATGTAAGCATAAGGTTTGACAATAAAAAAGACCAATTATTTTCATGTGAGGAGGAGGTCTGGAAAAAAAGACAATATATGGTTTTAAAAAGCCTAAAAAAATAGTAAAACATCTGTGTGATTTCAAATGCAAACTACAGAATTTAGAGTTGGGCAAAAATTTCCACATCTATGAAGACAGCAAGAAAAAAGGAGTAATTCCCAAAGACAAAAAAGGCAAAAAAATAAAGACAGGAGTTTTCACAAGTTAAGAAACAGTAAAATACAAAGACCGATTCTGTGATAAACACAGCACAACTTAACATTTCCAAATGATGATAGGTAACATATATTTACCTACTATTTCTCAAATATATTTAAATTAAAAGATTAAAGTGAGCCACTACTAAGCATATCAATCAAGAGCTGAAAAACAAAAGTTTGAAGTAAAGTCATTCAAGCTAGTAAAGACAGTAGATTAAATCCAAGCACTTACTTTTGCTCCCTCCTAAAACCCCACTACAATAGGGATTTTTTTTTAAAGATTTTATTTATTTATTCATGAGAGACTCAGAGAGACAGGCAGAGACATAGGCAGAGAGAGAAGCAAGCTCCCTCTACAGAGCCTGATGCAGGACTTGATCCCAGCACCCCGGGATCATGACCCGAGCTGAAGGCAGATGCTCAACCACTGAGCCATCTAGGTGCCCCAAGGGATTTTTTAAGGAAGCATAAACCTAGAAGGGCAAATAGGAGAGAAAACAATATAACAGTAACAAAATTTTTGGAAGCTGGACGGCAAATGAACAAGTAATACCCGAATATAACTGATCGAGGAAAGCTGACACACTAGCAGACAGTGAAAAAAAATCTGAGAGCAACCAGATTTATGCCATATATCCCCTTCTATTCACTGCACCCACATATAATCAAAAAAGCTCAAAGCTAGACAGCACAAATCACTTCTGGAAAAAACAAAAAAAAGAAGAAAAAAAAAAAAAGAGAAAAAAAAAACCACAAAAAAACAAAAAAAAAGAAAAGAAAAATTGGGGTTAGAAAAATGTTAGATTAAAAGAAAAGTCAAGATCCCCTCTCCAACTGCATGGAGTCAGATGACTTTTCCTATACTCTACATCTAAAGATGTCTTCTCTAAGTAATACAGTTTCTGAATTGAGGGTAGCAAAGCAGTTAAAGACAAGGGAAGTGGGATGCCTGGGTGGCGCAGCGGTTTAGCACCTGCCTTTGGCCCAGGGCGCGATCCTGGAGACCCGGGATCGAATCCTACGTCGGGCTCCTGGTGCATGGAGCCTGCTTCTCCCTCTGCCTATGTCTCTGCCTCTCTCTCTCTCTGTGTGTGACTATCATAAATAAATAAAAAATTAAAAAAAAAAAAAAGACAAGGGAAGTGTACTGAATAGAGAGATTAGGGAGACCTCCCCTCCTCTACTCTACTCTTCCCTGTTGCTCCCAGAGTTTATAATCAGGATACATGTGCCACATTTGAAGCTAAAAGATCCTTCTAGAAAGGTACTAGCCCCAGAAGAAAGACTAAGGATACTGACAGGGGTTCATTCACCCAAGGAAATGGCCCATGCAAAACTCACTACAAGAAAACAAGCTCACAAGCCCCAATAGTTCAAAGTACCTAATCAATTTTAGAAGCTCCACTTTCAAATATGAGAAAAACACCCAAAGATCACTAGATATCTAAGGATATCTTCAACAAGCACTATCAAGAAACAAGATCACTGACCTCTACCTCTGGAACTAATAATACATTATATGTTAACTGAATTTAATTAAAAATAAATTAATTAGTTAAAATTCTAAGTAGTAAAATTTCTCCAAAAATCTTACCATCCAAAGATAACCATTTAATATTATAAAGAGCATCCATTCCAACTTTTCTTCAAGCATCCATAATAAAATAGATTTATGTTCAGCTTCACCAAAAAATGGCATCATATTGATAATTTGTTAGCAACTTACTCAATTATATCTTTGGATATCTTTCATTGTTAATATTCTATTATAATTTCTAAATATATATATATAAAGAAACAAAATACAGAGAAAAAAAGCAACCTGAAGAACCAGTGATAACGTTAGAAAAAACAAGTATAAGAGTAGTGGTGCCCTGAAAGATAATTTGGGTAATTTAAGGACTGCAAGCAGGTGGGACCTAGAAAAGGCCAGCAAGTTTTTGCTTCCCCTCCCCAATAAAACCAAGAACTTTTCTTTAAATAGAAGTAAACTATCTACTCAAGATGAGCTTCCAACGAAGTAATAAGACCAAAAAAAACACTAAGCAGAGGCTGAGATAACCCTAGAACTCACTATGACCATGAAGAAGTACCAAGGAAGGGAGCATGCAGTTACTATGGAAGCACATACAAAACACTCTACCTCTTTCTTGTAATTGTTTTTCTTTTCTATTAATTTCTGCCCAATCTGTATTAAATATTTGTTTTCTGAGATTATTATTTTCTGATGACAATGCTTGGCATGTTATTTTTGACCCTTTCCTAACTTCTAATATTCAATTCTAACTACAATTTCAGATTATAAATTCTCCTGTAAGCAGTGCTTTAGCACAAATTTTGATATATCTGCATTGTTCATACTAAATAGCTTTTCATTTGCAAATTTAACCAATGAGTTATTTAGAGTTTCCTAATTTCCAAGCTAAAAATTTTTCTAATTTATTGATTTTTAACTTAATGAATTTTGGTTAGAGAACAAGGCCTATATTAAGTGTCATTATTTTAGATTATAAATTCATAAACGTTCTATGTGTGCTTCAACATGTATTGTTGGTTTCAGTGTTCCAAATATATTACCGTTAGGTCAAGTTGGTTGATTTTGTTACTCAAATCTCTCTATCCTCAAACACTGAGAGAGATAAAATTCTCTCACTAAAATGGTTGTTCTGTTCATTTCTCCTGAATAAAGTTTTGCTTTATACCTACCTTTAAAATAGTTATGCCTTCCCAATGCAATGAATATTTTATCAATATGCAGTACTCATTTTTATCGGCAGGAATGATTTTTGCCTTAAAATTACTTGGACTAATGTTAACATAGCTATAGTCTAATCCCTACCTTCTCCTTTTCTAGCATTCTTTCAGATTGATTTTTGTCTTGTTCTTTTTACATTCCATTTTGCCTTCTACTAGTTCTGGAGTTATACATTCTTTTTCTATTATTTTAGTAGTTATGCAGAAATGTTAACGCATTACCAGAGTACAGTGAATCAAGTAAAGTCAATCATGAGGCTCCCAGGAAATTAATAGGAAAGTCAGTGAGATAGTTATCCCACATTCTTCTTCTTCTTTTTTTTTTTTTTTTTTTTTTTTTACATTATTCTTCTGAAGGGAGAGTTTTTAACATCCAGGAAGAGTATTTGTTTGTTCTTTAAATCTCTATTTGGTCTGTAGTTATTTCTTCTCTCTGTATTTCATTTGTATCTTTTCTCTTTCACCAAAAACAACATAGTATGTATAGTCCTGTCTCTTAAATGGATATTGTTCTGACTTCATAATCTTAAAAATCTTTGCAAAGAATAATTTTTTAACTTTATTGTTTTGTTCTCTATTTTGCTAAATCTAACCTTATATTTTTAATTTCCTTACTCTCTGGGTTTATTCTGTTGATCTTTTCCTAATACTTGAGTTGAATGCAATTATTTTTAACCCTTATTTCCTAATGAAATATATTTGTTATGATTTCATCTTAGAGAAAATTTAAAACTGAATTTTTACTAACATTTTATTCTTAATATTTAATGTGCTATATGATGTCCTTTGTAGCTCACAGGGGGATTACAAGTATTACCTAATTTAGTTTTCAATTGTACCACCTATTAAATTACTTACTATCAGCTTGAAAATCATGCTTCTATACCCAGCTTTGTAATACTGGGGCTTCAAATGCAAACTACTTTTTTAGCTACATGGTAGGCTTTGCCAAAGCTAGAGCAAAGATCTAGGGGCAGTAGAACTGAAGAGGGAAGAAGGAACTCCTTCCTGTTTTTGTCCCATGGACTTCCTATCTGTTTGCTATTCCTGTGAACACCATTTTACCAAACCTTCAGGGACACCAGCACAGACCCAGCAGTGCTACCTTCTCAGAAGTCTGAGTTAGCCTTCAGAGTATCAAACTACTCATCTTAGGGAATCTGAGTTACAGCTCATCTTCTGGGTTTTGATAATTTCAACCTTTCCTGTTTTCCCAGCCTTAGGAGTGGTAGCTCCTTCCTATAGTTGCTGCCTTCCTTTCAATTACCTAGTTAACAATTTTATAACTGGTTATCAATTCTTTATATAAAATTTTCTCTGTAAAAGTAATTGGTGTAGGATCTATCTCCTAACTGGATCATGACACAAACAATACCATGAGATGTTTTTGGAATTATCCTTTTTCTTTCTTGATTATGTATATAGGCTAAGGCTTTTAATAAGTGAGAGCAAAAGCACTCAAACATTTTAGGATAATGTAACGTGCCTCCCCAAATCCAAGTATGAACAAGAAAAAATTGTTTCTCACTTATGGGCATGGGGCAAAAGCTCTAAATAAGACATTAGTTAACTAAATCTAACAGTGTATTAAAAAAATCCGTATATTCACAAAGAGTTTATCTCAGAAATAAAAAACACATTCATCAGAGAAACTATTAACTCACCACACTAAATTGAGAATAATGATTTTTACTCACATAGTAAAAAAAAATTGATAAGATTCAACAGCTATAATGATAAAAATAATCTAAAATGCTCTTAGTAGAGTGTATTTAAGATTATTATTCCAAAAATCTTTAGCAAGCATTACACTTAGTGCAATGCACTTAATATGCATTCCCTAAAATTGGTAACAAGGATGCCAAAATCACTATTACTAGATAATTTAGTCACAGAGGCTCTGGCTACTAAGAATAGAAAAGATAAAAGCGAAAGGTAAAAGGATGGAAAGAGATAAAGCATCCACTATTTGTATAAGACCATCATTGACTCAGAAAAGCCAAAAAGATTAGAAGAAAACTAGTAGAATTAATAAGAAAGTCAAACAAAGCTGAAGACTGACAAAAAAATTTATCAATATAAAATTTCTCTACACCAAGAACAAGATTAAGGTACAGTTAAAAAAAAAAAAAGACATCATTTGCAATAATCACAAAAGTGGTAAATAACTAGGAATTAACCTAACCAAAACATACAAGACCTCTACGGAGACATTTTAATAAAGAGAAAAATATGAATCAAAGAGTGACATTCCAGTTTATTGAATGGGAAAACAATATCATAAAAATGTCCATTTTATTCAAACAATCTACTTATTTTAAATGCAATCCCAATCAAAATGCCAATTGTATACTTTTGATAAATCAGAACGAACTTGGGCAGCCCCGGTGGTGCAGCGGTTTAGCGCCGCCTGCAACCCAGGGTGTGATCCTGGAGACCCGGGATCGAGTCCCACATCAGGCTCCCTGCATGGAGCCTGCTTCTCTCTCTGCCTGTGTCTCTGCCTCTCTCTCTCTCTCTCTCTCTGTTTCTCATAAATAAATAAATAAATAAATAAATAAATAAATAAATAAATAAATAAATAAATCTTTAAAAAAAATCAGAATGAACTTTCTCTAAAAATAGCATTGAGGAACAAAGGTCTGTATATAACAAAGTCAACAATAATGCAAGTAAGTAAGTAGGATTTATCTTACCACTTATGAAGATATACTATAATTAGTAGTATCAAATAGAACATGTAAAAGTTATAAAACCAAATAGACCACAAAGAAACACAGAATTCAAAGACTCATCCATATGCATATAAATTTAATACATTATACACTTCTGATAATCTATCACAATTCAATGAAGAAAGCATAGGCTATTCAGTTGGTAACTGAATGATGGGAAAATGGATTCCTTGTGCAGATCCCTAGGCAGTGGGTCTCTAAAGAATTATCCTCATAGACAGCACTTCATACATGCTGTCTTAACTCACTGCTGAAGGAATTAAACATGTCCTATGTGACTCTACTGGGAGAGGACTCTTGGAAGTTTGTACCAGGTTTTCTCCATACTTTGCCCCATATGCCTTTTCCCTTTGCTGACTCTACCTTGTATCCTTTGCATTTAATAAATCATAGCTGTGAGTAGAACTATATGCTCCTTCCTGGTGAAGCATCAAACTTAGGCATATGTGGAAAAAATATCTAAAATAGTAAAATATCTATGCTTTCAAGTGTACCTGGAAGATATATCAAAACTGACATATGCTGAGACACAAAGCAATTCTCTGTATATCTCAAGTACTGAGATTATACAATATATATATTCTCTAACCACAGTAAGAATATTAAAATCAGTAACAGAGAGATACCAAAAAATACATAAAAATTTGGAAATCAGTCAATATATTTCCAAATAACTCATGGGTCATAGAAAAAGTTCAACAAACACTGTAATTTTTAAAAATAAATAATAATGAAAATATAACACAAAAATTTGTGGGATGCTGCTAAAGCTGTACTAAAAAAAAAACAGACAGGCATAATGCACATATTAGGAAAGAAATAAGAGTGAGAGTCAATGAGATGCTCATCTTATAAAATGAACAATAAAATGAACAAAAAAAAAACAGTAGGAGGGAAATAATGAAGAAAGAAGTTGATGAAATAGAAAACAAACATACAATTTTTAAAAATTGAAGCCAAAGTTTTATTCCCTGCAACTCTGGTCAGTTGAATCAGAGCAACGTGAGAAAAGATCCATTATAATATCAAGAGTGAAAAAAAGAAGACATCATTACAGAACCTACAGATTTTGGAAAAACTAGTAACAGAATACTAGGAATAATCTTATAGGAAATAATTTGAAAATTTACATACATGAAATGAAGAAATTTCTAGGAGACAAAGCTTACCAGAACTAACACATAAACAAAAAGCACATAATTGAATATTCCAATAGCTATTAAATGAATGTTTCTGCATTAGAACTTGTCTCACAAAAATCCAAACACAAATGGCTTCATTGGAAAATGTTAGAGTATTTAAGGATGAATATAACACTAAACTTACAAAAACTCTTCCAGAGAAAAATAAAAGCCAGAAAAATTCCCAAACTGAATCATAAGGCCAGCATAGCTGTGTTTCTCAAATCTTAAGAGTACGTTATAAGAAAACAAAATTATAATTGAGAATCTCTCTCATGAACATATCTGCAAATACACCAAACAAAACATCAGCAAAAACATACATACATAAATATCATGACAAGATGACTATGTTCTAAGAATATGAGGTTGGTTTCACATATGAAAATCAATGAACATCATTCTCCACAGTATTAGAAGAGAAACATATGATTATCTCAATACACATGAAAAGTAATATAAAAAAAACAATTATAAAAACAAATTAGGACAGATGGAAATTCTTTACCAGATTACCTACAAAAAACAGAGTGAATATAATTCTTAACCGTAAAATATTACAAATTTTCTTCCTAGTATCAAGAATGAGATAAGAATAACTTATTACTTACACTAAATACAATGTTAGGAATCCTAACCAGTGTAATAAGGCAAGAAAAAGAAGTAACAAGCATAGAGATTAAAAGGAACAAAATAAAACTGCTATTATCAGAAGACTGCATTCATGTAAAGCTACAACATAATCATATACATAGAAAACTGAAAGAACCTACATTTACTCTGTTAAGACTAATAAGTGAATTTAGCAAGGCAGGCAGACAGAAAGTCAATACACAAAAATTTACTTTTCCTAGGTAACAGCAAAAAAAAAAAAAAAAAAAACCCTATAAAGCAAAATTTTTAAAGATGCCACTTATAACTGCATTCAAAAAAATCTAAGAATAAATGATGAATATTATGCAAGACTTCTTCACAAAAAACTTTAAAAAATTAAAGACCTAAAATAAGTGAAGGGATTTATCATATTGATGGATTGCAAAGATGTTCACTTTCTAATTCTCCTTCAAATTGATCAAGAGATTTAAAAATTCCAATCAAAGTCCAGCTTGGGGTGGGGAAGCCTATCAAGCTGATTTTTAAAAAAGATTCATTTATTTATTTGAGAAGGGTGGGGGGGCAGAGGGAGAGAGAAACCAAAGCAGACTCCATGCTCAGCGGAGTTTGGGGCTAAATCTCACAAACCTGAGATCAGGTCCTGAGCTGAAACCAAGAGTTGGATTCTGAACTGAATATGCCACACAAGTGTCCCAATATTTTTTAAAGATTTGTTTATTTGAGGGATGCCTGGGTAGCTCAGTGGTTGAGCATCTGCCTTTGGCTCAGGACGTGAACCTGGGGTCTGGGATTGAGTCCCACGTTAGGCTCCTGTGGAGAGCCTGCTTCTCCCTCTGCCTGAGTCTCTGCCTCTTTCTCAGTCTCTCATGATTAAATAAATAAAATCTTAAAAAAAAAAAATTAGTTTATTTGAGAGAGAGAGAGAGAGAGAGAGAGAGAGAGAACATGTGAGCATGGTGGCAGGGAAGGGAGGATGACAGGGAGGGCAGGACAGAGGGAGAAGGAGAGAGAAATCCAAGCAGCCAAGCTGATTTGTCAAGTTATAAGCAAATGCAAAGGGCCAAGAATAGTCAAGACAATCTTGATAAGAAGAAAAAAGAAGGATCACTTATTTTCCAGAATTAAAAGCTTTTAATAAAGCTGAAGTGATTAAAGACATTTCAGTAATTCACACAAGGATAAAGAGATCAAAGAAACTGAACAGAGAATTCAGGATGAACCCAAACTCTTGATGTATGACAAAGGTAACAATGTAGAGCAAGGAAAGACAGATGGTCATTTCATTAACTGGTGCTGGTACAACTGATGATATACATGGAAAAAGGGAATAAATTATAGATGGTAATGTGAAAGGTAAGACAAAACATCTTTAGAATGAAAGAAGATAATATAAAATATTCATGACAGTGAAATTATCATAGTTGGGTTGTTTTTGTTTTTGTTTTTGAGAGAGAAATAGAGTGTACCAGAGAGGAGGGGCAGAAAGAGAATCTTAAGCAGGCTTCATGCCCAGCACATGAAGGGGAACACAGGGCTTGATCTCATAACCCTGAGTTCATGACCTGGGCCAAAATCAAGAGTCAGATGTTTAACCAAATGAGCCCCTCAGGTGCCTCAATAGATATAAATGGATTCAAAGGGGCAGCCCTGGTGGCCTAGCGGTTTAGCACCACCTTCAGCCCAGGGCATAATCCTGGAGACCCCGGATCGAGTCCCACGTCAGGCTCCCTGCATGGAGCCTGCTTCTCCCTCTGCCTGTGTCCTTGCCTCTCTCTCTGTGTCTGTCGTGAATAAATAAAATCTTTAAAAAAATAAAAAAATAAATGGATTCAAAAATCACCAGCCACAAAGAAAAATATTGATAAATTGGTTTTGTTATATTTATATATAATAAGTATATTATATATAGTTACAAACTTCTGTTCCTCCAAAGACAATATGAAGAGAGTAAAAATCAGAGTAGAAGATATTTAAAATATACATGAATGTATCCAAAGGTCTCATAACCAAACTATATTAAGAATTCCTACAAATCAATGATTTTTTTAAAAAGCAACACAACAGAAAAATTGTATGCATATGTGAATAGTAAAAAAAGTTCTGTGAACTGTCTGTACAGAAGGCTTAATCAGTCCTAATATCAGTGAGAACCTAGAAAATAAGTAAATAAGTTGACTTGTGTGCAAAACATACTACCTTGCAAAATATGTATTCTGTATATGACTTACAGCCCTCACAATGAGTTCTCATTTTCAGTATATGTTTATACAAAAGGATATGTTTGGTATGGGAATGGGGGTGAGAAAGAAGAAAAGAACAGGACTTGAGGAGAGACAACAGCATTCCTTACACTTAATTAATCTGAAGGTATATTTTAAAATAACAGTTCTCAATAAGAGAAGCACTATGCCATACTGCATTACTTACTTGGCATTCAGTTACAGTTCACATTAAAATAAAGCAACTATTAATATAAAATATTATATCATGAAGGCACTGGGAAAATATTCATCAAAAAGTTACTCTTTCAGAGGCACTCTTCTTCAATATTAATTCACCTATTCACTCATTCAAAATATTCACCAAGCACACCTCCTAAACATAATTTATTCAACAAACGTATTGAACCCTTACATGTAAGACTACACAGAGCAAGAAGCAGATAAGCCTCTCCGAGTCTAGCAGTCTAATAGAGAAGACACATAATAATAATTATAAACTGTGCAGAGTATTATGACATGGAAAGTACAAAATGGTACAAAAACACATGTCAGGGACATCTAACCCAGTTTTGTGGGACTAGTCACAGTTTAGAGTTAGACAACCCTCACTGAAATCATTTAGTGTATTCTTCTGTTTTACAAATGAAGAGACTAAAATATGTGTCCAATCTCAAGTTGTCAGACCTGAAAAATGAGTTCATGTTAAACTGGTAACATGAGAATTGAGGCCACAGAGGAAGCAGAACATATTTGAGGCAGAGGGAATAGCAGATACAAAAGCCTAGGGACAAGAATGAGCATAACTTTAGAGATTATGAGGCCCTGCAGAACAATAAAAGACAAAATCCCTATCCTTAAAAGAATTCACACTTAGAAATATAAATGAACATATTTTATATAAACCTAAATCCAGCTCAATTAATTTGTTTTCAGGTATTTGAGAAGACAACATATTGCATGGTCAGAAATGGAAAAAGAACAATATGGAAAATTACAGATTTGTAAAAGCTATAAAAACTTAAGGGATCGATGAAATTCCTGCTATAAGCCTTCAAATTCTTTACGAATCTGAGGTTCCACAATTCTAGACTCTCTATAGAGCTACTCTATTTTATACAAATGCTTTTTGAAAATAATGTGCAAGTTGAAACAGAATTTATATGAATTAAATGTTAAATAAATTAAATAGTAAATCAGAGCTTGCAAAAATTAAAGATCCTTGGAGCTATTATATTAATGAACCCAATTCTCTGTGGTCTGAGATCTGCTACCAGCTCAGGTGTCACTTTACAAAAAACTTAGCCTCTTTAGTCATATGTTATCTCACTTATTAAATGGAAAAAATAAAATATATTTTATCTGAATTATTTTTTCACCTTTAAAATTCTATGACACTAAGCTTAAATGATTGGACATCAACCATTCCTAATAAGGCCATCCTAGAGCCTATGCCAAGAAATTAAATTTAAAAATATATATATATTTTTATAAAACAGAAGTAAACAACTAGAAGGGCAAATGGACATATGTACATCATCAGTGAATATAGCTTAGGGCAAGCTATCTATGATATTTCCTTTTCTTACTAAGTTTAATTTTTAAAATGTAAACAAAAACAGAAGCAGTACATCTCTGTTCTTAAAAAACATAACTTTGAGACAAAAAACAGGTGTAGTTAATTAAACAATAAATCTGTCATTTTGTTTTAATTATTTTATTTTCCAATGCTCTCAAAAGTTTTGAGAATAGAAAACAAGACACAATGAAGAAAAGTCAAGACGCCTAAGGCAAGCCTAATGCCAACACATTCTTTCCAATCTAAAACATGTTCCCCCTCAAGCTCCACATTACTTTCCAGATATAATCACTTCCGGACAAGAGCAATTACTCTAAATTCATGTTCTGCAAAACCATCTGCTCCAGATTCAATCAACAAACATCATCTTGCCCTACACATATGGAATCCTGACAATTTTATACCCAGTGCTTACTAAATAATGATATTATTTTTGAGACTGTAATTAGGTTCCTTCATTGGAAACTAACAATGAACTTAAACTGATCACAGGAATAATAATGCTTTTCGGAATTACTACCTACCCTACAGACATTTAATTATATGAAAAAGTAACATGAAACATGGCATCTGGATGTCAGATTTAAATTGTAAAAGTTGAACATAAAATTTCCTCAGGCACATGAAGACTGAATGTAACAATAATAAAATCTAAGTCTTTTTTAAAACATATTTTCTTCAAAATATCCAAACTATGGAAAATGTGTTTTATCTAGAGCCTTTACTCTCCCTCAACTCATTATTAAATATAGACAAGGTGATAAGTATCATTTGATACATCACTGGGAGAGTTCCATTTCTCACTGCTCATTACTAGAAAAGAAATCAAACAAAATACCCTCAAAGAGGGTATTGTGGTTCTTGCTTTATTTGTATTCCAAGTGATTGGTGTCACATAAGCTGATTGTAGGAGCCAGGTCTATTATGAAGCCACTATCACTTTCAAAAGTTGCTTTTAAAAGTAATGGCACTATAGAAGACATACTGGTTTCAAGATCTGAATCTTGGGCCAAGATTTCACTCACTGCCTGAGCCTGGACAGATCACATAGTCTGTCCCCATCTATGAAATAAGGGAATGTATTAATGATTTCTGAGAGGGTCTTCTAGTTCTAAAACATTAAGATTCACTCACTTCACCAGGCCCAGGTTTAATAAATTTTCCTAAAAACATAGCTTTTAGTTTCAAATCTTTAGTATCAAATTATTTACCTACTTAGCTTATCAACCGTATTACAAGGTTGAGTTAAAAAAAAAAAAAAAAGATAGTTGACTACAGCACAATTCTTATGCCAAGACAGGTTGAAGATTTATGGCCCTGGTAGACTGGAACAAGGCCCAGGTCAGAGATGAGAAACCAGGAAAATAATGGAATATAATTTGATCTGGTTTTGACCTGAGGAAGAAAACAGGGCACAGAGGTGGCAAAGGCAGAGGGCAGGGCAACTAGATTCATTCGTTTTTTCTGGAAGGTACAAAACTCTAAATAATAACACAACATTAAAATTGAAAAATTAATTCACAAGTACTATCTCTGTTCCCTCAACTTTCAAAAATCCCTAAATTTATCACAATCTAACAGCAAGTCACAGGAATCCACTATAACTATTCTCTTCCAAAGCCCCCGTGCTTTCCCAGGTAAGAAACTAAGCAATGGATGTCACTGTGGTCTTTAATACTGTTGATCCTGGCTCCACTACTTATTTAGTATATGATCTTAGGAAAGTTTCTTAACCTTTCTTTCTTTTTTTTTTTTCTTAACCTTTCTGACTTAAGTTTCCTCAGCTATAAAACGAAGATAAAAAAATAAAATAAAAAATAAAAAATAAAATAAAAAAAATAAAAATAAAAAAATAAAACGAAGATAACCTTATAAGGGATGCAGTGAGTAAAAAATGCATTAACATGTATAAGGCACTTTAAACAGTGGCTAACACACTGGATTAATGATAACTAATACAATATTAATTCTAATTACTTCCTCTCTGCAATCTTCCCTTATTCGAGTTAGCACTTTCTTTTAGTTCTCTTCCCATCTCTCTACCCACTCCCCAGTCTCCTATACCAGATCTTTTCTAACAAGCCAACCACTGAATGGTGGTGTTCCCTAGAACCCCTCTTCTCTCCTCATTAGCATTCAAAAAACCTCCCTGATCATTCACAAACACCCAACACACTGTACTGTAATTACCTGTTACTCCATAGTACTTGCCTGGGCATGCTGAGCTCTAAGAGGAGAGGTCTAGGGCCATCTTGTTCACTGAGGCAGCCCTAGCACCCAGTGCAGTGTCTGGCTCAATAAATGAATACATGACTGAATTCTACTCACTCCAAGTGATTTCATTCATTTCAATGGCTTCAGTCACCATCTCACTGCTGACAAGTTCCAAATCCCCACCAAGACTGCTCATCTCCAAAGCCTACAATTCAAAGTCCTGTACCTCAATGGTAAGGGGAAAGAGGACTAGGCAGTGGAAGACAGAGTAGGCAGGAGGCAGGTATCACCACAGTCCAGATGAGAGCAATGGAAACAGTTTCATTTTTTTTAAAGCTCAAATTCTGAATAAATTTTGAAAATCAAGCAGACAGGATCTGATAAAGAGTTAAAAATAATTAAAAAAAATAACTCAGACTATTTAGATATACTGATTTTACTTCTGTGGTTGCTTTAATTAGGAAGAAAACCTTTCCTCAAGTTTCCTACTTTTATAGTCTTGGCAAGACAGCTCGGAAAAGTTTCCACTAATGAAGTAAATGGTATATATCACTGAGAGCTTAAACAGAATCAAAACTACCACCTGTTTTTCTGAAACAGACCATTCAGCTCCAGTCATTTCAAATGAAGAGCAAAAGTAGTATTAAGATACCCAATTCACTGACCAAAAGAAAAAAAAAAATTCACCTCTTATTAAAAAAATCCTTTTTGGGGGGGGAGGGGGCTCTTTCAGATAAATCTATTCTTGAGAAATCAATGAATTAATTAGAAGAAATTCCAATTCTGAGACGTAGGTATCCTGCACCTCTTTGAAACAGTTGAAAGGAGGTAAAGGTCAGGTCCTGTTTATTATAAATTTTAGCTATAGGAAAAGAAGCAAGTCTATCTATGGAGAAACAGAACCTGGCAGCCTCTATATTCAGTGTTGTTCCCAACATCACAAATAAAACTCCCACTACATTTCATAATTACAAAACAGAGGAGAAAATTGTTTCATGAGATTTTACACTGCATAAATACTTATTTACCCAGACACAATAATGAATAGATATGGTCCATTATAAAATGCATTAATTAGAGTAATGATCATGATATATCAATTTAATTTTGTTGCTCTACTGTAGGCCTGAAGCAGACTCACATGTAGGATGGAGAGGGGAGAGAAAGACTATGATTGTCTATATATGACATGAGAGCTACCCAGTTCAGCAAGAAAATCTGTCATGGAGGCACCCCAAAACAAGCCCTACCAAATTAGTTCACATTTTGTTATTGATGGGAAAGACTTTTACTTATCCAAATTCAGGAAAAATTACTTCTCCAGCAAGGTAAAGGATCCTGCCAGATTTCCCTAACATCACCTGTACGGGAATAACCAAGAATACTTCATAAAATACCAGTACTGCCAAAATTCAAATAAGCTTCTACCAGAGAAATGCACAAATACACACACAAAATTTGAATGTTTTTTTAAAGGAATGAAAGTGATACTCTTTGAAGTTCTATAGAAACCAGGACTACTGCAGCCAGACTACATTTTTAAACCTCGTAAGAACTTCTAAAAAAAATACTGTATCCATGGTTAGCAGGTGAGGAAACAGAATTTAAGAAATTAAATGGGTAGTGTAGCATTTGAATCTGCAGCTCACCAAAAGCTTTCCTTAAATACCATTACTTCCCTGAATTTCACTTAAAAATACTGAATTTTTGCAGAATCAATATTTTAATTCTAACTTAGAAAACATTGGCAAAATTCAAAAAATCATGGAAAATTTTATCCTTTCATAAGAGCTGGACCACTGCATACTTTGTACATGATCCTCCATAAATTCCTATTAAAATAAGCTAGTGAAGGGTGAGAGAGGGGAGCAACAGATATAAATATCTCAGAATTCTGGTATAAGACAATAAAAGTTTCTGCCTCAAAAAAAGTTATGTTATAGTAATTAGACTCTGTATTATTATTAGACCTACTTAAGTGTAATAAAGACAAAATCATTGTTTGAATAAGAGTTTTAATTCTTCCTGTCTGTGATGCTATCTTATCAAGGCCCAAATATTTGGTATGAACATGTTGAAATGATGTGTAATCAACAAGGATGCTAAAGATAAATTCTTAGAATGTGAAGCAAGTACTTCCTTTCTCTGTAAACAAAATGACTGAGTCCACTTCTTGAAGAAATCAAGCTCTATTTATATTCACTCTCCTGAAATGGCACAGGCAGCCTTAGAAGGATAAGTTTATAATAAATCCCTATATTTGGAAAACATTGTTGCTAAGCATCTTCTAACATTCAGCAGAGTTTATATAATTCATGTCTCTGCTACATAATTAACATTTCATGTTTTCCAAAAAAGTGTGGTATGCTTATCTATGTTGTTAATTTAAAACAGTATAAATTTTAAGGGAATTAATAAAAGGCTATGCAACTAATTAATTAGAAAGGCAGCCTAATCCCAGGAAGAATACAAACATAGATATTAAATGTCAGGATGTGTCAGAGTTGAGCTTGTAAACAACTTGTCCGCTTGAGATAAAACATTTCAAAATGCAGCTGCTCTTTGCTTAAAAAGGTGAGCTACAAAACATTAGGCTTTTGGACAAGTCACAACATATCAAACCACACTCTAGCTCAAAAATTAATTGTAAAAAAACCATAACATTTGAAAGTAAGTTTCACACCCAACCCTCAATATTTAAACATTGTATCTGTTCAGATAAAAGATCCAAGTGCTGAAAGCAACACTACTGTGGTATTTCCAATTTTCATATTCACTATGAGGACAAAATTAAAAGATACAGAAAATATTTAATAACACTGGAAAAGATTATAAAAATTGAGATAAGCACCCTGTAGAAGATGTAGATCACTCTCACAAACTGGAATAGATTGTAAAAAACTTCTAGCCTCTGGAAAAGAATGCACAAACAAGTAATATTCTAAAGGGACTTTGATCTTTTGTATTAGTATCCCACAAACAATAACCTTTAGATTACAAAAAACAATGGGAAACATAATCCACTTAGGTTAAATGAAATTCTGAATCACTTTACTTATGCTATTATTAGACACCTGTGTACCACTCTATGTTAAAAAGGGCAAGGTTTCCCTGACTAGAAGGCACTCTAGAAAGAAGGAAAACTATTAGACAGCCAATGAGCAAAAAACGCAAAGAACACACAGGTCCACAAATCTTAAGGAAGGAAATGTTCTAGGAAAAACGTAAGTCCATATTTTTATTTGTATTCTTAATTGTTAATTCTTAACATTTTCCTTAATTGTGGCTGTTCTAACTTTCAGAAAGGTTATTTTTAACTTTTATTCAGAACCATTATATGTACCTACAAGACAAACTTGGATACTTATTTTCTTCTAGAAAGAGAGTTAAATGATATAGTTCAGAATAGTACAACTGTCACATAAAAAAGACTCGGGGGAAAACTCAACACCATCAGAGGTAGTCAGAGATTTACAGTCCCTAAATTTATCTAGTTATTTAAGTCAGTTACAGAGCCTCCAAAAAACAGGGTTAGTGAGCCAAGATGATTGCTTCTCAAAGTATAGCCTGGCATCCACAGCATTGATAGCTCCTGTAACTTGATAGAAATGCAAATTCTTGGGCCCCACCTGGACCTAATAAATCAGTAGGATGGGGCCCAGAATTCTGTTTTAACAAGCTCTACAAGTGATTTTTATGCAGGTTAAAACTGGAGAAGCGGGATCCCTGGGTGGCGCAGCGGTTTGGCGCCTGCCTTTGGCCCAGGGCGCGATCCTGGAGACCCAGGATCGAATCCCATGTCGGGCTCCCGGTGCATGGAGCCTGCTTCTCCCTCTGCCTGTGTCTCTGCCTCTCTCTCTCACTGTGTGCCTATCATAAATAAATAATAAAAAAAAAAAAAAAAAATTAAAACTGGAGAAGCACTGGCCTAAACCAATAATTCAGAATATTTGTTCATAGGCAACTGCAAGACTGGCTGCTTTAAAATCAGTTGGAAAACAAATACTGGCTCCAGTTCCCTACTTCCCTTAATTTAATTAAATCTGGAGAGGGAATGTGTGTGTAGCTTCCCAGGTGAACCTGATGCATACTGAGGTTTAAGAACCAATGTCTTACCTAAGTTAGTGGCTCTCAAAGTGTGGTCTGCAGACCAACAGCATCAGCTGTGAACTTGTTTAAATTCACAAGCACCAGCCAAGACTGAATCAGCAACTCTGGGAGTGGCACACACCCAGCAATCTGTTTTACTACGTTCTCCAAGTGATTCTGATACATGAGCAGATCTGAGAACCTCTGCTCCAAGTGATCCCACCTGAACTGAGCACGTATGAAATGAATGTGGATTTCATGGAGAAGAACAAATTACAGAAAGAGATAGAATTAACTTACGTACTCAGGAATACATCTCCTGGAGCTAGACTATCTCACTGTCCTCACAAATCTGGAAGTTAAAGTGCCTTTACTTCCCAGATATGCCAGTGGACATTCTCAAGCTGTCCACGCAAACATAGCACAACTGGCAAACAATGAAAAGTGCCTCCTGAAAAGCACTGGTTTTAAACAAAATATATTTCTCATGACTGAGAAATTTTGTTAGTAGGAAGCTAAAAATGGACTGGAATGTTCAAGAAAATAGTGATTTGGGCATCACAAAACAATACCTTATTTACTGCTACCTATAAAGGTAGCAATAGCCACCTGGAGTTGTTTTCTCAGCACAGACAGGGATTTCTGAAGGCAATAGAGGAGAGAGGAACATGAATCTCACCAGGGGTTTAAAAACAACACCGATTTAACTCTCAGGTTAATAAACATTTTTATTGCTCTACAAGGGCAGTGGGGTGGTAGTCTCATTATGTCTCCCAGCTTTCGCATATATTTCTCAGATCAAACACTTATTGAGCACCTACTATGTACCAGAAATTATTACTACTACCTCCAAATGTTAATATATTATCATGACTTTTAAAAAAAAAAACAGTGATTCTCTAAGGTCAATGTAATGATTGCAACTGCTTCTACTACATGGTTCTTAAACTTTATTCTGCTATATAGAGAATGAAACTACATAACAAATCATATGTTAGTATTTAAGACAGTATACACAAAACCACCTATTTTCCCTACTGGACACTTTAATTTTAATGCTAATCTTTTTAAAAACTACCTTCTCATAAACCAATTCACAGACTAGAGGAAAAAAGATCAGTTCAATACTGATAATTTGAAATTACTATTAAGTCACATTAATAGAAGTTACTATTTATTTACTGCTTGTATGTGCCAAGTATACCCCATATCTCCCTCTTTTTCTCTCTCTCACCCCTCTATCTTCAGCTTGGAGGCCCCTCTCCATCCCACTTTCTCATCCTTTCACAACTTTTTAAATTAAATGTAACATAGTAAAGGGTACAGTCTTTTAAATCTTCTTGTTATTCCCCTAAAGTTCTTGGGGTTACTACAGTGCCCATGAGGGTAGATGGTCCTATTTATATCTAGTATGTAAATTACTTTATCACATTTCCCCTTGATGTCCCAGGACACAACTTAATTTACAGATTATACTTACCTTTGAAATAAAAAATTAAATAAAAAAAGCCTTACACCACTTTGACAAAATCATGTGTTTTATGATTTAATTTTGATGCACAGCATAGATTTGGAATAAAAGGATCTTAAATTTAAATCTTAGCTCTGACACATACCAGCTGAGAGACCTCTCCTGAGTCTATCTGATACTCACATCACAAGGTTGGTGTGAGGATCAGTGGGAAAGAATGGATTCTCTTTCCCACCTTCTCACCTGCCTTATTCTGCCTGTGGAACTCTTTTTTTTTTTTAAGCTTCTTCTTAGATGTGACTTTTCTATATAATCATAGCATTCCTCTCCCCATAGGAAAAGTCACTACATTCTCCATAGTTTAATGAGTATATATCTCACTGTGTAAGTAGTTATTCACAAATCTCTCTTTCATCTTTTTTCTGGACAGCAAGAAGCCCAGAGCCTTCTAGAGTACATGAAATATATGAGAAAGTAAAAAAAAAAAAAAGTCTGATAAAGGATATTGAAGAATGAATCCTTGCCTAGATGGTGAAATCCAAAGCAATACCTAAATAGTAATCCAGACTCTTCATTATCACCCAACGGAATGAAGGAAGCAAAGTTATCCCCTGATACTTCTTGTTTGCTAGGGAATTCATTTTCATGACTAAACCCACCATTTCTTGTGAAACACAAGAAACTAGATAGAAAGGGACCAAAATGCACCAAAAGAATGTTTGTATTTGCCTTATAGCCTATCTAACCTATAGTTTCCAACTGTGAGTCCTCTAACATGAAAATTATGATAATGATCAAAAAGAATAAAACTGATTTTCTCTACCAACAGTAAGATATTCAAAGACCCCTAAATATCCCTTCCAAGTTTTCTCTTTAAACCTGCTTTTTGTTCTATATTCTCTTCTCTACACATATTGAGCCAGATTAGAAAGATGAAAGGCCTAAAGGAAGGGTCTTCAAAACCTATTATGTTAGATTAATTGTGAATCAATAATTTGGAAGTTGAAGTTACCATATTTCTATACTAAAGCTCTAAAACAACTAAATTTCCAACTCAAAAATCCAATTTCTTCCATTACCTAAAAGGGCTAAACTTTCTTTAAAACATCTTCTGAAAATGTTGGATAGGTCACAAACTGGAACAAGAGCATACAACTGAAAAAAATTCCTTCTAAAATATAAAAGGACCTAGAAACATATATCCAAGGGAATAAATTTAAGGAACCTGAGATTACTGGCAAACCAGGGATGCTATGAGGTATATGCCCAGCCTTTAGAGGCTACCAGAAAATAAACACATCTTCTTAGGACCAACAAACAAATGAAAACAAAACAATGAGATATTTTTTCAGTAAGTTCTTATTTGCCTGATGAAATATATCAATAGCTTATAAAACCTGCCCTGATTTGAATACATTTTTCATGGTTAAAATTACTCTGAAAAATTACACAAATGTTAAAAGGTCTTAAGGGCTACCAAAGTAAAGACAGTTATGCCTAGATAGATTTCTTAAAGCCAGTCAACTGATTAATAACAGCCCTTATACATTTTCAGACTTTAACATCACCATCACACACTCTGAGGTATAGAATTTTTAGATTTTGCTAAGTACTTTTTCAGCACTTCAAAAAATACAAAGTGGGCTCCTTAAGGAAAATTCTGATCCTCCCGTAGGCACTTCTCCCTAATTTCCATAGCACAATATCAATAAATAGTTACCATCAATACTGCCATTAATGAATCTAATTATACAGGTGTGTGTGTGTGTGTGTGTGTGTGCGTGTGTGTACACTTAGGAAAAGTATGAAAGGATATATACTATCACAGTGGTTACCTTTAGGTAAAAGTGATTTTTATTTCTTTTTTATAGTTTTCTGACTTATCTAGTTTTCAATAAATATATATTTCATGATTAGAAAAAAATTGATTTCAAGAAATAAGATATAATAAGACTCACAGTAGCAAAGCATACTTACCTGCTTCATTACATAAGGCTTTCAAGTCTGCTCCAACGTACCCATGAGCACTATTTGCCAGCTGTAGCAGTTCAACTTCAGTGAGTAAATGGGGTACCCTTTGAAGCAATTTCTGGAGAATATCTAGCCGATCTGCAGCATTAGGAACTCCAATCTCTATCTCTTTATCAAATCGTCCTGGTCTTCGAAGTGCAGCATCTAAGGCGTGAGGGCGATTTGTGGCCCCAAGGACCAACACCTGGCCTTCACTTCCTTCCTTACAAAATAAAATAAGAATAAATTACACATTCTTCTAACACTAATACATACAATTGCCATATCTATATCTATATAGATCTGAAATTATCTATCTATATCTATACTTAACATACAGAAGTACTGGCTATATAGATAATATGGATCTAAGTGTCCACACTAAGTCTCATCCTTTACACTGTTATTACACATCCCACATTTTCCTAAGTTCAGCCTCAAAACTCCCTCATCTAGAAAGTTTTCCACTATGTAACTTCCCAACTATAGTGATGTCTCTCTCCCCCCTTTTGGCATCTAAACTTCACTGTTTTCATGAATAAGAAGGTATAATATCCTACCATAGAGTTGTTTTAATTTGTCCTTTTCCCCCTACTTGAAACAAAGACTATGACAAGCACATTATCCAAATAGAACAAGACTCTATTATACAATTGTCTTAGAAATCTTATTCACATGTGGACTGTACTTTTTTTATTCTGATGTTTAAATTCCTAGTAATAAAGACAGCAATATAACCAATACCTGAGTATCAGCCACCCTTGAATGCATATAGATTTTTCACATAGGAATGAAATTTGGAACAACAAATTATAAAGAACTATAATGATCAGCCATCTGTGAAAGTTATCCAACATTTTATTCTGATGACCCAAGTATAATCCCACAGAGACAAGCTTAACTGACATGTGATTCAAAGTAAGGAAACTGAAACCTATTCAATTATACTGGCTGTCCCAACAGAAAATGTATGGATTACAATAAATCTATCAATTACGTATTTAGAAGACAAAAACAGGCCTGTAAGCATTTTCATACTTAAACATCCGTGTCACCCGCTTCCAGTCCTGCTCATAGGCAAGAATATCAGTCCACAGTGGACCTATCCCAGCAGGAGAGAAAGAGGCAGCAAGGATGTAATAATTAAGATCCTCCAAAACAGAGCCTTCCATCTGATTTCATACTTACCAGAACTCTTCTAATTATAATACAGCTCTCTAGAAATATTCACAGTCAAGGTGGAAAGAGTCATCCATAAACAAAGTCATCAATAAACAAAGATATTTGGTTGGCTTAATGATTCTTTTTTTATTTTTTAAGATTTTATTTATTTATTCATGACAGACACAGGGGGAGAGAGAGGCAGAGACACAGGCAGAGGGAGAAGCAGGCTCCATGCAGGGAGCCCCGGGCCAAAGGGAGGCGCTAAACCGCTGAGCCACCCAGGGATCCCCGATTGTACTTCTTATTGTAAACAGAAATTGGCATCTCAGTTTATGTATATCTCTTGTGAGTGTTGTTACTATGGATCAATTCTCAGAGCCCTGCCACCTCCAACATACTAGCATCATTGAATTCTCCAATTTTAAAGGCTGAGAACCAAATGTGCGACATCATCACACCTAGTTATTGCACCAAGACTTAGAATCACGTGGTCATCCAGCCTCCCTCAGGTATCAATTCTTCTTTTATGTTACTCTTAAAATTGTCAACACAATTGTTGGGGCACCTGGATGGATGGCTTAGTCAGTTGAGCATCCAACTCTTGATTTCAGCTCAGGTCATGATCTCATGGGATGTGGGACTGAGCCCTATGCTGGGGAGTCTGCTTAAGATTCTCTCTCCTGGGATCCCTGGGTGGCGCAGCAGTTTAGCTCCTGCCTTTGGCCCAGGGCACGATCCTGGAGACCCGGGATTGAATCCCACATCGGGCTCCCGGTGCATGGAGCCTGCTTCTCCCTCTGCCTGTGTCTCTGCCTCTCTCTCTCTCTCTCTCTCTCACTGTGTGCCTATCATTAATAAGTAGAAAATAAAAAATTAAAAATTAAAAAAATTAAAAAAAAAAAAGATTCTCCTTCTCCTTCCCTCTCCCCACTTGCACACATATGCTCGTGAGCTCGCTCTCCCTCACTCTCTCTAAAATAAATAAATCTTAAAAAAAAAAAAAAAAACTGTAACACACTAGCAAATAGTGGAGACTTAAAACCCAATCTTCACATTATGTTCACATGTTTAGTTTCTACCAGTAGGAAAGTTCTAACTGTCCAGTTTTTTAATGTATAAAGGAGGGCTTGGGGCTACATGATTTCTAAAATTTCTTTTGACTCTAACATACTTTGATTCTAAAAATTGTGTTATTTACAATCCTGCATAAGAACTGTATTCTGGTAAATGGCTGTCACAGGAGTCTGACAAAATTTCTTTTCATTCCTGCCATTGCTCCTATGGATCTTCCTTTCATAGTAAGCACATAGTTTTTATTAATATGTGAGTAAATGCCCTATCAGAGAATGTGGTAACATGGGTAGATTCTTTTTAGATGTTGTACATATTTTCCATTATTTTCACTTTCTTTTCTTTCACTTGTTAAACCTAAAGCCCCAAAAGAATCAATTTTTACAGGAATATAGAAGACTTACTCATGAAATTTCTTAGTAAAATTGATCTAAATCTTCCTTACTGATTTTTGCTTCAGATTTTTAAGTTAATACCATTTACTACAAAAGAAACCCATCACTGTTTATTTTTTATATGGTAGGAACACATGACATTATATCATCCTAGAAGTTACTAAGATATCTGCTGAAGAAAATTAATTTATGGATTTTTTCCTTTAGTTTTTAAGGCTAATATTTTTCCCTGTCCTATAATATCCCAAAACTCAGATATATTTGATAGTTTTTGCTACTATATATGTATTATTAGGAATCATTGCTTTCACAACACAGAATAGATATTGGTACTATACTTACTGAACCAATGCCATCCATCAGTGTTAAGAGTGATGCTACCACTCTTTTTTCCACTTCATTCTGAGCCCCTTCTCTTTTAGGACAAAGTGCATCCAGCTCATCAATAAAAATAATAGATGGGTGTCTAAAAACAAGTAAAATGAATTATTTAATATACATCTTATTTTTAAATTTGATGTATTGCATTTCAAGTGAAACTGAACACTTCCAATTTTTTAATTGAAACACACATGCAAAAGAATGAAACTTACACCATATACAAAAATAAAGTCAAAATGGATTAAAACCTAAATAGGAGACCTGAAAATACAAAGAGAGCACAGGGAGTAATTTCTCTGACATCAGCCATAGAAACATTTTTCTAGATATGTCTCCCGAGGCAAGGGAAATAAAAGCAAAAATAAACTACTGGGACTACATCAAATAAAAAGCTTCTTCACAGCAAAGGAAACAATCAACAAAACTAAAAGACAACCCTACTAAATGGAAGAAGGTATTTGCAAATGACATATATCCAAATATATAAACTGATACTCCTCAATACCCAAAAAACAAATAATCCGGCTGAAAATGAACAGAAGACACAGACATTTCTTCAAAGATACACAGGTGACCAATAGACACATGAAAACATCCTCAACATCACTTACCAGGAAAATGTGAATCAAAACTACAATGAGATTATCACCTCACACCTGTCAGAACAGCTAAAATCAAAAACCATGATACAGGTGTGAGCGAGGATGTGAAGAAAAAGGAACCCACATGCACTGCTGATGGGAATGCAAACTGGTGCAGCCACTGTGGAGGTTTCTCAAAAAGTTAAAAATAGAACTACTCTACAACCCAGAAATTACACTACTGGGTATTTACCCAAAAAATACAAAAACACTAATTCAAAGGTATACATGCACCTCTTATTTACAGCAACATTATTTACAATAGCCAAATAATGGACGCAGCCCAAATGTCCACTGATGAATGAATGGATAAAGAAAATGTAGTATATATACACAATGAAATATTATTCAGCCATAAAAAGAAAGAAATCTTGCCATTTGCAATGAGATGGATGAAGCTACAAAGTATAGTGCTAAATGAAATAAGTAACAGAAAGACAGAAACCATATAATTTCACTTATCAGTTTAATTTAAGAAATAAACGAGCAAAGGAAAAAAAAGAAACCAAAAAACAGACTTAACTACAGAGAACAAACTGATGGTTACAAGAGGGATGACTGAAATAGGTAATGGGGATTAGCATCGTGAGAACAGGGTGATGTAGGGAATCGCTGAATTACTATGTTGTATACCTGAAACTAATACAACACTGTAAACTATACTGGAATTAAAATAAAAACTTAATTAAAAAAAAGAAATGCAATGTATCAAATTTAGAACTCAGTTAATAATATTAAAGACAAAGGCAACAAGATGTTAAACTGAAAAACCGTACATTAATTCTTGTCCAAATTATTAATTCATCACTTTCCAGCAAATCTAAATTCAATAAAAAGTAGAGTATTAAGAATAGTCTACTGCTCATGAGATCAGTCTATGCCAAAATAGAACTTGCCTGCTAATACCCAGTAAATTAGTAAATTGTTATGATTCCATCAATTCAGGAGGCCAGAGTTGTCCCCTGGAGCAGGTGTAAAGTCCAAGGGATAGAAATTCCAAATGTGCTCCCTTTTTTTTTTTTTTTTTTTTTTGTCTATTAGAAAAAGAACTTTCGAGGTGATCGGTTCTCCCATATAAAGATGTGAATTCTCTCACAATAGAAAGCTTCAGGACAGCCCAGGGAGCTCAGGGGTTTACAGCCACCTTCAGTCCAGGGCGTGATCCTGGAGACCCAGGATGGAGTCCCATATCGGGCTCCCTGCATGGAGCCTACTTCTCCCTCTGCCTTTGTCTCTGCCTCTCTGTCTCTCTCTGTGTCTCTATGAATAAATAAATAAAGTCTTTTAAAAAAAAGAAAGCTTCAACTGCCAGGAACGTAATAATAATGAAAACACACTACACAATATGGTATACCATTGGTTCTCAAATTTTCAGTACTGGGACTACCAGCCTTATAAAGGACTACCTTATTTCATCTGCTATCTCTGAAAAAAAAAAAACTTCAAAAATGAAAGTTCTTTTGATAAGAGCAGAATTATGATCAGTTAAATACCAAAACAATGTTAGGGACATAGCCTTATTATGAATAGTACATTAGACCAAGTTATAGACCACATTCTTATACTCACTACAATGTAATATGGTAGCCTAAACTGAGGAATAATCAATAAGAATTGTTTTTAAAGAGCAAAAGAGGGCAGCCCCGGTGGCCCAACGGTTTAGTGACGCTTTCGGCCCAGGGTGTGATCCTGGAGACCTGGGATCAAGTCCCACGTCAGGCTCCCTGCATGGAGCCTGCTTCTCCCTCTGCCTGTGTCTCTGCCTCTCTCTCTCTCTCTCTCTCTCTCTCTCTCTCTCTGTCGTGAATAAATAAATAAAATCTTAAAAAAAAAAAAAAAAAAGACCAAAAGATTTGTCCCTTTGAAACAAACTATAATTTTAAAAAAAAGGGTTTTAAGCATAAAGGGCTAATATAATACAATCTACTAAGACAACTAGATAAACTAGATATGCCTAAGTATCCTAAATCATAAATTTATATGCTCAAGTAAAATCATGACTTACCATACAACATTGTCTTAATTTTCCTACTTTATGTAATTCAATAACTCACTGATCAAACTTCCAAACAATACTAAATAAAAATAGATTAAATACAACTTCATTAGATTTACAATCTTTTCTAGTGCTATTAGTATTATTCTTCTAGTGTTCTTTCATGTTTCATATAAAGTGTTAGTAACTCTACTTTAACATAATCTTGATTACTAATTACAAATCTAAATGTAAGTACCGTAGAGTGGCTTCAGCAAATATTTGACGTAACCTTGCTTCTGTCTCCCCATAGAATCTGTAACAAATAAAGTAACATTTAAGGATCGACTCTTAGTGTTTTTAAAGTTTGTCTATAAAAGCTCATTTAATTTTCCTAATACTTCCAGAATACTTAAAATTACTTTCAAAAACTATTTTCTAAACTTAATTTTTATACACAATTAAAAGCAAATTTAAAGTATTTCAACAAAAAAAAATAAAAAAATAAAGTATTTCAACATATGAACTAGACAGACAGAATGCTATGCAGTCATTTTTTTAAAATCACTTTTAAGAAGCATTTAATAACACTTTATTGTATTAAAGTATGCACCTACTTGCTTATAATTTCAGGACCATTAATTACAGAAACATAGGCTCCGACTTCATTAGCAACAGCCCTGGCAATCATTGTCTTTCCAGTGCCTGGAGGGCCATAGAGTAACACTCCTCTAGGTGGGGGAATTCCTAGAAGAAAAAGAAGAGAACAATGGATTCAGCATTACTAGGTTTCTTGTATTGTCATGTGGCTGCAAATAGGAGTTGTAAAATATAAATAAATTTACCTCGTATTACAAAATTAAAGAGTCAGACCTTCTGCCCCTGCCCCCTCCCCCAAAAATGTACTAACTGGCCCAAATGCTAATCTCTGGCAATGACCTTCTCTCTGTAGACCCAACCAGGTCATGCACACTGGTAAAAAACTGGCTGGACACCCAAACGATTGCCATGTTCCATCCCAGATAGCACAGCTCAATATCAGAACACAAAGCTCGGACAAGAACACAGGCATCCAAAGGAAGCCATCAATCCTAATTTTGATCTCAACTAGCCATCTTAGGTTATATAAGCATTACTAACAAAATGTCAATCAAAGGATTCATATATATATAAAGATTCATGAAAAATGAAAAGGCAGAGAAAGAGATGGTAGGCACCAAATACATGCAGAGGATCTGGGTAATTACCACACAGAGGAAGCCCTGAGTTTCCTAGGAACCACTCCCTTAACCACTTGCTTCAATGCAAAGAGATCTGCACACAGTTACATTTCCTAACAAAGAAGCCTTATCCAACATATTTGAATGTTCGGTTTCCTTCTTTGGTCATTACAGCTGATCTAGAATGACAAGATACTAATTCTAGATCTAATACAAACAATTGTGGAAATATGCAATTAGAAGAGACAAGGCTGAAACTAATTGACTTTACAACCTAAAGAGATCAAGCATGGAAAAAAGGCTCACTTAACTGGTATCTCCCAAAGCAACTCACACCTCCTACCATACCTACCACTCAGGAAAGAAAAACAAGAAAAGAAGATGAACAATTATTACATAAGTGGAATGAACCAACTGCTTTTTAGTTTGAATTTAATACTTCTGTTGCAATACACTGAAGGAATCATACCATAACTCTTGAAAAGTTCGGGCTGTTTGAGAGGCAATTCAATAATCTCTCTAATTGCTTTCAGCTGACTACTTAAGCCTCCTATCATGTCATAAGTTACTTTGAATTGGTTGTCTTCCTCTTCTGAATTTGTATGAACCTTTATAAAATTAATTCTTGTTGTTGAAGAAATAAAATAAAAAATATCAGTGTTGCACTTTGCTCCCACACAAGCTGACTTCAGCAATCTCTCTTCATTGATAAGTTGCTCATTTCCTCCTCTGGCCGACTCAAAACTACATTTAAGTTCTGTGACTTCCACTAGTCCAAGTCCGCTGCTATCCCCATGATTCTGTGTAACATCCAACAAAATGTCATTGTCTTTATTTATCATTCTGTCATCTACTGGTTTGCAAGGAGTACTGCTCGATGGTGGGTCCTGAGGCTCTCCCAGATCTAATTGGCTTAGCTGTAGAGATACATCCAGGGTACTGGTTTCCATGCTGGACTGTTCATAGGCCATTCCCTGAGCATTGGTGTCAGAGTCATTCTGAGGCCTTCTTAATATCATGCCATCTGTCCCTTTCACTTGCAGCACTTGCAATTTACATGGTCGTCCATAGAATGTACAATACAGAAAGTTGCCCGGTAAAACAATCTTGCCGTCTAGAAAATAATTTTTTAAATATAAATGTTAGTATAACTCTTCACCCATTTCATGTTTAAATAACAATCTATTTCATCTATTAACAAAACCTATCTGACAGAAAGACTAAATCAAAGATAAGAGTATTAATAAAATGATTGCATGAAAAAGAGACAATTCCCATTTGATAGAGCACCATCTGGAGACAGAAGGGCAAGATAACTCTTTAAACTCCTCCATGTTGGGATCCCTGGGTGGCGCAGCGGTTTGGCGCCTGCCTTTGGCCCAGGGCGCGATCCTGGAGACCCGGGATCGAATCCCACATTGGGCTCCCGGTGCATGGAGCCTGCTTCTCCCTCGGCCTGTGTCTCTGCCTCTCTTTCTCTCTGTGACTATCATAAATAAATAAAAATTGAAAAAAAAAAAATATTAAAAAAAAAAAAAAAAAAAAAAACTCCTCCATGTTCAATACATCTAGAATTCTATCAACTATATAAAAAAAAAAAAAAAAGTGTGGCATTCCACATCCAATAATGAACTAACCTAAAATGGCATACCTAACTAACACTCCAAGATAACATTTCTCACTAGAAAGAGGAAGAGCTTAAGGGTTAAGAGTTTCAGTTCTACCACTGACTTTGTCCAAAGATAAGTCATATATTCTCTCCAGTGCTCTCCAATTCTCTCCAACTGCCAATCAATTAATTGGGGAGAAAAAATTCCTATCCCAAAAGGACATTAATTCATTAAGAATAACACTCTTCACATTATGTTGAAGAAAATTACAATCTATACAAGTCCTCAAAGACACATTACTTTATTAACTGCTACCTTGCTTCTTATAATTTAAAAAACTATTTAAAATGTATGCCTCACCTAGCTTTCTTAGAAGACAACCAGTCAGTTGTTCTTCATTAATATCCACATTTTTGTCACTGTAAAGGGTTGGGGAAAGAGAAAACAGCATTAAGTACACCAGAAACTAAATGTAATATAAAATTTCATGTACATTATTACAAGGCAGACTTAGTCAAAAGAATTAGTTTACAAACTGGAAATGGTTTATACAATTTGGGAATGATTTATGTTTTTCAGGTATTTCTTATAGGCATGAAAATACCATTTGCAATTTAGTGTCCTAATGACCTAAATCAATGTTCTTCAAAATTACCATTCATTACTAGATTATGAAATCATTTCAGTCGATCCCATCCAGAAATTTTTTTTTTGATAGAATACAAAAATGTCAAAGTACATCACATATAGACTAAATACTGCTTAGAACAGCATTACTTTCTTACACATACATACACACATCTATATACTCACATATACAGGTACACACATATGTGTGCATATGTGCACTGTATTTGTGCACATATGCATATACTGAATCACAATGAAATGTATTTTTTATTGTGTGTCATAGCCAAAAACATTTGAAAAACACTGGCCTAAATTAATCACTTCCTTTCTGAAATTGCCTAGCTTGAAGAAAGGCTTTTATGATTATTATTATTTTTTAAGACTTTATTTATTTATTCATGGGAGACACAGAGAGAGAGAGGCAGAGACACAGGGAGAGGGAGAAGCAGGCTCCATGCAGGGAGCCTGACGTGGAACTAAATCCCAGGTCTCCAGGATTAGGCCCTGGGCTGAAGGCGGCGCTAAACTGCTGAGCCACCCGGGCTACCAGAAAGGCTTTTATTAATAGCTTACTTCATTCCTTTTCTAAAATTTATAAATTATCTTTCAGGAAAATTAAGTCCTTTATTGGACATTACCTAAAAAGGTAGAAATAAGAAGACAGGAGATTAATAGTATAATGAAATTTAATTCTGGAGAGGGGTATGCCTTTCCCTTCTCCAGAAAGGGAAAAATGAGAAGCCCTTCTTCTACTAATGACTATCTTCCAGGAGGTTGCTTGAGTGCAGGAAGTAGGTACATATACTTGTAAAGGAACATGTTCTTGGAGAGTTCTCAGAATACGTGCATTTTTCCTACCTCCCCCCATATAAGAAGCCCATATGGGCAGAAAAGGCCTACAGTTGTGAGCTCTGTCAGACAGCAGTGGAGAGGCAATAGTTTATCTCAAGAAGATAGTTTTAGTAGACTCATCTGATCCAAATATAAGCTTTCTTCTCCAAATACTTTATCAGCAACAAACAAAATCAATATAGTAAACTTCATTATTCCCAGATTCACCTACTTGCTAAAATGTATTTGTAACACTAAAAATCAATATGAGCAGAGCTTTCCTAGTCACTAATAGACATACATAAAACAGGCAAAAAAAATTTGAGTCGCTAAGCACTTTCCTAGCAGAGGCTGAAAAAGTACTCTTATTTCAATTCTTTCAGAAGTAACAAGAAGAGTAGAGACAGGAGGAGGCAGTGCAGTGTACAGCAAAAAGTCCCAGCTCTTTACAACAGCTGGAGATTTGAATTCTAACTCTGGCATCTGTATAGTGAGGTGGCCTCAGGCAAGTCACTTAACACTCCTGAACTACTGCTGCTCTTTCATAAACTAAAGAAGACAAAATCTATCAGAATGAGTTGTTTTAAGATTATAATGTATATAAGATATATGTATTTTTGTATACTAAATATGCACTAAATATATTAATGTTATTAGTACATACTATTATATATTATACACATTAAGTATATGTAAATATAAACGTAACATTAAATATAAGCATATATTTAATGTATATATAAACATAGATACCTCTAGGAACAATGGTTCAGTATTTGCTAATGTAATGTTCACAGCAACTTTATAGAACATACTGACCACTAATAATGAGAACTGAGTACATATTAACATAAAGGAGAAAAAAAATAGAAGAAGGAAATTTGAAATCAAATATATATATATATAGACTACATATGAAATTGTAGCTCCTTAAAATTCTCAAAATCACTTGTTTATAGAATTCTGAAACCAGTTATACCTATTTATTAAACTCTGAAGAGAGGATACTTACAAATGTGTATAAGCATAAAAATATTAAGAGTTTTGCTTTTAAAAAAAAAGAGTGGATAAATAAATCTAAAAAAAAAGAAAAGTAAGTGGGTACAGATAAAATCACTTCCACTAGAAAGAGCTCTAATCTTACTAATAAAACTTCAGAAGCAACTGAAGGATTTAATCAACAGAATAAAATTACTGATTTTTCTTACTGGAAAGTAAGTTTCTTACATAAGCCCTTCTGCTACATTTAAAACACAAGATTTTTTTAAAATAAAATTTTAAAGACCAATTTCCACTAGTTCCTCTGCTGTAGGCAATTGTTATCACCTAAGACTGCTGCGCCCTCAAGAGGTCACACTAGTTAGATCATCAAAAAACCAGTCAACTGATAACTGCAACCTGCAGCACTGTCTCAAAACAATCTAAAGATTAATACTGTTTAATTTGAGTAGAAAAACCTAACCCACAAAATAATGGGTAAGTTACTTCTCATGGAGCCCACCTCCTCATCCTTAAGAAAAGGACAAATAGGGGCACTTTGCAGGAGGAGTGAGAGAAGAGGGAAAAAGCGTGTGTGCATGTATGTGTGCTAGTACACAGCGCATGTTGAGTTCTCTTCTTCCTTTTATTTTATTGTTAAAATGTGATTAATTCCTCTGAAAAGTTTCCCGGTTTGTAAAAATAAAAAAAAAAATCTGCTGAAGCTCAAGCTTAGAATCTAAAAAAGTAGCAAAAGAGAAGAAAACATTTTAAAATCAAGCTAATGAGGGGCACCTTGGTGGCTGAGTCAGTTGAGCATCTGCTTCAGCTCAGGTCATGATCCCAGGGTGCAGAACGCCACGTCCGGCTCCCTGCTCATATGTGGAGTCGGCTTCTCCCTCTGCCTCTGCCCCTCCCCCTGCTTGTGTGTGCTCTCTTCCTATCTCTCAAATCAAGAAATAAAATCTTTTAAAAGATAGATAAAATCAAGCTAATGACTGGAAAATGTTTTGTGATACTTGCATATAAATACCTTCCCAAAATTGTTAGTACAGTAGTATTAAAGTATCAAAATTGCTTTCTTTAAACAAATCTTGATAAGACTTGCATATGTGAACTCAATTACAATCCCATTAGATACAGAGTATCCAAGAGGATGAGTGATATATGTTAACTGTATTGATGAGGTAATTCAATTAGTCCTTGGTAAGGGACTATTTCAAAATCTGATAGAAATAACTGTTTTTACTAGATTGAATAATCAGCAAGTTAAAATATATAATCGAGTACTTTGCTTGAAGTCATTTTTTAAAGATTTATTTGAAGAGAGAGAGAGAGGGATAAAGAGAGCAGGAGTACACACATGAGTCAGGGGAGGGACAGAGGGAGAGAATCTTCAAGCAGACTCCTCAGAGCGCAGAGCCTGTGGCAGGGGTGGTGGGCTTAATATCATGAACCATGAGATCACAACCTTGGCTGAAACCAAGAGTTGGACACTTAACAGACTGAGCCACCCAGGTGCCCCTGGAAGAGTCTTGATTAAAACTTGTTTCTGGGCAGCCCCGGTGGCTCAGCGGGTTAGTGCCGCCTTTGGCCCAGGGCCTGATCCTGGAGACCCGGGATCGAGTCCCGCGTCGGGCTCCCTACATGGAGCCTGCTTCTCCCTCTGCCTGTGTCTCTGCCTCTCTCTCTCTCTCTCTCTGTATCTCTCATAAATAAATAAATAAAATCTTAAAAAAAAAAAAAAAACTTGTTTCTTGTCTATTCACAGTAACCTACTCCCTCCTTTACAACAGCCCTGATTACACTGCAAAACAAGATGAAAACTACTGCTAAATATATATCAATACTAATTCCTCTCACCTAAAATATCAGGTCATACTCTAATCATAGGGCATTAGTCTCTAGTCGATACCTTAGGTGGCACTCATCTAGCTTGTGCTATCTAATACAGTAGACCACTAGCCATTCACCATGTGTGGCTATCAAGTGCTTAAATGTAGCTAGTCCAAATTGAGATGTGCTACAAGTATAACATTCAAACTGGATTTTCAAGATTTAGTTTGAAAAGTATCTTATTAATAATTTTATAAGGTTAAAATTTTATGATAACTGGTTAAATATTAAATGTTAGGTGATATTTAAATAATGACTAAATCATTAAATGAAATATTTCACCAGTTTCATTTTCTTTCTTAAATGTGACTACCAGAAAATGCGAAATTACATATGTGGTTCACATTTGTGACTCTTGTTTTATTTCCACTGGGCAGCACTGATCCAGACTGTCACCAAAGAAAAGAGCCAAACCTGAGTGCCAGGTCCATTTCCTCAGCCTGTAGCACAGCACCCAACAGAGGCTGGACTTGGATAGCATCACCAACCTTCACACCCACATTCTTCTGTGCCATTTCACTCAGGCCAACCTTGCCGCCAGGAAATCCTGCCACAGGCCAGGCCGTATAGACCTGCCCAGAACAAAGGAAATAAAAATATGAGAACATAAATATTCATAGAATATCATTAATTTATAAAGTTAGAAAACTAAGCATAGCTACGCATATGGAGCTATAAAACATAGTCCTTATCCCCAAGGAGTTATAATCAGACACAAATTACAAAAAACTTTTAAAATAAATATTACATCTTCTTGTGAAGATTAGGAATGATACCAGAGTGAAAATGGTAGAAAATTTGAAAGGCAATTTAGGAAAAGTCACAAAGGCATTAACATGTAACAGGAAGAAAATACTAAAGACAAGCTAACTGTAAGGTAATCTACCCTGGAGCATAAACTACATCCAGGAAATAGTGAAGAACCTGGCACCAGAGGTTCATGAGAACGTGGATCTCATCAGACTGAAATGTCAAGGGAGAGAAGCAAAGATTTCCAGCTCCAGATAGTGAGCTGAGCTCATACATTTATAATCTTCCACAAGACACAGGAAAGGATTCTTTTTTCTTTTGTAAGAATAATGAAAAGAATGAGAGGTGTGCCATCAGTACATAATAGATTACAAATTATTTTCAGAGGACACTGCTGGATGAGAGAACATTGACTGATGAAGCAGCAGAAGAAATGGCAGAAGCAGAGGCCAGCAGCAGGGAAGAAGGCCAAGCTGGCAAAAATGATCAAGGAAAGGTTCTGGGCTTTGAGCCTCAAGCATGATGAATAGCAGCAAGAACAAACAGCTGAAAACAGGGAGGGTAATCAAATATTTGTATACAAAAGAGATAACTTTCATACTCCCAAACAGCATTTCTGTGGGAAAAAAATACATATAACTAACAGACTGGGGGGGAAGGAGGGGGAAGGATAGGGCTGATAGTGTGTGTGTCATTACCTTCAGAGGAAGAGCCTCTCTCTACAGCATGACATTTAGGGGCTATTATACCCAGGAAAGTTACAGACATCAAAGAAAGTAAAAGGTTAACAGATGTGAGGATCTTTTAAGATACAGTTTTTCGTTTACTACTGCTTTGTTGAAAATTAAAAGAAAAACCATCTCAAATCTTTCTAAGGATTTCTAAGGAAATGAAAAGGACTCTTTCTTACCTCTTGCTTTCCATCCAAACTGGTTAGCAACACTGGTCGACCTATACATATGTTTGCAGATTTCATAGTGTTGAGTCCAAGTTGAACAAGGAAATTCTGGAATGTTTTAGGAACTTTGTCATCTTCGAAAAAGGGAAAGAAAATTATTTTCACACTATTTTCTAAGTGAAGTCAAAGCCTGCTTTCTTTTGGAGTAAGTAAAAATCCTCTATCCACATAACCACATAAATGCACTTACCATACCCTGGAGGAACCAGTTCCAACCCTCTTTTTTTTTTTTTCTTAAACAAAAAGACTTAAAACCAAACCTTTTTGAGGATCCACTGACTGACGACAGGAGTGCTAACTAAAAAAGATGTCTAATTGGGAAGGTATTAGTTTTCACCTTTTAAGAAAAATCATCTCTAATTTTTAAAAAACTGAACATACTTGCAATAGAGCTTTTCGTATTTGCATAGTAACTTTTGTACTACAGATTCTAAGTTGAGTTGACTACAGTATTCAAAGGCTTGAGCTGGATAACTGGCATTTAGCTCTGGAGGGTTAAGTTAAATTTCCACTTCTCAGTCACATGATACCAATCAGATTATTTTTCTTTTCTAATCCCAAAAATACACAGGTAAGATAATAGCACAAGTCTTATTCCTTAAGCAAGTATATGCTGACCAAAATGATCATTAGTGTTTTCAACTTTTGCCAAAGGAACAGACCAGAATTCAGCCCAACTGGCAACACCTCTGAAAATGTCTGATTTAATTATTTTTGCCACTACAAAATACCTACCTAACATATTTTCCTTCTGTCATCAGCTGAACAAATCTAGAAAAACAAAGCATCTCACGGAGCTAAGATCAACAGTACTGAGCATTTATAAAAGAAGCATATTTCATAATACGAGGCTGAAAAGAAATTCAGCTTTCCTATGAGCATTTGGTCTCTTACAGAGTTTACTAATCAATAACAGCAGAGTATCCTTTTGACGATTTCATAATGTTCAGTTTCTATCCCTTCTTTCTTCCTAAACCTCAATGAATTACCCTTCCCTCTTGATAAGTAACTCACAGGGGTATTCAGTCCTTAGCAAGATTCTAGGTTTTCTTATTCTCTTCCTTCCGTCCTGTCCTGCACATTCACCATGCATCAGGATCTGACAAATCACCAGTTCTACAAATACCTCCACTTCCTCCCTATGAAGATCATGTTCATATTCTCATCCACTGGCCTTATCTCCTAATTCATCTCCATGCATTCTCTTACAGTGTTCAAATCTACTCAAGCTGTCCTCCACACAATTCTTCACAAGTCCTCATTCCTCCAATACTGTACTTTAAAAATACATCTCAACATCCACTTTCCTCATTAATTAACTATACATTTATTGAGCACTTCATGTGCCAGATTAGTAAAGGTAATTTCAAACAACCACCGCTCTTCATTTGTTAATTCAGCGTTTATTATGTGCCTACTACATGGCAGATAATATGCTAGGCACAAGGGATACAAAGTGAACAAAAGCGGATGGTTCCTGGCCTCAAAGAGCTTATAATCTAACAGGATGAGAGAGTTATTAATCACTGAATAACTGTGTAATGGGAAACTAATAGAATGAAGAATAACTAAAGTGCTGGGAGAGCCTCTTATGTGGAATCTAGTTTGGAAGAAACAGAGAATGCTTCTCCAAGAAAGTAATGTTTAAATTCAGATCCAAAGGAAGAGTAGGAATTAATTAATCAAAGAGGGGGAAAAAAAAGATAATTCTTGGCAAAGAGAATAGCTTGGACAGAGAAGTACTGCACAGACAGGAGCACTGTGCATCTGAGGAAAGAGTACAGGCAAAATCATAGAAGAAAAGAAGGGGCCACCTAAGGAAAATCAAGATACCCTAGGGCAGTAGGCAATATCAAGCAGCAGCTTGTTCTTATTCTCTCTCTCTCTCTAAAATAAGTACATAATTTTTGTAAAAATGTTTTAAAAAAGAAAGAAAAATCAAAGAGAAGATGTATGTATAGCATAATGCTATACAAAGTTGGTCAGCGAACTATTTTACTGGTTCATGGTGGGGTAAGTACAGCAAATAAGGGCTTAGAAGCTTTTATGACAACTGGACAGAGTAATCTGTGGAATCTAATACAATTTCTATTTTTAAACTTACTTTTCTAGTAATTACATTTTATTGTAATTTACAACAGCACTGAGCTGTAATATATATTTTAAAACTTTCCCTGTAGAGTTTGAGTAGTATTGGTCTAGAAGGCACCTGAACCAAGACTTAGAAATAGTTTAGTTACAAATATAAATCTGAAAATGATGAGAGTATAGATGAAAAACTATGGATACTGGGTGAACTTGCCAAAAAGATTTATACAGAGAAAGAGGTTTTCAGGACTAAGAATTGAGGAACTTAAAACATTTGGCAGCCAAGTAGAAAATGAGCCTGCAAAGGAAACTGAAAAGCTACCTACCAACAAAAGGATGGAGAAAAACTAGGACAGTTTAATGGCACACAGCCAAAAATTAAAATGTTTTAAGAAAAAGGAAATGGTAATGCCAAAAAGTGCTAAGAGGTTAAGTTAGGGAAGTAAAGAAAAACTGTTGTACTTATCAACATGGAGATGATCAGTTACCATGACAGAGACAGTTTCTATAGAATGATAGGCTAGATCTCAAAACAGAAATAGGATAAGGAGTAGGTAGGTGATAGATGAGGAGACAGAGACTACTCCGCTTAAGAAACTTGACAATGGGGCAGCCCAGGTGGCTCAGCGGTTTAGCGCCGCCTTCAGCCCAGGGCCTGATCTTGGGGACCCAGGATCGAGTCCCACGTTGGGCTCCCTGCATGGAGCCTGCTTCTCCCTCTGTCTCTCTCTGTCTCTCTCTGTCTCTCATTAATAAATAAAACCTTTAAAAAAAAAAAAAAAGAAAAAGAAAGAAACTTGACAATGAGGTGACAATGAGGCTGGCTCAGTCAGTACAGCATGTGACTCTTGATCTCAGGGTTTCGAGTTCAAGTCCAACATTGGGAGATTACTTGAAATCTTAAAAAAAAAAAAAAAATGGCAACGAAACGATGGAAAGAGAGAGGGTGGTGGCAAAAAAAAAAAAAAAATGTGGAAACTCTGTTCTGATTTAAGATGCAAGAGAAACCAACAGATTTAAATTTCAACGGGAAGGATCCAGTTGAAAAAGGTTAAATATGCAGGACATAACAAGTTATCCTCTGATCCCTAAAGGAAAACCGAAAACGCGGTGTTAACTCTAAAATTGTCATTGGGGTGTGCGTTAGACATAAATTTCTTGCCACAAGTTTAGCCGGTGTTGCGTTTTGTCAAAGCTACAAACCACAGCTTCAACACGTGGAAGACACAATTTACAACCCAATTTACCAACTAACTTTTCAGAAAAAAAAAAAAAAAAAAAAAAAAAAAAAAATTCCGTTCTCCTAACTCAAGGAGGCTCTGATCTAAGATAAGGGGCTTTAAAGTCAAATACCGCCTGCCACTCAGTACCTGTGGAACCCGGAGCCAATCACATTAACTATTCTTCCTCGGTAAAAGAGGCATAATAATACGGTACCCACGTTCTAGAGTTTCTGTGAAAACTAAATGAGATATGTATGTGGCATACCCAACCTACTGATAACAATGCTATGTAATTGGTAGCTTTTATTAAACACTGGAACCTGTGTAGTAGAAGAAAGAAACCTTAAAGCGTTTCATTCACAGTGGTATCTCTTGGGTAGGATGTGTCCACATCTTTACTGTTAGTTTTCTGGGATAGATAGATAGATAGATAGATAGATAGATAGATCTATAGATAGATATAGATAGATTTACAGAAATCTGATAGATCCATAGATAGACAGATATAGATAGATCTATAGAAGTCTGATAGATCTATAGATAGATAGATCTATAGATCAGGTCTTCTATAGATCTATAGATCTATCAGACTTCTATTGATAGATCTATCGTAGATGTAGATAGATCTATAGATCTATCAGATCTTCTATCGATAGATGTATCGATAGATAGATATAGATAGATCTATAGGTCTATCAGACTTCTATAGATCCATATATCTATCTATATCTATTTCCTAGCTCGTAGCTTTAAGCAATTTTGCAGTTAAATATGCCGCGAATCTTAAACGAGGCAAAGTCGTTTCAAGTGCAACTTACAAATTCCAATCAATGTACAAAGGCGGTGGCTTGACTTAGCCACGGATAAACGGTTCCTGCCTAACTTCCCCAGGGCAGGCACGGCTGCGGGTGCCCCTGCCACCCCTGCGTCTCCGCCAGCTTTCAGAAGCCTCTGCACCTTAAGGAGGCATCGCTAGGTCTACGTCTTCTCAGGTAGCGCCCGCTCGGCCATCAGGTCCCCCACCCGGAACTCTTTACCCATTTCTAAGAAGTTGGTCACCACCAGAATCCCGGCCGCCGCAGCCGTGCCCGGCCCCGCAGGAGGAAGCGAGGGCCCCGAAGGAGAGGAAGCACAGGTAGGCGAGGCTGAACCATTCTCTGCGCTTCGGTTCAGCCGTTTTCTGCTCTTCTTGGAAGACATGAGGAGAAGACCCGCTAGGAAAAGCTACCGCAAAGCCGGCTCAACGTGCTCCTGCCTCTGGAAGAAAAACTTCCGGGGCAGAGGTCAGCGGGACTCCGCCCTGCGCCGTACTCTCCCAAAGTGAAGCGCAGCTAAAAAAATAAAAATAAAAAGACCACGCCCCCCTCCCCCCCCCCCCCCCCCAGCATTTTCAGAACCAGCCATCTCTGAAGAAGTTGAAGATTCTGACTTGGAAAGCGAGATGGATGACGTGGACACAACCGTCGTTTAGACTAAATTCCTGAAAGATAGGATTTTTTTTTTTTTTAATCTCTGCCTTTCCCATAGCTAAACAAATGTCTGTTGACTTAGAGAAAGAAAGTGGTGGAAAAGTTTCTCTCTGGCTCTCCAGGAACCGGGCAGATTCCTGAGAGGAGCTGGTGGGCGGACTTGGCGGTGGCTTCGCTGTAAGCGCTGTAAAAAGTGGGGACGTCAGCGCAATTCCGAGATGAATGGGTGGCACTTTCCTAAGATTTACGGTCGCGGCATCCGCTCCGGAACCACGAGGCGGGTAGACCCGGGGCGGCCGGGCGGCGGGACGCGGCTGGGTAGATGCGGGCGTCGCGGAGCGGGGGCGTGTGGCGCGCGGTGCTCCTGGGGCCCTGCCCCTGCGGGTTCCTGGCGGGGCGCCGCGGGGCTTCCCGCGGCCCCGGGCGCAGGTGGGACGCCCCTGCCGGAGCGGACGAGCTGCGCGGGGAGCCGGACAGATTCGGGGGCGTCTCCGTGCAGCTGGCGCGGCTCGGTGCGCTGGACCGCCTGGACGCCGCCTCGTTCCGGAGGGGCTTGCAGGGCAAGTGTGCCTGGGCCCGGGGGCCTCCTCCGCCGAAGAACCGAGCCTTAGGGAGACAGGGCAGGCGTGAACTGCCCTGAACCGTCCCTTCCGTTCCTGTGCCCTTTGTGCCCTTTGCTGGGAGGGTTCTGAGGCAGCTGGGTCAGCTGGGTGAAATAGCGACCATCCTAGACGTTGAGATCGGCAGCCCCGCTTTCTTTTTAAATTTATTTATCCACCATAGATACAGGGAGAGAGAGAGGCAGAGACACAGGCCGAGGGAGAAGCAGGCTCCATGCACCGGGAGCCAGATGTGGGCCTCGATCCCAGGACCCCGGGGTCACGCCCTGAGCCAAAGGCAGACGCTCAACCACTGAGCCACCCAGGTGCCCCCCTGATGGCTCTTATCCTGGAATTGCCCTAGCGTGGAAATTCAGCCACCGAAAGAGCCTCTCATTCCAAAAAGAAACCTCAAATAATCTTTAGCCTATTGAGCAATATATGGCAAGTGAGCATCTACGTAAATGTAATGGATAGTTCTCTCTCTCTTTAATCATTCTCATTCCCAAACTACTTACCTCTTCACTGCGTTTTCTCTCCTACTTGTGAATAATAATTGCCGACTCCCAACAATACCAGCAGTAGGAGAATCAAATGTTCATCTGCTAATGTCTACCTATGTGTGGGGTAGATGCAGGGATTTATTGCACACACTTGTCACTTACCAGTGGCCAGGTGGTTAAAGCACTAACCTTCCTCAACAAGGCAAAGCAGGAGGGCTGGGTTTAGAGTCACACATCCAGGTTTCAAGCCCCAGGTTCTAGGTGCTTAACCAGGCATTAGGCAAACCACCACTAAAACGAATACTCTTAGGTTGCTTATGTGAGCAATGCCAGCCCTAAATACTGGATACATGTGATCAGAGATAAATTATGTGAACCCAGTTTATGATCTGTGTAGTACTATATACATTTTATAATTTTTAAATAAAGCATTCTATTGCACTTATGAATTCCTATTGCTAGACACTTAAGAATCTTACAGGTATTCATTTAATCCTCCTCATAACTCTGAGGTGGATACTATTGCCTCTGTATCAAAGATGATGGGACTGAGGCACAGAGAGATTAAGTAACTTCCCTTGGCTCTGGAATCTGTTCTTAATGCATTATGCTGCCTCCAAGAGCTAGTGCAAATTTTGTTATTAAATCAAACTAGCTTTTTCACTTGATGGGGATGATTGGGGAGAATATGGGAATTTTCTGGGATAATAGAACTGTTCTGTAATCTTGAGTGGGTTACACAGGTGTATGCCTATGTCAGGGCTCATTAAATGTACACTCGAGATTTGTGCACTTTACATAATTGTACATCAATTTAAAAAAGACTTAGAGAAGCAGGTGGGTGAGAAGGATCTGACTCCATAACCCCAAATCAAGAAGCTTCTATGAAAGGCTCCCATGTGTTTGTCACTGTAGACCCACTGCCTTTTAAAGAGGTTGAGAACATGATCCTTACAGGGAGTCACTTTCTGCACAGCTGGAGAAAAGAAGCGGGAAAGAAATTTAACTATTAAATAATCCAGCCTTCCCACCACCACACACGTGCACAATTTGCAAGATTAAAGATTAAGTGAGGTGATTAATGGAGAAAGTGATCTGAGAAGTTCTGAGACTGCAGTGTTCTCACCCATAAAATAGGGGCAATAATACTTCCCCTTCAGGGTTGTGAGAACTTAATGAGATAATACATGTAGGGTATCCGGATCTTAGAAGGACCAAATGTTAGCATCTTTTTTTTTTTTCTGGCTCAATCTTAAGTAATAAGAGAATCTGCAAAGGTCAAAAAAAACTATGTTCATCTTGGTATTATTTATGATAAAAATTAGAGATCATTTAAATACCCAGGAGAAGGAGGTTGGTTAAGTAGCTTTTGGTGTACCTATTTGAGGAAAGCTATGCAGTTATTAAAAACTTATGTTCATGAAAAATTTTAATGGCATAGCAAAATGTTTATAACAAATAGTAAGAGATGCTGTGAATTATGTATGGTGTGATGTCAATTCCAAAGTTATATTCATGGAAAAATGTCGAGATTTAAACTTTTATCTCTGCATGCTAGTAAGATAAGTTTTGATTCTTTGGTTATGTTTTCAGTTTTTTTCTAGGACTGGTACACATTATTTAAAAACAGAGTTTTAACCACCTTGAAATTTATAAGCCAAAAAAAATTATGACAGAATAAAGAAAGAATAAATAGAAGGCCATAATAGTCATTTATAAAGATTAAAATTAAGGGTGTTAAAAGGTACAGCATTAAAATGGTATTTTATTTAAAATAGTTTTTTTGTTCATTCTGCCAGTATTGAGCTCATTATATGCCACGCATTGCAGCAGGTGATATGAATATACTGACTATATTCTTCAATTAACAGTAATTGCACATCAGATAAATTCATTGGCTATGATACTGCCACTGCACAAAGCTGTACTGACTATTCTTAAGGAATTCTAATGGAAAAAATCATATAAACATGGTACTTCCCATGCTGCTGATGTGAACAGAGCAGTTTGGGATTCTCCTCCCCAACCTTACCTAGGAAGGTTACTAAGGAAGTTGGATGTGTTAGGATGACTTTTTGGAAGAGGTGACACCCTGGGATGATTTTTTATTTCTTTCATCCTTTCACTGGAAAATATTTACAGATTTTTATCTTTATCTGCATTTTAGCTGCAATACAGCAATGGAGATCAGAAGGTAGGATAGCAGTATGGCTGCATATCCCCATCCTCCAAAGCCGATTTATTGCCCCTGCTGCTTCCCTGGGTTTCTGCTTTCACCATGCAGAATCGGATTCATCCACGCTGACACTATGGCTGGGAGAGGGACCCAGCCGATTACCAGGATATGCTACACATCAACTAGGAGTTGCAGGTCAGTTTGAAACTAACAATAAAATTAACCTTTTTAGAGGTTCACCCAATTTTTTCTTACAGCTAAGCGATAGTTTATTCATGTGTAGTAGATAACTTGATTATCCTTGGGACTATTGAGGAGTGCTTTAAATAGATGAAGTTTGCCTTTTGCATCAGCAGAGGGCAGCACAGAGAACAAGCAAGTTGGAGGTTTAGTTTTCCAGAGGATCCATTTGAACATTTTTACGTAGGTTTTTGAACTTTACTCAAATCGTAACACTGAATTGGGATCAGGGAATAAATCATGATAAAACATATTTGTACTAATTATGTGAATGTGTAAAATAAAAGATAACATTTAGGTTAAATTTAAGGTAAAGCAAAGCAGATTTTTGATTTGGACATTACTTCTTAAAGATACTTACATTACGGTAATAGTGCTAAACAGTTGTTAAGATAGCATAATTTTCAAGTCACTGATTAACTTCAAAGGCATGGTCTTGAGAGGTTTGCTTTAGGTTAAGGCAGGAATTCTCAAATTGTAGAGTACATCAGAATCACCTGGAGGGGGCAGCCCCGGTGGCGGTGGCGCAGCGGTTTAGCGCCCCTTGCAGCCCAGGGCGTGATCCTGGAGTCCCTGGGATCAAGTCCCACGTCGGGCTCCCTGCATGGAGCCTGCTTCTCCCTCTGCCTGTGTCCCTGCCTCTCTCTCTTTCTCTCTGTGTGTCTCTATAAATAAATAAGTAAAATCTTAAAAAAAAAAAAAAAATCACCTGGAGGGCTTGCCGAAAACACTGCTGGGCCTCACATTAAAAGTTTCTGAGGTGTTGGCCAGAAAATTTGCATTTTAATAAAAATCTCTGTTGCTACTGCTAATGTTAATGCTGGTCCCTGGACCATCCTTTGAGAACCAAGGTTAAAATCCTGAGCAAAAAAAAAAAAAAAAAAAAGAAAAGAAAGAAAGAAAATCCTGAGCCTTCCAAAAAAAACTGAAATAGTAAATACTCCTTACGGCTTAAATGAGAGCAGTATTATAGATAAGCTAGTAATTTAACTAATAATTTTATTTGCCTTTATATAATTTACAAGAGTTTATAAAGGTAGTTTGCACCTTTGAAGTTAAAAAGGAGTTGTTAAGGATGTCTACTGTTTTCTCCATCCATGATCTGACTCCTCTGTAGCAAGTAGAGGCATTTAGAAATTGCCATTCAGTTCTACTTCAAAAGACAACTTGCTAACTTGATAGTTCCCTCACACTTCATTAGAAAGTCATGCAGATAATTATCAATTCATTGGTACAGACTTTTAAATTAGATCCTTAAATCCAGTTATTACGACAGAATTAGTAGTATATGCATAAAGAATATTCAATGAAGCACTTTGTTCATGACTAAATACTATAATATATATATAGTTAAGGTATGCCGTAGGAGTTCAGGCAGTGAGAGATCTGGGACTTGAACAGTCTTGAAGTATAACTAGGTTATGAAGTGACTATTAGGGGTAGCAATGAAATCATCTAGGAAACTGTTCTGGAAAGGCATAGTACTTTTTAGAGGAAGGGAAAATAATTGACATGGGATTTTTCACTTCTTTTAATCAAGTCCTCTATCACCACCTCAGGCCATGTAAATATAATAAAAATAAAATATACATACTTTTTTTCTTCCATTAATCTGTTTTCTGTCAGTTCATTTTGCAGCCCTAGACATAGAACCTAAGTGGGTAGAGGAAAACTCTTTTCTTCCCCACACTGGAATGGAGTAAGCTGTGGCTTTATTACTGTTCTTCACACTTCAGATAAGCAAGCTTATCTGCTTCAGAGCTTTCACACTCCTTTTCCAGCAGTGCTCTTTCTTAGGGCTTTGTTTATCGGTAGCTCCTTAGAGCTGAGGTTTCTGCTTCAACATCTTCTCAAAAATCTCCTGACTTTCCTGTCTAAAATGCAGTCCTCCAGCATTCCAATCTCATCATTTTTGGTCTTTTTATCCAGGTCTGTTTTTCTATATTGCACTTACCACAACCTGAAATTATATCATATATTTAATTAATTTCCCCCATGATAATATAAGTTCTGTGAAGGCAGGTATTTTGTCTTTTCCACCACTGTATTGTCAGGTTAAAGAGAGTGTCTAGCATAAAGTAGATACTCAATAAATATTTTTTGAATGAATGATTAGATAGCTCTTCAAGTGGAAACTCCAGTCCCCAGAAAACACAGTTGGGACACAGATGCACAACTGAAACTACCAGTTCAGAATCCAGACGGAGTTTTAGGGCTATGTGAACTTTTGAACTCAAAGTGATACCACTCACACAATACCTGAGATGATGCCATAAAGCACTTAGCTTAGTACCTGACTAATAATCATATAATAAAAACCTCTATTTAATCCCTGATCTTTGTGTTTATTTACCTCTTAAGTTGTGACCAGCAGAGGTCGCTCACATTGTGCTTTAAGCAGTCCTGGTTTTGTCTGAAATAAATATTTTGCTCATACTTAGAATTCATTAGGGAAAAGTGCAATTTGAGTAATCACAAATTATTAAAATTTAAGAGTAGGTTTCCTTGGAATTTCTTTGGCATTCTAACCCATATAAGTCCGATTAAATTATAGTTTATATTTTCTAATGGAAGCCAACATTAATGTTAATTATATCTCAGTGGTTTTCCTTCTTTCTTTTAAACACTAAAATGCTTTTTATTTCCATTTCAGAGAAATTTTTTCTTCCTCGTATTACATATACCTTTCTTTCTGTATTTTATTTCTACATAGCATTGTCACCTCATGTTCTTTTTTTTTTTTTTTTTTTAATTTATGATAGTTACACACAGAGAGAGAGAGGCAGAGACATAGGCAGAGGGAGAAGCAGGCTCCATGCACCGGGAGCCCGACATGAGATTCGATCCCGGGTCTCCAGGATTGCGCCCTGGACCAAAGGCAGGCGCCAGACCGCTGCGCCACACAGGGATCCCTCACCTCATGTTCTATATAATTTGTTTTCTATTTGTTACCTTCTCATACACACACCAGAATGTGAGCCCACTGAAGATAGGGAATTTTATTTTGTTTACCACTATATCCCTAGCACCTAGAAAAATGCCTGACATATAACAGGGCTCAATTAATAACTAGAAAACCCATATGTATTATATATAGGAACTCAATTAATATTGAAAGGATGAAAGGGTATGTAGAAAATACCCCTTAAACAGTATTTCCTCACATTGGGTAAATATAAATCATTTTTAAATTACAGCTGTTAAAGGAACCTATTACAAATCATTAAGGTGTCATTTATATTTTTGACCCAAAATTATCAAGAACAAATAAACCTAATTATTGTTTTTGAGTGCCTAACATCTAGCCAAATGCGTAGTATGCTTAGCAGTGTGTGTATTGAATGAAAAAATAAAAGGATTAGAACTTAAGACATTTATAAAATGATTATCCCAAAGCAATATATTGGTATGTTATAAAGTCATCACATGTGGTTAAAAAAAATAAATAAGTGGCTTTAGGGAATTCCTGAACTGAATATTGAGATATTTGAGATTTAGAGCATCAGGGGCATAACCCATGTTCTATACATAGTGATTCAAAGAATAAAAATGAGAATGGAAAAGTCACTTTCATTTATTCATGTATTCATTTATTCAAAGATAAATATTTTTAAGTGCTTAAGATTAGACATTAAAATAAATGCTACAGAAAGATAGATTAATTTATTTAACTATGTACCATGAGGAATAGATAATCTAGAGATGAAGTTTATGCAGCTCATTATCTTACAACTTAGCATATGTTAGAACCATCATTAGTATCCAAGTTGCTAAAAGGACCTGAGTGACTGAGCAGTTGGTTTATTGCTGGAGAGATTTTACAAGTGTTCATGGGTGGCGTGTGGTAATTGAACGAGGCCTTCCAGAATGGGTATGATTTTGATAACCACAGATAGAGGAGTATGGGAGAAATCCAAGGAGAATGAAATTAATATTTCTCAATTATCTTTTGCTTTTTTCCCAACAGGAGCTGTATTTGATGAAAATACTAGAAAAATCTTGGTGGTACAAGACCGAAATAAAGTAAGTTGCTGGGATCTCTGGGTGGCTCAGCGGTTAAGCATCTGCCTTGGGCTCAGGGCGTGATCCTGGAGTCCCAGGATCAAGTCCCACATCGGGCTCCCTACATGGAGCCTGCTTCTCCCTCTGCCTGTGTCTCTGCCTCTCTCTCTCTCATGAATAAATAAAATCTTAAAGAAAAAAAAAGGTAAGTTGCTTCTGCTTTTAAAAAAAATTTGTTTTAATTTAGTATAATTAAGATAAAGTGTATTAGTTTTCAGTATACAATATAGTGATTCAGCAATTCTATATTTAGTCCGTGCTCATCACAGTAAGTGTACTCTTAATTCCCTTTCTCTATTTCACCCATGCCCTACCTACCTCCCCTCTGTTAACCACCAGTATATTCTCTATAGTTAAAAGTCTATTGTTTTGTTTGCCTCTTTTTTTTTTTTTTTTTTTATTTTATTTTATTTTTTTTTATTTATTTATGATAAGCACACAGTGAGAGAGAGAGAGGCAGAGACATAGGCAGAGGGAGAAGCAGGCTCCATGCACCGGGAGCCCGATGTGGGATTCGATCCCGGGTCTCCAGGCTCGCGCCCTGGGCCAAAGACAGGCGCCAAACCGCTGCGCCACCCAGGGATCCCTTGTTTGCCTCTTTTTTTCTTCAATCATTTGTTTTGTTTTGTAAATTGCTTTCTAAATGTTCAGTTCTCTCTAGAGAAAAATAAAATGTAGAAAGTTTGATATGCTCAAGGAATAAAAGATTTTAAAAGTTCTTTCTAAGCAATTATGAATCATTAGGATATTTATTTAATTAAAAAAATACCTAATGAGGCCTTGAAAATATCAGGATAACTTAAGTATTGCTCACTATTATATTATTGCTACAGAAAAATTATAAATGGCTATATTTAGGTGGGAAGACAGTTGTGTTTCTCATAGATTAAGATATTCTTCTATTCATTCAGCATTCATCAAGCTCCCGTTCTGAGCCAAGTCCTGAGAATACAAAGATTATTAAGTCAGTTTCCCTTAATGTCCTGCAGCTTACTACCTATTTGAGAAATCAGTCATGCAACATATAGTAACAGTTAGTTTTAAAAACCCCCGAAGACTTCTCAGAGGAGGGGACATTCAAACTGGATCTTGGAGAAGTAGGAACTTACTGGGCCAAAAAAAAAGTAGGAGGGAGAGTGGGAGGATAGAAAAACAAAAATAAAAATGGCACATAAAAAGATACAGGGGCTTAAAAAGGGGCTAACACATGCTATCTTGGTTTGTTCAGGCTACCATAACAAAAATGCCATAGACTGGGGGGCTTAAACAGCAAATATTTATTTTTTACATTTGTGGAGGCTGAGCCAAGATCAGGGTGCTGGCAGATTCAGGGTCTGGTTGCTTCCTCTTCCCAGGTAATATATGTTCAGCTTCTCACTCTGTCCTCACATGGCAGAAGAAACAACAGTTCTCTCTTACAAGAACCCTACTCCCATTCGTGAGGCTCCACTCTCATGACATAGTCACCTCCCATAGGCCTCATCTCATGATATCAGGATTAGGATTTCAGCATATGAATTTGGGGAGACGTAAACATCTAGTCCATTCTGCTTGGTATAAAAATACTGGTTAAAAAGTTTGTTGTGGCTAGGAGTACAGGGAGTGGTAAAATATTTGACTTGAGTGGTAGTTTAAGAACACAATGTAAAGAGCCTCGTACAACAAAATAAGTCTAGACAACTAGAAACAACAAAGGCTTTTAAGAGAAGAACCATGATTGGCATCAGATGTTTTCATGCTTAGGACTGTAAGTGGTAGAGAATAATTATTTAGATAGATGCTTTCTGAGGCTTCAGTAATATTGATATAGTCAAACATTTTTCCCCATCATATATGTTTTTAAATTTTAAACTAAATATTTATAATGATATCTGAAAGTGTGACACATTTCTCAGAAATGCTATCTAAAAGGATTCTTATTAGCTATAAATAATGTTCAGTTTTAGTTAAGGCAGGATCTCTGACTCAAACTAAGCTTTATGGTCAACAAATATTTTGAGTACCTAAAATAATATTGTGCCTAGTCTTCAAGAACTTTTTTAAAAATTTTTTTATATCAACATATGCTGTATTATTAGTTCAGAAATAGAGTTTAGTGATTCATCAGTTGCATGCAACACCGAGTGCTCATTACTTCAAGTGCCCTTAACGCCCATCACCCAGTTACCCCATCCCCTCACCGACCTTCCTTCCAGCAACCCTCAGTTTGTTTCCTATAGTTGAGTCTCTTACAGTTGTCTCCCTCCCTGTTTTCGTCTTTATTTTTCCTTCCCTTCCCCTGTGTTCATCTGTTTTGTTTCTCAGATTCCATATATGAATGAAATCATATGGTGTTTGTTTTCCATTTACTGACTTATTTTGCTTGACATAATACCCTCTAGTTCCATCCATGTCATTGCAAGTGACAAAATTTCATTCTTTTGATGGCATTGTGTATCTATACCATGTCCTCTTTATCCATTCATCTGTTGATGGACATCTGGGCTCTTTCCATATTTTGGCTATTGTGGACATTGCTGCTATAAACATTGGGGTGCAGGTGCCCTTAGAATCACTATGTTTGTATCCTTTGGATAAATATCTAGTAGTGCAATTTCTGGGTCATAGGGTAGCTCTATTTTTAACTTTTTGAGGAACCTCCACACTGTTTTTTCAGATTGGCTACACCAGTTTGCATTCCCACCAGCAATGTAAGAGGGTTCCACTTCCTACATATCCTCGCCAACATCTGTTGTTTCCTGAGTTGTTCAGTTTAGGCATCTGACCAGTGTGTGATGGTATCTCACTGTGACTTTGACTTGTATTTCCCTGATGATGAGTGATATTGAGCATTTTTTTCATGTGTCTGTTGGCCATTTGTATGTCTCCTTTGGAGAAATGTCTGTGCATGTCCATGTCTTCTGCCCATTTCTTAACTGGGCTTTTTGTTCTTTTGGGTATTGAGTTTGATAAATTCTTTATAGATTTTGGATGTTAGCCCTTTATCTAATAAGACATTTGCAAATATCTTCTCCCATTTCTTTACTGTGCAAAAGCTTTCTATCTTGATGAGGTCCCAGTAATTCATTTTTGCTTTAGTTTTTCTTGCCTTTGGAGACAAGTCTAGCAAGAAGTTGCTGCGACCAAGGTCAAAGAAGTTGCTGCCTGTGTTCTCCTATAGGATTTTGATGGACTCCTGTCTCACATTTAGGTCTTTCATTTATTTTGTGTTTATTTTTGTGCATGGTGTAAGAAAATGGTCTAATTCATTCTTCTGCATGTGGCTGTCCAATTTTCCCAACACCATTTGTTGAAGAGACCATCTTTTTTCCATTGGATATTCTTCCCTGCTTTGTCAAGGATTTTAATTGACCATAGAGTTGAGGATCTATTTCTGGGTTCACTATTCTGTTCCATTGATCTGTGTGTCTGTTTTTGTGCTAGTACCATACTGTCTTCATGATTACAGCTTTGTAATACAGCTTGAAATCTGGCATTGTAATGCGTCCAGCTCTGGTTTTCTTTTTCTACATTTGTTTGGCTATTCAGGATCTTTTCTGGTTCCATAGAAATTTTACAATTATAAAATGCTGATGGTATTTTGATAGGGATGGCATTGAATGTGTAGATTTGCTTTGGGGAGCATAGACATTTTAACAATATCTATTCTTCTAATCCACGAGCATGGGACGTTTTTCCATTTCTTTGTGTCTTCCTCAATTTCTTTCATAAGTGTTCTGTAGTTTTCAGAGTACAGATTTTACCTCTTTGGTTAGTATTCCTAGGTATCTTATAGTTTGTTCGTGCAATTGTAAACAGGATTGATTCCTTGATTTCTCTTTCTTCTCCCTCATTGTTAGTGTATAGAAATGCAACTGACTTCTGTGCACTGATTTTATTTCCTATGACTTTGCTGAATTTCATTATCAGTTCTAGCAATTTTTTGGTGAAACCTTTGGGTTTTCTACATATAATATGTCATCTGCAAAAAGTGAGAGTTTGAGTTCTTTTTTGCCAATTTGGATGCCTTTTATTCTTTTTGTTGTCAATTGCTGAGGTTAGGACTTCCAGTACTATGTTCAATAGCACTGGTGAGAGTAGACATCCCTGTTGTGTTCCTGTCCTTCAGGGAAAAGCTCTCAGTTATTCCCTGTTGAGGTTGGTATTCACTGTGGGTTTTTCATATGGCTCACATAATATTTTGGTATGTTCCCTCTATCCCTACATGGTAGAAAGTTTTTATCAAGAAAGGATGTTGTATCTTGTCAAATGCTTTTTCTACATCCATTGAGAGGATGATATGGTTCTTGTCCTTTCTTTTATTAATGTGATGTATCACATTGATTGACTTGGAGAGAAACAGACACAGGCAGAGGGAGAAGCAGGCTCCATGCAGGGAGCCTGATGTGGGACTCCATCCTGGGACTCCAGGACCACACCCTGAGCCGAGGGCAGGTGCTAAACCGCTGAGCCACCCAGGGATCCCCTGTATAGTTTTTTCTAGCATTTTTATGGCTTCAGGTCTCACATATAGGTCATTCATCCATTTTGAATTTATCTTTCTGTATGGTGTAAGAAAGTGGTCCAGTTTCATTCTTTTGCATGTTGCTTTCTAGTTTTCCCAAAACCATTTGTTGAAGAGACTATCTTTTTCCCATTAGATATACTTTCCTGCTTTGTCAAAGGTTAATTGACCATATAATTGTGGGTTTATTTCTGTGTGCTACTTTATCCCATTAATATATGTATCTATTTTTGTGCCATTACCATACTGCTTTGATGACTACAGCTTTGTGTTATAACTTGTCCAGAACTGTGATGCATAGGGCTTTGCTTTTCTTTTTCAAGATTACTTTGGCTATTCAGGAGCCTTTGTGGTTCCACACAAATTTTAGAATTATTTGTTCTAGTTCTGTGAAAAATGCTGTTGGTATTTTGATATGGATTGCATTAAATGTGTAGAGTACTTTGGGTAGTATGGACATTTTAACAATATTTGTTCTTCCAATCCACAAGCATTCCCATGTCATTGTGTCACCTTTAATTTCTTTCATTAGTGTATATTAGTTTTCAGAGTACAGGTCTTTCACCTCTTTGGTTAGGTTTATTCCTAGGTATCTTGTTATTTTGGGTACAATTTTAAATGGAATTATTTTCTTAATTTTGCCATCTGCTCATTTATTATTTGTATATAGAAATGTGACAGATTTCTGTACATTGATTTTTGTATCCTGCAACTTTACGCAATTTGTTTATGCTAGCAGTTTTTTTTTGGTGGAATGTTTAGGATTTTCTATCATATTATATGCAAATTGTAGAAGTTTTACTTCTTCCTTACAGATTTAGATGCTTTTTATTTATTTTTGTTGACTGACTGCTGTGGCTAAGACTCCAGTACTATGTTCAATAAAAATGGTGAGTCATCCTTGTATTGTTTCTGACCTTAAGAGAAAAGCTTTCAGTTTTTCCCCATTAAGGATGATGTTAGCTGTGGGTTTTTCATACCTTGATTATGTTGAGGTATGTTCCTTCGACACCTACTTTGTTGGGGGTTTTTATCATGAATAGATGTTATGTCTATTAAAATGATCATACGGTTCTTATCCCCTTTTTTAAAAGATTTATTTATTTTAAAAGAGAGAGCAGGCATGCACATGAGCAGAGGGAGGAGGAGAAGAGAATCTCAAGGAGACTTCCCACTGAGTGCAGAGCCCAATGAGAGGCTCACATCTCCTGACCCGCAGATCATAACCTGAGCTGAAATCAAGAGTTGGATGCTCAACTGACTGAGACACCGAGGCGCCCCATCATTTCTTTTATTAATGTGATATATTACAGTGATTGATTTGTGAATGTGTAATCACCCTTGCATCTCAGGAATAAATTCCAGTTGATCTCGGTGAATGATTTTCTCATGTGTTCTTCAGTTTGGTGTAGTATTTTGTTGAGGATTTTTGCTTCTACGTCCATTGGAGTTATTGGCCAGTAGTTCTCTTTTAGTGCTTTACCTGGTTTTGGTATCAGGGGGATGTTGGCCTCATAGAATGAATTTGAAAGTTTTCCTTCATTTTTTATTTTTTGGAATAGTTTGAGGAGAATGCGTATTAACTTTTTAAATGTTTGGTAGAATTTACCTATGAAGGCTTCTGGACCTGGACTGTTGTTTGTTGGGAGTTTTTGGATTATTGATTCAATTTCTCTGCTGGTAACTGGTATGTTGAAATTTTCTAATTCTTCCTGTTTCCATTTTGTTAGGTTATGTGTTCCTAGGAATTTAGACATTTCTTCTAAGTTGTCCAATTTGTTGGCATATAGTTTTTCATAATATTCTTTTATGATTGTATTTCTATGGTGTTAGTTGTTTTTTCTCCCCTTTCATTTGTGATTTTATTTATTCGGGTCCTTTCTTTTTTCTCTTGATATGTCTGGCTAGAAGTTCATCAATTTATTGATTTTTTTTTTTTTTCAAAGAATCAGTTCCTGGTTTCATTGATCTGTTCTAGTTTTTTTAGTTTCTGTATCATTTATTTCTGCTCTGATCTTTATTATTGCTCTCCTGCAGGTTTTAGGTTTTGTTTCTTGTTCTTTTTTGAGCTCCTTTATGTGTAAGGTTAGGTTGTTTGATATATTTCTTGCATCTTGAGGTAGGCTTGTATTGCTATAAACTTCCCTCTTAGGACTGTGTTTGCTGCATCCCAAAGGTTTTTTTGTTTTGTTTGTTTGTTTGTTTGTTTGTTTTTAGAATTTATTTATTTATTTATTTATTTATTTATTTATTTATGAAAAAACAGAGAGAGGCAGAGACATAAGCAGAGGGAAAAGCCAGCTCCCTACAGGGAGCCTGATGCAGGACTCAGTCCAGGACTCCAGGATCATGACCTCAGCTAAAGCCAAATGCTCAGCCACTGAGCCACCCAGGTGCCCTGCATCCCAAAGGTTTTAAGCCATTATGTTTTTGTTTATATTTGTTTCCATGTACTTTTTTTGTTTCTTTTATTTCCTGGTTGACCCATTCAGTGTTTAGTAGCATGTTATTTAACCTCCAATCTTTAAGCCTTTAAAGGCTTTAAAAACAGTCTTTAAGTCTTTTTTTTTTTTTAAGATTTTATTTATTTATTCATGAGAGACACAGAGACAGAGAGAGAGGCAGAGACACAGGCAGAGGGAGAAGCAGGCTCCCTGAGGAGTCTGATGTGGGACTTGATCCTGGGACTCCAGGATCAGGCCCTGGGCCGAAGGCAGGCACTAAACCACTGAGCCACCCAGGGATCCCCACAGTCTTTAAGTCTTGACATAACAATGAGAAAAGGTATGTCTGGTAATTTCACCTCCTCACTTTCATCTCCTTTGCTTATGCATTGATGGCACAAATCTGGTCCACACCTAAATGTTAGATTTGGTGACAGTAAATTTGTCAATTAAGAAAAAGAATGAGTTTTAAATCATTTGGTATTTTGAGTTGAGAGTGGGACTGGACTAATAGTATCTCTACGGATACAGGGGTATTAGTAGAAGGGAAATGATGAATTCATTACAAAGAATATGAAGTAAGGTTGAAAGAAATGTTTAACTGGAAGTACCCAGACGTTTCTTCTGTGTACAAAAAAAAAGATGTGTGAGTTGAGGCATACTAATTAATGAATTTCTTTTTACGGTTTCTACCATCATGACCCACAGTGCTTTAAAGCTCTAGGCAGTGGCCTTCATCTACAGTAGAGAATACAAGGAAGATATTGATATTCTGAGTCTGGGATTGTATTGTCTAGCCTCACTGGTCTCTCTAAGAGGCTTATTAGGAGAGCTTTCCATGGCTTCCATACAGCTGCAATTCTCACTATTCTATAGAATTGTGCTCTGTGGAATCACAGAGCCAGGTAGCACATACAGTAGCATGCCATATAGCACAGCGCCACTCCAGGAAAGATAGGTACATAACAAGCATATGAAAGAACTGAGCACAGTTCTAAAAACAGACAAAAGGAAAATAGTTTTAGGCATCATCAGTATAAATAGTTGACAAGGATGAAGTAGTTGAAAAATAGGAAGAGGGCAGCCCTGGTGGCACAGCGGTTTGGCGCCGTCTGCAGCCTGGGGTGTGATCCTGGAGACCCGGGATCGAGTCTCACATCGGGCTCCCTGCATGGAGCCTGCTTCTCCCTCTGCCTGTGTCTCTGCCTCTCTCTCTCTCTCTGTCTATGAATAAATAAATAAAATCTAAAAAAATAAAATAAATCCTTTAAAAAAAAAGAAAAGAAAAATAGGAAGAGTAACCTGTTGTCTTTCGTAGGCCAAAGAGGTTGGCGGAGTTGAGACATGATGATAATAATTGAATCATAATAATCTATGTTCTTCACATGTCTATACCTGAGTCAATTCACCATTCTTTGAAATAAATTATTTGGAAATAAGGACTTCTCTGATACCACACTAGGAATGGAAGATAGGGGTGCGTGGCTGGCTCAGTCAGTTAAGGGCCCAACTCTTGATTTTGGCTCAGGTCGTGAGATTGAGCCCCATATTGGGCTACATGCTGACTGTGGAGCCTGCTTAAGATTCTCTGTCTCCCCCACCCCTGCCTCACCCCTGTACTTATGCACACAGGTGTGCTCTCTCTCTCAAAGAAATAAAAAAATAAAAAATAATGGAAGATTAAACACCCCGAGAGTTTTTTGTCTGTGCAGTTCATGGAGTGTGAATATATGTGTCTTTTAGTAGAAAAGTTTGAACTTGGGCAGCCCTGGTGGTGTAGCGGTTTGGCGCCACCTGCAACCTGGGGTGTGATCCTGGGGACCCGGGATCGAGTCCCACATCGGGCTCCCTGCATGGAGCCTGCTTCTCCCTCTGCCTGTGTCTCTGCCTCTCTCTTTGTTTATGAATAAATAAATAAAATCTTAAAAAAAAAAAAAGAAAAGTTTGAACTTAGTTGTTTTAGAACATGTTAAACTTTAGTTGTACCCTAAATTCTATACTTATTAACTAAAGCTAACATTTTATAGAACATGGAGAACACGAGTTCTCTTATTCTCTGTACCTAAGTTACCTCTTGGAAGTAAGTTATATTATTAATTATGTAAACATATCCATTTTGGTACAAGATGTATTTAGAGAAAAATATAGTTCTATACATAGAGACATATACCTCTGAAACTTTATTCTAATTTTTTTTTACTTTGCGTGTTGTGTATGTGTGTATGTGTGTGTATGTATGGCATTTGAAAGCCAAATTATTATCAGCATCTGCCTCCTTGACCAGCCAAGGGATATTCAATTACAGCATAGCCATTCTGAGCTTAATTTCCTGATAAAATAATTTCTTCCCTTCCTATTCAACAATGTGAACCTCTTACTCTTTTTTTTTTTTTTAATTTTTTTTTTCATTTATTTATGATAGTCACACAGAGAGAGAGAGAGAGGCAGAGACATAGGCAGAGGGAGAAGCAGGCTCCATGCACCGGGAGCCTGATGTGGATTCGATCCCGGGTCTCCAGGATCGCGCCCTGGGCCAAAGGCAGGCGCTAAACCGCTGAGCCACCCAGGGATCCCTGGACCTCTTATTCTTATTTAACAGCCAGACTAATATGATTGCTTCACTCTAAGCAGCTTTTCAGGGTTGGTTGGGCTATCAAATAAGAACCTATACAGTTACTCATTTATTAAAGTATGGAAATTCATAAAGAAACATAGGTCAAATAATTTAAAAACTGGGTTGCAGTCTAAAAAAAGGAAAGAAGGAGCTTCCCTGGCAGCTATGGCTGAACTGTCTTAGCCCAGCCAATACAATGTGATGTTTTTTGGGTGGGTTATTTTTTTCCTTATAAAACCTGCCAAGACAAATGATTTAACAGGTTCAGTTTGTAGAAATCAAACTTCTGGAGTGATATGTATTGCAGCAGTTTAAAAGGAAAGAATTGAGTTGAGTTATACTTTTAAAACAGGGCAATAGTCAAAACTATGTAGAGGCATACCTCTTTTTATTATGCTTTGCTTTATTGTATTCTCAGATACTGTGGTTTTTACAAATTGAAGGTTTATGGCAACCCTACATCAAGCAGCTGCCAGTGCCATTTTTCAACAGCATTTGCTCACTTTGTGTCTCTGTCACATTTTGGCAGTTCTCACAATATTTCAGAATTTTTCATTATGACTACATTTGTTTTGTTTTTAACTTTCTCTTTTTTTTTAAGATTTTATTTATTCATGAGAGACACAGAGAAAGAGAGAGAGAGAGAAGCAGAGACACAGGCAGAGGGAGAAGCAGGCTCCATGCAGGGAGCCTGACGCGGGACTCGATCCCAGAACTCCAGGATCATGTCCCAGGTTGAAGGCGGGCGCTAAACTGCTGAGCCACCCGGGCTGCCCTCATTATGACTATATTTGTTATGGTGATCTGTGACCAGTGACCTTTGATATTATTGTAATTGTTTTGGGGTACCACAAACTACCCATATAAGACCACAAATCTAATCATCAATAACTGTATGTGTGCTGACTGCTCCACCTACCAGCTATTCCTCCTCCCTCTCTCCTACCCTCACTCCCTCTCTCTCCTCTCTCTCTGTCTTCCCCTGCTCCTCCTCCCTCTCCAGTTCTCCCCCCCCCCCACCATGCTGTCTCTCTGCCCCCTCGGGCCTTCCTATTCCCTTAGTCACAACAATTTTGAAATTAGACTAATAACTGTACAGTGGCCTCCAAGTGGTCAAGTGAAAGGAAATGTCATACATCTCTCACTTTAAATCAAAAGCTAGAAATGAGTAAGCTTAGTAAGGCATGTTGAAACTCAAGACAGGCTGAAAACTAGGCCTTTGACACAAAACAGTTAGCCAAGTTGTGAATGCAAAGGAGAAGTCCTAGAAGGAAGTTAAAAGTGCTACTCCAGTGAACACACAAATGATAAGAAAGTGAAGCAGCCTGTTGCTGATACGGAAAAAGTTTTAGTGGTCTGGATAGAAGATCAAAGCAGCCACAACATTCCCTTAAGCCAAAGCCTAATCCAGAACAAGGCCCTAACTCTTCAATTCTATGAAGACTAAGAGAGGTGAGGAAGCTGCAGAAAAGTTTGAAGCTAGCAGAGGTCAATTCATGAGATTTAAGGAAAGAAGCCATCTCCATGACATAAAACTCCAAAGTGAAGCAGCAAGTGCTGATACAGAAGCTACAGCAAGTTATCCAGAAGACTTAGGATAATTTATAAAGGAAGCTATACTAAAAAACAGGCTTTCAATGTAGACGAAACAGCCTTCTATTGGAAGAAGATGCCATCTAGAACTTTCCTGACCAGAGAGGAAAAGTCAATGCCTGGCTTCAAAGCTTCAAATGACAGGTTGACACTCTTGTTAGGGGCTAGTGTAGCTGGTGACTTTAAGTTCAAACCAGTGTTCAGTTACCATTCCAAAAATCCTAAGGCCCTTAAGAACTGTGCTAAATCTATTCTACCTGTGCTTTCTAAATGGAACAACAAAGCCTGGATGACAGCATAGCTGGTTATAACATAGTTTTACCAAATACATTAAGCACACTGTTGAGAACTACTGCTCAGAAAAAAAGATCTCTTTCAAAATATGACTGCTCATTGACAGTGCACCTGGTCATCCAAGAGCTCTAACGGAAATGTGCGGTGAGATTCACAAGATCCATTGTGTAGCCCATGGACCAAGGACTCATTTCAGCTTTCAAGTCTTATTGCTTAATAAATACATTTTTTAAGGCTAGAGCTGCCATGACTCCTGAATCCTCTGATGGATCTGGGCAAACTGAAAACCTTCCAAAATAAGGCTTTTTTCATCTACATTGAGAATCTGTTTAGTGTAGCCACTTTCATTAATTATCTCAAATCTTGAAATGGATTGTACTCCTGGTGAAGATGCTATGAGGATTATTGAAGTGACAACAGAGAATTTAAAATATTATATAAATTTAGTTGATAAAGTAGCAGCAGAGTCTGACTGAATTGACTCCCATTTTAAAGAAGTTTGGTGGGTAAAATGCTATTTAACAGCATTGCATGCTATAGAGAAATCTTTCATGAAAGGAAGAGTCAGTAGATATAGCAAACTTTATTATTGTTTTAATAAGTTGCCACAGCTACCCCAGGCTTCAGCAGCCACCACCCTCCCTGATCAATCAGTAGCCATCAGCACAGAGGCTTGACCCTCTACCAGCAGAAAGATTATGACTTGTGCTCTATATTATATAGTTACTTTAAACATCTTAGCTACCTATTACATCCTCATTTCACAGACTGGGAAATATAACCAGAGTTAAGTCATCAACTATTATTGGGAAGAACTTTTCTCCTACCAACTGGGGGAGTACTTCCTGAACAACCAGGAGTAGGGGTTTGTATATCAGAAAAGGGGAAGGGAGAGATAGGACTTCTGTGTGAAATATGTATGGCAGCTTCTGATGTTTGTTTATGCAGTGTCCCATCTAGGTGCTAAACGTTAGTTTCCTTCCTGGCCAGAAGCTGGCACCAAGTGGATTTATGGCAGCATCTGTTGAGAAAATTCTGCCTTTAACCAGATAAGGGAAACTCTGAAAAGGCTTCTTTGTGCATCTTGCTATATCTCAGATGTCTTCAGTTCAAAGTCATCTTTATGTCAGTCTGGTGGGTTGTGTTCCTTCATTTGGAACTACACATAGCTAACTCAACAAATGCTGTTCAGCTGCTGCTGCTATCTCTGGAGCTCAAAAGGGCCTAGAACCTGAACCCCTGAGAAGGAGGCCTCAGCTGATTGGATGCCTTTGGGGAGGGGCTGCACAATGAAGTTTATGTCGGAAATGCGAGGAAAACTCCAAACTGGATTTGGCTGATGCTCTGGATAGGAACTGCCACTGCCAGAATGAAGCAGCATTTCTAAGGCAATCCAGATCCACAAGCACATGAAGAGCCCACAGGAAGCAGACAGAAGGAGCTAGTCCCTTCTTTCTGCTCCAGCCTTACAGTCTGTGGGTAGAGCCTCAGACTGAATTCAAAGGAATCAACTGGCAAAGCAGAAATTGGCTAGAGGGGTCCCGGTTCCAGCATTAGTAGAGGGAACACGAAGGGTGGGTTTGAAGCAAAGAGACAATAGCAGCATCAACTTAATAGAAATGCACATTCTTAGGCCTCACCCCAGACCTGATGAATTAGAAATGCTGAGAATGGGATGCCTGGTGGCTCAGCTGTTGACCCGTCTGTCTTTGGCATAGGGCGTGATCCCGAGGTCCTGGGATCAAGTACTGCATCGGGCTCCCCACAGGGAGTCTGCTTCTCCCTCTGCCTGTGTCTCTGCCTCTCTCTGTGTTTCTCATGAATAAATAAATATTTTTAGAAAAGAGAAAAAAAGAAATGCTGGGGATGCTGCTCAGCAATTTTTGTGTTAAGAAGCACCCCTAGCTTGGGCAACCCTGGTGGCTCAGCGGTTTAGTGCCACCCTCAGCCCAGGGCGTGATCCTGGGGACCCGGGATTGAGTCCCACGTCGGGCTCCCCACATGGAGCCTGCTTCTCCCTCTGCCTGTGCCTCTCTCTCTCTCTCTCTCTCTCTATTAAATAAATAAAAAATCTTAAAAAAAAAAAAAAAGCACCCCTAGCTTGACTCAGGTACAAGTCAAGTGTGAGAGCCAACAAACTAGAATACTGGTCTTCCAATCTTTTCATTTGCTGATTTTCAAACTTGCTAATGATGGGTTCTTTAAGAATGAGAAAGAGCTACTTTTCAAAATCTAGTTGTGGTCCCCCCTGCTTCTAGGAAAATCCAAAGTATATAAGACTTTGGTTTCTTTATGAATTAAGTAGGAATGATACTCCTACTTAGGGATTTGATTTCTTTTTAAGTTATAAACAAACTATCTCTTGAGCAATAAAATATAAAAACTGAGTATTCGTATATAGTTCAATGTTGTAATAAAAAGTATAAAATGAGACACTGAATCATATCTAGTATCTAGAATTATTTTAGTATTAGGTATAATTTAAGTAGAAATGATAGTTACTAACCATAAATAATATTTAGCATTATTTTCAGGTATCTGAGCCAGTTTTTCTCCTTCCCCTTAAGTGTCTCATTCTCCCAAGCAATAGTATAAAGTGTTTCTTGTAGAGAAAGTTTAACCCTCACCACGAACATATGCATACACTGAAATACAAATCCAAAAATGATAATTAAAACTCATCCTTTTTCCTTTCCAACTCATATATTCCATTCCTTTGTTCCTGCCCCATGATTTTGAGAAATGAAAAATCTAATAGTGGCTAAAGAGCTGAATTAACAGTAGGAACCTATTCATTCATTCACTAAACATTACTGAGTTCTACACATACCACATTGCAGACTCTCTTCTAAACAGTAAGCAAACATTAGTGAACAAAGTGAAGTTTCTACATGTGGAGCTTATATTTGAATAAGATACAAATAATAAGTAAATAAATATATATAAGTTGGTGGTAGGTGTTAAGAAAAATACAGTGGTACATGGAGAAGGAGTGACTGGGCTTGCCAAATTGTGCATTAATTTCTGTATGCCCCACTGGTCTAGCACTCCATAAATTTTTGTTGAAAGAACAAACATATTAAGACATCTCTATAGTAGCTTCTGTCTCACTGGCAACGGTGATAATACTGTAGCTAGTGAGATTTATCTAAACACAGTAGCTCTGAATTCTGAAAAGTGAGAGTAGTAGCATTGAAGATTAGAATAGTGAAAATAAAAATCAAATTTCTGGCATTCAGCCAAGTTGGAATAAGGGAAAGACAGAAGAAGATCAGATCATAGAAGAGAACCAAAAGGAAGAAGCTAGCAGGTCTGTACTTTTTCTTTTCCTTTTATTTTAAGACAGAGAATATTTTATTCAAACCCATCAGAGAAATGGACAACTTGGATCTGTAACAAAGCATGGTATTTTAAAGCATAGGTCAGTAATCGTATATGAGTATACACTGCTACATACAAATTACTGACCAGAGCACAACTTTTCAGTGTTCAAAAAAGAATAAGCTTCCCTATAAAAGCAGCACCTTTGTGACATTTTTAATATTCCTCTCCTTCTTCACCCTCTCCTTCCAACAGAATCCACACCAACTTCCTCATAATCCTTCTCAAGGGCATGCCCCCACTACATACCAGTGAACAAAAGTACACTTAGCATACATCAGGTTATACTTGTGGTCCAGGTGAGCCCAGTCCTCAGCAATGGCTGTGGTGTTGCTCAGCATACACATAGCTCACTGTACTTAAACAAGGTCTCTCCCAGGTACCACACTGGGAGGCTGGTAATACCAACATGGAAGCCAGTGGGGCACCGGTCCACACACTGGATGGTATGCTTGGTCTTGATGGTGGCAATGGCAGCACTGCTATCTTTGGGAACTGAGTTGTCATGATACAGCAGGCAGGAAGACATGTATTTACCATGGTTAGAGTCACATTTCACCATCTAGTTGACTGGCTCAAAGCATGCATTGGTGATCTGTGCTACAGAAAGCTGTCCATGGTAGGTTTTTCTCAACAGAGATGACAAGGGCATATGTGGCCAAGGAGAAGTGGATGTAGGGATAGGGCACCAGGTGGGTCTGGAATTGTATCAGATCAATATTCAGGGCTCCATCAAATCTGAGGGAAGCAGGGATGGAGGAAAGACACAATTTGACCTATCAACCTGTACGCTGGGCGTTTAATGTCAAAATTTCTCTAACAGATGATAGCCTTATGGGGTCTCCCTTGTATGTTACTGTTTTCTTTTCTCTTGCTGCTTGTAAAATTTTCTATCACTATTTTTGCCATTTTAATTACTTGTGTCTTGGTGTGGACCACCTTAGTTTGCTTTTGTTAGAGGCTCTCTGTGCATCCTGGATGTGAATTTCTGTTACCTTCCCCAGATTCAGAAAGATTTCATCTATTATTTCTTCAAATAAATTCTCTGGGCCCTATTGTCTCTTCTTATGGGGACTCCTATAATATGAACATTAATATGCTTGATGGTATCACGAAGTTCCCTGTTTTCATTTTTTTTTTAATTTTATTTATTTATTTATTTATTTAGTTAGTTAGTTAGTTAGTTAGTTAGTTATGAGAGGCACAGAGAGCAGAGACATAGGCTGAGGGAGAAGCAGGCTTCCTGCAGGTAGCCAGATGTGGGATTCCATCTCAGGACCCTGGGATCACGACCTGAGCCAAAGGCAGATGCTCAACCACTGAGCCACCCAGATGCGGTTTTCATTTTCTATTATTACTTTTTCTCTCTCCTGTTCAGCTTGTTTGCTTTCCATTACTTTGTCTTCCCAGTTGCTTATCTATTCTTCTGCTTCCTCTAATCTCTTATTTATTCCATCTAGTATATTTCTAATTTCATTTATTGTGTTCTTCATCTCTGCTTGGTTCTTTTTTACATTTTCTATTTCTTGCATGTTTCATTGAGGTCTTCCACTCTTTTCTCAAGTCCCATACCTTTATGACCATTACTTTAAATTCTCTATCATGCATATGCCTTTTCACTGTTTTGTTTAGTTTCTTGCTGTCATTTTGTCCTGTTCCTTCATTTGGGACACATTCCTTTGTCTTCTCATTTTGTCTGACTCACTGTGTCTGCTGTGTGTTGAGAAAATCACCTCCATCTCTTGTTCTTAAAAGTAGTGGCCTTATGAAATAGTAGTCCTGGAGTATCCTGCTCACCAAAACTTGGCTCTTCAAGGGTGTCTCTTATGTATATTGCATGTGCCCTGCTATTGTAATTGAGCCACTTTTGTATTAGTCCAATCATGGGTCTTTTCCTATTGTGGACAGGGTTTGGTCCCTGTGTTGTACTAGTTTTGGTCTGCCTTGGGCTTGCAATGAGTCAGTCCAGGCATTTGCCAGAGGTACAGTAGCATTGAACTGCTGAGTACTTCTTGTGTTATCTAGGTGTATCATGGGATGAGGTGAGCTTAGGGTCCTCTTACTCAGCCATCTTCCCTGGAAGCTGCTGTTAGTATTTATATTGCTAAGCCCAGTTATGGGAATGTGTTTTTTTAATAACCTAAAATTATATGGTCAGTTAATTTATGACAAAGGAGACAAGAATGTACAATGGGGAAGGATGGTCTCTTCAATAAATGGTGCTAGGAAAACTGGAGAGCCAAATGTAAAAGAATAAAATTGGACTACTTTTTAAAACCATATACAAAAACTCAAAATGGATTAGAGACCTAAATGGGAAGTGGCACCCGGGTAGCTCAGTCAGTTAAATATCTGACTCTTGATTTCAGTTGAGGTCGTGATCTCAAGATTGTGAGATCAAGCCATGTCAGGCTCCAGGCTCAGAGGAGTCTGCTTCTCTCCCCACCATGCTCCTTTGCTCCCATCCCCCCTCCCCGTGAGCACCTACACTTTCACTCTCTCAAATAAATAAGTAGATCTTAAAAAAAAAAAAAAAAAAAAAAAAAACTTTAAAAAATCTTTAAAAAACCTAAATGGGAGTATGTTTTAATACTAAAAAGGTGAGAAGATATATTTCTTCCTCCACTGATCATATCTGCAACATTAACCAGGTTTTTCAAATCACTTAACTTAGATCTTTCTACCTACCACTTTGACCTAACCACAGGCTCAAGCTTTCTGCAGGGGTGGAGAAAGCTTTTTTCCAAACAAGTTCTTTAAACCTAAGTGGTGCCGGAAAATACCACAAACTACCACAAAAATACTTAATCTTTCCATACCTACATTTTATGAAATAATCAAAATCAAATTTGTGTAAGCTGTTTTCAATCCCTATATCTAGCATTTCCCCCCTTCTACTAAGTTCATAATTTAATCAGCAATTTCCAATTGTTTTATACTCAAGTCTAAATAAACATTTTATTTTTTAAAGTTTTTATTTATTTATTCATGAGAGACACAGAGAGAGAGAGGCAAAGACACAGGCAGAGGGAGAAGCAGGCTCTGTGCAGAGAGCTGATGTGGGACTCAATCCCTGTACTCCAGCATCACGCCCTGAGCCAAAGGCAGACGCTCAACTACTGAGCCACCCAGGCGTCCCTCTAGATGAACATTTTAAATTATTCTTTAGGGAAGCATTTTCTGCCCCATTATAACATTCTTTTGCTCAATTTCACTACCATAAGTTCTATTTCTAAAATCCTATCAGGAAAAAGACTGCATAGTTTCTGTAGAAACTGCTTCTGGAACCATTTCAAAACAATCCCAAAGACAGTGTATTAATGTAGAGATATATTTCTACATTAATAAAATATGCTTTATAAATTAATCTCAAGTCTGAGCCAGACACAGAAGGGTGAAAAGCCTGAATTCTATATCCACATAATCAACAGTCTGTGGAAACTGGGACCCATGCCATTGGTCTCCAACTTAGCACAGTTGGGAAATGACACATTCTTTATACAGCACTCATCCAGGAAATGCGTGGGTCAAAAAGCACACCAGTAAAAGGTTCATAAACTTGTTTTATGAATGAAGTATAAAGTATACTGACTCCAAGCTGCAGCCCCTTTGAGTACATAATTTTTCAGTCATTCTCCAGTTTTTATGTTAACAGATAGATCTATTTATCTACCTATCTATATATCGGGGAAAAAATGTCAACCATAAGAATATTGTCCCATGCCATTTCATAATTATTGATAATCAGTTTTCCAAATGTGCCCTCATTCTAAGATCATGCCTTCCCACCTGCCCTGTCCACCAAAAAATGAAATGATACACACACAAAACAATGCAAACTTATACTTATCAAATTTATTCATACTACCCACGAAAAGCAATTACATTTGTACATAAAATCATTAACACAGAACAAGAGAAATCTGATTAGACATACAATACAGAAAAATAAGTGTGAAAATTAAAAATAGCATTTTAGTTATTAAACTTATACTGTACTTTCTACTTATTTATAGCAGCATCTGTATGATTCCTCTATCTGTTAATAGTTAACTAGCAGCAAAATTTTAAAAATTACACAAACTCAGTAGATGTTTCCCTCCACTGTTTCATTCAAACAGAATTTATCACATTAATCAAACAAAACCACATCTATTTCCTAAAGAAAAAAATAGGAAAATATTTCATAAGTTACCAGTTTCCCCCAAGAAAAAGAAAGGGTGGAGTGTGAAAGGAAGGTGAAAGAAATTTGCATGCAATTACCAAAAAGTAAATTCTCAGCCTCTTGACGAATTATGGGTGGATTTTGTGGAGTCTCCGTGTGTGTTAGTGAATGAAGCTATGTTAACTTTATTTCCTGACTTTATGTTGCAGTTGAAAAATATGTGGAAGTTTCCAGGAGGCCTGTCAGAGCCTGGAGAAGATATTGGTGTGTACACCTTACATATTTTTAACTGGCTTGAAAATGTTCAGGAAATTTGTGTTTACTTTTTTGCTCTATAGCTGAAAATAAGATTTAAAATTTTCTAACTGGTTTATACTGAGAAATTTCAGAGAGGTTTCTTCAGAGCTACTACAAAATTAGCAGCAAAACTTGTAATATTACAACTTACCCCACTAGTATAAAAAATACCATTAGGAGCACAACACCTATTCTGTTTAGAATTGCTCCTAGGTTAATTTGTTTGAAATAAAAAGCTTTGGGGATCCCTGGGTGGCTCAGCGGTTTAGCGCCTCCCTTTGGCCCAGGGCGTGATTCTGGAGACCCGGGATCGAGTCCCGCATCAGGCGCCCTGCATGGAGCCTGCTTCTCTCTCTGCGTGTGTCTCTGTGTCTCTCTCTCTCTCTCTCTCTGTCTCTCATGAATAAATAAATAAAATATTAAAAAAAAAAAAGAAAAAGCTTTGCATATACATTAGGAAATTTTAGCAATAAGGGTTATTTTGGATTTGACTAATATTGTTACTGGAATTAAACTATAAGAAAACACAAATTCTTGACCATTTCACCCCACAAGGATGAACAGTAACTTTTAAATGAACCTCAAAATAAGTATTTATAAAGTCACCTATAGAGCAGTAGTGACTTAATTCTCCTCTTTATTTACTATTTATTTTAAATAGGAAGTCAAACTTAGTAAAATGTCCCATACAAGAAAGTCTCAAATGAGAATTCCCTAAAACAACTTCCTGAGCTCAATCAGCTCTTGTTTTTCAAACAAGAAAATGTGAAATAAGCTAAGAACTCTCCATGTTACTGATTTTACAGTAAATAGAAGAAAGAATAAAGACAGAGTTTTCCTACCTATTCCTGACCCTTGACTGGGTCAAATGCAGTCTGCATCATAATAAATCAAGATGCCTCATTTGATCTCAGTATTATTTCTCCATGATTTTTTTTCTCATATGCATGTCCCCTACTTAGCCAACATTTATATATAAAGGCAACTTCCTAGGTTCTTTATAAATATTTAAAAATGTATATATATTTGAAACTTGATTTTTTAAAAATGTTACCCAGATGAAAATGCCCTGTAAACAGTAAATAGCCAACTCCTAACAAACCATAAGTAAATTTACTACACTGAGATATGTCCATAGCAAATTTTGGCCTTAAGGATCTTCTGCCTAGATTCTATTGCTTAGGTCTTCTGTTGAAATAACAGATTTTGTGGTGGTGCAAGTAGTGAAAGAGAGGGCCACTTATTTTGGAACACCTAATTATTTCATACTATCCTTATGTGATATATGAGAGTGTGTGTGAACTAGTTAAATTTATGTCTTACATCCTTACCCAATCCATATTGGACAAAAATCAGGCTACAGGAAGTATGTTTAGCTTCCTGTAGCTTGCCTTCTTAAATTAATTGACTTTTTCCTTTTGAGTTTTTATGGATCTTGTGAATTTTCAGTTTACTTATATTTAAATGCAAATGAAGAACACATTTTCAAGTCAAGTATACATAATTTTAGGTTTAAGTGTACTCCAGAACACTTCAAGTCCAAATTAAAAACAACAAAAAAAGTAGTGAATTCTGAATTAAGTATTTGTGGTTGGCACAACCACCCCACCTATCTAGAGAGCATATATATACCTCAACCATGAGGAGTTACAAGAAAAGCAGATGGCATTCATCATATTGCTTAGGAGTATGTAAATTAAAGCTTTCCCTTAGAACTGATAAAACCCTGAAAGCAGCTAGAAATGATAACTGACAATAGAGTTCTGGAGACTATGTCCATATTAGAGCATTTCTGTCTTATAACACAACAGAATATCCTTGAGGATGAGCCAAATTACCTAAGTATTGAAATTATTTTCTTTAAACTCTGTATTTAGGAGTGTATTTATTTTAGGAATACAACCATCACAAATGTGCACACATTCATATTAGCTCTTGAGTAGTAAACTCTAGTTAACTGGGAAACACGTTTGTTTGGAATCCTTCATTCTTTGATAATACTAGGTAAATGAAGCACTTAAAAAAATTAAGGGGGGGCGGTGGCATATATAAAATAGAATACAATCTTCAGGCTTTAATATAATACCCTAATAGTACAAAAGTATCTACAAGGTTAAAAACAGAGAAAATGCCTTCCTAAAAAATCATCATTACCATCGACAGGAAGAGAATCTCCTGCATGGTCAAAGGACCAGAAAGCAGCAGGGGGTCTGTTCAGAGCTCATCAGTGCACCAGAATCAGAGGGAAACACCAGGGAAACCCACATTCTGCACAGTTTTTCCTATTTTATTTCAACCTGATCCTATTGTTAAATATTACAAACTAGAAATAACAAAATAAACTCCATTTCACTGTCCCGTAACTAAACAAAAACACTGTGACATATTTAAACATATCTCTCAATCAGCAAAAATAAAAATGAAAACTTCTTGGTTTTTCCTATGTTCCTTAAACATATAAAATAGTAAATGTTATTTCACTTGAGCTTACAGTACATTAAAATAAAGGTACAACAGAATAAAGCAGTTTATCTGGATAATAAAATCTAAATTCATGGCAAAAAAGCTGTGGGGTAAAGATTTCCATTTTGAGGAGGAAGGAGTCACTCATATCCTGGATGAAAAAGCACTTATATACCCAGTCAATTTTTAGTCTAGTCAATAATATGTTGACTCAAGTTAAACTGATCAAACTACCCAGGCGGTGCTGATTTCTAATCAACAGCTAAGGTGACTGCTGAGTAAGGTAGATTCACTCACTAGTCTGTCCTGTGCCTCCATGATACATAAAAAGGCTAGATTCCAAATGAAATGCCAAATTCTTGATTAGTTGTAGTAAGAGCTTAACGGAACCCCCATGGTTATTTTTTTTAAAGTGCTAACAGAGTAAACATTTAAACAATAAATTGTAAATCTCATTTGCTGATTTCACTTAAGACTAGTGCCACAACCTGTAACAAATTTAATAACAAACATCTATTGTATTCCCAGCTGAAAATTATCTTTCTTAAGGAAGATTTTCCTTTTATTCACATAAATTCCTTTTTTATGTTTTTAGTTTAAAACAGTAATTTCAAACCATGTTTAATCTATGAAAAATCTCAAGGGGAAGTCAGCATGTAATTAATTCAAAATGGTGGACAAATGTCTTACATTTTAGAACACTTTGTTTTTCCTGTGCATATTGCTATAGCTGTTTCTTAAAAAACAAACAAACATGAGCTTATGTAGGCAATTGTTAAGACAAGGCAATAGCCCAACTACAGGAAAATTGAGATTTTTTCCTTGATTTCTTCTTCCTTACCTATTCTTCACCAGTATAATTTTCTATTTGACAAGGAAATAGAAGCATTGAATAGAGGTCTTTGAACAAAAATCTATGCCTGTGACAATTGTGAAATTGGGAAGCTTCTAAGCAAACTGAGCAAAGAAGGCAGCTATTTAAAGAGTTTCTCATAAACACTTTAGGAGACAGTGACAAAGCATCACAAAATTAGAGAAAGCCCATTTAGGGGGTTCTTCTGGAGATTTAGAAAGAGCAACCACAGAAATATTAATGGCAATCAAAATCCTGTCCCAGAAATTTGCATAATATTGAAAAATCAACCTTATAAAATGTGAAATCCATGTCGTATTATAAAATTCTGTAAATTGCAAGCTTTTCTTTTTTTTTTTTTTTTTAACACTTTTGATAAAATAGTTCTTTGGAATCTCAAGAAACCAAGGAAATGCCAAAAATTACTAATGGGATTCCACTGACAGAATAATTAGGGGAGCATAACAAAATGGTTATAAATGAAACTGTTCTATGACTTTAGAGGCTTGACAGTCCCACCCAAGATCACCAGGAAGGTTTTGAACTTTTCACAGCTCAGTACATTCTGCAGCTCTACAGACAAAGGAAGAATGAATCAATTTTTCTCAATACTGATATGTATAAATTTAAGTAGTTTTGATGGATGATCACAAACAGGAAATAATGAAGAAATATGTAAGAATGTTAACTGCAAGAACCTGTATTTTCAACTTTTGGGAAATAGAGTCAGAAGAGGTTAAAAATGTGACCCCCAAAATATACATACCAGGTGGGTAAGTCTACAAATAGCAGCCAAAGAAATATTCGATATTTCAAAAGCTTCTAAGATATATAGTTGTAAGAAAATACTTTGGTATTTCAGGATGTCCAGAAGGCAAATCCAGATCCTTACTGATTTGTACACCTATCTTTTATGTAGGAGACACAGCAGTTCGAGAAGTTTTTGAAGAGACTGGTATAAAATCAGAGTTCAAGTCCCTCCTGAGCATTCGGCAACAGCACGCCAGTCCTGGAGCTTTTGGGAAGTCAGATATGTATATCATCTGTCGCTTAAAGCCATATTCATTCACCATAAATTTTTGCCAGCATGAATGCTTAAGGTGTGAATGGATGGATCTCAATGACCTGATCAAGACTGAAAATACAACTCCTATCACCAGCAGAGTTGCTAGGCTGCTGCTCTATGGGTATAGAGAAGGCTTTGACAAGATTGATTTCACCATGGAAGAACTTCCGGCAGTTTACACAGGCTTGTTCTATAAACTCTATCACAAGAAACTGCCAGACAATTACAGAACTATGACAGGAATGAATTAAATCCATATTTGCACATTTTAAAAAATCTTAAGTAAATTGTACATGCAGAAAAATGTGTGCCATATTATAAAAAGTAGTGGACATTTGGGGTTAACTAAATATCTGATTTTAATTTTCTCATGAGTATAATTTACATGAAGAAAACTTACTTGAAGAAAATGTGCAAATTTTAAAAGCCTCTTTTCAAATGAAGCAAATGTAAGAAAAAGATTGTAGCTCTAAGTAAGCTTCACTAGATAAAGGCAAATGCAATATAAAAGGTGGAAGTCTATACATTTTCCAGGCATTTTTGTTGCTTTTTCTTTAGTAAGGCAATGATTAAATATTTACTATTAGATAAAAGGTTATCTGACCATTTATCCAAACAGAGCAGATCACTGTACACATTTTTTCTTTTCTTCCATTAACAAATTTCTAAAATATACGTCTTCTTTCATGTGAAATGAGATAAGATGCTGCCATTTAGATCAGCTCTTAGCAGACATTGGAAGAAAAAGTATAGCTTTCTGCCCAGGTCCTGTTTTTGGTCCAAGTTTATACTGCCCAGTTCGTTTCAGTGCCACATACCAACTGGAGTATTTCCTTGACCGGTAAGTATTGTAGTTATTAGATTCCAATCGTTCAAAAAAGAAGCACTCGTCAGTAACACATTTCTGAAAAATAAAGGAAGAATTAATAGTTACTATTATATTTTCATATGAAATACTTAGGATAGTACACTGTCCATTCTGCTCAATCAGCAGTAGTGCTCTTGGCTTGAGCAGGACAGATTAGTTTGCAAGACTCAACAGGCCAAAGTCAGACAGGATCTAACTCTGTAGAGGGATGCAGGAAGGAACACAGCAAGCCAGTGGGAGAGCTTTCAAGCACATCTCTTCAGAGGAAGACTCCAAGGACCAATGTCCAGCCCCCACAATGGACAGGCCAGGTATTAGGCAGCAAGAGCACACCGCTGCTATAGGAACCACACTGCCTCAGACTGGAAACATCCCGTGAATGAACACAGATTTCACAAAGGGGGATACGCCCAGTAACAAAGAGCGCAGTACACTTAGTGGTTTCCGGTTAGGTATTTATGGTGCATCCATAGTCCTCCCAGTCCAGAGGCAGGTTACTGATTAGGGATCATTTTTCTTTTTATCAGGGTTCCATGAAAGTGCTAGAAGAGTAACCCAGAAGTACCTTCCTAAAGAAGAAGGGCTTTGTTGCTACTTTACTCACAGAAACAGAATCAATTCCTTAAACTATAGCAATGCTTTCCTAATGGTTAATGTTTCTAAGGCATAAAAAGAACAGTTTATTATACAGAAAATAGCTAATGTATATAATGCCAAAAAAAAGTATTGGAACATTACATCTGATGAATCATTATCTGTTAGTGTTTTGAGACTACTAAGTAACAAAGACCATACTGACTTCTGGCAGTGTCTTTCTTGTGAGAGAGGAAACTACTCTCCCTTATCATTTAGGTTCAACTCTTTACTGGGGGTGGAGGATAGCTAGCTTTACAAATAATTAGACCTGGAAATACTATTCCAAGTAATGGAGTCTAATAGGCTGCTACATTATTTCAAGTAAATGTTCAAAAATCAACTTGACAGGTTAGACTGTTGATAGTTTCTGACCCCTGGGGTGTGTGTTGGGTGGGGTGGGAGGGTGTCAACAAATAATTTACTATAAGGGAAGAAAGGAAAACTAATTTACTTTTTATATTACAATTAGGAAGAAAAAATTATAAACTCCTATAGAAAACCATATAAATTTATACATATTTGTATCTTTACATTTAAGTACAACATGCATACATAGATATATGATATCAGCCTATATTTTTGTATTAATGAGTGTACCAGATTCCAGCTTATTTCTACTACTCAAATCTAGGAAACTTCAGGTTTAGGAAAAGACACATTCAAAAGACTTTTTCCAGATTCTTTAGTTCTTAGATAAACAGTGGCACAAACTGAGAAAAACGTAAATCAATAAACAGAACAATGAAAAGAGCTGACATAATAACCAAAATGCAAATGATCTAAATGGGAGTAACAGTCCGTCTCTGTTATCTAAAGTGTGATATTCGATCTTATAATTTGCTTCTAGGGATAAAAATTTAACTGGATATTTACTTGGCTTTAATGTTTTTGATCACTGTTAACTTTTAAGAATGGCAATACGAATTTATCTGATTTGCCCATTTTTTGCAAGAAATTACTAATAAAGCAACTTAGTCTTCTGATGCAAATAAATGACAGGTAGCATTACAGAGAAGCACACATTGCACAAGGACCCAGCTCTGTGATAAATGTAAAGATTCAAGTGTGATAATGGTGAAACACTTATACCTAGAAAAATGTTGATGGTCCATGGCCAATACTTCCACTTTACCTTTGGTGAAATTTATTATGCTTTTCATTTAACATAAGTCAACCAGTGTTACTTTATTTTGTCATCTTTCAGTACCACTGATAAAAAGTCTTCCTCTTTCCCTATTCCAGGTTTAAGATCAGGAGTAAAAGAAGTAGGTTCAAGAGTGAAAAAAAATCATGGTAATCATAAAGATAATTATAATTGAGCTTCTCCGGCTAATTTCCCAGAGGAAGACCTAAACCACATCATTCTGGACACTGATTTTGGGGTGCTCTGTCAGCCTCCAGGGTGCCCTCCTTGCTAAGTTGGCACTCCCTACAATGACAGACCTATTGGGATATATATTAAGTCAACAATATCTGCCTTCTCAGCTAGCTCCTACTATTTCAGAGAAAAGTAATAGTACCAGTGATTAAGTGGATAATACATCATGAATCCACTTTTTTTTTTTTAATAGAAGTTACTTGTACCTTTACAAAAACAAAGGGGAGGGAAGAAAAACTTGCACCTGTGAATGTTCAGATATGTAAATTTACTAAACTATTACACACTTGAAAACAAACTACATTTTTCAAACTACATTGATGGGGGTATGTCAAAGAGTATAGGAGTCAACTGGAAAAGTTCCCAATGGCCATGGCAAAAGTAGTTTGAACAAAATAAATAACACAATATTGGATTATAACCTAAAGTATAAAATCAGTATCCATGAGTATATACTGATAGATGTGATTAAATAAATAAATGGAGAAGAGACAAATTTCTCATGCAAAAGAATTCCAAATTTGTAGAGATTTCCCCCTCAAGGAGATGGAGAATAAGCCCCTATCCCTTAAATGTGGACTATGTAAAATGACTTACTTATAAAGAATACAGTGTGGAAAGGCGGGAAAAAGAATAATGTTTATTGTAGTAGAGACAACACTACCTCAGCCAGATGATCAAGATTAATATAAGTCTTGATATACAATGAAAAAAAAATAAGGTAATTTCTCCTCCTCACTGCCATTTCTTCGCCTTATGCACCAATTGCACAAATCTGGTCCACTGCTAAATGTTAGATGTGAACTTTATGGCCATTTCCCCATGCTCTGTTTTTTTGGATTGTTTATTCTTTTACAGTACTTTGATTTTTCAGTTTTGGCTTAACAGGGAGTTTGCTCAACATGGATCCAAAAATGCTTTGCTTACACCACTTCTGAGAATTAAAACCAGACATGATGTGAGTATCAATGTTGATTATTTCAGAACAAAATAAAACACTCAAATTATGAAAAGATAAAAGCAAATTTGACCTTAATCTTTGTATATACATATATGTTGTGTAAATTTTATAAGATAGGTTTCTGAAACCAATAATTTTCATTAGGTAGTAAACTTTGCATTTAATCTAAAACTAAACTTTGCATTTATCTCTTAAAAAAATATATACATTACTCTTCAATTACTCTATTTTTCTGACAAATTTGATCAGTATATATTGCCAATCTAGATAATTGAGCCCTCAAAAATCTATTTTCCCTAGTCTCATTTCATGATTAAGGCCCTTCAACTAAAGTTTTTCTATAGGTTAAAAAAAATATTTTACTTTTTACTGTAATTAAGTGTATATCGTCCAAATACATTTTTTTCATGTTTCACTATAATGGATCAATGCAAGTTATATACACATTTTTAATATTGAGATATCTTGTTCAAGATATCATGATGAATAGCGTTATATAGAAATCAATATGCAATTTTCTAGCATATAAAGACCAGGTAAGTTTTCTATACCAATGCTAATATTGATGCTGTTTAGTGACTTAAATTTAAAACTACAGCTAAGTTCACTATATGCAGTTTTTTACAACCTACAATTTTTTACAACCTACAATTTTGTGAACACATAAATCATGAATCCTAATATTTGTTCTTGACTTCTGTTGTTCATGGCAACAAAATTTATCCTGCTGTGGAATAGAATAAAAATCTGTTGCATATTTAAAAACTACTCAATTTCAGCCTCTAAATATAGGCTTTGGCAGTTAAATATAGTTACTCTTTAAACTTTTATATTTTCTAGCTTCAAAAAGGGGCAGAGGGAAAGACCCTTAAATGTTTTTCAAACAGTGAGAATTCCTTAGCCTGAAAGCATTCATGCCATTACTATGTGAAAGTATTGGGGGGAAAAAAATAGTACACAACTTAGTCTTTTTTCATACTCTTAACTGGTAGCAGTCAACAAAACATGACTCTTAGAAACCAAAATATTTTATGTGTCCAGACTTTTCTTTCTGAGAGGAAATGAGGATGTTTTGCAAATCGCTGCAGGAATCATACACCTGGGAGAAGGCAGTAGACTCCAGGGATGTGCCATAACACAACAGTCTGAAATGGGGCCAGGTAGAAGAGTGGAAAGAAGTATGCCTGTGGCAAGTGCAAGTTCATAACCCCCAATTTCTCCAGGTTATAAGGAGTATCTGCAACCTCATGATTGCTAGTGGTCACAACACTGGACTTATACCAAAAGTTGCTCTTAGGTTTTTTGTTTGGCTTTTTATATGCCAGGCGTCTCTTCTCATTGTCACCTGAGTGAGGTCTCTGCTGACGTCCCTGGCTATGGTGTCTTTTACCATCAGAGATTCATCTCAACCCATTAAATATTGGCACAGATATGAATAGCCAAGGGTCGAGACTTTTAATTTCTTGCCTAAAAGTTGCTGTTGGTGACAGCTCGATGCCTAGGGGTCTGACTCAGAAAGAAATATGTCACTTAACTGACCCACTGACACCACCTCCTTGAGTTGAGGGTAGGGGCACTTCTCATCTGAAAATTGACATAGCCCACCCAGACTAATTTAAGAGAGAGGATTGCTGCTGAAATGTCAAGGAAGCAAGCCACATACATTGAATGGTAAAACTGGAGATTAACTCATGAACTTGGCAGGAACGAGCCTATGATGGGAGCTACAACTGAATCTTAGCTGTTGCCACTAATAAATCCTTAATTTTCCATATATGTGTAATACCTGCAGCTTTGTTCCCACATAGTCTGTGATAAATTTCTAAGCATTGCTAAATTAACTCTTACTGCATTGACTTGAAGGAAATCTGTTGGATCAGGAAGAATGAACCTATAGCCAAAGGGATAGAAACATATTTAAGACTAAATAAAATGCTATGACCTTAATCTTGCGAAAGGTCCTGTTGCAGTAAGGAAGAAACTATAAAACACTTTATTTTAGAGCAATTTCTGCTTCTCGTGGCACAGAATCAACAGTTTGGAAAGCTTAATGACTGTTTACCGAGAGAAGAGGTCAAAATCCTCTTAATTCTAACTTGTAGGGAATTCTGTAAGAATGAGAAGATAGTTCAGTTTTCGTATCTATTGTTTTAAATTCATCTCCTCTTTTATGGACTCCAGTAGTTTCAGAGATGCTCTTGAAAGTAAAGTAGTTTCTGTTTTCAACACTTTTGACACCTATGAAGCTTTTAATCATTACAGATGAACATATATTCCAGCCTATGTTTTGAGATAAATAATCCCTCCAATGCCACCATGATTACTAGGTTACTTGATCTTTTAATCTCAGTAAGTGGAAAACTACAGGATAACAGTTTCAAATTGTCCACTGAACTAGACTAAGAAAGAAAAAGTGAGAACTTTAAAACCACTTGACTAGTGTTGTCTACAGTTAGTCATAACAAAAGCAAATTTTTGTATCTCCTTTATTTTCCCCACCACCTTCACTGTTTGACAGTAGCCAAAGCAACACCGAACCATTGCAGAAGCCATCATGAGTCACACTACAGGTGTTTTGTCACATACTGACGTGAGAAGAGTAGGAGTAAACCTCTCCTCTCTACAAACTCAAAGTTGTCCAAAATTACTGATTCACTGTCCTGGAAATATTTAAAGTGCTACTTTGGTAGATTCCCAGTGTATTACATCACCCTTTAACTTGACAACAGACTGGTAGAAAAAAAGACAAGAACAGTAGAAGTAGAAGTCCCAAGTACTCCATCTTGTAGGACTATATTTTTTGCCTGGGAATCGCATCCATTCTCCTAATACAACTATTACTTATATGCTGATGACGCCCAAATCTATATGTGACACAGACCTCTCTTCCGAATTCCAGACCACAATTACAACTATATAGTGAACATCTCCATCTGAATTTCTCTTAGGCAACTCAAACTAGGTAAGTCTAAATTTGAACCTGTATTACCTTTTTCCAGAACTTGCTCTTTTCCTCCTTCCCCTTTCTCATCTACCTTCTCATACAAACCAGAAACTGAGGACTTTTTCCTCTATTTCACTCCTAAATCAAATCAATCTCAAGTGCTAGTACTTCACTCAATCCTCTGTCCTGTCATTGCCAGGTTTTCATCATCGGGACTATTACAATGGCCTTCTAACTGGTTTGTCTCCACCAGTTTCAGCCCCATCAAATCCATCCTCTACACTGCTGCAGAGTGATCTTTCTCAAATTCAAAACAGATTGTGTCTCTTAAAACCCTTCATGGATTTCCACTGTGTGTAACACATGGTGTATAAGGCACTTAAGCAGGTAGTCTATCTCTCCAGCTGTATCTCTTCCCTTCTACTTTGCATTTCCTTTGCACTTTACACTCCAGAAGTAGTGAATTATTTGTAATGCTAGAGAAGTACTTCCTAAGCCTTCTCCACCCATGCCTTTGCATATACTATGTTCTATAACATAGTATATGTTCATCTCCACTCCTCTGCTCCTGACTGCCTGATGATTTCCTCATACATCATCTAAAATCCTATTTATAGGTTGTCTTCCAAGACAAGTTTAATCACTTCTTTTCCTATATTACCTCCTATATCATAATACTTATTTCCTGTCCAATATTACTATACATTTACACAATATATAGAAGGAACACATCAAAACCCTTACACCTACAAATACTTATTTACACTTCTACCTCCCCAGGATATGATTCATTAAGGGCACAGATGATTTTGTATTAAATTTTATAACCCATACGCCTAGCATCTGGCAACTCTATACTCAATACTGGCTATTCTTGAAGAGGATTCTAAAGTTTATTCAACTACCAAAGAGAGAGCACACACCATTACACCCAGAGTTGTTATTTATCCTGCAAAAGTCATGTAAATTGAAAAATATGTCAACATAAATACATCTTTGTCAGACGATCAATCAGATGATTGAAATATTCTTTATCTTTATAACTTTGTTTTGGTACCTTCAGAAATCCAAAGGTCTTCACTCAGAAAAAAAATTCAAAAACTCGGTATGGCTTAAAATACAACTGCTCAGTAATACTGGATCTCCTCTGTGGGGAAAGTTATAGGCAATAATAACTGGCTACTGGCATTGGTATCATGGCTGCGGTTTATGTGTATACACACACACACACACACACACACACACACACACACTTTTAGGTATGTATCCCATCTACTCCCCCAGTGAGACAGAAGTGGGGTCTTTTATCCTGCTTTTTTTCTCTGCACTATTTCCCACACATCATGTCTGCCCAACAGACATGTAATCCTGGTTCTAATGACAATGGTGGAGTTCACAGGGCTGCTTTAGTGAAAAGAATACTAGCTAGGAGCTGTGACTCCTGACTAGCTGTGATAAAAAGTAAGTAAGTGAAGTCCTTGTCCTTAATGAATTTATACATAAATAGAAGATGACGCAAAAATTTTGAGGATCTATGATACATGATCCAGATTTGGGCATTTGATATAAATTATCTAGTTTAGTCCTCACAATAACTCTCTAAGGTAGGATCATTACTGTCTCTATTTTACAGGTAAGGGATCTAACTCAGAATAATTTGCTTGCTTGAGAACACACAGCTAATATGTGGCAGTGCCAGTATCAGTGTCTAGGTTGAGCCCACATTCTCAACTAGTACTCTATACTGTAAACATTTTGTATGTGAAATCTGAAAGAAGAAACCTGATACTGAAAATTTTATATGTCCATCTCACTGATCTTCAAACAACTGCTTAATATAAGAATTTTAACAACTGTAGCTTAATAGCTTTGCAGAGAAGGCAGTAAAATGCAATGAATTAGAGCTCATGCTCCAGAGTCCAGAATGCCTCAGGTGCCATCTTATGTTCTACCTCATGTGAGCTGTGTTTCCATGGTTACTTTATTATGCCCCAGAACTTCAGTTTTTGTATCTGTGAAATAGGGTGAGTACCACTACTTTATAGGATGAATACAAAGATTAAATTATATAATACTTATAAAATCCGTAATAAAAAAATAAATACCAATACTAGTAAATTAACAGCAACAGAAGCTAACAAATAAAAAAAAACTACAAGAAAAGAGAACATTACTTACAGAAGCCAGTAATCTTCCATCTTCCTTCATAGCAAGATAGCGATTTGCACATACTCCTTTGATGGACACAACGCCTCTCTCTTCTGCTTGAAGTTGCAATTTGACTGTAATGGAAAAATTACCTTTGTGGCATCACAGAAAAAACAGCCGTCTGCACATTTACACAATATGAAGTCAAGTGCAACCAGCTTATCCACTCTGGAGGGTTTGCAAGGTGGGGGATGAGACAGATGTCGATTAGATCATATTAGGATGAGATACAGATCCTCTAGAATTTGAGTGCCTCTAAATTCCCTTCTCCTGGGTTAATAAACAGAAGAGTGATAGAATGGAGAATGTTTTCCTTTCCTTTGATGTGCAATTAGCCTCCACTTGGCTCTGTTAACTGCTTACAAGGTTTTAAAAAGTGAACAGATTTTAAAGTACATAAAAATGAAAAAAAATAAAGTACATAAAAATGTAGGGGCACCTGGGTGGCTCAGTCAGTTAAGCCACCAACTCTTGGTTTCAGCTCAGGTCATCATCCTGGGACTGAACCTGGCTTCAGGCTCTGCATTCAGTGAGGAGTCTGCTTATGGATTCTCTTTTTCTCTCCCTCTGCCCCTGCTCATGCTCTCTATTACATATTTTTTTTAAATAAAAGTACATAAAGATATAAACCACTTGTGAGAATTTCCACACTAAATTTAAACTTTTTAAAGGTTGTTTCTTTGTTTATTAAGAGAGAGAGTGCAGGGCAGCCCCGGTGGCGCAGCGGTTTGGCACCGCCTGCAGCCTGGGGTATGATCCTGGGGACCTGCAATGGAGTCCCACATCGGGCTTCCTGCATGGAGCCTGCTTCTCCCTCTGCCTGTGTCTCTGCCTCTCTCTCTCTGTGTCTATAAATAAGTAAATAAAATCTTTAAAAAAAGAGAGAGAGAGAGAGAGTGCACACGTTCACACAATGTGGAGGAAGAGGGGGAAGAAAGGGCGGAGGGAGAGGGAGAGAATCTTAAGCAGACTCTATGGTGAGTGCAGAGCCTAACCCGGGCTCAATCTCAAGACCCTGAGATCATGACCTGAGCTGAAATCAAGAGTCCATGCTTAGCTGACTAAGCCACCCCAGGGCCCCTTCAAAGTTTTTAACCAATTCTTCACAAATAAAATATAATTGAATTACTCACTACTATCTTTTGGTTTGTATTTCCTTGAGTTTCTACACATATTTCTAGCTTCCCCTTTAATACAATACCAATGTATTTACCTTTCTTTATGGATGGATTGTGATGTATACCTTTTTTTTTTTTTTTTTGCAAATATCTATCTCGTGGAAAAACAAAATGCTCATACTTAATTTGCTTTTACAGTGTGTTGAAAGATTTTCAGAATATAAGATCCTGAAGAGGATGACTTGTTAATACTGCATTATCAACATTAAGCAGACTGTAGGAAAAAAAAAATAGATATTACATGATTATGATTATCCCATAAGGATAATTATCTAATTAATTCAAATAAAAATGAAGTTAACAACTTCTGTTTTACTATTCAGAGGTTGCATTTTTCTGCCAAAATCGTATTCTCCAAAATATCTTTTAGCTAACAGATTACATAAAAAAAAAAAAAAAAACAGGTTCTGGGGCCAAATAAATTTAGGAAATTCTTGGTTAAGCCAGGTTATCTCTTTATTGCCAAGTTTCTCAGAACTTTGCTTCTTACATTATAAGTCACCGTAAGGGTATACATTGCTTATAAAATTTACCTGGTCTCAGAATGAATTATGAACATATCTATGAATGTATCTAGGACATTCTTCAGAGCAATAGAAAAAATAAACATTCAAATATTTAGAAATCATAATATTAATTAGATAAGATTAGAAACAAACTAAGTTAATTTTCCCAGGTGTGTCCAAGTAGCTAGGGAAACTTGGCATGAAAAAGCAATGTTTCAAAGATTCTGGAATAATTAACTTTGTTAGATATTATGTCATAGTAATTATGTTTTAAAATTTTCCATATCAGAGAAACATACAGGTAAAAAAGGACATAACATCTGGGATTAGCTTTAAAACATTTTAGCAATCAAAAAATAAAATATTCTAGCAGCCAATCAAATTTTTTATAAAGTGGGCAGGATAAATAAAACAAGATTTGATTAACTGATGTCAATAGCTATTAGAAGCATGGGAGCTGGGGATCCCTGGGTGGCGCAGCGGTTTGGCGCCTGCCTTTGGCCCAGGGCGTGATCCTGGAGACCCGGGATCGAGTCCCACGTCAGGCTCCCAGTGCATGGAGCCTGCTTCTCCCTCTGCCTGTGTCTCTGCCTCTCTCTCTCACTGTGTGCCTATAATAAATAAATAAAATAAAATAAAAAAAAGAATCATTTAAACTGAGAGGTGCACAATGAAACATTTAAAAAAAACAAAAAAAAAAAAAGAAGCATGGGAGCTTATTATTCTATTTGCTCTACTTTATGAATGAGAATTTAAATTTAAAAAAATCTGTTGAACATTTAATGTCTGATTCTCCTCTGTGTAACAGTCACTCCTAGATTTCAGAGAACACAGCATTAGGTAAGCTTGCATTTACCAGGCAAAATTTTACAGAATCTTAAAAGATAATATAAGGTAAGAGAAATATAATCAAAACATGAAAACTAAACAAAGAGGGGCATAAAGTCTTTTTCACAACATTACAGAGAGGTATAGAAAATAAGCTTCATTTTTAACAGATATAACCAAAATTACGTTAATGAATATAAACAAATTCTTGTATACAGCTCTAATATGATCCAGATAAGCCATATTAATTATGAATATATTTATATCTCTTTTCAACTCATAAGGCTGCATACATGCTCATGAGACAAGACTGCATAATCACTATACTTTCTTTTGGTGCTTTATCAATAAACTGTAAGCCCAGTTGTACCCTACCATCACTAAGTGTGTATTACTGGTCATAAGGGAGATTATGTATATTAACATGGGGCCAACACCAGTGACTCAATACCCCAAGCAAATGCCATCGCTCCTTGACCTTATACAGATTCCTTGGGTATTCCACACTAAGCAATTATCACTCAATATGAAGCCACTAAAAAATAAACATTAATTGTAGATGCTTAAAAAATGTTTCCATTGCCATATAATTATAAAAATATATACTTTAAAGATAACCACAGCCCAAAACAAGCTGTATGAGCCATAAAATCATACATTTTCTTTAAAATCCCATTAAGGGGCAGCCCTGGTGGCGCAGCGGTTTAGTGCTGCCTACAGCCCAGGGTGTGATCCTGGGGATCCGGGATCCAGTCCCATGTCAGGCTCTCTGCAGGGGGCCTGCTTCTCCCTCTGCCTGTGTTTCTGCCTCTCTACCTCTGTGCCTCTCATGAATAAATAAATAAAATTTTTAAGAAATAAAATAAATAAAATCCCATTAAGGCTGAGATGCTAGAAGCAGGACAAAGCTGAATAAGATCCCTCTGATAAGCAAGAAGCCTTCACCAAATGCAAAGCAGGATAAAAAGAGATCTCACAAGACGAGTTCAGGAGCAAGGCTAACTGCTGACCTACCCAAACAGTTGTCAGCTGGGCTATAAGGCAAAATAGAATACAAAAAAAAAAAATTATCCAATTAACCCAAAAGAAGGAAGGAAGAGAGAAACCGGACAAAGAACAGATGAGGAAATTAGAAAATAAGATCCAAGATGGTAGATTAAACCCAAACATATCAATAATTACACTAAATGTAAATGAACATTTACATTTAAGGGAAAAAATTGTCAACAAGATAAAAAAGCAAGATTCAGCTGTGTTAATAAGAAAAGCACTTTAAACAAAAAGACAAAGGCAAGTTGAAAGTAAAAATGTGGGAAAAATATAAAAGTATAAGAATGTTGGTATGGCTATAATATTTGATAATGTGGACTTCAGGGCAAGTAGTATAGAGATGAACAAGGTAATTGCATGATGATAAGAGGTCAGATACATCAAGAAGACCTAATAATCTTAAATGTGTAGCACCTAATAGAATCCTAAAATAACTGAAGCAAAAATTAAGAATATGGAATTTATTAATATTATCTACCAAATTGACCTTTTTTTAGATCATGTAGCTTTCATTCACCTGAGACTTTCTTCTCCTCTTAACATCATAGTTATTTGAAAACTGTGCTAAAAAAAATATTAACTGCCAGCATAGTAAGCTATTCTATGCTTATTTGCCTAGTGTACTTGACTTGCTCAAATCAATCCACTCCAGCTGACAAGTTTTTTTTCCAAAGTCACCATGATATTAAATAATTTCAAGGGCTCTTAGGATGCCTGGGTGGCTTACTGGTTGAGCGCCTGTCTTTGGCTCAAGCCATGATCCCGGAGTCCTGGGATCAAGTCCTACATCAGGCTCCCCAAAAGGAGCCTGCTTCTCCCTCTGAGCATGTCTTTGCCTCTCTCTCTGTGTCTCTCATGAATAAATAAAATCTTTTTAAGACGGGGGGGCTCTTGTTCTGAACTACTGGTGCTCCTAATTCCTTTAACAGTCTGTAGTAATTCATATATGATACGATTAATTTAAAATGTACAAACAAATAGTTATTGATATAGTCACAGTTGTGCAACCAACCACCAATACAATTAATTTTAGGACATTTTCATCATACATACCCTTTAGTATTCACCTCCCATGACCCCAATACTACTATCTCCAGGCTTAGGCTACCACTAATCTACTTCCTGTCTCTATAGATTTGCCTATTCTGGATATTTCACATAAGTGGAATCATGCAATATGCGGTCTTTTGTGACTGACTTCCTTCACTTAGCATAAGGTTTTCAAGGTTCATCCATGTTGTAGCAATTATTAATACTTCATTCCTTTTTATTGCCAAATAACATTCCACTGGATCAATGAATCACATTTGATTTACCCATCCACGCTTGATAAACATCTGTTGTTTCCAATTTTAGGCTATTATGAATTATACTGCTGTGAACATGCTACAGAAACAAGATTTGGAGTAGATATATTTTCATTTCTTCTGGATATACACTGAAAAGCCAAATTACTAAGTCTTATGGTGATTATGCTTACTCATTTAGGAATTGACAGACTTTTCAAAACAACCATTTTACATTCCCATTAGAAATTGAGGGTTCCAATTTCCCCACCTCCTGACCATATTTGTTATAGTCTGTGTTTGGGGTGGGTTTTGTTTTGTTTTGTTTTGTTTTTTCTATTTTTCTATTTGTTTTTATTACAGCTAGCCTACTTAGGTGTGAAGTGATATCCCTTAGTTTTGATATGCATTTTTCTGATGGGTAATGATATTAGGCATCTTTTCATGTGCTCATTGGCTATTTGGCTAGGGAGTTCTGTGTGGTCTCTTTTAAAAGGACACTGATCCCACTCATGAGGGCTCCACCCTTATGACTTCATCAACTTCTGAAGGCCCTACCCTTTTTTTTTTTAATTCTAGTAGAATTAACTTATAGTATTATATTAGTTTCAGGTGTAGTGATTCAACAGTCCTAAACATTACTCAAATCTTGACAAGATTAAGTGTACTCTTAATCCCCTTGACCTATTTCACCTATCCCCCAACCCACCTCCCCTCTGGTAATCATCTGTTTGTTTTCTATAGTTAAAAGTCTATCTTTTGGTTTGCCTCTTTTTCCTTTGTTCATTTGTTTTGTTTCTTAAATTCTACATGTGAGTGAAATCCTATGGTATTTCTTTCTCTGATTTTGCTCAGCATTATACTCTCTAGATCCATCCATGTTGTTGCAAATGGCAAGATTTCATTTTTTATGGCTGAATAATATTCGTGTGTGTGTGTGTGTGTGTGTGTGTGTGTGTGTGTGTTGCATGCACTACATCTTCTTTATCCATTCATCTACCAATGGATAGGTAGGTTGCTTCTGTAATCGGACTATTATAAATAATGCTGCAGTAAACATAGAGATGCATGTATCCCTTTGAATTGGTGTTTTTGGAATGCAATTACTAGATCATAGGGTGGTTCTATTTTTAACTTTTTGAGGAGCCTCCATACTGTTTTCCACAGCGGCTACACCAGATTGCATTCCTACCAACAGACAAGAGGGTTCCTTTTTCTACACATCCTTGCCAACCCTTGTTTCTTGTGGTTTTGTTATTAGCCATTCTGACAGCCATTCTGAAATAATATCTTATTATGGTTTTGATTTGCATTTCCCTGATGATGAGTGATGTTGAGCGACTTTTCATGTGTCTGTTTACCTCTGTATATCTTTGGAGAAATGTACATTCATATCTTCTGACCATTTTTTAATTGGATTACTTGGTGGGGTTTTTTTGGTATTGAATTATATAAGTTCTTTACATTTGGGATACTGTTTTTCAAATATGTTATTGCAAATACCTTTTCCTATTCAGTAGCTGTCTTCTAGTTTTATTATTTCCTTTGCTGTGCAGAAATTTTTAATTTTTAGGTAGTCCCAACAGTTTATTTTTGTTTCTGTTTCCCTTGCCTCAGGGAACCTATGTAAAGAAGTTGCTATGGCCAATATCAGAGAGACAACTGCCTGTGCTCTCTTCTAGGATTTTTATGGCCTCAAGTTTCATATTTAGGTCCTTAATCTAAATTTAATTTATTTTTGTGTATGGTGTAAGAAAGTGACCTAGTTTCATTCTTTTGTATATAGCTGTCCAGTTTTCCCAACACCATTTGTTGAAGAAACTATCTTTTTTCCCCACAGGGGGAAAAAAAACCCAAACTTGCCTCTTTTGTCAAAGATTAATTGACCACATAATCATGGATTTACTTCTGGGCTCTCTGTTCTGTCCATTGATCTTTGTGTTTATTTTTGTGCCAGTACCACACTGTTTTGATTACTACAGCTTTGTAGTATAACTTCAAATTAGATTGTCATACCTCCAACTTTGTTCTTCTTTTTCTTTTCTTTTTCTTTTTTTTTTTTTTTTTTTTTTTGTTCTTTTTGTTGTTGTTGTTCTTTTTCAAGATGCTTTAGCTATTGGGGGTCTTCTTTGGTTCCATACAAATTTTAGGATTCTTTGTTCTAGTTCTGTGAAAAATGCTGTTGGTATTTTGATTGCATTGAATCTGTAGATTGCTTTGGATAATATGGACAGTTTAACAATATATGTTCTTCCAATCCATGAGCCTGGAGTATCTTTTCATTTATTTGTGTCATCGTCCATTTCTTTCATTGTTTTGTTTGTTTTCATAGTACAGGTCTTTCACCTCCTTGGCTGGGTTTATTTCTATATATCTTACTATTTTTTAGTACAACTGTCAATAGAATTATTTTCTAAATTCCTTTTCTGGGGCTGCATTATTTGCATATAGAAATGCAACAGAATTCTGTACATTGATTTTGTATTCTACAATCATGCCAAATTCATTTATCAGTTCTGGTAGTTTTTTGGTGGAGTCTCTAGGATTTTCTGTATATAGTATCATTTCATCTGCAAATGGTGAAAGTTTTACTTCTTCCTTACCACTGGACGCCTTTTATCCTTTTTTCTTATCTGATTGCTATGGCTAGGATTTCTAGTACTGTGTTGCATAAAAGTGGTGAGAGAAGACATCCCAAAGGCTCCACTTTCTAATACCATTGCACTGAAGTTAGGACTTCAATGTATGAATTGGAGGTGGGGGAGGGGGGCACAAAGATTCAGTGCATAACACGTATAAAAATTGTGTTAATGTTCCAGATAGAATCCCTCAGATACTCTGCAGATTCTATACAGTGTGAAATCTCAGCCAGTACTCAAGATTGAACAGTACAGTCCAGTGAAACTAAACCTGGTCGCATTCAAGTTAGATTTTTAGTTGTCACTCTTCCATGTTGCACTGGCTTCATGGGGTGGAAAGATACAATAATCATACTTGAGATTTAGAAGACTCTTAATAAGTCATTATATCTTATGACCTAGCAAAGGCATAAGCCAAAGACACATTTCATTTGCTGGGGAGAAAAGCGGAAGAAGGTCTTCATAAGGAGTAGTTTTAAATATTAAATACTTTAAGATAGGAAATGAAAGGAATTACATTAAATTTCCATATCAAGAGTACATTGTAAAATTTTCCACATTTGTCAGGAAATAAAACATAACAGACAAGACTACAAAACAAAATTTGTTCTGAAAAATTGAGGATGACTTAATCATCAACTCTTCTGAACCATAAAAATCCATTCTGTCTGCATCTAACCAGGAAAGTATCAACCTCAGCCTGGAAATTTAAAAGTGTCTGGAAATATAAAATTATAATATTATACTTAGATAAAGGTTAAAGCCTTGTATTTCACCTTATATAAAAACTAAAACTACTTTAAATATAGGCTTTGTTATATATTTGAAAATTGTCTACCATAGGTATTTAAAAAGATATTTTCTCCATGATAATACTATGAAATTTGCCACCTAAAAAGTGCTTAATAAATAACTATAGGGGCACCTGGGTAGCTCAGTCAGTTAGGCATCTGCCTTCAGTTGGAGTCTTGATTCTGAGGTCCTAGGATAGAGCCCTGCTTCTCCCTTGCCCTCTACCACTCCCCCTGCTTTTGCTCTCTCTCTTAAATAAATAAAATCTTTCTTAAAATATAAATAAATAAATGACTATAAAATAGAACATTCCGGGATCCTTGGGTGGCGCAGCGGTTTAGCGCCTGTCTTTGGCCCAGGGCACGATCCTGGAGACCCGGGATCGAATCCCATGTCGGGCTCCCGGTGCATGGAGCCTGCTTCTCCCTCTGCCTGTGTCTCTGCTTCTCTCTCTCTCTCTATCATGAATAAATAAAATCTTTAAAAAAAATAGAACATTCCTTTTTGTTATAAGTACTATTCTGTGGCACACACTGAGCTAGACTCTGGAATTATAATCTACTCTGGGAAACCTGTGGTCATTCCCTCTTCCCTTCTCTCCTTAGTTTAGGATAGGAACCCTCTCCTCTATACTCTCATATTGTCCTGTTTTCCCCATTCAGAACAATTTTATACTATACATGTCTGTTCCTCCCTGACTATAAATTTCTTGAGGGCAGAGTTACCTTATCCATCTCTATACCTAAGTATTAGCACAGTGCCAGGTGTACACAAGTATCTAGTGAATGTTTTGTGGATGAAAGCATCTCATGCAAGAGAAAAATGGGTAAAGAAACAATTGCAGCAATGCCCTTGGTGTGATAAGTATCATGAGTTTTATACAGGTGCTATGAGACTATTAGAAAAGGACATGTAATTAGATGGAAAATCAGGGAATCTTTCTAGGAGGGATGAGATTTCACCTAAGTTTTGAAGGGTACAGAGTAAAGAATTTCATGAAGGTACAGGGTAGGGAAACAAGGAGGAATTCCAGGTAGAATGTTATTCCAGAACTGAAGCATGAAATAAACCACATTTGTCCTAAATAGCCAAGTCCTAGACACCTAAAGTAATCAACAAAATATCCAGACTGAGAGCTTAAAACACATATATTTAAAAAGCAAAACAAAGTAGAATATTTAAGGATGCCTAATGGTCTGATGAAATTAGTAAGAAATAATAAGAAGTGACTAAAAATCTGTACACTTTTATTGGGAAGACAAGGGACTGGGACAGGAGACATAGGCTTCTAGGTGGCTGGCAAAATTCTGTATTTTTTTTTTTTTAATCTGAGTGACAGTTATAAGAATGTTCAGCTAGTAATTTATTAAAGTAGAAGATATTCTATGTGGTTTTCTGTATCATATATATATATCTACTCTGGGAAACCATATATATATATATATATGCTGTAAAAAAATACTACACTAAAAGACCTTTTTAAATTGGATCTTGGATACTTATTTAACCCATATCATTTCAGCAAGCTAGAGACCATTCACTATATTGAGTTTTGGATGCATAGAAGTCAACAATTTTGATAAACATAGACTTCTGGTGGCTTTCTATTATTGATATTAAATCCAGTAAGATGAACTTGGAAAAATAAATACTGAGCTATTCAAGCTTATAATTCAAAACCCAAAAGCTGTAAACCACAAAATTGAAAGATCTCATCACTAGGCAAGACCTTAGTGGTCAATTAGTCCCCTCATTATACAATTACATTTTAAATCCCATCTACAATATCCATGAGAGGCAGTTATCTTACTTTTACTTGAAAATCTTCACTAAAGGAAAATTTAGTCTTTCTAAAATAATTTGGCTATGTAAGCAAAGGAACAGAAACTGATCATCCTAAGTAAACCACTCAAATGTTCAAGTGCTCAGATTATTAGCACTTGACACATTTAATTCTGTAATATAACAAAAAAGCCAAATTATTATTCTAGTATTGCCACTGCTCAAAATATTTTGGAACTTCTTTGGAATTCCCCCATAATTTGTATTGTTTTCTTTTGAATATGCTCAAGGATGATAAATCTTAAAGTCATAAAAACCAATTTGTTAGAGAGCTTTAAAGAACTTCAGAGATCATCCAGTGTACCTTAGTGCCTAGGGTACACTGCCTAGTGCCTAGTCCCTTCTCGTTTATAAATAAGGAAGCTGGCATTTAGAAACTTTTGTATATGGTGAAAGAATATCTTTTTTTGGAAACAGTCAAGTCTGTGTTTCCAAGAATGGTGAATATATTCATTCATTCAATAAACATTTGCTAATAATGGCTATGTGCCAGGTTCTATGCTAAGCAATAGAAGTACAAAACAAAATACAACATTGTTCTTTGACCTTGAAGAACATACAGTATTGTCAAGGAGAAGATCAATGGATACAGGCAAATAACTAAACAAGCTAAATACTTTAAGTGCCATGATAGAAATAAAGACAAACTACCTTGAGAGTTCCCGGAGGTACCTATAGCCCAGTCCAGGAAATTAAAGGTTTCCTGGAAAGTGACAACTGAATGGGGACCAAAGGAATTAGCAGGAGTTAGTCAGGAAAAGAAAGTAGAAACCAAAAATAAGTATCTTTATACAACTTCCAAAGGAGAAAGGGAAGAGCACTGCATATCCAAAGAATGTCAAGTGATTAGAGGTGGCTAGCACAGAGAGTAAGGGTGTTGTGTGTGCTGTGGAAAGGGCATCGTAGGACAAGGTAAGGTGGAGAGGCCATAGGCTATGAATGTGTTAAGGAGTTTGATAGTGTGAAATAATGAGGACTCTTAATGAAATAGAATGGAGAAAACTTGGTAAGAATGTGACAAATGAAGGAAATAGGAGCAGATATGAAGGGAATGGAGGTAAGGGAAGGCAGAGAAGGAAGGAAGGAAAAAAAGGGAGGAAGAACGGGAGGGAGGAGTTCAGAATGAGTCCCAGATTTCTCTATCCTGGATTACTGGGAAATAATGGAGATGGGAAATAAAAGAGGAAGGACAAGAGAAGACAATGAGATGTACTTCCTTAAGACATAGTGAAAATCTGTGGAAAATCCATAAAGAGATATCCAGAAGACAGTTATATGAATCTGGAGCTCAAAGAAGAAATCTATGCTGGAAATAAAGATTTGATAATTATAGCAAACAAGTTACTGCATAGAGCACAGAGGCTACACCTAATCCCACCTAGGGATATAGAAAATGGATGAGACCCTCCCGAACAATGTGTAGCAGGTGTGAATTAAGGACAAAGGACAGAATCTTGGGAAGCACCAACGAGGATGTAGAGCAAGTAGAGCCTGGGTAAGAGTCGTCAGCCCAAGCAAGTACAGGAAGGTATGTATATACACACCTGATACCTACACACACACACACACACAAAACCTAGGGGACAAAACGGTTATTCTTTGCAGATAGTACAATTTTCTATATTAAAAATCAAGGACTAAAAGCAATGTGATATTCTGGACTGGAACCTGGAACAGAAAAAGGACATTAACGGAAAAAGTGGTGGAATCCAAATAAAGTCTGTAGTTAACAGTAATGTATCAGTATCAACTTTTTAACTTTTGACAAAAGTATCAGTTATATAAGAAGTTAAGCATAGGAAAAGCTGGGTGAAGGGTATAGGAGAATTCTGTAATCTTTGCAACTCTTCTGTAAATCTAAGATTATTTCTAAATAAAGTGTTTTAAATGTCAAAATAAAATACAAATGAACTATTAGAAATCATTCAGCAAGGTAGCTTGATATAAGAATATATAAAATCAATTGAGTTTCTATAACTCACAACAAACTGATAAAATATGTAATTATTTTTTAAAAGATACCATTTGTGATAATAACTAAAGGCTCCTAGGACTTTTATGGAGAAAATTATAAAACTTTATCAAAAGTCATGTGTAAAAGCCTTAAAAGGGGAAGTATGAAAGCTTGCAAATGGGAAGATTCAATATAGTTAAGATGTCACTTCTCCCCCCTCAAATAATCCATAAATTTAATGAAACCTCGAGGGCGTAGTCAGTAGTAGAAAACCAGGAAGAGTAAAAACCAAGTGAAGACATAATCTCGAGTGGGACCTTCAAACCCTTCATAGTCAAATAGTGCAAAAGAAGGCCGGTAACATGATTGAAAAGTATTCACTGAATTTAACCACAGTAAGAATTTGGGAACAGTAAATAGAAACAACTTCTCTAAGAAGTTTGACTGAAATAAACCACAGGTATTGGAATGTGGTACTCAGAAAAAACATGGTATCAAATTGCATGGATTTTGGAGTCCAACAGAACTGGACTCAAAATCAGGATTCACCACTGGCTGAGCTTACCTCTTCACCTGCACAATGGATAAGAGCTGCTATTATACAAGGCTATAGTGAAGATGAGATATTAGATCTCTCTATATACATGTTTTAGTACACAGTAATCATCAAATATGTTGGGCTCTTACTCTATTTCTTTTCTATTGCTTTGTTTTGAGATTCAAGGAATTATATTGTTAGGAAACCTTGTACTTGAGCATGAAAACATCTAGGAGAGCACAACTGTAATATACAAAATGTGGCTGGAGCATCGTATAAAAATATGTCATTTATCTCATATATAATATCTTACCATAGGGAGGCTGATTCTTTACCTACAGCAAATAAATTATAGTTTCACTATTCTCAAAATGAGAAGACAAAGACATACAATTTCTCAATCTATTACCCTGTGCTTACTACTTATTTATTTATTTATTCATTCATTCATTCAATAAAGTGGTCCTGGTTGCCTGTTATGTCAGGAGTATATTAGGAGCTAGAAGTACAACTGTAACCAAGATCTATAAAGTCTCTGCCCTCACAGAGCATACCTTCTAATGGCAACTGCACAATGTTTCTTTTGGGGCTAGCATTAATATTATTTGTCATTTAAGTAATTTGAAACAGAAGCAAACAGAAACTCTCAATACACAAAGATAATCAGAAAGCAGTTATCCAGAGGCACCTGTGTGCCTCAGTCAATCTCAGGGTCATGAGATTGAGCCCCGCACTGGGCTCTGTGCTGGACATGGAGCCTGATAAAGATCCTCTCTCTCCCTCTCCCTCTATGCCTCACCACCTGTCCTCTCTCTCAAAAAAAAAAAGCAGTTGTCTAATACTAGATTACTGGTCTGCAGATGACAGGCACTCCTATTTCCTAGCATCCTCATCTCAGAACACTGTACATAATTTATTTTCTTAGTCATTCAAAATAAACTTACTTTTAAAACTGAGTGAAAGAGTGTTAGCTTTCCACTATAATTATATTTTTGAGTCAAAACAATATGTTAGAAACATCCAATTTAATACTGAAGACCAGGCGCTAAAAACTTTTTAATGTAGATAACTGACAAAGGAGCCTAGGTAACACAAGAAACCCATTTGTTGAAAATGAAAAACTCTAAATCTCCATACCTATATGGAGAACTTGAGGTAATAATCAACAAAGCTCAGGAACCTAAATTTATTTATTTCGTTCTTCCCTTTTTTGTGAACACAAAACAACTAACAAGCCCCTCTCGTTACACTTTCATTTTTTTTATTACTTCCTTTTGCCTATTATCCCAGAACCCAAAATCCACACCCCATTTTCTTCACTGCCCAGCACACAGATGGTTGATTAAAATTCTTAGCAACTCCTCAGTTTGCAAAGAAGGTTAGGGACACCTGGGTGGCTCAGTGATTGAACATCTGCGTTCGGCTCAGGTCATGATCCCCAAGGTCCAGGATTGAGTCCCACATTGAGCTCCCCACAGGAAGCCTACTTTTCCCTCTGCCTATGTCTCTGCCTGTCTCTCACGAATAAATAAAATCTTAAAAAAAAATAAGCTTAAATTGAACATAATTATGAGAGAAAGAAAAACAGAAAGGAAGAAAAGAAGGGCGGGAAGAACTTTAGAAATTCATTAATTCCTTCATTCCTCCTCAGTCAGGACATGGCTGTATGAGGCCATTAATCTGTATATCAACTCATATCCATAAAGTAAAAATTGTTTTCATTATGGAATGATAATGACAAAACATTTAAAAACATCTAAATAAGTGAAATATATTATGTCTGAAATACCAAATTTATTACCATAATTGTTTTATTTCTATACTATATCATTTAATTTCCACAATTGTAAAAAACTGAAAATGTACAGCTGATTTATGCCAAAGAGAGGGCTGTTACAAGAAATTCCAACCAAAAACCCCACAAAAGTCTATTTCTTCCAGTATCTCCTCTACTGGATTTTAAACTTGATGACCTAAAATGTTAGCAGGTGGGCTAGCTGAGCTACAGATAAGAGCAAGTGTAACAGGAGACCCAAATGGCAGTAGAGATCAGATGATTGCTGACTCTTCTAATAACACAGCTGCTTGTTTAAGAATGGTGATTGGTTTTACTTCTATAGAAGTGGCATCAGATAAAGACTATTTGGCATCTTGAGGCATTCCAGAAGTTCCAATTATATAATATAGGGCCCAAGTAGGGCTGCACATAACTTCAAAGATGGAGAGAAAAGGAAAGAGTCCACCGTCTCAGCGCTCATCAGTAAATAGTCACAACAAGTAGACAGGCAGAGAAAACATCTTCCCACACTCCTTCCACAGCTGCCAGTGCCTCCAGACAGCATCTGATTCTCCTAGCATCAGGAAGAGGCCCAAACTGCTCTGCCAGCAAGGGTGCTTCTTGGCCCGCTTTGTGGAGGCAGCATAATCGTGCAGGAAAATTCTGTCAACCATTGGCACGGGCATTTTCTAGCAAGAACAGCGCCAGTACTGATGTCTCAGTAATCTGGATTTCAGAAGCCCACACTGTCCGCTGGCACAGCAACACAAAGCGTCAATGACAACATGCATCTGTAAATATAAGCTTCTGCCTATAAAAGTCATCAACCCTATATACATGTTACATGATCTTTTCTCCCCAGAGGCAGACAGCTAGAGAAATGTTTCTAAAGATAAGCTGGCCACAAAATTATAGAAATGGAGAACAGATTGGTAGTTTCCAGAGGTGAGATTGAGGAACCGAATGTGGCTATAAAAGGACAACCTGAGGAATCCTTGTAAGGATGGAAATATTCTTATCTTGACTGCATCAAATATCGTGATTGTGATATCGTACTTTGTACTGCAAAATGTTACAATTGGGGAAAACTGAGTAAAGAGAACATGGAATCTCTCTGTATTATTTCCTACAATTAAAACATTTAATGAGTCTATACTACATCCAAATAATATTAGTTTTAAAAAGTCAGCTTAGTTAAAAATTTCATCTAATTTAATAACACTTGAAAATACGGATTTTAAAATACATAGACTTGAGAGAAAAAAAAAATAAAAGCCAAGGAATGTAAAGAAGATAGATCCCTCTAGACATTATTTTTACTGTAACTTCATTTTCCATATAAAATAGAAATGGAAAAAATTGAGAACTCACAGGTAGAACAGCCCAAATGATTGGCCTCTACTGTATGTGTTTTCATTCTACAACTTACTGTTGACTCACTATGAGCCTCGGTCCTATATGGGCACATGGAATACAACACAATACAGCTGACCCCTGAACAACACAGGTTTGAACTGTGTGGTTCCACTTACATGCAGAGCTTTTATAGTATATCACTGTCAATGTATTTTCTTTTCCTCATGACCTTCTTAACATTTTCTTTTCTCCAGCTTACTTTAAGAACAAAGTATATAAATACATACAAAATACAAAATTAGTGTTAACTGACTGTTTATGTTATCTGTAAGACTTCTAATCAATCATAAGCTATTAGTAGTTAAGGTTTCAGGGAGTCAAAAGTTATATGCTGATTTTCAACTATCCGGTGGGGGATGGGCACCTCTAACTTCTGTGTTGTTCAAGGGTCAACTGTATAACATAAAAATCTGATGTAAAGTTTCAGTTAATACTAAATTTTAATTTTACTCTAATAATCCTGGGAAAATACATGAAATGATTCAAAGAGGAATCATTATTCGAAAATTCTTTTTTTGTTGTTTTATTCTACTTATCAAATTCTCAATTATTCAGAGGCTGATTATGTGGTCTGTGGGCTCTTCTATGACCATGGGGTTCTCCATTTCTTCCATTCTCTATTTTTTTTTTTTTAAGATTTTATTTATTTATTCAGGAGAGACAGAGAGAAAGAGAGAGAGAGGCAGAGACACAGCAGAGGGAGAGACAGGCTCCATTCAGGGATCCCAGGACTCCAGGATCATGCCCTGGGCTGAAGGTGGCAATAAACTGCTGAGCCACCCAGGGATCCCCCCATTCTCTATTCTTCATAGCCTCTGACTACTTCCACTTAGAAGGTGAGGATACAAGGGTCAAAGAAAGAAATATGTTCCAGGGCAGCCCTGGTGGTGCAGCAGTTTAGCGCTGCCTTCAGCCCAGGGTGTGATCCTGGAGACCCGGATCGAGTCCCATGTCAGGTTCCCTGCATGGAGCCTGCCTCTCCCTCTGCCTGTGTCTCTGCCTCTCTCTCTGTATCTCTCATGAATAAATAAATAAAATCTTAAAAAAAAAAAAATATGTTCCAAAATCACTTGTTGCTGTTTTTTGTCATATTAAAACACTAGGTGGTGGAAGGAGTACAAAGTAAGACAAAAAGATTTTTTTGTGCCTTACATAGCTGAATGTCTACAGATTTTTATATTTTTCATTAGTAAAAAAACTCCAAGAACTGCTCTGGTGAATACAGAACATGTGATCACTTCACCTTTCTTTGTAAACCGTACAATGTTTACTGAGTTAGCAGGAAGCTCACTGGCCCCTGGGGCAGGGATCTGTGCTGCTTGTGAGAAGATTCCTTCCAGCACAGGCCTTCTGAAGCTGGAGGGAGAGGCACTGGGCTTTAGAAGAGCTGCTCTGCTGTTAGATGCCAGCAGCAGACAGGCCCTAGAGGAAGTCAATCTGGTAACATGGAACAAAGAGCTGAAAGTCAGATCTTCAGTCAGGGGTCGGCCACTGGTATAGCTGCAAAATATTTTCACTGAAAAACAACTGCTGATATTACTAAATTTTAGTTCTACAATACAAATCAATTCTGGAGAAGTCCTTAATCCCTATGGTGTGTTTCAGAGTAAATGGAGTTCAGCATTCAAGGAACACTGTGAAAATACTTGTACTAAAAGCAGGGTAGCCAGCTCAAAGGTCGGGACCATGCAAGTAACCCCGAACAGTGAATCAGTTTGGGTGATGAAATGAAGGGAAGTAGGGAGGAGGGGGGAACGGTCATGGACCACGGAATAGAGGACACTGATCCCCAGCTAGTGGGGCAGCCACTATTCAGCACCATTGAAGTGCAGAGATTGAATCTGCTCCACTCCCCAACCTCCTTCCTTCCCCCCCTCACCCTCTCTCCCTCTCCCTGTCTCCCTCTTCCTCTCTCTCTCTCTCACACACACACACACACACACAGACACACACAGACACACACACACATTCACACTCAGAGTCTATCATGGTAATTTTGATCTGGTTTGTGGGTCACCAATTTGAAATCCCTCTTCCCAAAGCTGGAGTACCCTGAAATCACAAACAGCTCGGATAAGATTAATGATAAAAATATACGCTGCCACAAGCAAGTATTTTTGCCATCAATCCAACATACCCAAGAGATGGAGCACCTCCTGATTACAGCCTTTTCTTGGTGATTCTTTCTCTTTTTTTGAAATGCTTCTTGGATGATATGAGAAAGCCTAAAGTTTCTCTCAAAGTTAAGTGCCCCATGGAGATAATGCAACCAGCTTAGTTGGTCATGCTCCTCCCCTAGGGGTGAATGCCAGTTAGCTGGACTGTTTGTGTTCCTGGCATTTCTTTCTGGATTGAAGAGTTCACATTCATGTACAAAAATCATACAACTCCGGCAGCTCCAGAACAGAAAACAGAGCTGCAAGTGTGTGCCTGAGAAAGGAGGAGCTTGTGTTGGAGGGGAAGGCAAGCAGGGGCACAGGGTGGAGAAGGAAGCTGCTCAGAGTGTTCCAGTTATTTAACTACGTTCTCCCACACAGTCATTCTATTTGACTGGTAAAATCATTAGGAAAACACCTTTCAAAGCAGACTTAAGACAAGAGAGTTTTATTTGACTCTTATGAAAATAATCCAGGCAGCACGTCTCCCAATCAGTGACGAGCAGTACTCCAGCCTCCGCTTTGGAAAACCCTGATTCCAGCCAAGAGCTCAAGGCCCATCTCCAAAACTTCTGAGGAGGCCCTCCCAAGGAAAATTCTTCCCTGCATCCCCTGCATGACATAGCTGGGTGGATTTAGTAGGAAGTTGGAAACCGCTCCTTTGCCTGAAAGTCTCTAGTAAGAAACAGGGCCCCTTCTTCAGCTGTGCTGAGGATTTAAAAGGAGAAAACAGGATCACAGTTAAAGAAGATCATGGCTCCACCCCCAAGAATGTCCCTGCCTTGAAATCCAAGTTGATAAAGTTAAGTGGACTACTCTGCAGCTGAGTTCTCTAAAATAGAATATTTTAAATTATGGTTAAATGCTGGAGAGGTGGGAAAGATTCTTCAAAAATGTTTGCCATATCCTTATACAATATCTTAATTACTGAGGTTAAATACTTTCACTGGTTTCACAAAAATACTATGCCCTGGGATGGAAATGAACAGTATCAAAATAAATCAGTGAATAACTAAATATGCTAAACCTCCTTAGATTAATGCCTTTCTATGTTTATCACTTTAAAATGCTATTTCCTCAAATGAACAGGAAGCTATTCAATCAACGCCCTATTTTAAAAATGTTATCTGATTCAAAGTCTCATAGATCTAAAAAAGAAAAAAAAAAAAAAAAAGAAAAAACAACCCAATGGCTTTCTCTTCCCACATTCCTAACATGTTTTATATGCTCTATCAGAAGAGACAGGGACTCTCACTGCATGGTCTAACTAGCTAAGCTTTCATTCACCTCAGCTATAGTCTCTGTCCTTAGAGTACATGTATTGAATACTTAACAAATGTCAGTATTTAATGGTGAATTCATAAACCTAGGTTCTGCATCTCTCTTTATTTAATATATAAAAAATACCATTTTATTTTATTGACACCTATTTAGTTTATATATGTATGGATTTAACTAAATTTTGTTTATACTCTTCATCCAAAAAACATTTATAAAGCACTCATTGTGTACTGAGCACGGCCCCAGAACATACACCCTGGCATCACTGATAATAACAAAAAAAGACTGGAAAAAAAAAAAAAAAAAAAGGACTTCAGATGTATGACCCAACTGAGTCAGGGGTAGTACAATGAACAAAAGACAGTTCAAGATTTTTTTTTTTAATTAAGGTATTCCACTAAAGGGGATTTAAGTTCTAATCCCCTGAAATATCTGATTCCCCCCTTTTCCTCCTACCTAAATTCTTAAAAACACAAATAGCAACAATAAAGTCTTCCACTTTCTCTCTTGTTTTCAGGATTTTCGATCTGCTTCTACATTGGCTCCCTCCATCCCTCTCTGTGTTCTAATGTATTTATAGTGTAGATGGGTTTAAACATACTTTAAGTATCTTCCCTCCTCACTCTCTGATTCTGGAGTGTGAATGACACAAGATAGTTTTTTAAAAACCACATTATATAAATGGAATAGGGTCAGATAAATAAGGGCCTCAGAAAAAACAAGCAGGAAAGTTAGTTTAATTCAACAAGAATTATAATCATACCACAGATTCTTGAAAAGAAATGCATCAGACTAAAAATGGTGTTTAAAGAAAACCTAACTGAAAGGTTATTACTGTAGCTGTTCAGATGTAAGATAATAAGGATGCAGACTTTGATGGTGCAGTGAGGGTGAAGAACAAAGGAATAAATGCCAGGGTTTCATAAAGTCTGAATTTTGGTTAAAAAACAGAACAAAACAAAACAAAACAAAAAAAAAAAAAAAAAACAAGAAGAGCTAAAAGTTGTGTTTATTCTTCAACTTGGAAATATGAAAACTGAAATGAAATAATCTGGGAGAGAGGTGATAAAATAAGGATATCTAGTTTATAATAGGCAGTACTCCATGCTCATCAAAAAAAAACAATGAATAGCTCATTTGATTGGAAGTGAAGTTAGTTAGGTTCAAGCTAACAGAGTGACGTCCAAATGAAGATGTTTTCCAGACAGCGGAGATTTTGAAACTGGATGTGGTAGACTTATTTTGGTGGCTCCAATGAACCACACCTTTTGATAGTCATACCTTGTGTAGCCTCTCCCATACTGACTCTAGTCTTGGGCCGCATTGACTGAATTTGGTCAATGGGACATTAGCAAACATGACGTAAACAGTGCTTACAAAGTGGAGCTTGCTCTCTTGGAAACTTTGCTCATGAAATCCAGCCACTGTGTAAAGAAGCCCAAGCCACATGAAGAAATAAAGAGATCTACAGGATTCCAGTTACCCCTGCCAAGGTGACAGACATGTAAGTAACATCTCTTTAGATATTACTTACCCAGCCATGCTGGTGCCTTGCCCACTGCTGGTACATGAGAAATCCCAAACTATACTAGCAGAAGAACCATCCAGCTGAACCACAGTCAATCCACATAATCATAAGAAATAATAAAATGGTTATTTTAGGCCATTAGATTTCGAAATGTTTGTTAGCAATAGGTAACTGAAGCTCTAGAAAGCAGATGAGATACAAGGGTATAAAGGGAGATTCAGGAATAATTAACAGTCCCAGCTAACATTAGGGCTTTCTATCTGACAGCACCATACTAAATACTCTGCCTGTGTCATGTGGTGTTAATACAACAGGACTAACAGTATCTACTAGTAGCTAGCATTACCACTAGGCAGATAGGGAAATTGGTATCTAGAGAAATTAAGCAACATACACACAATCATACAACTGTGTCTGAGTGGTGCAGTCAGTTAAGCGTCTGACTCTTGTTTTTTTTTTGTTTGTTTTTAGATTTTATATATTTATTCATGAGAGACACAGAGACAGAGAGAGAGGCAGAGACACGGGCAGAGGGAAAAGCAGGCTCCACGCAGGGAGCCCGATATGGGACTCGATCCCAGGTCTCCAGGATCAGGCCCTGGGCTGAAGGCAATGCTAAACCACTGAGCCACCCGGGCTGCCCTGACTCTTGGTTTTGACTCAGGTCATGATCTCAGGGTTGTGAGATCAAGCCCCATGCTCCGTGCTCAGGGTGGCATCTGCTTGGATTCTCTCTCCCTCTCCCTCTGCGCCTCCCAACATGTGTGTGCACGTGCGCTCTCTCTCAAATAAATAAATAAATCTTTTTTTTTAAAAGGCACATTTGAGACATAAACCCAGATCTACCAGTTACCTGCATAAATGTGAAAGATGAAGCCATGAGAATGACCTTAACAAAGAAATGAGAACAAAGAAAAGAGAGGGTAGGGGTAGGGCCAGAAAGAACAATCACTTGATCAGTTTTGAATTTTTCTCCAATTTCAAGAATAGCTATTCAACACATTCTTGCTAAAGAATCACCTCTAAAAAAAAAAAAAAAAAAAAAAAAAAGAATCACCTCTAGCCCCTATTTAGAAGGTTGGCTCCTGCTTGTCATTCTACCCCTCTACTTCCACTCTGATGACAACACTGTCTCCTAGAGCCAACACTGAAGGCCACCTATTAGCTAAGGGAGTCTGGCCTCACAAGTCTATCACTTTAGGATTACTCTGGCCATCTCCAGGGACAGGCCTGACACAAAGCACCCTCTTTTCTGGGCTCCTACTCTTGTCCTTTGGCCATGCCTATTTCTTATGACACTATGAGTCCTTCCCAGAAACTGATTCTTTGAACCTCCAGCAGAATTTGAGCCAAAAATCCTCAAAGCCTGGTCCATAGAAATTATCTAGTCCACACTTCTCAGTTAAAGATAAGGAAGCAGAGACACCTGTGTGGCTCAGTGGCTGAGCATCTGCCTTCAGCTCAGGTCGTGATCCTAGGATCCTGGGATCGAGTCCTGCATCGGGCTTCCCACAGGAGCCTGCTTCTCCCTCTGCCTGTGTCTCTGCCTCTCTCTGTGTCTCTCATGGAAAAGTAAATAAAATCTATTTTAAAAATTAAAAACAAATAAAGATAAGGAAGCAGAGTCCTGGGTTGGTAGTGACCAAGGGCCAAAGATCAGCAATCCCAGTCCTCATCTACAGCTGGATGCTGAACCACACTGTTTCTGTGAAGTGCGTCACTATCATTTCTTCATTTGCCATTCCTCAAGGAATAGCTGGTTGAAATAATGCTAAAATTGTGCCTCATTTCACGTAGTTATGTGGGAGTAGAAGGGGTGGTGGAAAAGAAGGGGAAGGGAGGAAAATACCAAGAAATAAGACGTCTTACCTTCCTAAAGAAAATCTTATGTGATCTCTCCCTATTCTTTAGAATCAAAAGACAAAGAGTTAATTACTATAGTTTGTAAAGTTAAAAAAAAAAAAGTCATAAAAGTATACAAGTAGTAAAGCAAATAGAGCTCAGGCTCTACTATTCATACTTCTACCCCCAAAAAGGAGCCTAAAATCACAACTATTAAAAGTACTTCCTTTCCGTGTGCCACAAAAACTGTCACTTTGTTTTCTTTTGCTCCTTTCTCCCTGTCAGACTTGGAACCACTCTCTAAAGAGCATGCTAAGAGTCCCATACAACTAAGTTACAAGTTTTGTTTTGAAAGTTACAAAGTTTTGAATATGAAAGTCTGTTTCAGCCTAGATCTTCTCCTGTGCATCTTGGGTGCTTATTTGTTTTCTCCTTCTTCCTTCCTCTCTTCCACTTCCCACCTCCATTACTGTCTGCTCCCCTGACTTATTCTTTCTGCTTCTTTCAAAAGATATATGAGGCTATGTAAGGAAAAGAAAAAACCCACACATCTATAAAGGCATCCACCATTATCTCAGTATTATTTTTGGAGGAATAAAAACAGGTTTTAGGCACAGAAAGTGATTCCGTTTCAGAAGTCCTGAATTGAAATCTCTTATCTCAGGCAGGGAAGGGAGTCTGGCCCTCCCAAGTAAACTGTTCCGAGACCAGATACAAATACATTTCATTTTGTGCAGCTCACACCTTTTACTATAGCTATCTATTTTTCCCAAGAATTTCTAAAGTATACTACTTTGTATCTCTAAGGGAATGGTGATTTTCACACACAGAAAATATCATTCAGAATCTAGCCATTGTCTTTTAGCTGGGCAATACAAGGGATCAAACTCCTGATTTGTATTTTCTTCAGCTTCATGGAAAGAACTTTTAAACCAGGAGGATGCCTTGGAGATCACTCGTTCCAATACTGATGTTTTTAAAAACAGAAAACAGGCTCCCTACCCAAAGATGTTTTCTTACTCCATCCAGACCTCTCTCCCTTACAACACTCAAATCCTAAGGGCTTGCTGGTCACCACAGGCCATTGCAACACCACTGGGAGCTAAGCACACTGGGGTCCAGCTAATTCTTCTGAAGAGCCATTTTCAACTGGGATCAGGTCTTTCTCCTCCGAGTGTACAAAGCCTTTCTCCGGGTTCCTGTGCCAGCATCTGTGACTCTGACTTTCTGGCCGCCGTGCTGAATGAAGTCCTTCCTCCTTCAAGGTTCATACCCTCATGTCCTCTTCTTGGTGCCATCCACTGTCTGGTCACTGTCACTCACTGAAAACTTTGCAATTTGGCACCCCTCCCCCATCTTTTCTCATCCTCTTAAAAGCCCTTATGCTCAGATAGAGGCCCTAACCAACCACCTAGCCTCAAAGATCCTCAGTTTATCAAATCCAGCACCCTGTACTTACCACTCCCATGCCATGACAACATTAGAGGGCCGCTGCTTCATCTTAGTCTCCAATACAGTTTCTCCTTGTTTCCCTCTGCTGGTTTCTCAGTCTCATTTACTTTACTGACCTGGGTTCCATTTATCCACCAGTTCTCAGCTTCTTGGGCTTTACTTCATTATCAGTCTAAATTCTGTGGGGTATCATTCAATTCTCCTGCTTTTTCTTTCTAACGCTTTTAAAGCCAAGCCCCAACTTTATTTATTTTTTTAATATTTTATTTATTTTTTCATGAGAAACATACAGAGAGAGGCAGAGACATAGGCAAAGGGAGCAGTCTCCCTGCAGGGATCCAGATGTAGGACTCGATCCCAGGACCAGGATCATGCCTTGAGCCAAAGGCAGATGCTCAACTGCTGAGCCACCCAGGCATCCCCCAAGCCCCAATTTTAGATCAAAATAGCCATCTAGCTTCTCCACTCCCACACTCAAACTATTGAACATACATGACAGAAATCTATCTGGCAGTCATTAGTGTCATTAGGTGTTATTAGAAATGTGGGGTCTCCAGCCTCAGGTGGGCCCTCGGCAAGTGTCCAGCAGCTGTGGGTATACCCCAGACCTCTTTCCTCTCCCATTCTCTATAGCAGCCATATAAACTTACATCATGCTCAAAGGTTGCCCAGCCCACAGCTGGGCATTTGGTTTGAACTTTGGAGACAGCTTCCCATGTCAATTCAAGAGAAGCAGCTCTAAGGTTATCTTTGCTTACAATGTACTTTAATCTGGCTTAAAACAGTTCTAACTATGCCCAACCAAAGGTCTTAAAAGCTGTTTTTAGAGCCTTTTGCACTGTGTTCTCCTGTTCACAAACATTTTCATGTGGGAGAGTGTTTTTCTTTTCATGTGACTCCTTGGAATAGATTCTGAGGTGATCATTCTTAGCACTTTAGTTCCTGTCAACTTTTGGGTTTTGTGTGTGTGGTTTTTTTCCCTCTATCTCAAATGTAAGCTAAATCTGGTCTGTTATGTTTCTAGGAGTAAGCACAATGACAAAAAACATATATAGTGTTATTCCTCACTTTTGAGACTTTGTCCGAATGTACAGAATTCTGTAATTCTAACACTAATTCTCTGAGAAGGGTTGCTCCTATCACCCTTGCCCACTGTGACTTCTCCACACCAAAGGAGGAACTCCAGATCAAGATGCCCACAACACTGTGATCAGAGCTTTCCAGACATTGCCATGAGAAATGAGAGGGCAAGTCTTAACCAAAGCCCCCAGGGCTCCCTTTCTGCCCAATGTTAGGAGGCAAGGTTGTGGACAGCCCTCTCACTGCAGCCCCTAGCACTTGGTCAGTCACCCTCAGCCTTAGCAATTTGTTCACTGTCCTGTGTCAGAGCACTGAGCTCCACCCTTTTTTGAGAAAGTATGTGGGCTGAAGGTGGTTTCATTTGTTTCTTAATTGTTTATCTTTTTTGTATGATAAAAACTATATTTTGTACTTAACCAGATAATATTTTCACCCCAAGTGGAGGGTATTCTTTGTAAAAAAAATAATAATAATAAATAAATAAATTTTAGTGACAAAAAACAATGTGAAACTTGAGCTACTGATTCTGCTCCTCATAGCTGCCTGCACAATATTTCTTGAACATAATGTTTCCCCCTACTTCAAAGAAAAATCTGATTAGAACAGACATATGTCCCTAAATGTTCCCATATCTAAAAACCTAATTGCCCACACTGTGCTAGCCAAGCTAAGCTCATCACTTAGTTGAACACATTCATCTATTTTTTTTGCAACACTAAGTTACCAAAGAGAGTTTGTCATCTTGTGCCATTTTGCTACAACAGAGAAATCTCTATGTATTTGGTGGTATTCTGGTTTGGCCTTTTAGCTTCCCAAGGGGGAATCACTTTGCCCCTGTGGTCATAAAGATAAACAGAGCCAGTCAAGGAGACCCAAGTGTCCAGGGTGGAAATAAAGAACATGTGCAGACCACAGAGGAACTCCCTGCTGGCCCAGCACCTAATCCCACCCACACCCTCACATCTCCAGCTCTCTCCCAGGAGTGCCAGTGAGATATGTACATTTGTTACCTTGGACTTCCCCAGAGGCTCAAAAAGCTATAGCAGAAATGCCTCTGGTTATACTGCTTCTAATCAGTGGTGAATTTCCTCTACAAAAAAAGAGGATGCTATGACAAAAGCAACAGACATGCCCAGTAAGGCCCAAATAGGACTTTAAAAAAAAAAAAAAAAAAAAAAACTAGCACTTGTCCTACCAATCAGACTACAGCCTCCACTCCCTTCTGCTGACAAGTCCTCAGGAACAGGCATCTGATGCCCAGTTCAGTTCTGTGAAAAGAGAAGAACAAGGCATCTTCCCTGGGCAGATGGCAGTAGACAGGGACCAGAGACACTAGTAGTCCTGCCACGATCACAGGCAGCAGTGACCTAAAACAGCTTCACGGGGAAATCTCTCTGTGATCTTGCCGGAAATCCTCTATTTGTTTGTTTGCTTTAATAATACACTCTTTCTTCTAGAATGGGAGCATTATTCTAGCTTTTGGAAATCTTAAAGAAGCAAAATTAACCCATATGTGGCAGAGAAAGGAAAAGTGAACCAGAAAAAGCTCATGAAAGATACTATGGCAGGTCCTCAAAAAATTAAAACTAAAAACACCATATGATCCAGCAATTCCACTTCTGGGTGTATCTATCCAGAGAAAACAGAATCACCATCTAAAAAGTTAACCACATCCCTATGTTCACAGCAGCCTAATTTACAATAGCCAAGACATGGAAACAACCTAAGTGCCCATCGATGGATAAAGGGATTAAGAAAATTGATAAACATATGTGTGCGTATGCACACAATGATTATTCTGACATAAAAAAAGAACAAAATCTTGCCATTAATGACGATATGAACCTCAAAAGCATTATGCTCGGGGATCCCTGGGTGGCGCAGTGGTTTAGCGCCTGCCTTTGGCCCAGGGCGCGATCCTGGAGACCCGGGATCGAGTCCCATGTCGGGCTCCCTGCATGGAGCCTGCTTCTCCCTCTGCCTATGTCTCTGCCCCCCACCCCCTCTCTCTGTGTGACTATCAGAAATAAAAAAAAGATTTAAAAAAAAAAAAAAAGCATTATGCTCTGTGAAATAAGTCAGACAAATCTAACAAAACAAACGGGCTCATAGATACAGGGAACAGATTAGTGTTTGCCAAGGCAGGGGGTGGGAAGGTGGGCACAATGGGTAACGGTGGTCAAAAAGTACAAACTTCCAAATATAAGATAAATAAGTCCTGGGGTTGTAACGTACAACATGGTAATTATAATTAATGAAACTGTAACACATATTTGAAAGTGACTAAAAGAGTAGATCCTAAAAGTTCTCATCAGAAGAAAAAAAAAATCTATGTGAGGTGATGGCTATTAAGTAAACTTACCGTGGTTATCATTTTACAATATATACGTACATCAAATGTTGTACACTTTAAAAAAAAATTTAAAAAAAAAACACAAAAAAACAAATGTTGTACACTAAAACTGATGTAATGCGCTACGTCGATTGTATTGAAGGGGGGAGAAGAGGAGGAGGGGAAAGAGGAGGAGGAGGAGAGGAAGAAGAGGGTGAGGAGAAAGAGAAAAAATAGGAAGAGGAGGAAGAAGAAGGAAAGGAGATGGGGAAGAAGCCAGACTCCCTGTCCCACGGCAAGCACCAGTCATGTAAGAGGGAGCCTTCTTAGGGCCTCAGTGAGAGCTGGGACCAAAGCAAAACTAAACCTCTTGGGATTAACAGGAGGTCAGTCTAGTCCCTCTATCAGGAACTCTCTGACCCATGTCCCTGGGAGATCGCAGCGAAGAAGTTAGTCCTATTCAAGCCAGGGCTGGACCTCAGGTCACTCTAAAATTTACCCCATAAAGGCCCTGTGATTATCTATTTTATGTGTCACTTTGACTGGATCATGGTACCCAGATATTTGGTCAAACATCACTCTGGATGTTTCTGTGGAGATGGTTTTGGATGAGATTTACATTTAAATCATTCTACATTGAGTAAAGCAGATAATCTTCCATAACGTGAGGGGCTCTCATCCACTCAGTTGAAGACCTTAGTAGAACAAAAGACTCATCTTCCCTGAATAAGAAGGAATTCTAGGGGATCCCTGGGTGGCGCAGCGGTTTAGCGCCTGCCTTTGGCCCAGGGCGCGATCCTGGAGACCCAGGATCGAATCTCACGTCGGGCTCCTGGTGCATGGAGCCTGCTTCTCCCTCTGCCTGTGTCTCTGCCTCTCTCTCTCTCTCTCTGTGACTATCATAAATAAATAAAAAATTTAAAAAAAAAAAAAAAGAAGGAATTCTACTAGAAGACAGCTTTTGGAATTAAATCACAGCATTGGCTCTTTCTGGGTGTCCAGCCTGACAGGTTGCCAGCTTCCATAATCACACGAACCAATTCCTTAAAATAAATTTCTCTCCCCCTCCCCTTCCCTCTCTATCTCTATCTGTCTCCAAATGCTTCTGTTTCTCTGGAAACCCCTCACTCATACAGGACTCCTAAAAATCAAATTGCTAGGCCATTAGAGAGAGCATCTGTCCAGCTGTAGCTCTAGGCTGCAGCATCTCCACCCAGAAGGGCTGGCCTCTGATGGGAGTCCAAAGCCAGGCTGACCTTCGGAGAGCATTGCTGCTCATACAACAAGCCCAGTGCACAGTGACATGTCCCTCCCTCTGGGTTCTGATCCAGTCCCTTCACATCCATCCTAAATCATTGTTCTGTCAGTATAGGAGTTTCCCAAAGAACACAGTTATGATTTTCAAACTTTAGAAAAGTAAAATGCATTATGCAAGTTCAGATTTAAATTTGTGGTGTGCTTCTACTTAGACTATACAGTGAATTAGAAATCATGCTCGGAAAAAAAAAAAAAAAAGAAAGAAAGAATGCTCTGCTTTCAAGTACTAATTAAACCTCATTTTGTTAGCAAAGTAAAGCAGTTACAGTGAGAATAGCCAAAGCCATGCATCTCTTGAGTGGGAGTGAAAAGGAGAGAAGCCAAGGGATAGATGAATGAGAGGTGGGTTCCTTCTAATAGAAAGGCATGGCCTTAACACAGCTCACAAGCAGTGCTCTCATAGTCCATCAGTGTGCTCTGTTCACCTGAACCTCCTGAGACAGGAACCTATAGGTCACTATCTCATCTGTCTCCATCCCTTCACATTCATATTCCACAGAGAATAGTATTCAACATCTGCCTCCACTCCCCTACTTCCCATCTATTCTTCTCAGAAACTGTTATGTATGTAAATAACATGTGGATATATTACATTTAAAATTTTCTCAATAAATGGGTAAAGAAGTAAAGATTCCTCTTCATCTCTTCTCTCCCAATTCCATTCCTCTCTCCAAAGTTATAACCACTTGTTAGCAGTTTGGTGTGTATCCTTTTCAGACCTTAGTCTTACATAGTCCGTAAGTATATAACCCTTTTGTGTGTATGAATTTCCATAAATGGGGTAATATTTTCAGGTAATACTGCTCCAATACTTTCCTTTTTTCTCCTGACAAAATAGAGACCTTTCCACCCTGGTGCTCATACATCATTTACAGAGTGACAGGCTATGGTGTAAAAATTATGTTTCTCAACTGGACTACTGTAATAATTCCCTAACTGTCCTCCCTATTCTCAGCCTTACACCTTCCAATTGATCCCACACACCCAAGTGCTTTTATAAAAACCCAAATCTGATACTCTTATTCCCCTGATTAAAATAGGTCATTGACTCCCCACTGCCTTGAGGATAAAGATCAAATTGTTCAGCATGGTTTACAAGGCCCATCAGAACCCAGTCCCTTCCTATGTGGCTGGCCTTGCTGTTTACCATAACCCTACACTCCAGCCATACCAACCCTTTGCAGTTTCTAAAGCATCCCAGACCTGGCACTATTTCCCTGGCCTTCATGCCCTCATCTGCCTTCCAAGAAAAATTGAGTTGCAAAACATATATGTAAATAACTAAATGAATTCTCCTGAATGGGGATATTAGTCACATTGCTTAAAAGTTGGGTGGAGAGTCTACCAAAAAGTTAGAACTTTGATTTAGAATAAAAATCTAAAACATTACGTTTTGGTGGTAATACCTACTTGCCTCCCAGGACCCAGTTCAGCAGTCACTCCTGTTTGAAGCCTTTTCAGGCTTTCCTGTTAGAACTGACTATCCTCCTTGGAATGACCCCACTCTGTTACAACACAAGGACCCAACACAGCAAAGCAGGCAAAACATTTTACATTTCTATTTGCCCTGCCAGACAATACATGTTTAAGGGGCATGGGTCTATCTTATTTGACTTTTTAATTCTCAGTATCTAATGCCATATATGACAATATATTATACATCTTGTGGTTAAAATAACAAATCAACAAATACATTATTTTTATTGAGATAAAACTTGTCAGGTCCCAAATAATTTTTAAGATGAGTTACAAAGATATTGACAACATATCAAGACAAAAAAAAAAAAAAAGGTTAAAAATGGCTTTTAAATGAGGCAAAAAAAGAAAAATAAATGCGGCAAAAAAATTCAAGTGCTAAAAATTGGTGAAGCCAGAATTGAGATCATTATACATGCAAGAAGCAGACCACATATTTGGCATCCTGGAAGCCAACAGCAGTAACAAGTTTCTCAGAGACAGTAAGGTTAAAACAAACTGTCTGTTAAGGAGAAGCATAAGTACTTCTGACATAGTTACCAAAGAGAAATTTTTCCCAAGGGACCTCAAAGTGGACACTATGAAATGAGATAAATAGCAACTTTAAACATTTCTTATATTTAACACAGAGATTAGTTTCCTTACAGGTGTTAGAATCAAAAATCATTCACCATAAGCTGAAGGCTCACACCAACCACACATTCAAATTGGTTCTCTCACTGCTGGTCAGGCTAATTATAAGATATATTTTAGTGATTCTAGTGTACTGTCCTTAACATATTTTGGAACATGGACAACTCTGGAAATCTGATAAAATTGCTATGTATCCTCTCAGAAAAACACCCTGGCATAATATTTTTCACTTATTTTTAAAGAATCATGGAAACCTAAAGGTTGGTTATGGATGGGTCCCTCAAGTTAAACTCTCCAACCTGGAGTAAAAATACACTCTATATCCTTGAGTCAAGCTCCTCTTGTTCCATGAATACAACTATCATATCATCCTAAATACCCCAAGAAATTGGCCTGAAGACTGACAGAACAAACTCCACGGATATAGATAGAGAAGAGGACACATCAAAGAAAATAGAAGTGCAGAGACATGTTTTGGGAAAGAAATAGATCATGGCCCATGGGGTGGGGAGGGAGTCACAGTAGTAGAGAAGGGCAAGAGACAGACTAACACACAGGGGAGCTCAAGGGGGAAATGATTCACCATAGCAATTGGCTTGGAAAATGAATTTTGTGAGTTCTTACAACTAGTGGGACTTAAAGCCTGTAGTTTTAAAGGTCATCCTGCTTGGCTCTGGAAGAGGTTGAAAGGCATTGTTCTGCTCTTGGATAAAGGACAGGGGAAATAGCCTATGGACATACAGCAGGGAAACCGTGATCTTAGGAGCATGGGATGCACATGAGGAAGTTAGTTGCTGATCCCAAAGCATGTCCCAGAGAGGCAGCTCATGGAAAGGCATCTCCAGAAACATAGGAACTGGTATGCACCATTCCCCACCTTCTCCCCAGTCACCTGCAGGAATGAGCACAGCTCAGACACTGGCTACCTAACTTGCTTACACCAAGCCCTGCTTGCCTTGCTTACACCCTGCCCCAGTGGAACCGCCCCTCCCTGTCACACTTGCCTCAGGCCCAGCACACCGGGACCCTTTCCCCAGCCCAAACCCCTGCCCACACCATGGCTCCTGACAGGGGAGTTTTATAGAGCCTCAGTTCAGCAGTGGTGGTAACAGGTCTCATTTCACAAATACACCAGGCACACGTAGTTACAATGCACCATCTTCAGGCCAGGAACCAAATGCTGCCCACAACACACATTGAGAACCTCTACAGATGACTAGCCTGAAGATGAAGAGGCCAGGACAAAACTGCAGAGCATACATGGCACACATTAGAGACACTCCTGGAAGTACCAAGCCCTGGGGAGTAGGGGACACCACACAGTAGGGCACTACAGGACCTCTTCTTCATAAGGACACTGCCCTCAAGGACAGAAAAGTTAGCTACATCTCCTAACACAAATAAACATGCAGACTTAGACAAAATAAGTCAGAGAAGTCAGAGAAATTCATCGCAAACCAAACAAGACAAGGCCATGGCCAGAGACCTAAGTGAAAAAGATATGTCACATGCCTAATAGAGAATTTAAAGGAATGATCATAAGGACACTCACTAGACTTGACAAAAGGGTGGAAGACATGAGTAAGACCCATAGCACAGAAATAAGGAGTAACATAGCAGAGATAAACAGCACAAAAATGAAATGAGAAACATGTTTGATGGAGTGAACAGCAAGCTGGAAGAAGTAGAGCAACAAATTAATAACCTACAAGAGAGAGTAATAGCAAATAATCAAACTGAACAAAAGACAGAGAAAAGAATTTTGCAGAATGAAAATAGACCTAGAAAACTCAGTGCCTCTATCAAACATAGTAACATTTGCAATTATAGGAGTCCCAGAAGAAGAAGAGAGAGAAAATGAGGCAGAGAATTTATCTGAAGAAATAATAGCTGAAAAATTCTCTAATCTGGGAAAGGAAACAGATATCCCAATCCAGGAGGCACAAAGAACTCCCACCAAATCAACAAAAGCAGGCCCCCACCAAGACATGCTGTAATTAAATTGTCAAACTATAATCATAAAGAAAAAAATTTAAAAGCAGCAAGACAAAAGACAACAGTAACTTATAAGGGAAAACTCATAAGGCTGACAGGAGGTTTTTTTGAGAGAAACTGGGCAAGCTAGAAGGGAATAGCATGAATGGGGAAAATCTGCAGTTAAGAATACTCAACCCAGCAAGGCTATCATTCATAACACAAGGAAAGATAAAGAGTTTCCCAGACAAACAATTACTAGAGGAGTTCATGATCACTAAACCAACCCTTCAATTAATACTAAGGGGAGCCTTTGAGTGCAAAAGCCAAACCAAAAGTGACAATATAAGGTAGAAAACACAAAAGCAGTAAAAAAAACTGAGTATTTCTGTAAAAAAAAAAAAAAAAAAAAAAGTCAAGAAACTCATAAAAGGATATAAAATATAATAGCATGTACCTAAAATATGGGGAGGAGAGATGTAAAGAATGGGTTCAAACTTAAATGACCATCAACTTAATGTAGACTGCTATATGCAAAAGTTTTATACAAACCTAATGGTAGCCATATAACAAAAAACACTAATAAATGTGCAAAGGAAAAAGAGAAAGAATTCCGATTGTGTCACTAAAGAAAATCAGCAAACCATGGGAGAAAGACAAGAAAGGATTAGATAAAAGATTTCAGGAACAACCATAAAACAAATAATAAAATGACAATAATTACACATCTATCAATAACTGCTTTGGATATAAGTGGGCTAAATAATCCAATCAAAAGACATAACATGACAGAATGGATTAAAAAAATACCCATTTATATGCTGCCTACAAAAGACTTACTTGAGCCCTAAGGATACTTGCAGACTGAAAGTGAGGGAGTGAAGATACATCTATCACACAAATGGATGTCAAAAGAAAGTCAGAGTAGCAATACTTATACTGAACAAAGTACACTTTAAAACAGACTGTGACGAGATCCCTGGGTGGCTCAGCAGTTTAGCGCCTGCCTTTGGCCCAGGGTGCGATCCTGGAGTCCTGGGATCGAGTCCCTCATCGGGCTCCCTGCATGGAGCCTGCTTCTCCCTCTGCCTGTGTCTCCGCCTCTCTCTCTATGTGTCTACCATGAATAAATAAATAAATCTTAAAAAAAAAAAAACAGACTATGATAAGAGACAAAGACGACACTATATAATAATAAAGAAGATAATCCAACAAAATACAATTGTAAATATTTATGCACCCAACATAGAAGCACCCAAACACATAAAACAGTTAAATACAAACAAAACGGATCTAATTGATAATAATACAATAACAGTGGAGGACTTTAACACCCCATTTATATCAATACATAGATCATCTAGACAGAAAATCAAGGAAACAACTGCTTTGAATATCCTGAACCAGATGAATTTAACATATATATTTAGAACATTCCATTCTTAAACAGCAGAATACGAAATCTATTCTTTTCAAGTGTACATGGAACATTCTCTGGAACTGATCACATATTAGCCCATAAAACAAGCCTCAACAAATTCAAGAAGATTGAATTCATACCATGCATATTTTCTAATCACAACAACTATGAAACAAGAACTCAACCACAAGAAAAACTCTGGAAAGACCACATATACATGGAGGTTAAATAACATACTATTAGGAATAACATGCTTCCTAGCTAGGAAATAGAAGAGACATAACAGTACATGGAAACAAATGAAAATGAAAACACAACAGTCCGAAACTCCTATGATGCAGCAAAGGCAGTCCTAAAAGGCAAGTTCATAGCAATATAGGCCTACCTCAAGAAGCAAGAAAAATCTCAAAAAGAAAACCTAATCTTACAGCAAAAGGAGCTAGAAAAAGAACAACAAAATGTAAAACCAGTAGAAGGAAGGAAATAATAAAGATCAGAGCAGAAATAAATACTATAGAAACTAAAACAAAACAAAACAAAACAAAACAAAACAAAAAACCATAACAGATGAATGAACCAGTGAACCAGGGAGCTGGTTTTTTGAGAAAAATCAATAAAAGTGATAAGCCTCTAGACAGACTTACCATGAAAAAAAGAAACGGACCCAAATTTTTTTTAAAAATCACAAATGAGAGAAGAGAAATAACAAACACCATAGAAATTAAATCATAAGAGAATATTATGAAAAACTATATACCAATAAATTGTACAACCAAAAGATAGATAAAGCCCTATAAACATATAAACTACCGGAACTTAAACAGGAATAGAAAATTTGAACAGATCGATAACCAGCAAAGAAAATGAGTCAGAAACAAACAAACAAACAAACAATTCCCAACAAACAAAAGTCCAGGAACAGATGGCTTTACAGGTGAATCCTACCAAACATTCAAAGAAGAATTAATACCTATTCTTCTAAAACTATTCCAAAAAATAGAAAAGGAAAACTTTCAAATTCATTTTATCAGGCCAGGATTACCCTGATACCAAAACCAGATAGAGACGCCACTAAAAAAGAGAACTACAGGCCAAAATCCCTGATGAACACAGATGCAAAAATTCTCAAGAAAATACTAGCAAACCAAATTCAACCACACATTAAAAAAACCATTCCCCATGATGAAGCAGGATTTATTCCTGGGTTACAAGTGTGGCTCAATATTTGCAAATTAATCAATGTGATACATCATATCAATAAAAGAAAAGAACTATATGATCATTTACATAGACATAGAAAAAGCCTTTGACAAAGTACAACATCCATTCATGAGGAAAATTCTCAACAAAGTAGGGTTAGAGGGAACATACCTCAACATAATAAAGGCCACATATGAAAACACACAGATAACATCATCATCAATGGGGGGAAAACTAGAAAAAACCTAAAGTTTTTCCTTTAATGTCAGAATAAAACAGGGTTGTCCACTCTCACCACATTTATTGAACACAGTAATGGAAGCCCTAGCCACAGCAGTCAGACAACAAAAAGAAATAGAAGGCATCCAAATCCTTAAGGAAGAAGTAAAACATCCACTATTGGCTGATGTGATACTATATACAGAAAATCCTAAAGACACCACCAAAAAACTGCCAAAACTGATAAACAAATTCAGTAAAGTTGCAGGATGCAAAATCAATGTACAGAAATCTGTTGCGGGACACCTGGGTGGCTCAGCAGGTTGAGCATCTGCCTTTGGTTCAGGGCGTGATCCCGGGGTCTAGAGATCAAGTCCCGCATCAGGCTCCCTGCATGGAGCCTGCTTCTCCTTCTGCCTCTGTCTCTGCCTCTGTCTCTGTGTCTCTTGTGAATAAATAAATAAAATCTTAAAAAAAAAAAAGAAATCTGTTGCATTTCTATACACCAATAATGAAGCAGCAGAAAGAAAAATTAAGAAAACAATCCCATTTACAATTGCATCCAAAATAATAAGATATCTAGGAAGAAACCAAACCAAAGAAGTTAAAAAACAGTACTCTGAAAACTTAAAAAAAAAAAAAAAAGACTGATGAAAGAAATTGAAGATGACACAAAGACATGGAAAGACAATACACACTCATGAATTGGAAGAATATTAAAATGCCCATACTATCCAAAATAACCTATACATTTAATGCAATCCACATCAAAAATACCAACAGCATTTTTCACAGAACCAGAACAAACAATCCTAAAATTTTAATGGAACCACAAAAGACCCCGAATACCCAAAGCAATCTTGAAAAAGAAAAGCAATTGGATGCATCACAATTCTGAATTTCAAGTTATATGACAACACTGTAGTAATCAAAACATTACAGTACTGGCACAAAAACAGACACATATATCAATAGAAAACCTAGAAATGAACCCACAGTTATATGGTCAATTAATCTTTAACAAAGCAGGAAAGAATATCCAATGGAAAAAAGGACCATCTCTTCAACAAATGGTATTGGGAAAACTGGATGGCAACATGCAAAGAATGAAACTGGACTACTTCCTTACACCATACACAAAAATAAATTCAAAATGGATGAAAGACCTAAATGTGAGGCCTGAAGAAAATATAGGCAGTAACTTCTTTGACATCAGCTATTGCAACTCCTTTCTAGATACATCTCCCACGGCAAAGGACACAAAATAAAAAATAAACTATTGGGACTATATCAAAATAAAAAGCTTCTGCACAACAAAGGAAACAATAAACAAAAGTAAAAGGCAATTTATGGAATAGAGAAGATATACATGAAAAGATTTTCATCATCGCTTATCACCAGGGAAATGCAAATCAAAACCACAATGAGATATCACCTCATACCTGTCAGAATGGCTAAAATTTAAAAATACAAGAAACAACAGGAGTTGACATGGATGTGGAAAAAAGGAAACCCTTGTACACTGTTGGTGGGAACACAAACTGGTGTAGTAGTATGGAGGTTCCTCTAAAAGTTAAAAACAGAATTACCACATAATCCACTAATTCCACTACTGGGAATACAAAAACACTAATTCAAAGGGATACATGCACCCTTTGGTTTACAGCAGCATTATCTACATTAGCCAAGACACGGAAGCAACCCAAGTGTTCATCAGTTTATGGATAAAGAAAATGTGAGGGGTGTGTGTGTGTGTATAATTGAAATATAAATAATATGGAATTGGAACTTTGGAATATTATTTGGCCGTAAAAAAAAAAAATGAAATCTTGCTGTTTCTGACAACATGGATGGAGTTAGACTATAATGCTAAACAAAATGAGTCAGACAAATACCATATGATTTCATTCATATGTGGAATTTAAGAAATAAAACAAACAAGCAAAGGGAAAAAAAGAGAGAAAGAGACAAATCAAGAAACAGACTAACTGTAGAGAACTGATGGTTACCAGAGGGGAGGCATGGGGGATGGGTGAAATTGATGATGAAGATTAAGGACAGCACTTGTTGAGATGTACAGAAGGGTTGAATCACTATACTGATATATCAGGTATACACACCTGAAACTACTATAACAATGTATGTTAACTGAAATTATAATAAAAACTTTAAAAACAGTATAAATATTATAAAATCTGAAAAATATTGGTCAGATACTCCATTGAAATCAACATATTAAGCCTATGCATGTTACTATTATTTTTTTAAAGATTTTATTATTGGGGATCCCTGGGTGGCGCAGAGGTTTGGCGCCTGCCTTTGGCCCAGGGCACGATCCTGGGGACCCAGGATCAAATCCCACATCGGGGTCCCGGTGCATGGAGCCTGCTTCTCCCTCTGACCTATGTCTCTGCCTCTCTCTCTCTCTCTAACTATCATAAAAAAAAAAAAAAAGGATTTTATTTATTGATTTATCTATTTGGGAGAGAGAAAGAAAATGAGTAGGATGAGGGGCAGGGTGAGCAGAGTCTTTGCTGAGCAGGGAGCCTGATGCAGGACTCAGTCCCAGGATTCCGGGATTATGATCTGAGCTGAAGGCAGACACTTAACCAACTGAGCCACCCACGAGCCCACATGTTACTCTTCTTCTATTATATTACCCTATATACTACTTATTGTGTTTTCTTAGTATTCTCAATCCTCTTGGAATTTTTTTTTAACAAGGACCTACATTAAACGTACTACCTGTCTCTAGTTTCTGGAAAACATCTTATTCCGCTTTTTGATATGACAACTACTCATCTGCTGGTAAATTTCCTCTTCTCTATGATTCTTACAGATTTTCAACAGTGCCCACATCTGTAAGCAATGTGCATACCAGAGGTTGGACACCTTCCAGTCCATATGTTTTAGTGAGGAGAGGAATAACATGATGAGAGCTGGTCTTCAGAAGGATTACTCTGTCTGAATTATATCTCACACCCTAAATTCATATGCTTATGCCCTAACTTCCACTGCCTCAGAAAATGACAGTATTTGGAACCAGGTTTTTAGAGAGGTGATTAAGTTAAAATGAGGCCATTATAGAGGGCCCTAACCCAATCAGACCGGTGTCTTTCACAAGTAGAACTTTGTGCCTGCACAGAGGGATGATCAAGTGAAGAGGCAGCAAGAAGGCAACCATCCACTAACCAAGGAGAAGCCTCAAAAGACATCAAACCAGCAGACACCTTGATCTTGGACTTGTAGCCTCCAGAACTATGAGAAAATAGATTTCTGTTGTTTGAGCCACTCAGTCCGTGGTATTTTGTTACAGCAGCCCAGCAAACTCATACACAGATGGGATGAGTTAGAAGACAGTTGCAAGAGTCAGGGACAGATCACAGCAGCAGTGGCAAGAGTGCAAAGACCAGCGTGAGTGCAGAAGACATCGCATAACTGAAATGCACACGGCTGGAGAAAAGGATGTGACCCTTAAGGAAGATGAAGAGTAGACATTTCTCCAAGAGGTGGGCCTGGCTGGCAAGAAAGATGGTAAACCTGTTGAAAAATATTGGGGAGTCAAAAAAGGGGAGCAAATGACTTCAAGGAAAGAGCTGCTCAATTTTAGACACATCTCTGGATGTGTCTGGTTAAGTGTTTTCTTGATATGTCTTTTTCTATCTTGGTCTTTATTTCCTCACGTAGCAGACACCAAAATATTACTGATGGACCAGATTAAAAGAAGTTTAAAATGCAATGGAAGATTAAAAATAAAATAGGTCAAACTACATCTGCTTTTAAGGGATTGGTTTTTAGTCTTATACCACATGTTCTTAAATAGTGGCCTATCTTGAATTTCCTTGAAAGGACTTAGCTTTTAAAACACCCTTTCAATTATTTGCTTTGTACTTTCTGTACACCCCAGCTTATCCTGCATTTTAATCTTCCAGATCCTGCCTTCAAGGTTCATTCCATTCTTATACAGTATTTACCTTTAATTATGTCCTAGTTTATTTACATGCCATTTAAAAATCTTTGAGTTCTTCAGAAAACAACGCCTAAATTTTAAGGAATTGTTTTATATTCGATGACTAATATTTTCTAAACAAAAATAATGCAATAACATGGTGGGAGAAAAGATGGCCCAGACCCTAACTTTGCTGGACCTGGCAAAGCTTCTGAGAAGAGTTCAAATTCTTTTTTGAAATCGCTATTTCTGTTTACCTTTCTGCTACATTGTCTATCTGGAATTCTGATCATAAATCTGTATTCTAAACACCAAGAAGTCTAGAAAGCATAATTCATTACTCGTCACAAAGAGAACATGTTTTGAAAAGGCAATAGCAAAAACTATTCTTATCTATAAATGAGGTTAATGATACTTGTGCTTTTTAAGTTTGTAATCTAGATTAAACATGTTATTTGTAAAGCTGACATAGAGCATATTCTCAAGAATTTCATTCGTTCATTAAAAAAATACTCCGTAAACACCAAGGTCCTAGAATTCTAGAGGTGAAGGCCAAACAACTGGCTCTTCCTCTACTGCCCAGTACAGAGATTTTGCTTATCGCTATGGCAATCACCCTAGGCATGTGGCCAAGGTTAGACAGATCCCTGAATATTTCATGGCTTTAAAATCCTCTCTACAAAATAATCTGTGCCTCACTTTTCCCACAATGTAACAGCCTAGAGAGATGCTATAATTCACTGTTTTTTAATCCAACACTTGTTGTATATACCTTCTTTATATATACTATCTCTATTAATGAACCCAGTTAACAAGACTGTCTTCCCAATTTTACTTGCATTATATTCCTAGTACTAAATGTTTTTTAAAGTTTTTTTTTTTTAACTTTTATTTATTTATGATAGTCACAGAGAGAGAGAGAGAGAGAGAGAGAGAGAGAGAGAGGCAGAGACACAGGCAGAGGGAGAAGCAGGCTCCATGCATCGGGAGCCCGACGTGGGATTCGATCCCGGGACTCCAGGATCGCGCCCTGGGCCAAAGGCAGGCGCTAAACTGCTGCGCCACCCAGGGATCCCCTCCTAGTACTATATTATTGAGATTAGAGTAATTTAAAAATATAAGCATGTAAGAAGAACTTCTAAAACTTAGAAACACACTCAAAAGAGATTATTTCTTTTTTTACATAATTTTCTGGACAAATGCTTTACCCTCAAAGAAGATAAGGAAATAAGGTTAATTAATCTTACATTTAAAGATTAAACACTAAATTGGACTCTGAGAAAAGCTCTCCTAACTTCTGTTTCTAATAAGAAGAAAAGTAACAAAAGAGGACCAACAAGGCAAAATGCAAGGTTATGTCAACCCAGAATCATAATTTCCAAGATTAAAGAGACTTTCTTTGGGCAGCCCGGGTGGCTCAGCGGTTTAGCGCCGCCTTCAGTCTGGGTCGTGATCCTGGAGACCTGGGATTGAGTCCCATGTCGGGCTTTCTGCATGGAGCCTGCTTCTCCCTCTCTCTGCCTGTGTCTCTGCCTCTCTCTCTCTGTGTGTGTGTCTCTCATGAATAAATAAATAAAATCTTTAAAAAAAAGAGAGAGAGACTTTCTTTCCTTGAGTCCCCATCCAATTCAAGTAGCCATTGAGCCAGGAGGTAAATGACACCTCCCCTCTCTGAACACACATATACTAGAAAAAGCTATAAAGAGAAAGGTCAAATTACACAGGAGAATTAAAAAAAAATTTAGGCTTAAAAATTAATAGATAAGAGGGGGTGGAGGGGAGACTGAAGGTGTTAGGTGTTATGAAGCAGTAAATAAATTAATTTTGTTTCTAATTCAAGATAAAGACTGTTCATCAAAGGATACATTTCAAAAAGTAATTTTTTAAACGGAGGTATTATTTCTGTTACTTTCTTCCATTTTCTTTCTTTTTTTTTTTTTTTTAACTTTCTTCCATTTTCTATCTCTGGAATGACCACTGAGAAAGCTATGAATTGTTTTCTATTTGCAAAATGATTCAGCTTAGAAAGGAGTAGAATAAGACTGGTCATTCAGCAATTTCTCCCACCCTCCCTTACAGACATCACATCACAAAGACTATGACTCACTTTGTCATACAATTTCTATCCTTTTAAGAATTTTAAGATTGTTGTAATGAATTCTGGCCCATATATCTGAATATTAGGATTAAATTATTTGTGCCATTCCCTCACAGCCAAAAAAGATACTAACAATGGTACCAGATAGTTCTTAATCCTAATTTATAAGATGATTCACTAGTTTTAGATTTGAGAGAGAGAGGTTTAAGGATAAAGTGTCTGATTCAAGTGTGAATTCTCAGATCTGTATTCCTTAATTAGTAGAGGATTAGAACTAGTTCTGGAATTGGCTAGAAATATTGATGTTATTCAATACCTGAAAACTTCCACAATAAAAAGTGATCCTAACAAATGATATGTTTTACCTTTATTACTTCCTTTGAATAATGTGAAAGGTGTCTGTAGAAAGAGGTACAGTGATGCTGCATTCAATTTGTCCACTTTACATGCCTCATAGTGAAGTATTTATGCTTATTTACTTAAAGTTCTAGCTCATTTGGCAAATGTTGATTGACCTTCTTCATAGGCTTCAGCCTGGTCATTCATTCAGCAATTGGAGCTAAGAGGATCTGGGATGAGTCAACTCTGGCTCAGACCCTCAGAGAAGAAAAGAGAGTAAGAGATTACTAGGTAATGTTTGAATTTTTTTTTAAATCCTTCCCAAATAGGAATTTCCAATAATATTAGGGGACATGAAATTAAAACACATCAAACTATTAGAAGCACATGTGAAAGGAAAGATGGTCCAGGATGGTGTGAAAGAAATATGGTCTGAAGTGTAATTTCGATTAGGATAAAGTAAAAGGACTGAGAGGACTTTCCAGCTCAAGGAAACAGCTGGATTGAAGTGAAGAGGAAGATGTGAGAAGGTCAGAACAGAAGTGAGAAGACTCGGCGAATTTGTCGGCTACATGTAGAACTTAGAAAACACTCTTTTGAGTGGCCACTGTGCATGAGGTCAGATACAAAATATCTGTCCCAGTCCTTGCCGGCAAGGAGCTCATTCCCGCTGCAGGAGAGAAATGCATCAACAATGTATGACAAATCATTAGGTTCTTTTTTTTTTTTTTTTTTTTAGATTTTATTTATTTATTCATGAGAGATACAGAGAGAGAAGGAGAGACACAGGCAGAGGGAGAAGCCGGCTCCCCGATGTGGGACTTGATCCCAGGACTCCAGGATCACACCCTGAGCCAAAGGCAGACACTCAACCGCTGAGCCACCCAGGTGTCCCAATCATTAGGTTCTATAGGAGAACAAGTACCAAGCACCACAGGGAAAACAGAAATAAAAACAATGAACTCCCTGGAAAGGTAGGGAACATTTCACAAAGGAGAAGACTGGCAAGCTAGCTCTTAGGAGATTTTTAAAGAGATAGGTGGGGGGATCCCTGGGTGGCGCAGCGGTTTGGCGCCTGCCTTTGGCCCAGGGCGCGATCCTGGAGACCCGGGATCGAATCCCACGTCGGGCTCCCGGTGCATGGAGCCTGCTTCTCCCTCTGCCTGTGTCTCTGCCTCTCTCTCTCTCTCTCTCTCACTGTGTGCCTATCATATAAAAAAAAAAAAAAAAAAGAGATAGGTGGGAATGGAAAGAGTGTGTGTAAGAGAAATTGATAAGGAAAAGGATTTCCAAAAACTAGGCTCACATGAGGAAAGCCAATCACTGCAACAGTGACAGTCAGATGAGAGGCTACAACTAAGCAAGAGCACTGGCAGCATCAGGGGAATATGGATGGTAATAGCAGGGAAATAAGATTGAGCCAGTAGATGACATTTGAAAAGGGAAGTCAGGTAGGGTCTGGTCTAGTCCTCCGGTAAGTAAAGGGCGGGGGAAATCAAAAGGGCAAAGAAATATCACTAAGGCAGGGAGGACTCTGAGGTGTCTAGCTTTGAAGACTAGAAGAATAATTTCACTACAAACAAAAAGTTGGCAGAAAGGGATGCAAGTTTGAGAAAAAGATGTTAAGTTCTTCATGCATTTTGAGTTGAGACTTAGGCAGTTTATCTGTCCTTCAAGCAGAGGGAAACACAGTCCTAACACAGAAATGGGAAATCAGGGACTTAGATGGAGACTCTAAGTGATCTGCTAAAGAAATATGAGCACACAGAAAGAAGAGTAGAGGGCCAAAAACAGAGCCTTGGGGGATATGAAATCAAAAGACCAAAAAAGAGGCAAAACCAGAAGCTGGATGATTGAGAATATCAGGTTGATGTGGTATAACAGAAGCCAAAGAAGTCTCAAGAAGTTAGAGACAGAAAATAATATCAAGTTGTTAAATTGTAGGGTGTCAAGTGTCAAGGAGGGTGACAAATTGGATAAGGCCACACGACTGAAGTGAAAAACTGCTGGGGCCCAGAATGATTTAAGTAGAATTCTGAGGGGCAGGATCCAGAGTTAAAAAGTGAAAAGGAGATGAACTAGAAGAGCTCACAGGATTCCAGGATATTGGCCACAAAAGAATGAACAATGTACAGGAGACCTAAGGAATTTTATACCACATAGTATATGATAAAAATCCAAAATGCTTTTTAAGGAAAACAGAATTCCTAACAAGTTTAAACTATTAATCCTTAAAAATGATTCAATTTTCTATATGGCCTATTCTATGAATTGCTAATAGCCAGCCTCTAAGATTTCCAGATATTTTTCAAATATGACTTTCTTACATATAATCATCTTCATTAAAAGATTGGCCAAGTGTTTAAATGTATGCATTACTATGCCAAGAAAGCAACACACCTCAACTAAGCTTTCTACAGTATTTGGCCCATGAATACTTATTACACAGGGTAGGTGGTCCACACAAAATGTTTTCATCAGCAGCTGACATTTAGTAAGCACTTCCTGAAGTTAAAGGTCCTAAGCTGTTTATGATGCTTATTTATATGGAGAGTTCATGGTCCCCACCCATAAGGTCCCAGCACCTTCTCAAGTACCTCAATTATGAACAGAGAACAATGTACTCAGAGAATCTAGCCAGATCATTACTAGTCTGTACAAATTTCCCTTAGGGAGAAAAAAAAAAAAAAAAAACCCAAACACTTCTTCATTGACTCATTTTGGTTATTAATTATAAATTTCAATGTCAAATTAATGTATAGCTTAATTTAAATAATTAAATAAATAATAAATTAAACAGGAAAATTCCTTTCAACAGTTCAATTATACTTGAACTTCCTCCTTATTTTCTTTTATCTCCAGAATACCTTAAAAATCGGGAAACCTTCCACTCCAGAATTTTGCAGAATAATTCCATTTAGAAAGTAAGTTAATATGGAGAAGTAAGTAGCCCTTTGAAAATATAAACACACATCCACTACAGATTTCTGTAAATGAATAAGCAAGCATTAAGGATACACTGGTCGATTCAAAAGTCACCTGGCATAGAAAGAGTGACAGAGGACAGCTGGGATGAGACATAAATTAAACACCAAATATTGGCTGTTGCCTCCAGGTCCTCCAAATTTCTTCAAACTAAAAATATCCTGCAGGAATTTAGAATGGGACTAGTCTGGCTTCTAAGAACCAGTATATGGCTCTAGGGGTGAGGTTCCCTGGGAGTCACCACTTTGAGTCCTTGCCTAAATTTCTGGGGCTATAAATAACCCAGCTTCCAGAAGGAGTTTGATAGCAAAAGAGAACACAATAGCAAATCCAACAATGGATACAACAAGGAAACACTGAAAATCATGTTTCTATAACTGCATGATTTCCTAATGTCACAATATTCCAAATGATTTTGCAAACAATCAAGCAGTAAATATTTATTGAACATTGACAGCAGGCAGTACAAGACCAGATATCAGATTTCAAATGACTAGCTCAAAAGCAACAGAACAAAATATATTTGCTTAGATAGAATACAATCATAGGGTTAAGGTTTTTGCCTTGAATGCGATTTGCCTTGCTCCAGTTCACGTCTTAGACTCTTACCCCAGGCCAGCCTTCTAACAGATGTGTGCTACAGGACAAAGGGGCCCAAGCAGGGCTTTTGGAAAATCAACAAACACTGGAATTTGGAAAAACAAGCAAAGGCTATGGCACATGTGTAGTTATTATCCTGTTGTACAGGCATCTTGTGATTTAAAAATAACAGTTCTAATGATGTGAGACCTAAAAATTACCTTTTTCAGCATCGCAGATGGGGATTTCTGAGAATCACTGCGTAGATGAATGAAGTCAATTTTATAATATATAAAGAATGGTTTGTGTTTTATTACATCTGTAATATTATTATTTTTAAATTAAACTTAAAAATCATGGCCATGCATTTAAAATAGTATCATAAATCTAAGTGGGAATACTTAGAACACCAACGTTACACCATTGTCAAAGTCTAATTACACAATGGCCATTTTATAAACACAAGGAGAGCCCTCAGGGTGTGTCACAAGGGGATATTGCCTTTTCTAGGCTGAAGTCACTTGGCATGAAACTTCTTAAAAGGCTTCTAAGGTGTGGTAATATCTATGACTCATAAATTGTTCTTTCATTGCTGTACCAATTACATGATTTCCATGATTAAGTGAGCTATTAGATTCTTACTTCATTTGTTTACTGCACGTAAATAGCAGTACTGTAAATAAACACTGTGTTTATTAAGGCAAATTAGGGGGATCCACTTGCCAGATATTACCCAAAGAAGAGAGAGGAGAGAACACAGCATCAATAGTGCCAGGAAGGAAGAGAATGAAAGGTGACTTTCTCCAATACCCCAGGAACACAACTAGAGGCCACCCATGAACTAGTAAGAGGGCTCTACTCCACAGGGGGCTGGCCTCACCAACACTACGGAAGCAGCCCATAGAAGGGTGCCCCAGAGGGTGCTCTCTGCTACTGAATGGAAGAGTGTGTGTGTGTGTGGGGGGGGGGGGGGTGCAGGGGACCTGGTGGGCAAGAAGCTGGCTAGAGATGAGCCCAGAGGAAATCAGCAGATAAACTCAGGTGATCAGTTGTGCTGAACCTCAACACTCTCTTCTATAAAACAAGACCAGGGAACTAAAAGGTCTGATGCCTCTGAATTTCACAAGCCCTTGTTTTTATGACCGGAATTACATGGGATACGTGCCGTGGCAAAGGGCAGGGGTGTCAGGCGGGCCTGGATCCCATCCCTGCCCCACACAGGAGTGGGCAGGTCCTTCTTGCCTCTCCAAGTCTGTATCCTCTAGAGCCTAGAAGCAGAGAAGTATGGCAAACAGGCGGTCACCTCCTAGGAGAAGCCCAAGGGTAGAAGCAACACCGCTAACCACCTCCATTTTCTCCTAAGAGCATCTGGAACAAATTTAATGCTAAAACTTACATAAGCAGCCAGCGTACATTGCACTTACTACACTCTATCACGTGTTGTACGTGCTACTTGGGATAAAATGTTCTCTTTTCTGAAGTTTTTATACGGGTCATGACTTCAGAGTATATACTTCACGTTACACAATCCATGGACATGTGAAGGGGACAATCAAAATATCCAAGACACCAAAGGGAAGCTGGCTGAGCAGCACACACGCTGGAGAAACAGGTGCTCTATCACATCTTGCTTTCATCAAAACTCTCATGTCAAATAAGTCACTCTAGGACTAGGGGGATCGTGCAGGAAAACCAGCCCTTTCAAGCAAAAACACTATAGGAGAATACCCAGGCGTGAGGCCAAGGTGACCTTCATCCACGCTTCGAAGGTGGAAAACTGGGATCCCTGGGTGGCGCAGCAGTTTAGCGCCTGCCTTTGGCCCAGGGCGTGATCCTGGAGACCCGGGATCGAATCCCACGTTGGGCTCCCGGTGCATGGAGCCTGCTTCTCCCTCTGCCTGTGTCTCTGCCTCTCTCTCTCTCTCTCTCTCTCTCTCTCTCTTTCTGTGACTATCATAAATAAATAAATAATAATAAAAAAAAAAAAGAAGATGGAAAACTGATGTTCAGTCACCTTCTCCCTCCCCTTTCATTTCTGGTCTGCCCCCCCGCCCCGTCTCCCCTTCTGCACCTGCACCACACCCCCCATTCCTAATCAGCACCCCACATTTCTACCAGCCGTCCCTAAATTCCGGTCCTGGTCAGCTGTGGCATCAGCTCACAATTTAACTCTCACGAAATGTTAAAATGCATGAAATGTTAAAATCCGATACCGACTGAACTCTTCTTTTCAAAGGTATTTGCATTTTACAAGACGTCTGGACAGAAAATGTTAATAAATCTCTCAAAGATTTTCAGGTCAACTGGACAAAACAGTTTGAGGAACAAGATCAGCAATTTTCAACTTTTCAAATAAGTCTGGCTATCTGAGCCATACTTCAGTGGGAAACTGTGGCAACCATGAGCTCTTGCTTTTCTTTCTCGGTGTTTTCTGGTCAGTCTTGTTTGTTTGGGTAATGGAGATGTGGTTGGGAAGATATGGTTATAGCACATCCATAATCATGTTTTTTTCTTGTATCCAAAGAAAGTCTAGCTCTGGTTTGGTCAACTATCAGTACATCTTTGACATGTCAGAAAATATAGTGTATTTAAACTTATGTCCAGGTTGGGCTACACAGAAGTGGTCTAAATTCATCATTTAGGTTTTTATTCTCGTCAGTCTATTACCTGGTAAAAGGTGATTTAAAAAAAAAAAATTCAATACCTTCCACAAATCTGGAGAAGTATTCTACTCTTCACTTTTAACATGCTGTCTTTAGCTAGTTATCAAGTAGGCAGGATTCTTAACCTTAGCGCTATTAACATTGGGGGTCAGAAATTTTTTAGCTGGGGATAATGGATGTAACCTGTGCATTGTAGGATGGTTAACAGCATCCCTGGCCTCTACCTATTAGGTACTAGTAGCACCCTTCCAAATGTGAACCAAAAATGTCTCTAGGCATTGCCAAACGTTGGGGGTGGTAGGGCAGGGGCAAAATCACCCCTCTGAGAACCAGTGAATTAAAATAAGATTATGAAAAACTCATAGTTAGGAAGAAAAAGTCAACAGCTGTTATTACAAGGGCAGTAGTGTGCTATGGCAATTCAGAATTATCTTCCCACACTAGCCCCTGTACAGTTTTACTCTAAAGGAAAGAGTATCAAAAGCTTCAAAGAAAAAAAATGATGCAGCAATTAAGAAGTGTCTCTAAAAAAAGAAAGTACTAGGGGAAGTCTCAACATGAACCTAATCTGGAGGAGAGTTCTTCTGTCTTCTAATCATAGAACATACCTTTTTTATTTTTATTATTCCTTTTTTTAAAAGATTTTATTTATTTACTCATGAGACACACAGAGAGAAAGAGGCAGAGACACAGGCAGAGAGAGAAGCAGACTCCATGCAGGGAGCACTGGGACTTGATCCCAGAACCCCAGGATCCCACCCTGGGCTGAAGACAGTCGCTCAAGCGCTGAGCCACCCAGGCATCTCTATTTATTTTTAATTACAGACCATTTGTGCTACTAGAAAAGAACAATACTATTTGGGACATATAGGCACCTGGCCCTAATCTGCTGTGCTAACCTAGCAGCCAACTGCAAAATAAACTTCAAACACCAAGTTTAAAACTTAGGTTTGTGAAACCTATTCAAGTTACTAAAATAGAGAAACAGTACTAACACATATTTATTGGGTTACAAGCATCTTTTCAGTTTTACTGGATAATGTGGGTGCTTAATAAAATCCAAAAATTATGGCATGCCTGAAAAAAAATTAAAGACCTGTATCATTTGCTTGTTGCTATTTTGGAATCAATAAATACTCCAGCAATATAAAAGCACATTTCCCATTCGTTTGTCAACTCAGGTTGCTTGAGCTCAGGTCAACTCAGGTGGCCTCTACCTATGGCTCCGCAGGTGTGAATGACAGACATTCCATGAGCAACTTTTGATAAAGAGGTAACTGCTGTGGAGTGGAGCTCTGGACTCCTGCTGGTCTTTTGTCAGGCAAACAGAGGATTGGATTCTTCACCTGAAAAACCACTAAGGAAGGCCAGACACACAGCTTTTAAAACGGATGTTTTACGCTCTCTCACAGGATGACAGTTAAAATATACTGATCCTCTTTCCCTCATTTCAAATTCCATCAGTGCTGTTAATCAGTCCATTTCATGCCCCTTTCCTCCTCTTTTCTATACATCACTGGGTCTCAAAGTGTTGTCCCAGGTCAGCATCACCTGGGAACTATTAGAAATGCAAATCATCAGGCTTCACTCCAGCCTTCAGGAATCAGAAACTCTGGGAGACAAGGTTGGGCAATGGCTATAACCCCCACCCCCCAAGTGATTCTAACGTACCCCTCAAGTTTGAGAACCAATGACTGTAGGCTAGTGTTACTTCTATACCACAAATGGATTGTTTTTTACTGAACACAAAAGTGTACAGTAGTAAACCGAGTCCTCTGCGCACTTGGGAGAAATTCTCATCTGATCCTCAAACCTGATGCAAGGTAGACATTATCCCCACTTTAAGAATGAAGAACCTGGCTCAAGGTCCCGAAACTAATAACTGCAGGTGGAAGATTAAAGTTTTTGCAGTTCTTGTCACTATTAAAAGAAAAGTGTGTCACACTTTATTAATAAAGTCTATATCTTTTTTTTTTTTTTCAAAGTCTTATCTTTTGCCCTGAAAGCTTTCGGTAATTGGGAAAAAGGGGGAGGGGGAGGGGAGAGAGGAGAGAGGAGAGAGGAGAGGCTGTCCAGGAAGGGTTCCATCAATGGTGAGCACCAGCCTCAATGCAGAAGCGCTCCAGTATCTCCAAGGAAACCTTGAGGCGGCCAGTGTGACACTGCTTTGAACAGCACTTTCCAGATTGGCTAAGCCCACGATGGTTTCTGAGGAAATCACATAGATATCTGAGCACAGGTGCATTAAAGCAAGTTTTCCTTTTGAACTTGTCACAAATTCCATCTTGTAAAGAATATTAAATGTTGCTTTAAGCTTTTCCTTGGAAGGAAAGGAAAGGAAAGGAAAGGAAAGGAAAGGAAAGGAAAGGAAAGGAAAGGAAAGGAAAGGAAAGGAAAGGAAAGGAAAGGAAAGGAAAGGAGAAAGAGAAAGAGAGGAAGAAAAGAAAGAAAGGGAAGGGAGGAAGGAAGGACGGAAGGAAGGAAGGAAGGAAGGAAGGAAGGAAAAGAAAGAGGAAGGGGAAGGGGAAAGAAAGAAAGAAAAGGGAAGAGGAAAGAAAAGAAAGAAAGAAAGAAAGAAAGAAAGAAAGAAAGAAAGAAAGAAAGAAAGAAAGAAAGAAAAGGAAGAAAGAAAGAGAAAGAAAGGGAGAGAAAGAAAAAAAGAAAGAAAGGAAGAAAAGAAAGAAAAAAAGAAAAGGAAAGGAAAGAGAAAGGACAGAGATGGGTGAGAGCAGTGTGCCAGCTGGCTCGGATCCTACCAAATCGGAGTTTAAGGGCACGACTCTGGGAAGGTATTTTTCCAATAAAGAGCATTTATTCCGCTTGGGTCCCTCCTGCTTGGGCTCCCGGGCCCGGGGCGCGCAGGGCGAGCCCGCCCACCTCCCCGCTCACCTCCCCGCCCACCTCCCCGCCGCTGGGCATCCCCGCGGCAACAGGTGGTCCGCGCGTGGGGCGGGGGGGCGGCGAGGCCCGGGTCTACCCGGGGACCTGGCACAGCCCGGAGCCTGGGGAAGCGCCTAACCCGACGCCGCAGCTCCGGCGAGGAGGGGGCGAGCGGTGAACCCGAAACCGCGAGGGCCGCGCGGAAAGGAACCACACGTCCCGCTGCGGTCGGAGGGAAGGGAAGGAAGCGGCGGGAATGGGGCGGCGGGGGGACCGCAGGGAGCGCGGGGAAGGGCGGGCCGGCACTCACCGTGGGGATCGCTCTTCTCCCGGACCCCGTCCACCCGGCCGTCGGGGTGGATCCGCAGGAAGAAGCCCCCGTTTTTGCAGTACAGCCTCTTGGGGTCCTTGAAGTGGCCGGGCGGGAAGGCGCCGCTGCCGCCGTCCTCCGGCAGGGCGGGCAGCGTGGTGATGCTCCCGGCTGCCATGGCGCCCCCGGGGCTCTGCCGGGGTGTCCGCGCCCCCGGAGCCGCGCGAGGAGCCGCCGCCGCCCCCCGGCCCCGGCCCCCGACCCGGTCCGGGGCGCGGCCACGGCCCCGGCCCCCCAGCCTCCCGCCCGGCAGCGCGCGGCCGCGCCCGCGGGCCCCCAGCCTCGCGCCGCCCGGCCGCTCCCCTCGCCGGCTGCCCTGGGGAGCTGCGCGCGGGCCGGGATGCTGCGCTCGGGCTCGGGCTCGGGCTCGGGGAGCTGCGCCCGGGGCCGGGGAGCTGAGCACGGTCTCGAGGCCGGGGAGCTGCGCTCGGGCTCGGGGAGCTGCGCTCGGGGCCGGGGCCGGGGAGCTGCGCTCGGGGCGGGGGCCGGGGCCGGGGCCGGGGCCGGGCGTGTCCGCGGCCGCCGCTCGCGGGAGGGCCGCCTCCCCTAGCGCAGCGCCGGCACCAGCAGCCAGCCCCGGGCACCGCGTCGGCCGTCTGGCAGCGGCCGGGCCGCGGCGTCACATCTTCTACATCCCCACCCCCGAAGGCCCCCCGCCCCCCGCGCCCCCGCTCTCCTCCCTTCCTGCGCGCCGCCCCCTCCTCGCTCCGGGCTCCGTGGGGCCGGCCTCTGGGTCGGGAGCCGCGGCCGCAGCACGCAAGCGCGCGACAGGAGGGGTGGGGGGGGCGAGCGCAGGGGGCGGGGAGGTGCGGAGGGCGAGCGGGGGGGCGGCCGCGGAGGCCGCCGCGGCTCTGGGACTCGACCCCGCGAAATTCCCCCGAGGTCGCGCCAGCCGGGGCGCACGGGGTCCGTCTCCGCGCTGCGGAGCTTTGGCTGTGCCACCCGCCGTGACTCTACTTTGAAACGTTTAAAGGCAACTTTCTCCCCCCCCCTTCTTTTTCCTTGTCAGCGATTCAAAGCCAAGAAACGATTTCCACTCCCCCCCCCCCGAAGTAAAGGAATCGGAAATGGGGGGGGGGTGATTCTGTGCCCCGTGTGGGTTTTGAACACCTCTGATCTCCAGAAGGGGCCTGCGTGGGGCGCACACCGGTAAACTTGAAGGCGAGGCTGAAATCTTTGACTAACAAAAGGAAAGAAAGAGGCCAGAGGAGGGGAGCAGACCGCATTGCTGGGAGTAAAAGGTTTTCCTTCTACCACCCTGGCTTGAAGTAGACGACGTGGAAAGACGAGGAGAGGCCTCAACCCCTTCTGTGATGGAAGGGTGCTGCTGTCTTACTCCGAAGCTGGCACTAGCCTTGGCGAAATGGCTAGGTGTTCCTAGGAGGGAGGGTAGTTTTCTGAGAATCCCAAACTACAAAATTGAAGTTAATTGGATTTGGGTAATTTTCAGTAGAATAGAACAAGTACTACGGATTAGTCAAATATTCATCCAGAAAGTTTCTTAGTCTCAAGTGTCTACTATATGCAAAGCATTTGCCTAAGTTCAGTGGGAGGTGCTGGATCCCACAGGACCTCCGGACAGAGGTGCGATCCATGGGCAGGATGAACACCACAAAATGCCCCTAGAAGAGTAAAATGAGGTGGTGGTGTAAGATGTCAGACAAGGGGTAATTCAGTTTTGGGGGTACAATGGGATTAGAGAAAGCCTCTAGGAATATGTGAGAATACCTCTATTTAGAAAGATGTTTGGTTTCAAAAGATCAGCGCATCAAAAGTATCTGCTCTAAGTCTCCATGAGAGGTTTAATGCATGTAGAGTAAATCTACATGCATTTCTATGTTGGTAAATAGAAGACTGGAGCTTTAAAACCAAGCATACTCTTCTCTGGGCTGGTATATGTTCTCTGACCTCTCCAAAATGGACCGGTTTTATCTGCACTGCTTATCTGTTAAAACAAATAATCCCTTCCAGGGATCCCTGGGTGGCTCAACGGTTTAGCGCCTGCCTTTGGCCCAGGGCACGATCCTGGAGTCGCAGGATCGAGTCGCGCCTCACGCCTGCTTCTCCCTTCTCCTGTGTCTTTGTCTCTCTCTATATATATATATTATAAATAAATAAATCTGAAAATAATAATAATAATCCCTTCCGGATGATCTCTGTAGGTATCCTAGGGAATGCTTACTGGTACTATAGCACTCATCAGATTGCCACTTACTTTGTAAGAAAGTAGATTTGAATAAGCCTTGAACTCTGTCAGAGAAAGCAGAGTATTCCAAGAGCAAAGGGATAAAATCTAAATCAAAACATTTTTTTAACAGTAGTATCCAGAAATCTGAGGAACAGCTACATGCAGTCAAGTAATTTGTATGCTGATGGACTGTGGATCTCAAGGAACTTCATTACATGTACAATAACCCCTTGTTTCCTAGTCCTTCCAAATCCAGGAGAGGAGATATCATAGGAAATGGTTAATCCAGTTCTGGGAATCTAGGTTTCCAAGATAAATAGTGTTAATTCCAAGAAGACATCCTTAAGATAGTTGTCTCAAGTTCCTACCCAGCCCCCTCCCAACACACACTTGTACACATGCAGAGATAGACACACTATTCTTAGATGCAATCAATTTGTTCTTACTGGAACTATGAGTGGTCAAGTTACTTACATTCTCAATTTACCCAGCTATAAGGATGAATATAAAAATAAATGTAAGACAACGGGTACAAAACTCATTATTTTTAAAAACCACTAAGTTCCAGTGATAACTATTTAAAAACTTTTACAAAGGAAAGAGAAATTTATCTCACCATTCCAAGATAAATTGCTTTGAAATTAAGAATTGTTCAGAATCCAAATGATGAAAAACACAAAGATTTAATGAGAGTTAAAAAAAAAGCCAGATGTTCCTGGATGGAAACATAGTAAAATACAAATGTAAGATTCCTCTCACCATGTTTTAAAAATTTAAAACCATACTAGTTTAAATTGTAGCACAGTTTTCAAAACTATACAAGAGTATTGTAAAATTCATTTAGATAAATAAGCATAAGAATAGCATATACTTTTTTTAATTGTAGGGAAAAATGTGAATGACTTTTGAAAGGATTAAAAAGATTATAAAATATCTTCAATGGGGGAGGATCCCTGGGTGGCTCAGCGGTTTAGCACCTGCCTTTGGCCCAGGGCGTGATCCTGGAGTCCTGGGATCGAGTCCCGCGTCCGGCTCCCAGCATGGAGCCTGTGTCTCTGCCCCTCTCTCTCTCTGTCTATCATAAATAAATAAATAAATCTTAAAAAAAAAATCTTCAATGGAAAATTAGGCATCATCTAGGTATCTGATTCTATGGAATCTCTATACTTTTCATTGAGCAACTTTACAACTTAGCTTTACATACTGTAGCTAACTGTCGTGGACCGAATTGTGTCCCTATTTCTTCCTGATTCCTATATTGAAGCTCTAACCTCCAATATGAGTATATTTGGAGATAGGGCCTTTTAAGGAGATAATTAAGATTAAATGAGGTCATATGGTAGGGTCCTAATCCAATAGGATTGGTGTCTTCATACAAAACACCAACCAGGAGTATGCACATAGAGAAAATACCATCTGAAGATAGCAAAAGGCTGCTGTCTGCAAGACAAGGAAAGAGGTCTCACCAGAAAACAAGCCTGCAGGCAGGACCTTAATCTTTGGGCTTCTAGCCTCAAGAACTAGAGAATATAAAATTTCTGTTGTTTAAACCCCCTAGTCTGTAGCATTTTGTTATGGCAGCCCTAGCCAACTAATACATTAGCCAATAACACACAAATGAAGTATAGCTGATGAAGGACGTTGAGTTCCCTTCTGTGATGGTTAATTTCACAGGTCAACTTGGCTGGGCTAGGTATGCCTAGAGAGCTGGTAAAACATTGTTTTGGGGTATGTCTGTGAGAATGTTTCCAGAAGAGATTAACATTTGAATCAGTAGACCAAGTAAAGAAAATTCATTCTAATGCTGTGGGCATCATCCAATCCACTGAGGGCTGAATAGAACCAAAAGTTGAAGGAATAATGAATTCTTCTCTTTTTCCTTGAGCTGGGGTATCCATCTCCTGCGCTCAAACATGGAAATCCCTAGTTCTCAGGCCTTCAGCCTCAGAGTAGGAGTCACACCTACTCTCCCTGGGTTCTCAGGCTCCCCGGGTTCTCAGGCCTTCAGACTCAGAATTAAAACCACCAGATTTTCTAGTCTTCCAGCATGCAGATGGCAGACTATGAAACTTCTCAGCGATCATGACTACATAAGCCAAGTTCTATAAAAATCTCTGATATATCGCTAACATTTCTATCTACATATATCTGTGTATCTTCGTGGATCTTATCTCTGGAGAACTCTGATGAGTATACGTCTTCTACCTATGAAATAAGCTAGTTCTGCCATGATATGTGTGGCTCATTGAATTCTTTCAAAACTGTTGTCACGTCTTACTGGTTTCCTCATGAATTAATGAGATAACATAAACTCTATATTTTAGGAGATATAAATGTTAATATTCACTTTTTGTCTTCATGACAGTTATGACTTTACCTTTTAAAAAGCTATCCTTTAAAATAGTAAGAGTAATGAAGAGAAACTTGCTCTTTACAGATGTTAAAAAGTATTACAAAAAAAAAAGTATTACAGTTTTCTTCTACTATCCAAAAGTAGACCATTCCTGTGAAAACTTTCATTAAGTCAAAATGATGTAAGGTTAAGAAGCAATTACCATTAATGTATTTGGAAAATCTTTTATTTTCAGGCCCCCAAAAATAACCTTGTAAAGCCATTTCTGATACTTCAGGACACATCTTGCTAATATATGCACAAAATAAATGGAGATAAAGTGCAGATGCTCACAGAGCTCAAAGCTCTGGCAGCTTGATGCTGAAATACTGTGTACAGTTCTCAGGGAAGGAGCTTGGCAAGGCTGCTCATTGTTTGGGGTTTGCATTGCTTCTATAACGGCTTGCTACAAAACCAACGCTGAGTGCAACCTTCAACTTTCGCCTATTTTTGTGAAAGTGAGAAACATCTTCAGATTTCTTTCAGTTACTAAAAACAAGTACTGATGTAGGTCTTTCACAAAAGCATAGTAGCATAATGTGAACTTCCAAAAACTGGGGAATACCTATATAAACCTATTTTATATAAAACATTGTGAACAAATGCATGCAGCGATTGAAAGATCAATACAAGGATTAATATTTCAGATGTACCTAAAAGGATTGTAAGTGAAAACAATATTTTTTAAAACGTTAGTGTCAATAGATGATGGAAATTAAGGAGTATATTTGTGACTAGCACTGGGTGTTGAGTCACTATTACCTGAAACAAATATAACACTGTATGTTAACTCTACTGGAATTAAAATTAAAAAGAAAAACAAAAAAAAGTAACAAGTAGAAACAACAGTAAAAAACAAAATAAAAATTTTAGTGTCACTGGGAATCAAAAATGCATATCAAATAATACCCCCCACACACACTAGAGAAAAGCCCAGGACCAAATGGCTTCATTGGTGAATTCTATCAAATGTTTAAAGAAGAATTAATACCACTCCTTCAGAAATTCTTCCAAAAACAAGAACAAAATAGAAGAGGAAGTAATGAGTAGCCTCATTCAAGAGGCTACTATTATACTTACACCAAAACCAGACAAAGACATCATAAGCGAATACAAAACCATAGACCAATATTCCTTATGAATATAAATGAAAAATTTCTCAACAAATTACTATCAAACAGAATCTAGCAACACAGGAAAAGGATAATACATCATGCCCAAGTGGGATTTATTCCAGCAATGCAAGTTTGGTTAAACATAGCAAAATCAGTCAAAGTAAAACATCATATTAATAGAACAGAATAAAGGTTAAAAAAATATGATCATCTCAATGGAAATTTTAAAAATATTTAACAAAATCCTACGCCTTTTCATGATAAAAATGAAACCAGAAACACAACAAACTAGGGATAGAAGGGAACTGCTTCAACTTGACAAGGGCATTTATGAAACACTCACAGCTAACACAATACTTAAAATAGAAAAAAAAAAAAGAAAGAAAGAAGGAAAGAAAAGAAAAAAAGAATTCACCCACACATACACAATTGGAGCCAATAAATGAGTTCAGCAAGGTTGCAGGGTACAAGACCAATATATTAAAATCAGTTGTACTTCTTTATACTACCAAAGAACAATCTAAAGATGAAATTAAGAAAACAATTTCACTTACAATATCATCAAAAAGAATAAAATATTTAGGAATAAATTTAACCAAAGGAGTTTAAGACTTGTATAGTGAAAAGTACAAAGCATTGTTTGAAAAAAATTAAAGATGTAAACAAATGAAAAGATATCTGTATTCATAGATTGGAACACTGAATATTGTTAAGATAATTAAACTACAAACTAAATGCATTCTCTGTCAAAATGTCAAAATTCTTTTTTTTAAAGAAATTGACAAGCTGATCCTTGAATTAATATGGACACACAAAGGACTCAATAGCTAAAACAATCCTAAACAAGAAGAGCAGAGCTGAAAGACTTGATTTCAAAATTTTCAACAAAGCTGCAATGTACAAGACAGTATAGTATTAGCATAAGGATAGACATATAGATCAATGGAATAGAACTAACAGTCAAGAAATAATTGACATTTAAGATCATCTGATTTTCAACAAGGGTGTCAAGACTATTCAATGAGGAAACAATAGTCTTTCCAACAAATAGTGCTGAGACACTGATATTCATGTGAAAAAAAAAGTGAATTTGGGCCCCTTACACCATATAAAAAAATAGCAAAGATCATAGACTTATATGTAAGAGCTAAAACTATAAAACTCTTAGAAGAAAACATAGGTGTATATCTTTGTAACCATGGATTAGGCAATGGTTTCTCAGATGTGACACTAAAGACACAAGCAACAAAAGAAAATAGATAAATTGTACTTCATCCAAATTTAATACTTTTGTGCATCAAACTATTGAAAAAATGAAAAAGAACCCAGAGAATAAGAGAAAATATTTGCAAATCATATATGATAAGAATCTAGTCTCCAAAATATATAAAGAACACTTACAACTCAACAATCAAAAGACAACACATTTTAAAAGGAAAAGTAGTCAAAGTATTTGAATAGACATTTCTCCAAAGAAGTATAAAACTAGCCAGGAATGCCTAGGTGGCTCAGTTGGTTAAACATCTGCTTCTAGCTCAGGTCATAATCTCCCTGCTCAGAGGGGAGTCTGCTTCTCCCCCTGTCTCCCTCTGACCCTCCTCCTGCTTAGACTCTTGCTCTCTCTTCAAATGAAAAAAAAAAAATCTTTAAAAAAAGAGCCAATAAGCCCACAAAAAGATATTCAACATAATTAGTCATTGGGAAAATGCAAATCAAAACCACCATGAGATACCACTTTATACCTACTAAGATAGTTATAATTTTATTTTATTTATTTTTTTTAAGATTTTTTTTTTAAATTTTTATTTATTTATGATAGTCACAGAGAGAGAGAGAGAGAGGCAGAGACACAGGCAGAGGGAGAAGCAGGCTCCATGCACCGGGAGCCCAATGTGGGATTCGATCCTGGGTCTCCAGGATCGTGCCCTAGGCCAAAGGCAGGCGCCAAACCGCTGCGCCACCTAGGGATCCCAATAGTTATAATTTTAAAAACAGAAAATAACATGTGTTGTCAAGGATGTGGAACAATTGGAACCTCTGTGCATTGCTGGCGGGAACATAAAACTGATCTAGAAAACAGTCTGGTAGTATGGTAGTTCCTCAAAAAATTAAACACAGAGTCACCATATGACCTAGCAATTCCATTCATACATATAGATACCAAAGAAACAAAAACATATGGCCATGCAAAACTAAGTCAATGAATGTTTATAGCAGCATCATTTATTTTTTTTTTTTTAGCAGCATCATTTCTCATAGCCAAAAAGTTGAAACAACCCAAATGTCCATCAACTAGTGATGGATAAAGAAAATGTGGTATGTCCATACAATGGAATATTATTTGGCAATAAAAAGAAGTGAAGAACTGATGCATGCTAAAACATGGATGAACCTTAAAATATTATGCTATGTCAAAAAGCCAGATGGAAAAGCCCACATATTGTAGGATATACAAAATGTCCAGAATAGGCAAATCCACAGAGACACAGAGCAGATTAGTGGTTGCCAGGGCCTAGAAGAAGAGAGACATCGGGAATGACTGCTGATAGGTATGGGCTTGTTGTTGTTTGGAGTGATGAAAAAGCTCTGGAATTAGATAGCTGTGATAATTGCACAACTTTATGAATATACTAAAAACACTGAATTGTACACTTTAAAAGGGTGAATGTTTTGGTATGTAAATTACATATTAGAACAAATAGAGACATGCATGCTAGAATAAAAATGAAAATTTTCTCCCCTAAAGTTGCAAGAAAAAAGAACTGATGTTAGTATTGTCATGTCATTCATGAACTGATGGATGGAGGATAAATTACTGTATCATTTTGGAAGGGCAGTTTAAAAATATGTGCATTGAGTCCTTCAACTTTTGAAATTAAATTTCATTTGAGCCAATAAGGTTTTGTGCAAGAAATTTAAAGAAAAATATTACATATGTTTGCAACTTTGGTTTCTTTATAACATTGATTGTAATGGAGAAAAAAATGAGAGACCAACAAAGTGAACAAACTAATTTGAATAAATCATGTTATATTCATACAAACTAACATGCTCTGTGTAGCCATATGGATACTCCCAAACACATATTAGAATGATATGTGTTAAAATGTTAGTACTCATTATTTTGGGTAGTCAAATTATTTTTATTTTATATCAATAACTTCTGGCTACTATCACATAAAACTTGTCTAAAATTGTATCTTGTTTATTTCCTTACTTATTATCAATTCCTTTACTCTAGTAGAACACAAGATCCCTTAAAGGAGGGCTCTTTCTACCCTAAATATTGTAGTATCCTTGGGCCTTGTTGCTCTAAGTAGGGCGTGAACAAGTATTTTTAAGAGAATGTGTGCATTAATTTCATTTTAAAAAGTTGTTTTTGAAAACCACTCCTTGTCTCCTTGTCTACATTACGTATGGGTGTGGTCAATGACTGTGGAACTCTAAATGTTAACTGTTTTTAATGAAACCACACTAAACTTATGTCTTTATGAAATCCCACTAAAATGCAGAAATGACTGTCTTCTAAAACCTTGTACATCAAAAATAATTTTATCACTTCTCAAGTTGTCATTATGACTATCAGCTGTTATTTTGCTTCCACAAGAGGTATAAAAAAGTACTGTTTATCTTTTTTTTTTTTTTCTGTTTATCTTTTATGTCCAGGTAGCAGATCCTGATCTCACCAGAATAATGTTCTGTGCTTTATCTTGACTTTTTATTCTTGATTTTGAAAAACAAATAAACAAACAATAAACACCTAAAGGTTCCTGAAATAGCCAAGGCTTAATTATGTTACAGTTGGCAATTTTTATTCTTTTTTTTTTTTTGTATTTTTTTTATTGGAGTTTGATTTGCCAACATGTAGCATAACACCCAGTGCTCATCCCATCAAGTGCCCATCACCGAGTCACCCCATCCCCTGCCCACCTCCCCTTATTCTTAAATATTATATTGTCACTCTACTAAATAGCCAATCTAGTCATTCATTATTTTCAGTTACCTATGTGACTCCATTAATCAAGCGACTAGTCTCCTTTCATTAGACTCTTTGATGTTGCTTTCCCAAGTTCAACCCCTAAGTTCAGAAAAATTAAAACTTCATGATGTCTTTTACTCTTAAGGTATCTTTGGGGCCTTTCTGAGGGCCAAGGGACAACCACAAAGACTTATTCTTTTACTTTTTAAAGAAAGGGATGCTAAAAAGTAAAAGTTTTTTTTTCATATGGTCTATATTTTTTAATTAGATCAACTCAATAGTAAGAATTGCGTGGGAAGAGCTATCAGAGGAGGAGCTCAGCCATCCTTATATTCATTCCATTCAAACAGATGTTATTAGTAATAAATACATGACAAAGATGACCCTTTACCTGAAAACTCTGTTATTCTTTATTTTCTGTGTAATCTGCTCAGAAACTAATCTCATTGACCATTTGTTTTTATTTTGACATTAGTTTAAATGGGCATCCTGGCCCTCAATTAAGATACTTTTTTTTTATGTGCCAAAACTCAGAGAAAAAAACCTGTTATCTTAGATTCTGGGTCTGAACTGAGCTGTGTGAGATGGAAGACACCTAGGAATCCATCAAGATGGCCTGACTGGGGACACCTGGGTGGCTCACCAGTTGAGCGTCTGCCTTTGGCTCAGGGCGTGATCCTGGGGTTCAGAATCGAGTCCTGCATCAGGCTCCTTGTGAGGAACCTGCTTCTCCCTCTGCTTATGTCTCTGCCTCTCTCTTGTGTCTCTCATGAATAAATAAATAAAATCTAAAAAAAAAAAAAAAAGATGGCCTGACTGACCACTAGTCCCACAGATGAGGGCTGTCAGGAAGTAGCATTCAAACCTATGCATCATGGCAGCGCAGGGCGGGAAACGCTTTCCCAGGATGTCTGGCAGGCTATGGTGTGGCCTATCCAACAGTCCTAAGGGCTCAATAACTGAGGGGATGGTTGTGGGAACAAACCATGCATATGGGAGCCTCTGGGACGCAGTAAGTGTTCTATCAGCCTGGGAGGGCACCCTGGGTCTGGGGTTGTGGGAATGGACAGGGATCCCAGTCAGGACTTTAATAGAAAACAACAGCAACAAAATACCAGTCATCTTAAAGCAACCTTGAAAAAGTGGGAACCCGAAATTACCTTTGGGACAAACTTTCTTGGTTTTGGGAAAGCACTATGAATGACCCCTTCAATGATAGGGGTTTAGTATAAGTACCCACACCAGGGTTGCCCCTGCTGTAAACAAACTCAGAAGGTAAATGACAAACTGGGAAGCTATGCAGTGTCCATGATCTCAAAGTGAATCTTCTAAACACGTAAGGAGTCCTTAAATACCACTGAGAAAAGACTCAGAGGCAAAGAAATATGAACAAGTTTTTTATAGAAAAATAAATATAAACAGTATATAAGCACATAATATTTATGTAGATTACCTTATAAAATATATAAATGAAATATCAAACATGTGAGTAAAAGAAATGCAAATTAAACCTAGGATGAGATATATTGATCTACTTCTCAGATGGACATAGAAAGTTCAATGTATAGCATTAGGGGATAGAAGGAAATAGGCACTCTCTGTCACTGTTCGTCTGAGATCAAACTGGCTAGAGCACTCAATTATTTGAAATGTGCTCCTTTTAAGCCAGCAATGTCTTTCCTAGGAATTTATCCTACGGACATATTCGCGCATATGTCCACAGATGTATGAATGTATGTACTTCAGCTTTATTTATGGTTGCAAAAGCCTGGAATTAAGCAGTAAGAAAAAAGGTTATCGGGGCACCTGGGTGGCTCAGTGGGTTAAGCATCAGATGCTTGATTTCAACTCAGGTCTTGATCTCTGGGTGGTGAGCCTTCTATTGGGCTCCATGCCCAGGGTGGAGACTAATGAAAAAAAAAAAAAAAGGAGGGGTATCAGTACCTACCAGGCCTATAAATGAAATTATAGTAAAGTCATTCATTTAATAAATATTTTTGAGAGCCCATCACTACAGATGCAATTCTGTAATGAAGTATAGCAATTAAAAAAAATGAAGTCAATCTTTATGTATGACTATGGAATGATCTCCAAGATATATTGACAAAATGGAAAACAAGTGAAAAATATAAGGCATGCTGCCATGTGTATGGTGTGCTTCCAATTTCTTTCTTTCTTTTTTTTCTTTAAGGATTTTATTTGACAGGGAGAAAGTGCACAAGCAGGGGGAGTGGGAGATGGAGAAGCAGGCTGCTGCTAAACAGGGATCCCCAACCCTGGACTCAATCCCAGGACCCTGGGATCATGACCTGAGCCAAAGGCAGGTGCTTAACAGACTGAGTCACCCAGGTGCCCTTCTGCTTCCATTTTCATGATGGAAAAACATGCATGCACCCACAATATGTATGCTTTGATAGGCATAGAGTATTTCAGTAATGCCTACATCTGGGAAGAACTGGGAACTGGAAACTGCAAAAGAAGGCTTCTCAATTGTCCTATTTTTGTGCAACTTTAATTTTTAACCACATGCATGTACTACTTTTTCTCATTTAAATAACTTATTTTAGAATACATGTAGTAAGGAAAATATAATAATTTTCTATGAGAATCCTAAAAAAAAAGTAAATGCAGAGGGTCCAGAAAGTAAAATGCTGTGTGTCAGTCATCTCTGGCTATGTCCTCTGGGATTCCAGGAGACAGCTCTCTGATGACTTCTGCACTCCCTATCTCCCTACAAGAACACATGGTTAGTAGAAACCAGTAGGGTAAATAAAGCTAAAATAACTGGTCTTTATTAGTAGATGTTTAGTGACCAGATGATCGGAGGTTACAATTCCTTTAATTATTGAATGTTCACATCTTAAAGGGACACCAACAAGACAAATAGTTTTCAAGATGGGGCAACTCTCATCACAATATTCACGTATTGTGGTAATCATCCAAATTCCCATGCATCATTAGCTTCTTTTATTCAAAGACTGAGTTAGAGTGCATCACAGCAGGAAGTTATAAGAACACTTTTCCTGCAGTTCTCCGAATAGAGTATCCACTTATGGACTCTTCCTTTGTTAGTCTTTCTGGATACAAAAGAATGAAATAGACCAAGAATAGGGTTTTTCCCTCTCTTCAGTTCTAAGATTCTTTCTCCTTCCTTGGAAATACTTCTATTTTCCCAGAAATCTTTCCAAACATTTAACTTTAACCTGACCACATATGGTCACACAGCAATGGGTACCAGATTTAGAAATATTATAAACTCCAACTCACTAAAACTGGCTGACTATAGCCCGTGTTTATTTGTATTCAGAGGGCAGGATTGAATTTTTTTTTTCTTTCATCAGTGAGGAAGCATCAGCTTTGTCCGTAGTCCAAGTTTACTGTAACATCAGCCAAAACTATGACTTTGTTTGTAACTCATCAGACGATGACCTCAAGCCTGACCTACAGCAGCCCATCTCCTGGGATGAAAAAGGTCATTTAAACACCTCAGCCCCTAGTCATTAGGAGAATACAAAATTTTATCTGAATTTAGTATTCTTAAGGTTAAGGTCTTTTCACAAAAGTAATACAGAAAAAATGAGTAATGACTTTTTAAAAAAGCTGAACAGGAATTAACTAGACTTGAAAACTTGAAATGTTTCTTCAGTAGTCCCTCTATAATAGAAAAAATGTATTTCATTATAGGTGAAGGGGATTGAGAGTACACTTGTTATGATGAACACTGAGTAATGTATAGAATTGTTGAGTCCCTATATTGTACATCTGAAACTAATGTAACACTGTGTTAATTATACTGGAATTAAAATTAAAAAATAAAATAAAATTTTAAAAATGTATTTCATTGATTCAAATTCTCTAGAACATTATGCTTTCTGAAAAGCTAACGTTTTGGCCAGTAGTTTAGTCAATGAGAAATGAAATTACAGTGAAGATTCCATTTAGAACCACTGCAATTTGAATAGATTGAGCTGAAGTTAGTGTTTTCACTGTCCCTGCAAAAGGCGAAGCAAAAAAACATTTTTTTTAAAGATTTTATTTATTTATTCGTGAGAGACACACAGAGACATAGGCAGAGGGAAAAGCAGGCTCCATGCAGGAAGCCCAATGTAGGACTCCATCCTGGGACTCCAGGATCACACCCTGGGCCGAAGGCAGGTGCTCAACCACCCAGGCATCCCTAATTCCTTGCTTTTATTTCCTTTTGATTTCCCTTTCACAAGACTGTTGTGCTTATAATTATTTGTGTAATGTCTATTCACTGATAGAGTATGATTTCCAGTCTTTGATATAGAAAACCCTCAATAGTACTTTTGATGGAACAAATGAATGTTTTAAGACTTTGGGTACATTTTATCAAGTTGGTTTGAAAAAGTTGTGTCAATTTATACTTTTCCCAAAAGCATGGTGGAAACCTCTTTTTCTATATTCTTTTTATCTCACGTATTGTCTTAAATCCAATCATTGAACTACTTGACATAAAAAAATAGCAATTCACTATTGGTTTAATTTGGATTTCTAAAGTTATGATAGAAATTGAATACTTTCGGGGCACCTGGTGGCTCAGTTGATTAAGTGTCTGTCTTTGGCTCAGGTAATGATCCCAGGACATGGGTCTGGATCTATCCCGGCATTGGGCTCCCTGCTCAGAGAGGAGTCTGCTTCTCCCTCTCTCTGCCCCTTACTCATGCTCTCTCTCTTTCTCTTTCTTGAAAAAAAAGATAAAATCTTTAAAAATTTTTTTAAAAATAGGAGATCCCTGGGTGGGTCAGTGGTTTAGCACCTGCTTTCAGCCCAGGGCATGATCCTGGAGTCCCGGGATCAAGTCCCATGTCAGGCTCCCTGCGTGGAGCCTGCTTCTTCCTCTGCCTGTGTCTCTGCCTCTCTCTCTCTCTCTCTGTGTCTCTCATGAATAAATAAATAAAAATAATAAATAAATAAATAAATAAATCTTTTAAAAATTGAACACTTTTTCATGAGTTTATTGGACATTTTTGTCTTTTTGTTTTGTGATTCGTTAATCTTAAGTGTGACAAGTGCTAAGGCACAGTCATTTAAATGTTATCTGAGAAGTGCCTAAAACATCAATTTTCAAAGCAACACTCTCTGGTCTAAGTTACCAGATTCACAGGCAATATCTTTAGGCTATAAACATCCAGAACTTTAACTTTTAGTCTGAAAGGGAATGAGTCTTATGTTTGCACAAAAATGAACCATAGAAATCTCTATGAGCTGGATATTTGAGGGAATATAAAAGAAATCCAGTCAGGTAGATTTACTTTTTGGCTGCTCTTTTCTGCTCATCATGTTTCCCATATAGTATGTATTTTTAAAGGACCAAAAGGTAAAATATACATTAACCATTTTTCTGGTCAATTATTTAGTCTTAATTTTATTTTTGCTTCTAATGTGTTTGTTTTCCCTCACAGTTCCCTATTCATTTCTCTTCTCCATTTCCTGATCCACTTAGAATAAATTCCAGTGTGCAGTCATATCCACATCACTGGTATTAAGTACTCTTAATGACATCAGTGTGTAGGCTGCAAAAAGTATCTGACTTTTGAAAGGGGTTAGTCATGCAATTTGTGTGGCCCTGTCTTCACTTAAAGCCATAAAATTAAAAAAAAAAAAACAAAACAAAACTACATCACTCATATGAAGCAATATGATACAGATTTCTTTATTTTTTGCAGTTGCTGAGGGGTATCAATTCTCTTGAGATCTACAATCTAATTCACACCCATTAATCACAGGTCATGGCTTCTGATGGGTGGTGTTGTCAGTGTTTAGGTCCAGCTCATTGTGATGTTTCTAGAGGATATTCTTGTATAATGATAAAATGTTCAGAGTAAATGTAAGCTGAGACTTCAAGACAACTGGTCACAGTGTAGTTTCAACATCACCATTCACACATAGAATGAAGAGGGAATGTAACAGCAACTTATGATAATGAAACTGAACTCTTTTCTTTAAGAATCATAGGAAAAAGAGAGGTTCCTGGGTGGCTCAGTCAGTTGAGCTTCTGACTCTATTTTGGCTTCAGTTGTGATCTCAGGATCACAGAGCTCTGCACTCAGTGAGGAGTCTGCTTCGGATTCTCACCCTCTGCCCCTCCCCCTGCTCTCTCTCTCTCTCAAATAAATTAATCTTTTAAAAAAAAAGAATCATAGGGATGCCTGAGTGGCTCAGTGGTTGGTCTGAATTCAGCTCAGGGCGTGATCCTGGAGTCCCAGGATCGAGTCCCACATTAGGCTCCCTGAATGGAGCCTACTTCTCCCTCTGCCTGTGTCTCTGCCTCTCTGTCTGTGTCTCTCATGAATAGATAAATAAAATCTGTAAAAAAAAAAAAAAAAAAAAAAAGGATTTATAGAAAAAATTAAAGCCTGTGTGCAAGGCATTGCCATTATATAGTCAAGACAGGTTAATAAGACCTGTTACTGCCCAAACCTTGAGTAGATCTTCAGTTCTCAAGAAATCCGATCATATTTTATTGGTCCCTTAACTCTTTTAATCTCTAAGACCATTTCATACTTCTTTCTTGAACATCAAACAGCCTTCACTTTTAGTACACCTTGTTTGCTTCTTATTTTACTGAAGATAAGGGAATCAATAAGAATAGAATTTCCTTACCTTCCCACCATCAAATAACCAACTACCTGCTCTGGCCTCATATATGTAGTCTACCCAGCCCCTGTTCTGTCCTTTGCCTACTCCCACCTAAGCCTTGGGTCAAATTTCCTTTCCTCTTGATGAAGGAATTTCCTCCAGCATCACTTTTCCTCTTTTTTAGTAGATTACTCCCATCTCTTTCCTATGGTCAAAAAAGCCCGTCTCTTCCCTTGACCCCACATCACTACTTTTCAGATACTACCTGTTTACTACTTCTCTCTACAGCAAAATTCCTAAAGGACTGTCTAATAGTCATCTCTTCCACTTCCACCCATTTGTTTCTGTTTTAGACCTTTGATTTCATCTATGGCTTAAGCAACTGTATGACAACAAAAAAGATGTCACCCAAATTCCACTGGCCTCAGACATCAGTTATTCTCATTTTATTTGTGCTCTCTTCTTATTTTGCTCATTGGCTAATGTCCTTTTTTTTTTTTTTTTTTTTTTTTTGGACTGTTGCAATCATAATCTAGGAACAATTTTATTTTCTATTCTCCTTGTTTGCCATTATAATTTCTTATCTTACTACATTATTTACAGAGTTCATATTTTAAGGATTAAATGTCATCAAGTCAGTATGTATATACTTCATTCCACTATCCACTATTTCAGGCCACATAGATGGCCTGAAATAGTTTTACCATTGTTACAAATACTGCTGTGGTAAAGTGCCTCACGTACATAACTTACCAATTTACCAATAGCTTTTGTGTGAATTGTTTGTATATGTTGTGGAGGAGTCCTTTAAAATGTGGTGTAACTATCCTATGAAATAGTGGCTAATATTCAATCTGCTATGGAAATAGTATAAGACCCTAATAATATCACATCCAGCTGGAGCTGGGATGGGAGGATGGTTGCCTCATCTTCTTCCTAGTTACCCCTCACCACTCTTCCTCATTTTTTTTACATATTCCCATCATCTTTGAACACTTCTTTATTTTCTGTTACATACACAAAAATGTTACAGACTTACCTTGCACTTTTCTTGCCCCAGCCCTTGAATCAAGCATTTCTTCAAAGACCTCTGCTTTTTTGTTTGTTTGATTTTGTTTTATTAGTGTTGTTACTATTTGCAGAGACTATTATTTAGAAACTGAGATCTGAACACTAGGTATGCTCAGTATTATTGCAGTGACACTGTTCTTAGGCTTTCCCAATGGAAAGAGCTAGGAAATATACATCTATAGATATGTGTGCGCACACACATATACACACATATGCTATGGAAAACACAAAATCACTGGTATATCCATTCTAATCTTATAATGATAGGGTTTATCTCAATTTTATCCCTTTCCATATTCATAACTTCTTATTTTAACAGTACGAAAGTAGGCTCCCATTAACGCAATATACTTGTTTGTTGGACCAACCCCCCATGTAATCAATCTCTTCTCAGTACCACCGCCCCTGCATGGGCATCCTCTTCACCTCCCTCTGCCTCCAATATCCCACGTTGAGTGATTTCTCCCTTGTATGGATGCTGTCCTTATCTCACTTGGGCTCCACTTGCCATACCATTGCTACTACCCTACTCCATGTGGATGCCTTTCTCATCCCTCTTGGGCTCCACCTCCTTGTGCTGGGCCACTAACACCCACTCTCCAGTGTGAATGCTTTCTTTTGCTCAACTCTACCTATTGGTTTTGAGATCAAATTATTTAGGCAAGAAAGAAAGAAGGCAGGCAGGCAATTAGAAAAAAAAATATATATATATTCATAAACATATATATATATATATCTATATCCTGATATTCCCACCACCACATTTAATGCTTTTTATTTTTCTTTTATTACTTCTTTTATTGCTTTTTTTTTCTTATTACCAAAACAAGACATACAAGTAACACAATGCTGACAAGTACAGGAGAAAAAGAAACCTCTTCCTCTACCCTCGTAGGCTTAGTTACTGGAGGCTACAAGTTAAATTGACAGAAGACAGATTAACAAGAGAAAAATCATGTTTCTTCTTTGATGTTAATATTGTTACATGCAAAGGGGATCCACAGAAAATAGATGAAAACTCAAAGGAGCAATTAGACCGTGATTATGTGCCATTTTAACAAAGGGCAATAAATTGTGAAGCAGTGAATAAACAAAGCAAAAGGAGTTCTGGGCTCCTAAGTGGTAAATTGCAGAAAAGTATTCAGGAATTTTATAGGAAATAAGACTTGTTTAGTAAGGGTTGTTGTTATTCTTTCTAGCTTTTCAACATTACATGAGACAAGAATGTAAAGTTTTAAAAAAAGATTTTATTTTTGTGTGTGTGTCCATGTGCACAGGTAGGGGGCAAGGGAGGGGCAGAGGGAGAAGTAGATTCCCCACAGAGCAGGGAGCCTGATGTAGGACTTGATACCAGAACCTTGGGATCATGATCTGAGCCAAAGGCAGACACTAAACTGACTGAGCCACCCAGGGGCTCTCATAGCTATTTTTTAAAGAAGTAAATGAAATACTATATACAAAGCATATAGTCCCTGTACATGTATTTGGTTAGTTAATATTTCCTCACTTTCCTCAGCTGTAAAATGGGCATATTATAGTATCCATCTTATCAGTTTCTGGTGAGTATTAAATAAGCTATTCCTGGTGAAGTGCATATAATAAACATTCAGTAAATGTTATAAGATGATTATCTACTATAAACCAATTCAGAGCTGACTGACTGATAATGAATTATTAATTAAAGTCCAAAAAAGTAAGAGATAAAATTTTTGCAAATGTTTCTGTAGGGGCCAAGGGCAGCCTGCCCTATAATGTGCTGGGGTGCCTGGGTGTCTCAGTCAGTTAAGCATACGACTCTTGATTTCAGCTCAGGTCATGATATCTGGGTCATGAGATTGAACCCTGCTTGGGATTCTCTCTCAGTCTCCCTCTGCCCTTTCCCCACCCCCAATCATTTGTGCACTCAATAAAATAAAATAAAATAAAATAAAATAAAATAAAATAAAATGTGCCACTTTGGTATATTGATTATTTTGAAGTAAAAGTCACTTAAGAAACAGCCAATGCAGGAGGGAACACTCTGACCCTCTTTTGTCTCCAAAAAACAGGAAATAATATCCCACACAAAAGGTACTCTCCCGGGGGATCCCAGGATGGCTCAGCAGTTTAGCGCCTGTCTGCAGCCCAGGGCCTGATCCTGGAGACCTTGGGATCGAGTCCTGAGTCCTACATCGAGTCCCACATCAGGCTCCCTGCACGGAGCCTGCTTCTCCCTCTGCCTGTGTCTGCCTCTCTCTCTGTGTCTCTCATGAAGAGATAAATAAAATCTTTAAGAAAAAAAAAAAGGGATACTCTCCCTGTACTAAGAGGTAAAGAGAAGTACTTTTCATCAGCTACAGGGAATTTAGAGCTGAAAAGACTATATAAACAAACCTTGTTACTTTTACTAATTTACTACTTCAGCTCAAATTCTGTTTAGTGTTCCTTATTAATTGGAGCTCCCGAATATACATTTTCTTTGCCCTCTTAATTCCTCACTTATTGTTTCTTTGTCTAAAAAGTACAAAAACGATTTACCCTAGTCATTTCTTAAGATCTCAATGTCATTATTGGACCTCCGTGAACACGTAATTAGAGTGTGGGGGTTTTTCTCCTGTTAATCTGTCTCAAGTCAGTTTAATTCTTAGACCAGCTAGAAGAGTCTTGAAGGGTAGAGAAAATTTTTCCTTTGCCAAATTTCTTTGACCCAAATATCTGAAGCTAAGAAGGATTATGCAGCCAAGCTTCAGTTTACACTAGTGAGTTTCTGGAACACACTGGATAGTTGTATTTTTATTTAAAGTACTAAGCCCATTTTCAACCATGCCATTAATTTTGGTTTTTAAACCAAAATAACATTCCCTTCTCATCTGTATTTCCTAGAATGAAGAAAAGTAATATTTTCCTCTGACTGGTTCCATATTTCTCTTGTTATTTAGCTGCCACATATATTTTGAACTAAATTCTCATGTCTTTTAAATTCTTCTCTAGTAGTATGTATTTGGGACCTAGGCCAAATATTCATTGCTGCCTATTTTAAATATCTTGAACCACTTTAGAGTGGTTTCCCTTCCTATTCCTTTCCATCTTATTCTCTTCCTCAGGGTCCAGATTCTGCAAGTCTGGACATGTCTTCCTGAGGGTAGCCCTAGGCGAGGTGAAATAACCTAGGGATTTCCCCTACTGAGCATGAAACTGAAACTTCTGAAAACACTCATCTTGATTTCTTTCCACATTCATTTTCCATTTGCCTTTCTGACACATTTGCTTTCTCTTTAAAAAACTTCCTATCCTTCAAGTGTCTCCAAGATGGGGCCTGCTTTTTTCTGTGCCTCTCATGACTATGGCAGGATTGTGCCCCTCTTTTCTGAAAACCTCCTTGTTTCCAGAGGGTCTATTAATTTGGTTGGAGGCATCCAGTGCCTCAAGGATTAGAATTGTTAAAGCAGACACGCAAAAACAAAGAAGCGATTATTGTTCAGCTTTTGTGTTTCAAGAATAGATTGTGAAACCCATAGCTGGGACAATAGTTAAGAAAGAAAAAACAAATAGGGCTTTTTAAGAGAGAAAAGATTTTTTTAGTTCCAAAAGGCTAATTTTAAGTATCAATAAAAAGAATCCCTCAAATAAAGTTTAACAGAAATAATATTTTTTAGAAAAAGTAGATGAAGAATCACTTAGGCTACAGCCTAGAAAAGCATTTCGCCAGCAGAGGAGAGGAAAGTTACTCAGAGGAAATGGCTGGCATATGGGTCAGGAAAGGGGCATGTCCTACTTGCTGATAGAGTTGAAACCCTGGAGGGTAACTGAAAAAAATCTACCAAAAAGTTTTCAGAATGCCAAGTTTGGGGAGCCTCATGTCCTAAAATGTAGTTCTGGGATGGTAGTAAGTTTGGTCCACCCTCACACACCTTGTTCATCCAGCAAGGTACAGAGCATAGTCAGCGCTTTCCAGGCCCTGGGAGGAACAGAAGGGTTATGTGAGGGAGTGAGAAAGAGAGGGGGGAGCAATAGGGCTCTCAGGGCTAGGAGGCAGAGGTGCTACAATGGCTACATCTGGGGATCAGATGAATTCTCAGTTATGTCTCAGTTGATTATGGCCATTTGAAAATCAAATGTAATAGTACATCTGTGTGGCATAAGTGTCAGTAACTGGTGTTAAATGGAGACTGCTACATGATACAGTGGAGAAGACCAAATATCTAGAACACTGGCCTAATGCCTGGATCCCTCAGAAGCCCCTTCTAGTAGACACTGTTGGCCTTATCCAATCCTCTTTATTTGACCAGTACACCATCCTCAGCTGTTATGAGTGTTCGCTGTTAATATCACCTTTTGGAGCCACTCTTTTCTCCAGAGAATTGTCCTCATCAAGGAACTGTCCCAAATTACCTGGGAGGTTACCTACACCCCATCCCAACCAGGGAACCCTGTCTCCCTTGTCAATTTTGTGGTGCCATTCACACTCCAGGGCTCACTGGCAAGCTGAGGTTAGATTTCAACAGAAATTGCATTGTACTTAGCTTCTTCTTGAGCTAACCTCCCTTTCGTACAACTTTCTCCTGAGAGCACTCCCTCAATCAATCACTTCTAGAAGAACTGCTTTAGGCTCGGCTTTTAGGGAATCTAACAAAGACACGGTCTCAAACAGATGTCACTTGGGGAGAATTGAGAGGATGGGGAAAATTCTTGAATGACTGACCACGTTTAAATTTGAAATAACGGGATCCCTGGGTGGCGCAGCTGTTTGGCGCCTGCCTTTGGCCCAGGGCGTGATCCTGGAGACCCGGGATCGAATCCCACATCGGGCTCCCGGTGCATGGAGCCTGCTTCTTCCTCTGCCTGTGTCTCTGCCTCTCTCTCTCTCTCGGTGACTATCATAAATAAATAAAAATTAAAAAAAAATAAATAAAATAAAATAAATTTGAAATAACTATGAAACTTACTGAAATGATCGAATTTACTGGAGTCGACTCAATTATGTTTTGAGATATCAGGTGACATATGTAGGGAGGGAAAACTTTTCTTCTACCCTCTTAGATTTCATAGCTAGGGGTCCTGTAAACCAAATTTACAACAAACAGAATAACAAAAGATAAGGCATACAAATTCATTAATTTTTAATTTTATATGCATGGGAACATCACAGAAAGACGTGAATACCCAAAGGAGTGGTAGGATTTGAGGATATATGTACCATATTAATAAGTGATGCGGAAGGGCAAAGGGGTACTTCTAGGAGAATAAATGACTTCTTAGAAGGGAAGGCAGAAGGCACTTGTGGAAACAAAAATGACTTTTTTAGAAGATGAAAGGGCATTTAGGAGAACAGATGGGAGATATGACAGTTTGTGACCCTGTTTGGGTGTGTTGTCAACTTTTCAGCTTCTCTTTGGGAAGAGATTAGATTTGCTCCTGGGAAAATTTATGACTATTGAGTTCTTTTGAGAGGTTCTGCTTTGAGGCAGATAATGGGTTGAGGAACTCCAAGGCCTTTAGCTCAAAGTAATTTTTTTTTTTTAGAGCGAGGGAGAGAGTGAGGGAGAGAACGTGCCAGGGAGGGGCACAGGGAGAGGGAGAAAGAGAATCGGAAACAGGCTCTACACTCACATGGAGCCTGATGCAGGGCTTGATCTCACGATCTTGAGGTCATGACCTGAACCAAAATCAAGAGTTGGATGCTTAACTGCCTGAGCCACTTGGGTGCCCCAGCTCAAAGTAATCTTATGTCAAAAGGCAAAGACTAAGTGTAGTTATAAAAAATTTAAAATATTACCTTCCTTCACACAAGAGGTCATACTATGAAGTATTGACCCTGTTATACGTAGAAGACTTACTTTTCTTCTTCACCTGTCAGAGCACTTCTCGTCTTTCACAGTCCAGATCAGTTGCCATCCCTTACAGCATCCATTTTATTGGCATGTTTCTAGTGTCAGATCAAAGTACAAAGACCAAGAGAGCTGGCCTAAAAACAATACAAGACAAAATTGAGCATATTCTTTTGCCTGGGAAGGAAGAGCCATATCACTCAAGAAATGACTTGAACAGGAATTTAGGGTTAGAGGTAGGATAAGGCACAAAGTAGGAAACTCACCAAAGAAGTCTAGGTTCATATCTCTGGTTGGCTTACATGGCAGATCAAAAATTTTTCTTTCCAGCTGGACATGACATTGGCCCTATCATGGAAGGGAGGTCCAGTTCTCAGAGCTCCCACAGCTCTTGTTGTTCTGAGAGAGGTCCAGGTTTGAATACATTGGGTTTCTAGTATGCTCAAGGTTGCATGGCAGCCAGATTGTTTTGGCAAAGTTTTTTTCTCTAATTGTAGTTAGTAATGCTCATACTTACCTTCTTCACCAGACTGGAAGCTTGTCAAATGAGCATCAAGTTCTCACACAATTTTGCACCCCCTACAAAGCTATATAGAGAGTATAATACTCTATTTACAGAAGCCCGAGTAGGGTTTAAGTAAGCTGCATAATAACTGTTCCTTGTATGACACAGCCTCAACAGTGGCTGCCACATAGCTCCAGAAGGTTGATGTGAAGCAGGATCTCTGTTCTCTCAGATCAGAGGAAGACACATTCATTTCTTCTCATTAGTTTATTAATCCTAAAGAAATTATTGGCATTGCACTGCCTAAAACACAGTCTGACCCAAGCAATGAATTTCAATAGGGTGAAAAAGGGAACGGTAGCAACAAGATCTGGGAAGTACAGAGTAAGCAAGGGCCCTAAGTACTGCAGGGGAGGAACAGACAGCTCATTGTCTCCCCATCACTAGTTTGGGATCATTGGCTCTTGATCTATAGTAGGGCTGGAGTCACCAGCTGCCATTGTCTATTGTGATGGTCAAGAATTTTAGGAATTTTGGCAATGGCAACAGTGGGGAATAAATGAGTAATTGATCTTTCATGAAACCTCTCTAGATACTGATGAGCTGACATGGAATATAAACCAGCCAGCAAGATATAAAATAGCTTTTCACATCACTGATACACATTTTAGCCCTTTGGGATAAAAGTCTTTATTCAATGCATGATCTGCTTTTTTGTCTTTTCCAAAGAAAGTATGTCAAATATATTTTGCCTTTTCTGTAATTGCTCAAGAGCACCATTAACTGGGTATATTGAACTCTAGATTGGCCTGCACTCTGCTATTGTCTGAACTAGTGGTTTTGTTTGCTTGTATGTTTGTCTACTTTTGAGCTTTCCTTTCATTCTTCTTCTGCTAGTCTGTCAACCACCCCTTTCTCAGTGTATCTACTTGTAATGTATCTCTCTCTGTTTGGTTTTAAATCATAACTGTGAGAATCCAAAACAAGGATTGCCATTACCTAGCATGAGAGCTACTCATCCCCATCACTACCCATCAATCACTAAAACCCCCAGTTTGTGGTTTTCAGAATCATTCACAAAAGATGGTCCAAGGAGCTCCTACCAACTGCCCAGAATTGGCATGGGAGCTGAAACCTATCTGCTATGAGATAGTTGTAGCAGTCAAGTCCTGCAAGAAATAAATAGCAAACTGGGTTGACGTGACAAGAATATAATACTCTATTTATGTAAGTCTGAGTAGGGTTTAAGGAAGCTGCACTCCGCCATACTCTGGAGTTACTAAAAGTGAGGATAAATGCAAACTCTAGGTCTGAGGGAGAAGTTAGATTCTGGAACCTAGATCTAACTGCTGCCAGGAGCTATGGTCTGGGTGGGAGGCTGCAGCTAACTTACAAAGACCCTGCTTGAGGGAGATGGGTTGTGAGAATAAATCCTTGACCTCATTCTCCTCATATATTCCAGTGTCCTTTCAGTTCTTCCAATGGCTTAAACCCATAGAAAGCAAGATAGATTCCGCTGATGCAAGCCATACTGATCTGCCTCCCAGGGATAGAGAAGGGACACAGGGGCACCAGAGAACCTGTGGCATTTAGAAGAGAAATGTACTTTCTAGGATACTAGAAAACTGGAAGCAGAACTGCCATTTGGGGTTACCTGGGCACTGAATGTACACTGATGTGTTTGTCCTGCTGATGCTGAATTTAGTTCAAGAACCAGGAAAGCCTGGTGTTTATAAGCCTTTCATTAAACGTAATGACATACGGTGCTAGCGTAAGTTGTAGCATGGTAATTGAACACCAAGTGTAAAAGGACAGGGTTGTAGGGGCCCCTGGGGCTCAGTCAGTTAAGCTTCTGACTTCAGCTCAGGTTGTGATCTCAGGGTTCTGGGATCTAGCCCTGCTTTGAGCTCCCTGCTCAGCAGAGTCTGCATCTCCCTCTGCCCCTCCCCCCACACTCTCTCAAGAAATAAGTAAAACTGGGGATCCCTGGGTGGCTCAGCAGTTTAGCGTCTGCCTTTGGCCCAGGGTGTGATCCTGGAGTCCAGGGATCGAGACCTACGACGGGCTTCCTGCATGGAGCCTGCTTCTCCCTCTGCCTGTGTCTCTGCCTCTCTCTCTCTCTCTCTCTCTGTGTCTTTCATGAATAAACAAATAAAAATCTTAAAAAAACAAAAACAAAAACAAGCATTAAAAAAAAGGAATAAGTAAAACTTTAAAATAAAAAAGGACAAAATTGTAGCCAGAATTACATTTCTAGGTGGAAAAACCCTACCTTGTATGGACAGTATCAGTTTTATCCCTTTGCTCTTATCCCACCTCTCCTATCCCAGGGACTCTGGGGTCAAGGAAAGCCATGTTGAAATATGCTGCATTCGTTCCTGCTCCATGGCCATCTTTAGCACATTAAATGGGAATTCAATTTATTTAACCTTTTATTATGTGTATATGTGGGTATAGTTTTCTGTTGTCATACTAGAGCTCAGGAGAAATATTTCTTCATCTCTGATCTAGACTAGAATAAGTGTAATTCTGTTTTACAAAAGAATCCATTTTCTTTGATGTAAGATCCATGAGCTTAACTGAATACGGCATTGATTTTGGCTGTTCATACTATTTTCGCTTCTTGGTTCTTCATTGTATACTAGATAGTAGAGGTTGCTGGAGAGCCAGGTTCCAAATAGGTAAGGTTTTCTTCCCAGAGCTCTCCACATGTGATTTCTCCTTTTCTATTGGCTCTCTCCTCCAGGTCTAGAGCAGACTTTAGGCTCCCCTATCGTAAAATGCTTTTTTTCCATCCCATATCTCTCCTTTCCTTTACCACTGACCCTTTTCAAAGACTCATCTATACCTGCAAGCCGCTTCCTCACCCACTTCCCTCCTTCTTCTCTATACCATTATTAGTTTGAATATTCCTTCCCACACTTTGCTGAAAAATAGATACTGGTGATTGGATTTTTTTGGCCCTCCTCTGGTGGAGGATGATACACTTCATCTTGTCTTTGGATTTCTTGTTCTTGTCTTTGGATTTCCTCTCTCATCCTTTCCCTCTTTTCTTGGTGGCTTCTTCTCTGTTTCCATTATTACTGCCTGTTCCTTTTTCTGCTCTCCAAATACAGTAGTATTTCCCAAGTTCCTTTCCCCAGCTCCTCCACCAAGCATTCACACTGTTTCTTATATTTTTGGAACTCTTTCCATACTTTCTCTCTCAAAAAACATCCACTTCCTTTGCTTCGATTACTGCTCAGAGTGTGACTTCTAGATTTACAAACTTAGCCTCTATCTGGATGCATGGGCCTCTCATCCCCACTTACCTGGTAGATACATCCACCTACGTAAGTGGCCAGCACAGACTAAACTAATCCATGGTAAGCTCATTCTGTTCCCTTGCAGATAGTTACTTCTTGATGATTTACCTTTCAGCACCCTGGCTCAAAACATTGGATTTTTCTTTGTTTAGTGGCTTCCTAGAGGCTTTTTGTCTGCCACCCCTGCTTCTTCAAGGACTGTCCCACCCTAGCTACGTGGCCATGGTCTTGCGGGATTTTACCTTCTCTGGCCTCAGTTGATTGGTTCCAGGGTAGATCCACAGTGTGCTTCTAAAGAGCTCTCATACACAGTGGTAAATGGCTTGACCAGGGAGTCAAATGGCAGGACTTCCATCACCATGCTATTGTCCTCTACCCAGGTTGCGTGGGTTTTTCTAATTATAAAGTCAATATGGTAATGGTACCGACTTCATAGAACTTTTATGAATATTAAGTGAGCTAATACATGTAAATTGCTTAGCATGGTGCCCGTATAGGGAAAGCACCTAACAATGTCACAGTTATACCCTGGGATGTCTGGATTTGAGAAGAAAGCCATGTCTGTCAGTTCCCCTCAGCGTCCTCTCAGACATAAACCTCAGGAGATGCTGGTGTCCCATTTGCCATGTGGAAAAAGCTCTTCTGTGGGAGGAAAGGTTGGTGTTAGCCTGCAGGGAAGACAGGAAATGAGAGACTTGGTGGCATTTGGCTCCCTGCCTCCACTTGGCTCCCACTGCTCTGGGGCTGGGTTTTGTAAACTCTGCCTACGTTAGTTCAATTTACCCTTCTGTTCCACCTTTAGCTCCCCCATTCTTCTGACTACCACATCCTAAAGATTCTGCTTCTGAAATATCTCTGGCTTTGTGTCCTCTTGTTCACTTCCACTGCCTCCTTTGGTTTTCGGGGCAATGAAAGTACCTGCTAATCAGTCTCTGTAGTGACAGTCTAACCTACAGTCTCATTTTAAAAATAATTTGTTTGAGCTGCTACTTGATTATGCCAGGTTCTTCCTCCAGAACCCCTGAGGAATCTGCACTGTGTTCTGAATAAAGGCCCATTTTCTACCGGTGATTTCCCTCGTTTTCTCAGGCTTCTCTCCACCCTCCTGCCATGCCAGCTACTTGCCACTTTTCACGTTGTAGCAAAACAGAACGACTGGATCCTAATTCCTCTACACGGGCTCTCTCTCTGCCATTGCTCATGCTGTTGGTTATCAGTCCTCTCAGCTTTTCTGCCTTCATTTCTATAAAAAGCTCGCCATCCTGCAAAGCCCACACTAAATGAAACCTTTTCCATAAGATGTTTCTGGTTTCCCCAAGCAAAATGAACTGCTTGGATTCCTGTACTGTCGAGTTCTCAAGTATGGTGCTTATTTGATTCCATTTTCTATTATAACTGTGTGTGGAATTCATTTCTCCCCCTAGACTATCAGTTCTTGGAAGACCAGGTCTTCCTTAACTTGATAATCCTCAAAGCCTCTACTACATAGAGGGCATTCAAAACACATTTGTTGGAGATAATTAAATTGAGAAAAAAATATTCATGCTCACTTCCATGGCACATATACTAAAATTGGAACAGGGGGATCCCTGGGTGGCTCAGCGGTTTAGCCCCTGCTTTTGACACAGGGTGCCATCCTGGAGTCCTGGGATTGAGTCCCACATCGGGCTCCCTGTATGGAGCCTACTTCTCCCTCTGCCTGTGTCTCTGCCTCTCTCTCTCTGTCTCTCATGAATAAATAAATAAAATCTTAAAATAAAATAAAATTGGAACATTAAGTGGTAGCTATACTTGTGGTCAGCCCAGATGACATACAAACTTGTTGAATTACTGTGTTGTACACCTGAAACTAATGTAACACTGTATGCCAACTATACTCAAATAAAAAAAAGAAAAAATGTTTTCTGGTAGATTGTGCACAAAGTAGTTGAATATATCTGTATGTGAACATGTGTGTGTGTGTGTAAAGAAAGAGAGGGAGAGAGACATATTTGAAGAACTGAATTAATTTCCACACCACAAATGAATACAAGATGTGTATAATTTGGCCAGTGATACCAATTTTGCCTTGTATTGCTATTTTTGTTTGTCACTATGACAAACTGATTCACTATGTTTTTACCTTATTCATATTCAATTTAATTTTCTTCTAAGTTTCTATGTGTTTTATTTTTATGAAATGTTATAATTCTGTAATTCAATTTCTAACTTAAAAAATAATCCAAAACATACTTTTTATCTTATTACATATGGTTCTTCACAATATAAGTAAATAAAGGCAAATTGTGCTTTGGTCAAAATCAATAAAAGGCTTCAAACCAAATGTTTCCTATTAGTTTCAATGATGGCATACTTAATTTAATGCAGCAAGTAATAACTGGAAATTCAGAGGTTTTACATAATATATGCAAAACTTACTTTTTTCAAAAAAATCCTTCCATTTCTCCTCCGTAACTTATTTCAGGATAAACTAAACCTTTAAGTGAGAACTTAAAAATCTAAGAAAGCACTGTTTATTGTAGAAAAATTTTAATACTATTAAAAATAATTAACCACGGGGCACTTGGGTAGCTCAGGTGATTAGGTGTCCTACTCTTGGTTTTGGTTTAGGTCATGATCTCAGAGTTGTGAGAAGGAGCCCTGCGTCAGGCTCCAGACTGAGGTGGAGCCTGCTCAAAACTCTCTCTCTCCCTTTCTCCACCCCTCTTCTCCCACTTACACACTCTGTCTCAAAAAGAAAAAAAATTGTCTTCAAAAATAAAACATTTGCTTAAAATATATAGGCAGTATGAATTTTTCATTTTTATTCAAATATTAATGGCGATTTTTCAAGAGGAAAAACTTTTGCATAACAAAAGTATTAAACAGATTAGCATGGGATACTAATAGAAATTTTGGCTATCAAAATATACAGCATTCATCTGTGAAAATGTGTGCATATTTTATTTTATTGAAGTGTGTCATTTGAAAGCTTTTATCACATTTCCTCCTAAAGTACCTCCCTCTTTAATGTCCACCCAAGGCAGAAGTTCGAGTAAAAAGCAAGAAACCAGAAAGTAAATAGAATCGCTTGGAAGATGAGCTTTACGATTACAATTTCAATTTTAGTTCAGATGGACTAGAGGACCAGCAAGCAATAAAGAAAAAGTAGTTTAAAAGAATCTGAGCTGTTACACAATGTCTACACTTGGGGGGACAAAACTTTTCTTCTACTCTCTTAGGGTCTCCAACTGGGCCTGAGAAGTAAGTTAAAATAAAACAGATTAAGAGGAGAAAAGCATACAAATTTTATTTTTACATGTACATAAGAAACTTCAGGAGAAAATGAAGACCCAAGAAAGTGGCTAGGCCATGTCTGTATACTAGGTTGAACAAAGAGAGAGAATTATAAAGAAGTAATCAAAACCTATAGAGAGACTTAAGGAAGTTATTTTAACAAGGTCTGTTTGTATAGATTTCTCTCAGCCTCCACTCCCTATCTCTGGTGATAAAATGTTTATTTCCTCCTGGTACTGGAAGGACACCTTTCATGGGGAAGTTTTACCTCCTGCTTTCAGGAAGAAAATGGGGGAAAGCAGGATACCCTTCTTGCAAATGCTGTTTTTCAAGTGCCTTCAATTAGAAATAATCCTTATGCCAAAACGGGCTATTTTGGCAAGGCATATTCCACCATTCTTCAACCTCACTGTGGATTCTAAGGTAAATTAATCTTGATAGGTTTTTAAAGATGAAGAGAGCAAAATGACTAAGCTGTGGGAGAAAAGGACTTTCAGAAGAAGATATATGGTAAAGAATGTAGAACATTCTTTTATTGGCATTGGCTCTTCCATTCTTGTGTCCTCCAGATGAGCAAAAACTGAGTGAAGACAAACTAAGGACTAGTAACTAACAGTGAGGTAGGTCTGCTTTCTGCATATGTCTCTGTTCTGGTTGGTATACTCTGGCCCAAGAGCTCCTCATAATTCTCCATCCTAGACACATGAACTGTACTAACTCCCAAATTCCATTTTTTTTTCTTTATAATGCATTCATGTTTACTTCTTTCTCCCTTATTTTTACTTAGGATAATAATAAAAAGTTAGGTTATGATATCATAGTAAACACAAAGTAATTATTAGGGGAAGGAGCACAGGAGTAAGCCAGAGCCTCCATCTCATATGAAACATTTTTTTATAAACCAGAAAAAATTAATAAGCATGTAAATAACTGGAAGTGGACTGCATTTCAGGTTTTCACTTTTCCTTTTGCATGTTTAATATACAAAATATATGCACATTATAGTACTGGTCTGAACAGAACCCCCTTGGAAAGGGACACAGGCCAAATACAGACCATATTCCCTATGTCTGTAGGCATCTGACAATTTGTTCTTGTTTTCTCTGTCTTCTTTTGTATACATTCAGTTTCCCAAAGGATATCTTTATTTATAAACACCAAGTAAAGAAATAATTTATTATGATCATTCATTTCTTTTTCCTTAGTGCCTTTGGAACAGCTTGAATTACCTTGAAATATAAGACAAGATTTCTGAGGGATGTGTACCATGTTGTGAAATTTTACTTCCATGGCAATTTTAATGACAACAAAAGCAGCTGTTTAATCACTGAAAAGTAAGGAGAAAAACTACTATTTAGAAAATGAGGTCTTTATTGACCCAAACAAATGGAAAGACATTCCATGCTCATATATAAGAAGAACAAATATTATTCAAATGTCAACAAATATTATTAAAATATACTATCCAAAGCAATCTGCACATTTAATACAATCCCTATCAAAACACCAATAGTATTTTTCAGGGAGCTAATACAAACAATCTTAAAATTTGTATGGAACCACAAAAGACCCCAAATAGCCAATGCATCTTGAGAAAGAAAAACAAAACTGGAAGTATCACAATTCCAGACTTCAAGTTATATTACAAACTATAGTATTCAAAACAGTATGGTACTGGCACAAAAATAGACAAATAGATCAATAGAACAGAATTGAAAACCCAGAAACGAGTTCACAATTATATGGACAATGAATCTTTGACAAAGCAGTCAAGAATATTCAATATGGAAAAAAAGACAGTCTTTTCAACCTATGGTGTTGGGAAAACTGGAAAGCTACATGCAAAAGAATGAAACTGGATCACTTTCTTACACCATACACAGAAATAAACTCAGAAGGGATTAAATGTGAGGCCTGAAACTGTAAAGATTCTAGAAGAGAGCACAGGTAGTAATTTCTCTGACATCAGCCATTGGAACTTCTTTCTTGATATGTCTCCTGAGGCACAGGAGACACAAACATAAGGACACGAACATAAAAATAAACTATTAGGATCATATCAAAATAGCTTCTGCACAGCAAGGAAATCATCAATAAAACTAAAAGGCAACCTACTTAATAGGAGAAGATATTTGCAAATGACATATCTCAACTAACCCTTTGGTTAGTTTCCAAAATATATAGAGAACTTATACAAATCAATAGCAAAAAAAACACCACAAACAACTCAATTAAAAATGGGCAGAAAACATGAACGAATATTTCTCCAAAGAAGACATACAGATGACTAACAGATACATAAAATGATGCTCAACATCACTCATGATCAGGGAAATGCAAATGAAAACTACGATGAGAGCTGACCTCATACCTGTCAGAATAGCTAAAATCAAGAAGACAAGAAACAACAAGTGTTTGCAAGGGTGTGGAGAAAAAGGAACACTCTTGTACTGTTGGTGGGAATATAGACTGGTATAGCCATTGTGGAGAACAGTATGGAGGTTCTGTAAAAAATCAAAAACAGAATTGACCTATGACACAGTAATTGCATTTCTGGATATTTACCCAAAGAATACAAAAACACTAATATGAAGGAATATATGCAGTATGTTTAGTGCAGCGTTATTTACAATAGCCAAATGATGGCAACCACCCAAGTGTCCATGGATAGATGAATGGATAAAGAAGATGTGGGATAGATAGATAGATAGATAGATAGATAGATAGATGATAGGATATCTCCCTATACAATTTCATGTATATGTGGAATTTAAGAAACAAAACAAATGAACAAAGGAAAAAGAGACTTATTTTTTTGAGATTCTTAACTATAGAGAACAAATTAATGGTTACTAGAGGGGAGGTGGGTGGGTGGATGGGTGAAATAGGTGAAGGGGATCAAGACTACACTTAGGTAAACAGAGTAATATATGGAATTGTTGAATTCCTATATTATAAACCTGAAGCTAATATAACATTGTATGTTAAATTCACCAGATTGAAACAAGTTTTAAAAATAAAATAAGAAAATAAGATTTTTAGATCATGTTTTCTTTTTTTTTTTTTAAAGATTTTATTTATTTATTCATGATAGTCACAGAGAGAGAGAGAGAGGCAGAGACACAGGCAGAGGGAGAAGCAGGCTCCATGCAGGGAGCCCGACGTGGGATTCGATCCCGAGTCTCCAGGATCGCGCCCTGGGTCAAAGGCAGGCGCCAAACCACTGCGCCACCCAGGGATCCCTAGATCATGTTTTCTAATCTTTTTAAATGCACCAGCCTTAATTGGATGTAGAAATTTGCAGTGTAGAGTACTGTTGTTAGTTTTACAGAAAGGCAAAACCAAAGGTTTAACATTTCAACCTAACTAAATAACATTATAATTCTAATATAATAGTTTTGATTATTCAGAAAATAATGATGGGATAAGAGAGAAAAATAAAAACAAAAGGAGAAAATGTACATATCACAAAGTGATTTGGTATGATGCTGACTTATATTTGTAGGATTTTTTTATGTTTAAAAGCATTTTCATATATAGTGTCTTTCTGATCCTTACAACAATCCTATCACTAGAAAGAGTTTCAGATGTGGACCCAGATGAAATAACCTATTTATCCTGTAATTAAGCAACAAGAAAAAAAAATTAGCTGGAAAATAGTATATTTAATAAAATGCTCATTTAGTGACAGGGTTTTGCTGTCATTCTGTTTTGTCTTTGACATGGGAAAACATACCCTACAAAACTTAAGCTGGAACAGAACAGGTTTTGGCTAAGGGACTGGTAATGGAAGACTGCATTTGCTCTAAAAGTAGGAGTTGGCAATGGTAGATATTCCAAGACTAGCCTCATAAAAATGCTGCTTGTTTTCCAACATATAAAATTGCTTTTAAATCCCATGTTCCCTTAAGCTGTTTATATTATAACTTCATCAAAGTCAAGAACCTTCTAAGCTTGAACAGAATCTATTTCCTTTTTTCCTTTCCTTTTAAGTTTCCTTTTTCTTTTCTAAAAGTTTTGAGGAACTCCTTGACATATGCTATAGATGTGGAGAAAAGAAATAAAATGCAGACTTCTCCTTTTTTAAAAATTGATAATGAGTACTGAATACTAATTTCCTTTGAATTCTCTCTGCATAGATAAAACAGTCTTAATAAGATTAGAAACTATCATATAGTAATTTTTGGAGAGAGCATATAAGATTAATGTGCCCTTTAGAGAAAAACCCCCAAAATACTAAAATTCCAAATATTGTTATTGCTATTAAGAAATCAGAAAATTCCTCTGCTCTGCAATCAGAAGTACTGTAGAAAGAGGGAGCAGTCAACATCTGCCTGAGGTTAGAAGATTAAAATGGTGACAGTTTATTGTTGGTGACTTTCTTGCATATTTATTTTTGTAAATGGTGGGAAAAAGAACGGAGAATTGAAGTTGAAGTTATAAGGAAAGAGACACTAAATAGTGTTGATAGACAATTTGACAGCATAATATCCTGTCAGTTAAGAAACTAAGAATCGCTCCAGTCAGAATGGCTAAAATTAACAACTGAGGAAACAACAGTTGTTGGTGAGGATACAAAGATGAATCCTCCTGCACCGTTGGTGGGAATGCAAACTAGTGCAGCCACTCTGGAAAACAGTATGGAGGTTCCTCAGAAAGTTAAAAATAGAGCTACCCTATGACCCAGCAATTGTACTACTAGGTATTTATCCAAAGGATACAAGCACAGTGATTCGATTCATATATATATATATGCATGTGCAATGGAATATTTCTCAGCCATCAAAAAGAAGAAAACCTTGCCATTTGCAATGATGGAACTAGGGAGTGTTATGCTAAGCAAAATAAGTCAGCTAGAGAAAGACAAATATCAGATGATTTCACTCATATGTGGAATTCAAGAAACAAACCTGATGAACATAGGGAAAGGGAAGGAAAAATAAAATAAGATGGAAACAGAGGGGAGACAAACCATAAGAGACTCTTAACTATAGGAAACAAACTGAGCATTGCTGGATGGAAGGTGGGTAGAGGGATGGGGTAACAGGGTGAGGAGCATTAAGGAGGGCATTTGATGAAATGAGCACTGGGTATTATATGCAACTAACAAAATTTCTAAATTCTACCTCTGAAATGAATACACTATATGTTAATTAAATTGAATTTAAATAAAAAAGTAAAAAAAAATCAGCATCCTAATACTATATTTTGGGTGAAATCTTTTTAATGAGGTATTAAACATTGCTACTTCTTTCCCAGTAGACTCCAACATTTGGATCCATCTACTATCAAGGTCAGATTTCTTCTCTTGTGTACATGAATGCATCAGAATGTTTTACTCTGAGTCAGGCATTAGAACAAGCTATCCAGCATAGCTGTGTAGAAACTTGTGGTGAGTACATTGTTTAGATATATTCTATTCTCCTCCATCAATTACTTAATTAGAGTCTTAAAGTATTTTTGCAAGTCTATAAACAGGAAATCCTATGTGTAATGCTTTCTTCTAGCCTGTGTCTTCCTGTAATGTTATATTTCAAAAGTAATTCCTAGTAATCAGATGGCTAAATAAGAACCAGATTCCAGAATTAAAAGAATGAAACACAAGATTAACTCATGAGATTGAAATGCTAAGGAAACTAGACCAACTAGTGGCCTTTTGTAATTTCTGTCCCACGGCTTTTTGTAATTTCTGATCTTTAGGCAATACACAGAAACAAACATGCATATAAGGGATCTACTGGAAAAAGTGATATGAAACTTTTCTCTTTCATACTTATATAGAAGACCCATAATATTAACAGCACTAAATCATAAACAGTGGAATCTCACATTGTTCCAACATGTCTGGGCATGTTTGGTGATTGGATTTCTTCCAAACCAAGAGCCCTGTGGAATCCTGATAACCCAATGGTAGGAGAAGGTGGGTGGGGATTGTCAATAAAACTGTAGATATACTTTAAGTTCAAGCTGGGATCCCACCACGCACAGACATATAGAAGCTCTTATATTTATTACAGCTACATCGTGTCATATCTATAGTCTCAGTGAATGCCCACATATAGTAGTTATTGTATATAATAAACCCTATTGAGACCAGGAACAAGTGGAATTTGTTAAGTTACCATCATCTTAACTGTAAGATGATCTAGGTTTTTGATGTAGATCTAGGTTCTTGAGAGGGAAAGATGCTCTTGAGATTTTTATAATTGCTTATTAATAATTTTAAATATTGTATATAAGCCTTAATGTCTTACTAAGTGATAACCCATTGTCATGAAAAGAGTAAATGTCATCAGCACTGGAAGTTTTAAGATATGAGGCATATAGCTAATCAAACAATGCTCTGGTGAAAAGCCTAAGTTTCAAACAGACCTCAATAATCTGTGTCCCTCATCATTAACATGGTAAATATCTGGTGTGTGTGTGTGTATAGAAGTACACACTATTATGAATGTACTGATAAATAATAGAATAGTATAGTATTCTGTTATAGAAATTATGTTAAAGTATTATAAGAATTGCATTCTTATGCAATTCTTATTATTGAAAGGTTATTGATTACCATTGCTTTGGGTTTGGAATATCTCTGAAATTTTGGGGTTTGGAAGTGTTGCAATTGCTATCATAATTCACCTAAATTTGCTATGTTGCTTGCTGTAGACTGAATATTTGTGTCTCCTCCCCCCACCCCCCACCCTCCAGTTCATATACTGAAATCGTAATCCCCAGTGTGATGGTAATAGGAGTTGAGGCCTTTAGGTGGTGATTAGGTCTATGAGGGTGAAGTCCTCAAGAATAGCTTTAATGCCCTTAGAAGAGAGACTCCATTGTCAAACCTTGCCACTTTCACTGAATGAGGACATAGTGAGAAGGTGGCTGTCTATGAACCACGAAGCAAGCTCTCACCAGACACTAACTGCTGGCTCCCTGATCTTGGCCTTCCCAGCCTCCAGAACTGTGAGAAACAAATTTCTGTTTATATGCCACCCAGTTTATGGTATTCTGTTACAGCAGCCTGAACTAAGACATGTGGTATTGTTTAACTGAAAGAGGAAGATATAGAAAAGTAATCCTTGCAGAGAGAACCATAATGTCCAGGCTAGAGTTTTCATGCTGACATGATGATCAGAAGAGTAGCAACAAGGTTCAACTATATACATAAATGTAGGAGCCAGAACCTAGTGGTTTAGATGTCTGACAGCAGGTTGGAGGGACAAGGAATCCTGAGCATACTCTGTTTTAAGAGAGTGATGTGGTGAGTGAGCAAAAGTGGTATTAATTACCTGAGATTAGAGAGCTTGATTAACTATCTAACTAGAGAGTATCAGAGTGAACCCCAAACACTGCACTTGGAGGAAGGGGTTATTATAGGCCCTATAGCTTTCTTACAAAAACATGGTTTCTTACAAAACTTTAATTAGTAAGGGTGAGTTAGGGTGAATGGTCTCAGATATTTGTTTAGTGTTTTATATCCTTTCTTTAATTTGTAGCTAGTTTTTGGTAAATTACAAAGGCACTACTTTATTATAAAAACCCAGGATGCCTGGTTGGCTCAGTGGTTGAGCATCTGCCTTCGGCTCAGGGCGTGATCCTGGGGTCCCGGGATCGAGTCCCACATCTGGCTCCCTGAGTGGAGCCTGCTTCGCTCTCTGCCTGTGTCTCTGCTTCTCTCTCTGTGTCTCTTATGAATAAATAAATAAAATCTTAAAAAAAAAAAAAGAAAACCAAATGACATGGACATTTAATACAGCAAACAAAAATGAAAATTCCCAGGGTGCCTGGGTGGCTGAGTTGATTAAATGTCTGCCTTTGACACAGGTCATGATCCCAAGTTCCTAGGATGAAGCCCACATCAGTCTCCCTGCTCAGTAGGGAGTCTGCTTCTCCCTCTCACCATTGCCCATGGTCTGTCTCACTATCACTGTCTTAAATAAATAAATAAAACATTTTAAAATTCTTTTAAAAAGATAAAAATTCCCAAAAGTTTCATTCTCCAGATATCAACCAACTGCTGCTTATCCTGCTATGAGAAGACAGATTTGGGAGCCAAACTCCTTGGGTGAAAATTTTAGCTCATTTATTAACTGTATGACTGTGGGGCAAGGACCTCTTAGTATCTTAGAATCCCGTCTGTACAGGGATGGGATCCCATCCCTCATAGAGTTGTTGTGAGGATTAATAATAGCATACAAAGAGCACTTAGAATAGTGCCTGGTACATAGCAAGTGTGGTTTTTATTAATGATGATGATTACACAATTACATATAAGTAAATATTTATACATAAAAATATAAGGTAATTTATATGTATAGCTTCATCTTTTTAAAATTAGAATCATAGTATGCATACTTTAGTGATACTTATCATAGGTTGAAGCTTTGTGATGTGCCTTCCATATCTCTTTGGACAATCTGACTTTTTTCTCTGCATTCTGGATTATTTTTCTGTAGCTTGTCTTTCACATCACAGATAGCACCTTGTCAATTTTGCTACTTGCTGTTTTGCATAAATCATTTCCTTAATGATATTATTATTATTATTTTTTTACTCATTGAATTCACTGTTTATTTATTTTTTTTTTACTGAAAAACAGACTATTCTTTTATTTTTTTTAATTTATTTTTTATTGGTGTTCAATTTACTAACATACTGAATAATCCCCAGTGCCCGTCACCCATTCACTCCCACCCCCCGCCCTCCTCCCCTTCTACCACCTCTAGTTCGCTTCCCAGAGTTAGCAGTCTTTACGTTCTGTCTCCCTCTCTGATATTTCCCACACATTTCTTCTCCCTTCCCTTATATTCCCTTTCACTATTATTTATATTCCCCAAATGAATGAGAACATATAATGTTTGTCCTTCTCCGACTGACTTACTTCACTCAGCATAATACCCTCCAGTTCCACCCACGTTGAAGCAAATGGTGGGTATTTGTCATTTCTAATAGCTGAGTAATGTTCCATTGTATACATAAACCACATCTTCTTTATCCATTCATCTTTCGTTGGACACCGAGGCTCCTTCCACAGTTTGGCTATAGTGGCCATTGCTGCTATAAACATCGGGGTGCAGGTGTCCCGGCGTTTCATTGCATTTGTATCTTTGGGGTAAATCCCCAACAGTGCAATTGCTGGGTCGTAGGGCAGGTCTATTTTTAGCTCTTTGAGGAACCTCCACACAGTTTTCCAGAGTGGCTGCACCAGTTCACATTCCCACCAACAGTGTAAGAGGGTTCCCTTTTCTCCGCATCCTCTCCAACATTTGTTGTTTCCTGCCTTGTTAGTTTGCCCCATTCTCACTGGTGTGAGGTGGTATCTCATTGTGGTTTTGATTTGTATTTCCCTGATGGCCAGTGATGCAGAGCATTTTCTCATATGCATGTTGGCCATGTCTATGTCTTCCTCTGTGAGATTTCTGTTCATGTCTTTTGCCCATTTCATGATTGGATTGTTTGTTTCTTTGGTGTTGAGTTTAATAAGTTCTTTATAGATCTTGGAAACTAGCCCTTTATCTGATATGTCATTTGCAAATATCTTCTCCCATTCTGTAGGTTGTCTTTCAGTTTTGTTGACTGTATCCTTTGCTGTGCAAAAGCTTCTTATCTTGATGAAGTCCCAATAGTTCATTTTTGCTTTTGTTTCATTTGCCTTCGTGGATATATCTTGCAAGAAGTTACTATGGCCGAGTTCAAAAAGGGTGTTGCCTGTGTTCTTCTCTAGGATTTTGATGGAATCTTGTCTCACATTTAGATCCTTCATCCATTTTGAGTTTATCTTTGTGTATGGTGAAAGAGAGTGGTCTAGTTTCATTCTTCTGCATGTGGATGTCCAATTTTCCCAGCACCATTTATTGAAGAGACTTTCTTCCAATGGATAGTCTTTCCTCCTTTATCGAATATTAGTTGCCCATAAAGTTCAGGGTCCACTTCTGGATTCTCTATTCTGTTCCACTGATCTATGTGTCTGTTTTTGTGCCAGTACCACACTGTCTTGATGACCACAGCTTTGTACTACAACCTGAAATCTGGCATTGTGATGCCCCCAGATATGGTTTTCTTTTTTAAAATTCCCCTGGCTATTCGGGGTCTTTTCTGATTCCACACAAATCTTAAAATAATTTGTTCTAACTCTCTGAAGAAAGTCCATGGTATTTTGTTAGGGATTGCATTAAACGTGTATATTACCCTCGGTAACATTGACATTTTCACAATGTTAATTCTGCCAATCCATGAGCATGGAATATTTTTCCATCTCTTTGTGTCTTCCTCAGTTTCTTTCAGAAGAGTTCTATAGTTTTGAGGGTATAGATCCTTTACATCTTTGGTTAGGTTTATTCCTAGGTATCTTACGCTTTTGGGTGCAATTGTAAATGGGATTGACTCCTTAATTTCTCTTTCTTCATTCTCATTGTTAGTGTATAGAAATGCCACTGATTTCTGGGCATTGATTTTGTATCCTGCCACGCTACCGAATTGCTGTATGAGTTCTAGCAATCTTGGGGTGGAGACTTTTGGGTTTTCTATGTAGAGTATCATGTCATCGGCAAAGAGGGAGAGTTTGACTTCTTCTTTGCCAATTTGAATGCCTTTAATGTCTTTTTGTTGTCTGATTGCTGAGGCTAGGACTTCCAGTACTATGTTGAATAGCAGTGGTGAGAGTGGACATCCCTGTCTTGTTCCTGATCTTAGGGGAAAGGCTCCCAGTGCTTCCCCATTGAGAATGATATTTGCTGTGGGCTTTTCATAGATGGCTTTTAAGATGTCGAGGAATGTTCCCTCTATCCCTACACTCTGAAGAGTTTTGATCAGGAATGGATGCTGTATTTTGTCAAATGCTTTCTCTGCATCTAATGAGAGGATCATATGGTTCTTGGTTTTTCTCTTGCTGATATGATGAATCACATTGGTTGTTTTACGGGTGTTGAACCAGCCTTGTGTCCCAGGGATAAATCCTACTTGGTCATGATGAATAATTTTCTTAATGTACTGTTGGATCCTATTGGCCAGTATCTTGTTGAGAATTTTTGCATCCATGTTCATCAGGGATATTGGTCTGTAATTCTTTTTGGTGGGGTCTTTGTCTGGTTTTGGAATTAAGGTGATGCTGGCCTCATAGAACGAATTTGGTAGTACTCCATCTCTTTCTATCTTTCCAAACAGCTTTAGGAGAATAGGTATGGTTTCTTCTTTAAACGTTTGATAGAATTCCCCTGGGAAGCCATCTGGCCCTGGACTCTTGTTTCTTGGGAGGTTTTTGATGACTGCTTCAATTTCCTCCCTTGTTATTGGCCTGTTAAGGTTTTCTATTTCTTCCTGTTCCAGTTTTGGTAGTTTGTGGCTTTCCAGGAATGCGTCCATTTCTCCTAGATTGCCTAATTTATTGGCGTATAGCTGTTCATAATATGTTTTTAAAATCGTTTGTATTTCTTTGGTGTTGGTAGTGATCTCTCCTTTCTCATTCATGATTTTATTAATTTGAGTCTTCTCTCTCTTCTTTTTAATAAGGCTGGCTAATGGTTTATCTATCTTATTAATTCTTTCAAAGAACCAACTCCTGGTTCTGTTGATCTGTTCCACAGTTCTTCTGGTCTCGATTTTGTTGAGTTCTGCTCGAATCTTTATTAACTCTCTTCTTCTCTTGGGTGTAGGATCTATTTGCTGTTTTTTCTCTAGCTCCTTTATGTGTAAGGTTAGCTTTTGTATTTGAGTTCTTTCCAGTTTTTGAATGGATGCTTGTATTGCGATGTATTTCCCCCTTAGGACTGCTTTTGCTGCATCCCAAAGATTTTGGATGGTTGTATCTTCATTCTCATTAGTTTCCATGAATCTTTTTAATTCTTCCTTAATTTCCTGGTTGACCCTTTCATCTTTTAGCAGGATGGTCCTTAACCTCCACGTGTTTGAGGTCCTTCCAAACTTCTTGTTGTGATTTAGTTCTAATTTCAAGGCATTATGGTCTGAGAATATGCAGGGGACGATCCCAATCTTTTGGTATCGGTTCAGACCCGATTTGTGACCCAACATGTGGTCTATTCTGGAGAAAGTTCCATGTGCACTTGAGAAGAATGTGTATTCAGTTGAGTTTGGATGTAAAGTTCTGTAGATATCTGTGAAATCCATCTGGTCCAGTGTATCATTTAAAGCTCTCGTTTCTTTGGAGATGTTGTGCTTAGAAGACCTATCGAGTATAGAAAGAGCTAGATTGAAGTCACCAAGTATAAGTGTATTATTATCTAAGTATTTCTTCACTTTGGTTAATAATTGATTTATATATTTGGCAGCTCCCACATTCGGGGCATATATATTGAGTATTGTTAAGTCCTCTTGTTGAATAGATCCTTTAAGTATGATATAGTGTCCCTCTTCATCTCTCACTACAGTCTTTGGGGTAAATTTTAGTTTATCTGATATAAGGATGGCTACCCCTGCTTTCTTTTGAGGACCATTCGAATGGTAAATGGTTCTCCAACCTTTTATTTTCAGGCTGTAGGTGTCCTTCTGTCTAAAATGAGTCTCTTGTAGACAGCAAATAGATGGGTCCTGCTTTTTTATCCAGTCTGAAACCCTGCGCCTTTTGATGGGGTCATTAAGCCCGTTCACATTCAGAGTTACTATTGAGAGATATGAATTTAGTGTCATCATGATAACTATTCAGTCCTTGTTTTTGTGGAATGTTCCACTGAACTTCTTCTTAAAGGGGAATTTTAAGAGTCCCCCTTAAAATTTCTTGCAGAGCTGGTTTGGAGGTCACATATTCTTTTAGTTGCTGCCTGTCTTGGAAGCTCTTTATCTGTCCTTCCATTTTGAATGAGAGCCTTGCTGGATAAAGTATTCTTGGTTGCATGTTCTTCTCATTGAGGACCCTGAATATATCCTGCCAGCCCTTTCTGGCCTGCCAGGTCTCTGTGGAGAGGTCTGCTGTTACCCTAATACTCCTCCCCATAAAAGTCAGGGATTTCTTGTCTCTTGCTGCTTTAAGGATCTTCTCTTTATCTTTGGAATTTGCAAGCTTCACTATTAAATGTCGAGGTGTTGAACGGTTTTTATTGATTTTAGGGGGGGATCTCTCTATTTCCTGGATCTGAATGCCTGTTTCCCTTCCCAGATTAGGAAAGTTTTCAGCTAGAATTTGTTCAAATACATATTCTGGCCCTCTGTCCCTTTCGGCGCCCTCGGGAACACCAATTAAACGTAGGTTTTTCTTCCTCAGGCTGTCGTTTATTTCCCTTAATCTATCCTCATGGTCTTTTAATTGTTTGTCTCTTTTTTCCTCAGTTTCCCTCTTTGCTATCAACTTGTCTTCTATGTCACTCACTCGTTCTTCCACCTCGTTAACCCTCGTCGTTAGGACTTCTAGTTTGGATTGCATCTCATTCAATTGATTTTTAATTTCTGCCTGATTAGCTCTAAATTCTGCAGTCATGAAGTCTCTTGAGTCCTTTATGCTTTTTTCTAGAGCCACCAGTAGCTGTATAATAGTGCTTCTGAACTGGCTTTCTGACATTGAATTGTAATCCAGATTTTGTAACTCTGTGGGAGAGAGAACTGTTTCTGATTCTTTCTTTTGAGGTGAGGTTTTCCTTCTAGTCATTTTGCTCAGTGCAGAGTGGCCAAAAGCAAGTTGTATTGGGAAAAGGAGAAAAAGAGAGGAGAGAAAGAAGGAAAGAAAAGAGAAAGAGAAAAAAAAAGGAAGAAAAAAGGAAAAAAAAAGAAGAAAAAGAGAAAGAAAAAGAAAGAAAGGAGAAAAAAGGGGGGTAGGGGAAGGAAACAAATCAAAAAGAAAAAAAAAAAAAAAAAGAACCACGGAGGAGTATCTTCTGATTCTGTGTACTTTAAGTCCCTTGGCTTCCCCTGGAAGTTGTCAGTCAGTCTAGCTGGTGTTCTGGGGGAGGGACCTGCTGTGCTGATTTTCAGGTGTTAGCACTTGGGGGAGCTGCTCAGCCCCTGCCTGGTGCAGGGCTCAGTGGGGGGTGTTTACCCCGTGAGGCCCCAGGAGGAACAACCCCAGTGGCGGGGCCAGCTCTGGAAACCTGGATTCAGCTCCGGCAGGAACTCCGGAGCTCTCCGTCTGCAGGGCCTGGAGGCTCCGGGGCGGGGCCGCTGATCTGCTCAGCTCCGGGCAGGAGCGTCCTTGCTGTCCTGGGCCCTCCCGGCCTCTGCCTGTCCCGGGGGGGCCGGATCCTGGGCTGTGTCCCGGCGCCCTGTGCTCCGGAGCCTGCGCTGTTGGATTCGCGCTCCCGGGCCGCGCAGCCCCCTCCGCGGAGCCGCCGCCTGAGCCCCTCCGAGCTGCTCCTGGAACCGCGCAGCCCCCTCTGCACGGAGCCTCTTCCTCTGCCCGAGCCCCTCCGAGCTGCTCCCGGGGCCGCGCAGCCCCCTCCGCGGAGCCGCCGCCCGAGCCCCTCCGAGCTGCTCCGGGTCCCGCCGGGTCCCGCCGTGCGCGCTGCAGCCCTTAGGGAGCTCGGGGCGCTCTCCCGGGGCGCAGGTGCCTGTTAGTGTCCCCGGGAGCCCGAGGGCATCCCCGCCCTCCCGGGTCCTGCTCCAACTCCCCGCGAGCCCCTTTCCGCCCGGGAAGGTCGGTGCAGCTCCTGCTCCTCCGGGTCGGGGCTCTCCTGTCCTGGGGACACTCGCCCCGGCCTCAGCCCGGCTCCTCGCAGGCCCCTCCCCCTTGGAGGCCTTTGTGTCTTTACTTCTTTTTCCCCGTCTTCCTACCTTGATAGAAGCGCGAACTCTTCTCACTGTAGCGTTCCAGCTGGTCTCTCTTTAAAGCTCAGGCCGCATTTGTAGATTTTCAGGATAATTTGAAGGTTTTCTAGGTAATTTGGTGGAGACAGGTGATTTGGGGACCCTACTCTTCCGCCATCTTGCCCCTCCCCCCTCCTTAATGATATTATTTTTAATAAATTTGAATGCATATGATATCAACTTCAAAAGGAACCCATATGTATAGAATGAAACACTCCCTTCTTCCCTCTGCACTTGATACTCAGGTCCTGCCTAGAAGCTAGCATTTTTGCCATTTTGTTGTGGATCCTTCCACAGGTATGTATGCGTAAACAAGTAAATGCAAATAAATATATTTTTAAAAGATTTTATTTATTTATTCATGAGAGACACAGAGAGAGAGAGGCAGAGACACAGGCAGAGGGAGAAGCAGGCTCCATGCAGGGAGCCCAACGTGGGACTCGATCCCGGTTCTCCAGGATCAAGCCCTGGGCCAAAGGTGGCACCAAACCGCTGAGCCACCTGGGTTGCCCCAAATAAATATTTTTACGTCTCTCTTCCACACCTTCTTTACAATATATCTTGGAAAGTTTGCATTATTATTTCATAAAGATCTGCCTCATTCTTTTAATGGTTGCATATTCCAATGTATGAATTTTCATAATTTATTTAGCTGGCTTCCAATTAATGGGCATTTACATCATTCCCAATATCTTACTCTCACAAACAGTATTTCAGTAAATAATCTCATGTGTACATCGTTTTAAACACATATATATGATTTTACACATATTTTACACACATATGATACCTAGGATAAAGTCCTTTTATCGACATTTGTCACTTCTGTATTTTTAGATTTTATTTATTTATTCATGAGAGACACACAGAGAGAGGCAGAGACATAGAAGAGGGAGGAGAAGCAGGCTCCATGCAGACCCTGATTCGGGACTCGATTCCAGAACTCCCGGATCACACCCTGAGCCAAAGGCAGATGCTCAACCACTAAGCCACCCAGGCGTCCCTATAGATATCTTTATAGAGATTATTTCTCATAAAAACTGCCTGGTATTATTTTTAAAAACCAATTATCTGCATTTAATTTTATTTATCTACAATTTAACTTAATGTAGTTAATTAAATAGTCTGCATCTTAATATCTACTTTTAGTTACCTACATTTAATTTAACTTTCCTCTTATACTCTTGTCATTGAAATATAAAGTATTTGTAGACTCCTCACTATAAATATACTCTTTAATTTACTTTAGAGTATAAAATCTTTCCAATTTATTACCTGAAATTATATCCTGCATTGTCCTCTTCTAGAATAGATTTTTCACATATTTTTTGCATGTTATGTTCTATTCTTTTAAAAAAATTTTTATTCAGCTTCTGTTCTTTAACCAAAGTCTGTTCTTTTGAATAACAGAATTAGCCTCAAATTGGTTGGGAAATTTTTCCTTGATTCTTTGCTCCTTAATTCCAGGAAACTATTTGAGTTTTTCCTTCTGGTCAAGAGTTTGAGGGGTGGGGGTTGACAGTTTGTGGTCTTTGTTTCGCCTGTGGGCTGCTGGTAAAACAATTGTTTTCTTTCTCTGCGTTATTAGACTGTGGAGACCATTAAGGCAAGGGTGCATCAAACTCGATAGGAAGAATACTGAAGCTTCGGTCTGTTGCCCCTGCGGAACACCCAGTGGGAGTAGTGTTTCAAGTAGTGAGATTATCAATGCTAACTGATTTTGGATTCAGTTCCAAATATCCTCACTTCCACTCTATCCCTTATTTCTCTGAGCCACAGTACAGAGGAAGAAAGTCATATTTTAGTGGTCCAGCTTAGGCCAAAACTTAGGTATTATAAAAAAGAGAGTTCCCTATGGACCTCTTACCCTCCCCAACCCCTATCCCACCAAGCCATTAGAGAGAGTTTCAATCTCTTGTCCATTCTTTAATAATATTTACTCCAGGCTTTACTGAAGCTTTCACTTATTTCATTTAAGTGTTCTTGGCAAGAAGTGGAAATCTATTTTGGCTAAATGATACAAAATTAACCTTAATCAGTAAAGTATTAGTTAAGTAGAAGGAGAATAAAATATCCCCATCTAACACTTGGCCTATTTATTTACTAGGTAATATGATACAAACACAAAAAATAAAGTGAAAGAGAGCCAAACAAAACACTATAGATACTCATCATGCACAAAGAAAAAAAGCTAGAGAAGAAGAAAACATAGAACTATAAAAGCCACTAGAAAACAAATTTTAAAAATGGCAATAAGTACATACCCACTAATAACTAATTGCTCCAATCAAAAGACAGAGTGGCAGAATGGATTAAAAAAAAAAGAGAGACCAATCTGTATGCTGCATACAAGAGACTTATCTCAGACCTAAGGATACATACACACTGAAAATGAAGAGATGGAAAACATTCACTATGCAAAAGGAGAAAAAAAAAAAAAAACCACTGGGATAGCAATACTAATATCAGACAAAACAGACTTTAAGATTTTATTTATTTATTCATGAGAGACACACAGAAAGAGGCAGAGCACAGGCAGAGAAAGAAGCAGGCTCCCTGCAGGGAGCCTGATGCGGGACTTGATCCCAGGACTCCAGGATCATGCTCTGGGCTGAAGGCAAACCCTCAACCACTGAGCCACCCAGGAATCCCCAAAATAGACTTAAAGAAAAGACTAACAAGAGACAAAGAAAGGCATACCCAATGATAAAAGGATCAAGCCAATAAAAAGATATAATAGTTGTAAATATCTACACACCCAACACTGGAACACCTAAATACATAAAGCAAATATTAATGGATATACAGAGAGAAATTGATGATAGTACAATAATAGTAGGGGACTTTAACACTTCACTTACAACAATAGATATACCATCCAGACAGGAAATCAATAAGGAAACAATGTCTTTGAATGACACAATGGAACAGATATATACAGAACATTCCATCCAAAAACAACAGATTACACATTCTTTTTAAGTGCACATGGATCATTCTCCAGAATAAATCACATAGTAGGCCACAAAACAAGCTCCAATAAATTTGATTGCAATCACACCATTCATCTTTTCTGACCACAATCATATGAAACTAGAAATAAATCACAAGAAAAAACTGGAAAAACACAAACATGTGGAGACTAACGTGATACTAAAAAACCAATGAGTCAAAGAAGAAACAAAAAAATACATGGAGGCAAATGAAAATGAAAATGCAATGGTCCAAAATCTCCAGGACACAGTGAAAGCAGTTCTAAGAGAGAAGTATATAGCAATATAGGTTTATCTCAAGAAACAAGACAAATCTCCAATAGACAATCCAATATGCCTAAAGAACTTAGAAAAAGAAGAAATAGCAAGACTCAAGGTGAGTAGAAAAAAGGAAATAAAGATCAGAACAGACAGAACAGAAATAAATGGTACAGAGACTAAATAAAACAACAACAACAAAAAAAAAACTTTGTTGAAACCAAGAGTTTGTTCTTTGAATATAAACAAAATTAAAAAAAAAAATAAACAAAATTGACAAACCTTTAGCAAGCTTCATCAAGGTAAAAGAGAGAGGAACCAAATAAATAAAATCAGAAACAAGAGAGAAGTAACAACTGGCATTACAGAAATACAAAGGATTATAAAAGAATACTACGAAAAAATATATGCCAACAAACTGTACAGCCTAGAAGAAATGGATAATTTCCCAGGAACATATAATCTCCCAAAACCAGACCAGGCAGAAATAGAAAATCTGAACGAACCAATTCAAAAATGAAATTGAATTGGTAATCAAGAAGCTACCAACAAATAAAAGTCCAGGACTGAACAGATTCACATGTAAATTCTACCTGACATTTAAAGAAGAACCAATACATATTCTCATTAAACTATTCTGGAAAAAGGAAAAGAAAAGAAAGCTTCCAAATATATTCTATGAGGCCAGGATTACCCTGATAGCAAAGCCAGACAAAGAGACCACAAAAGAAGAGAACTACAGGCCAATATCCCTGATGAACATGACTGCTAAAATCCTCAACAAAGTAGTAGCAAACTGGGGCACCCGGGGGGCTCAGTGGTTTAGCGCTGCTTTCGGCCTAGGGCTGATCCTGGAGTCCCAGGATCGAGTCCCACAACGGGCTCCCTGCATGGAGCCTGCTTCTCCCTCTGCCCGTGTCTCTGCCTCTCTCTCTCTCTCTGTGTCTCTCATCAATAAATAAATAAAATCTTTTAAAAAATATTAGCAAACTGCATACATTAAAAAGGTTACCCACCATGATCAGGTGGAGTTTATTCCCAGGATGCAAGGATGGCTCAATATTCGCAAATCAATCAACATCATATACCATACCAAAAAAAGAAGAATAAAAGTCATATAATGATCATCTCAATAGATGCAGAGAAAGCATTTGACATTCAATATCCATTCATGAGGGAAAAAAAACCCTCAAATGGAGTTAGAGAGAAAACACCTCAATATAATAAGGGCCATATATGAAAAACCCATGGCTAACATTATCCTCAATTGTGAAAAACTAAGAGCTTTTCCTCTAAGATCAGGAACAAGACAAGGATGTCCATTCTTGCCACCTTTATTAAATGTAGTACTGGAAGTCCTAGACACAGCAGTTAGACAAAAAAAAGAACTAAGGGGCATCCATATTGGTAAAGAAATTAGACTGTCATCATTTGCGGATGACATGATATATACTTAGAAAATCCTAAAAAACTCCACCAAAAACTACTAGAAGTAATAAATTTGTTCAGTAAAGTGGCAGAATTCAAAATTAACACCTAGAAATCAGTAGCATTTTTATACATTAACAATGAAGTCATGGAAAGAGAAATTTAAAAAACAATGTCATTTACAATTGGATGAAAAATAATGAAATGCTTAAAATAAACTTGACCAGAGAGGTGAAATATCTGTATTCTGAAAACTATAAAACACTTTTGAAAGAAAATGAAGATGACATGAACAAACAGATATTCCATGCTCATGGACTGAAAGAATTAATATTGAATCCAAATATTCAAAGCAATCCCTATGAAAATACTCACAGCATTTTCCCACAAAACTACAATAAATAATACTAAAATTTGCATGGAATCACAAAAGACCACAAAGAGCCAAAGCAATCCTTAGAAAAAGCAAAGCTGGAGGTATCACAATTCCAGATTTCAAAATGTACTAAAAATCTGTAATAATTAAAACAGTATGGTACTGTCATTAAAATAGACAAATAGATCAATGGAATCAAATAAAGGACCCAGAAATAAACCAAGGATTATATGGCTAATTAATCTATGACAAAGGAGATAAGAATATACCATGGGGGAAAAGAGTCTTTTCAATAAATAAATGGTGCCGGGAAAACTGGACAACCACACACAAAAGAATGAAACTAGACTACTTTCTAACACCATATACAAAAAATAAACCCAAAATGGATTAAAGACCTATTTAGGTCTCACATTTGTGAGACCTAAACACATAAACATCCAGAAGAGAAACAGGTAGTAATATCTTTGACATCTGTCATAGCAATATTCTTTAGATATCTCTCCCAAGGAAAAAGAAAACAAAAGCAAAAATAAACTGTTGGGACCACATCAAAATAAAAAGTTTTTGCACTGCAAAGGAACCCATTAAGAAAACTAAAAGACAACCTACTGAATGTGAGAAGTTATCTGCAAATGAAATATATGATAAAGGGTTAGTATGCAATGTATATAAAGAACTTACACAACTGAACACCAAAAACGCAAATAATCCAATTTAAAAATGGGTAGTAACATGAACAGATATTTTCCAGAGAAGACATACAGATGACCAACAGACACATGAAAAGGTGTTCAACATCATTAGCCATCAGGCAAATACAAATCAAAACCACAATGAAATATTACCTCACACCTGTTAAAATCAAGAAGATGAGATGGTGCCATTTGAGACAACAGATGGAGCTAGAAGATATTATGCTAAGTTAAATAAGTCAGGCTGAGAAAGACAGATACCATATGATTACACTCACATGTAGAATCTAAAAATAATGAATAAACAAACAAAAAGCAAAATCAGAAATAGAAGTACAGAGAACAAACTGATGGTTACCAGAGGAAAGGGGGTGGGGGGTTGAGCAAAATGGGAGAAAGGAAGAGGGAGATACACACCTCCAGTTATTGAATGATTAATTCTTGGAGATAAAAAGCAGAGCATAAGGAATATAGTCAATAATATTGTGATAGTGATGTAATGGGACAGATAGTAGCTATACTTGTGGTGAACATATCATAATGTATAAACTTGTCAAATCACTAAGTTGTACTCCTGAAACTAGTGTAGCGCTGTGTGCCAACCACACTTGAAATATATATATAATCAAAATGGCAAATATCTATAGCATTTACTCTTTGCCAAGCAATTTCTAAGAACTTAGTATGTATTAACTCACTTAAAGCTTGACACATAATGGCTATACTCTACATGAGGCTCTGCTCTAGCAGAGATGGCTTGTGAATCTGCCTCAGAGCTTCCTAGTGGCCAATTTAAGAATGGAACAACAAAAAGTTACATCACAGTGACTCTAAGTTAAAAATTAGCTAATCTTTCAAATTTTCTTTCAGAAAATTCTTGTTTTTGTGAGTCAAGAGAAAATTCTCCCATGGATCCTAAAAAAACTGGCAGGTGTAGAGCACACCAATGCCAATCTTGACTTCTAATAATTAGATCCATTAACTAATTTCCTTATAATTTTCTTCAACATAGAGAGCTTAAGACCCAAGCATAGTTAAATAAATCAGTTTTATAAGAGGGCAATATGATATGCTGTACTTAGAAATTCTTCTGTAACCTGGCCTGGTCCAAGTATGAAATTTAGACTATTTTGAGAAAGAGATGATCCATTAGGGAATCCTACATAAGTGTGATTTTCCAAACTGAGATTTTATAATTATGAGGCAGCATAATTCAGAATTCAAAGATATGCTCTGTCAGGTAACTAACAGGCAGACATCCCATGTCATTATTTGAGGATGGAATAATAAGATTCAATAGTCAATCAACCAAAGGATTTATGTCCTGTGGAGAAAGTATGAGAAACCTAACCTAACCATGCATGCCTCTTTAGGAGTTAAGAGTAGGGAGTGTCTTACAGTAGGCCAAAATTCTTTAAATGCTACTGTGGTAGTTTGCATTATTGGCTTCGATTCCTCATACCTTATTGTAACTTGGAACTTGCCCTGTTACTCAGTAGTTCCTCCTACTAAAGGTGAAGTTGGTTATTCCAGTGCCTTGCACGGAAGTGACAGTATGCCAGTTCTGAACCTAGACCTTAAGAGATCCTGTATATTTTTGCTTGTTCTCCTGAGCCTATGCTATTACCATAAGATGAATTTACTTTGGATAGTTGCTGTCCCTTTCACCTGGGTCTAAAAATAAACAGGTGTTGAGCAGAGTTGTTCCATCCTATCTGTAGATCTGTAGCATGAGGCAGAGTCAGGTGCTGCAGGCTGAGGCACATCTTCCCTAGCTACTTCACAGATCCATGAGCAAAATAAAAGCTTTTGTTAAATGGCACAGGGATTTTTGTGTGTGTGGTTATTTGTTACACACCAATGGCTGACTATTGCAATTGTGCTAGGTCAGTTTCCAACATATGAATAGCTAGAAAGTGGAGGCTCTAAACTTTTACCCCATAGAATACAGCAATGATAATTTTAGCTTGGAAAGTTTTTAAAGCAAATTTATCGAGCACCCACTTTGACTATAATATATATTAAGAAAGTACCTAACACAATGGCTATCTATCATTAAACAATGTAAATTCTTGAAGCCTCAAATAATAGTAACAACTATATCTTTTTAGAGACAAAGAGAAACCAGGTATTACACTAGGCACATTAGTGTACTCATTTCACTTACATCAGTTATGCAAGATAGATGGTAAAAAAGCAAACATCTGTCAGTGAGTATTGGCCAACCAATAGTTACTTAAGACAGTTAATTTGCAAATTCCCTTTAAGTAACAAAATCTTTGGCTGGTGTTCTCCATTCTATTATTAACTAAAGAGGTTTGGAATAACTCTCTGAGGTTTGGAAACCAGTTTGGTCACTTTGCCTACAGAAATAAAACTTAGTACCTCCACATCCTCTTGCAAATATTTTCTGGGTCTACGACAATTTCCTTAATTTTCTATCCTTGTGACTTGTTAGTGTTATAGTGATTTTATTGCTGTGATCAGAATTGAAGATGTTTAGTCAACTGGTATTCTTACTTACTGAATGAAAAGTAAAGCCATTTTATTTGGGCTTCAATGAAGCTATTCACCTAATCAAATCATTTAATCAAGTCTTTTTACATTGTAGACTGAAAAACACAACATACTCTTTCTGCAACCCATCCCTTAAAGAGTAGTCTATTCCCTACCCTTCAAATCTAGACTGTTCTAATCACTTGCTTTGACCAAAAGAATATAGTAGAAGTGAAGTTATGACTTCCAAACTAGATCTTAAGCTTCCGCTTGTTCTTTGAGAATATTGCCCTGAGAATGACATGTGAGGCGGCCAGTCTAGTTTACTGGATGAGCGGGCACAGGAGAGCCAAGTGCCTCCACTGATAGCCACGCACCAGCTGCCAGATATACGCCTGAGGCCATCTTGAACCTCTAGCCATAAACCCAGGAAAAAACAGTAGCACCCAGCCAACACATAGAATTTGAGAAATAATAAATTGTTGTTGGTTTAAACCATTAAGTTTTGGTTTGGTTTATTACATAGATACACAGCCCCTACTTTTTCCCCTTATTTCTGGTAGCATAGTGGAAAATACTGACTCGGAACAAAAGTACAGCAAATATTTGAAACTTTAACTCATATGTCAAGCAAAGTATATACACTGTGGCATAAATTTTCAAGTTATTGAAATATTTAAGACAAAACTCATGAATTCTCTTTTTTCTTGTTGTCACCTGTTCATAAAGAAAAACAAGTCAGAAAAATAAATCAGTAATACTGGGAATTTAATTTTACTGCTGTGTAAATAGCTTTCCAAATAAACAAAATTTGGGTGGAATGGCTATTTTCTGCACAGAAGAACCTCATTCTCAAAGTGCATAAATATATGTCTGATATTAAAATCTTTAGGGAAGTGTATAGAATTTAGGAAAAGTTTTAGTGAGAATTCCTATTCCAAAAATGTTTATAAAAGTTAACTTATTCTGTTCTTTCATTCTCCCCACTACCTGCAAAGGTGATGAGTCCTTAACTGTGAATGTAAAACATTGGACACCAGAAGGAATAAGAAGAACAGCAAAGGACTTGGATTATAAATAGAGTAACAGAGGCTCTGAGTAATCAAAAAGTAGCTGTGAACACATCCTGTGCAGAACCTAAGCAAGGTTTCTGCCAGCTGTGGTCAGATACCGAGCTGCTTTTACTAAGTAAATAGCAAGCTAAATGAGCCCATTTTTATTAAGAGGATATTTGAACATGTGGAATGTAAACAATGAAAGTGGTCTAGCCAAACTAGTGTCTACTTTATGCAGACACCATTTATTCTTCTACACTTACAAATTTTTAAATGTGTGCCGGCCAATATGGGGATGGGGTACTCATCCATGAATAAAAATGTAACAATTCAACTGACATTCACTGAGTGCTAACTAGGAGCCAGGCATTATCATTATCCCTTGTGCCTCTCTGGGTCCAGCTTTCCATACTGTAATCCACTTCTCTGCTTAAAATTATTCCAAGGCTGCCCAGTGCTTCCAGAATGAAACAAACACCTGAATGTGACATAAACAGCCCAGCCCTTGCCAGCCTCTCTGGGATCCTCCCTGCCAGGCTTTCTTCCCATCTGAGATCCCCCACCCCAGACAGACTTGCAGTTTCCTGGAGGTGCCCTGACTTCCATGCCTTTGCACATGCTGTAGTCTCTTCCTATCCCTGTGCTTTCTATCTCCAAAGGAGTAAATGCTCCTTCTTATTCTGTAGTATAATCTGCATATGACTATGCCAGCGCTGATTTCACAGTAAACTTGCTCTCTTCCTCATCCTTGGGATTCTAGTGCTTAGCCAAGAATAACAGTCAAAAAATGATCATTGGATGAATAGTGAACTTTAAGAAATCTGTGTATGAATGTGAGCTGAGTGTTATCTTGTTGTGAACTGAGATAGGGGAAATGTTTGTTATAGTGAAGATGGGAATAATTCTTCAGAGAAAGAGTATGATTTTTAAAATGACACAGAGATGTAATTTTTTGAAAGCTAAGAATACTAATGGCTATGGATGCAAGTCTCTCATGCATGGTTCACAGGAGTCCAGAGGCTACTACTTCTTATTCATGAAGGTAAAAGAAAGGTGTCGACTTAGGAATAAAGCGGACAAGGTTCACATAGCTTTGTATCAGGATAGGAGAGGTAAAAGAGGACTAAAGTAAACCTTAGCTTTCATCATTCATCTAAAACTTTAGCATCTACATTTTTTTCCTGATCCTGGGCTTGGAAAAACGGCTTATTATGGCTATAAAAAATTATACTGGTAAAAATGGGGCTAGGGCTTCTGGGATCATAATGAATGCACAGGACTTTCTTTGGAAGGGTAAAATTTGACTGGTGTTATATGAGTCAATAGGAATCTTGGAAAAACTTTAAGGGATAAGTAAGGAGGAAGGGAAAAAGAAAGTATCTCAATATTATGGAAATAATATTGGATTTGGAATTATAAGATCTAAAATAGAATCTGCCTATTATTTTTCAATACTGGCATGGGCTAGTCATAACTTCTCTATGCTTGCTTCCATATTTGTAAAGAAGGTAATAAAGTATCTCTGAGATTTCCAGGTAATATGGTAGATTAAACCATCATCGGAGATTTGCTCATTCCACAGAGTTTTAAAATAGGCTAAAATGTAAGAAAGGGAGATCTCCAAATAATGAAATAAAGAGGAAATAAGAAACCAGGATGTGGAGGGAGAGCTAGTGCTAAATACAGTCACAGAACAAGATATACAGCTAAAGAGCTGGAGATTATAATTATGGGAGGAAAGAAGTCAAGGTATATATGGCCCCATGTGTGTTAGGTGCTAGAGCAGAGGTCCTTTCATAAACCTAAGGATCTGAGAGGCCCAGAAATGGCTTTTCAGCCATAAAATGGGGCTCAGAAAACCACAAAAACCCAGGGATAGGTATGGAAAAAAGTCAGTTGAATATTAAGGTTCATTGTTTGATAGGAGGATTATCTATCAATTAAACTTCATTAAATTAAATATGCATATTAAAATTTAAGAGTAACCACTTAAAGAACAGAAATAGTATAATCTTCCTCTTGTCTAGCAGATCAGTAACAGACAGTTAAGAAAATGCATGGTAAAAAAGCATAGAATAAGTTGGTGAATGTCAATTCAAACATTATTAATCACAATAAAAATAAATGCATTAAACCTATTAGTGAATTAACAATGACAATATTAATATTTTATTATTCAGCTCATAAAGTTGTAAGATTTAAGTGAAATAAATGCTATGTAAACGCTTGGTAAGTACAATGCAAAATGTTGTTCGCTCTCAAACCAAGTTCAGGTTTTACCAATAACTTTGAAGACAGACTAACTGGAAGACTGCTCCCAAATCATTTAGAAAGTTCAGTACTCAGCTTGTATAAGTGCCTCTCATCTAATGATTTCCCATTCTCCCAGCAGACAGGAATGACAGCCTCCCAACAAGATGAAGCACCCTCGTCATTGAAGTATTCTGGGATGGTTAATTTCTCACCATCTGTTTAGCATTACTGGACTTAAGTTGGGAAAAAAGAAAAAAGGAAAATGCTGGATTTGGCTTCCAATTTACTGTGTCCTTCGTTCCATCTCTTCAGGGCTTCAATTTGAATCTGTTTTACGATGTAAATATTGTGTTAAAAAAAGAAAGCAAAATTGAATCAAATGAAATTTTTTTTTGGCCATTAAATAACATTCGGGGTGATACTACTATTAAAAAAGTATTTTGATACTGCTTACAGAATACAGCATTTTAAAGCCTGACAGGATTGTGAAAACTGTGTAGCTCAGTGAGTTTCTGATGCTGCTCTCAAGAGTCACAGGGATCTGCAGGGCCTTTGAGGTCAGGAGAAGGAGAGGGGAGGATTCTGAGCAGAGGAGGTCCTGGGTACCTTCTCATAGCTTCTCCAACTGGCTTGGGCTTCAAGTGGGCTTTTGAGTGAGATTTCATTTGAAAATAGTGCCATAATGATAGAATAAAGGAAGAAAGAAGAAAGAAAAGAAAAGGAAGGAAGGAAGGAAGGAAGGAAGGAAGGAAGGAAGGAAGGAAGGAAGGAAGGAAGGAAGGAAGAAAGAAAGAAAGAAAGAAAGAAAGAAAGAAAGAAAGAAAGAAAGAAAGAAAGAAAGAAAGAAGAAAGAAAGAAAGAGGAAAGAAAGTTAAAAAACACTGAACCCACCTTTTTTGTTTTACAGATGATTAAGAGGTTCAGAAAAGGTGAGTGACTTGCTCACTGCTGACAAAGCAAATAAAAAACAGGGACTAGAAATGTCTTTTTTTCTAATACTATCTCTAATATAGAGACAACTATTTAGTTTTTTTCTCCTGACAAAAGGAACTGAGGCATTGTATTAAGTGTTACGACTAAAAATATAAATAAATTGTGGTTTCAGCCCTTAGGGACCTTTGGTACTATGAGATCAGCTAAAGTTTTAAGAGAGATGGAGCCATCAACAATTTTTAATGCAGTCATTAGAACCAAGAAGATAAAAACAAAATAACCCAAAGAGATTTTAAAAAAAGAAAGAAAAGAAAAAGGACTCATACTTTTAGAGCAGGTGTAATTTGACCTTTATTATTGCAGTGATTTTATATTTATACCATCACTGTAAAATAGGTCACTGACAGAAATTTACATTTCCATAGATCTTTAAGAAGAAAATAGATAATCATTTGCCAACGTAGTCTAGACTAATAGCTCCAAACTTTTCTGATCAGATGTTTCAGAGCTCCCAGGACCACACTCACTTCTGACAACAACTGCAAGTTCAGGTGGTCCCTGAGACTACTCTCAGCTTTGGTAATTCACTAGAAGAACACACAGGACTCACTGAAAGCTGTTATATCCAGTTATGGTTTATTACAGTGAAAGGATACAGGTTAAAATCAGCCAAGGGAAGAGGCATGTAGAGCAAAGTCCAGGAGAATTCCATGGATGGAGCTTCTAACTGTCCTCTGCCCATGGAGTCATGAATGGCACTAACTTCTGGCAATGTAATGTGTGACATTACACCTGCAGTATTGCCAACAGGGGAAGCTTACCTGAGCCTTGGTGTCCAGAATTTTTATTGGGATTTGGTCACACCATTAGCATCCAGTTCCTCTGCAGGTTAAGCTGATACTACTGGGTCCAAAGCCCCTAATATACGTATTACGTTGTTAAACCATCTAGTGTAGCCCAAGGTCCTCAGGTAAATGAAGACAGTGTTATCAGGCAGGACATTCCAAGAGATCATTTCCTGGGCCATCATCTTCTGGGAGCTGAGGGCAAATGCCAGGCTTCTCTTTAGATTAGACTAATTCTTTACTTTTACAAATACTACATAAAAGTATATAATGGACATTATGAAACTCATAAAATAGAAATTATTAAAGGAATATATATAAAAAGTTAAATACCAAATCCAAAATAAGGAAGCCTAGGTCTCATCTCATTCTGCCATAAAAAAATCTTTGTTTCTCAGTTATCTTGCCAGTAAAATAGGAACAATTAACATGGAGCTCAGTATCCGTCAGTGGCTCTTCTTATCCAATGTGAAGGGATGGATCTTTTCTGGGAGTATCCGGTTTGGAAAATTCAGTAAGGGTGGGGAAAAAATATAATATATTAAAAACCACCAACAACAAAGAAAAGTGTTTTGCACTGAAGAAGGTTTTAAAGTTGTGCTAATATCATAATGTATTAAATGGTACTGAAATAGCTTGAATGTCTAGTACTAAAAAGGAGTTAACCAATTTACAAAAAAAACTTTAAAGAAATTAAATGAGAAAAAAAGCTAAAATGATGCATTGTGCTTACATGTTAAAAATATTGCATAGAGGGCCACGTGGATGGATTAAGCATCCAACTCTCAATTTTGGCTTGGATCATAATTCCAGGGTGGTGAGATTGAGCCCTGTGTGGGGCTATGCACTCAGCAAGGAGTCTACTTGAGATTTTCTCCCTCCTCTCCTGCCCCTCCCCTGGTTCTCAATCAGTCAGTAAAATCCATCTTTAAAAAATAAATTGCATAGAAAAAAAAGATGAAGATTAAGTACAAGGAAACAATAAAGAATGTGGAAGAAAATGGCTTTATCATTAATTAACTATATGGATTTTTCCAAGTATCAGCTTCTTCATCTGTAGTTATAGAAATTGAAAAAAATAATCTACAAAATTCCATCTAGCTACAAAATTATCCATGGCTACAACAAAATTTTATCTTCAATAAAAGAGAATATATATAATATATATATTTGCTTAGCTGCTCAGAAACAAGATACACTCTTTTTTCTGTGGTTTTATTTTCCTTAAAATAGCATCATTAGTAAAATAATCAACATAAAATTTGTCAACCAACAAAGAAATAATTGAAAAAATTAAGAACTAAGAAAAAAAATTACTCATTACCTCTGAATCTGGCTAATATCATGGGTGCTTATATTATGGTGATGTCTTCAGAAAAATTAGAATAATTAAGAACAAAGCAAATTTAAAATGATGTTTATTTTCTTTGTAAAAAAAAAAACCCCAAACATTAGATATAAGAATATAAAACCATAGTTTACAAGTGGCTAATGGAATAAGGAGTTCTGGAAATTCATGAAAAGATTTCAAAGGTAATAGATTGCATACAAAACAGAGGTTATGAAATCAGTGGCAATGTTAAATTGACTCAATTCTAAAGACGTAATCCTGGAACAAGAAAAGTCAATGTTGAACCATACTGTAGTTTATAAACACTGTTGCAAAAGGAAGAGGATATTTTCCAGAACCTCATAATATTGTAGTCATCTCTGGAAACCAAAGGTCTTAGAAATATAAGTAGAGCTAAAGAAATATAAAAGAACCAAAAAGTAATGAAACCCTGGAACGTATGAAGCAAGAAAGTTGAAACAACTAAATTCATTGAGCCTGAAAAGGCAATAAGCAAAGAAAGGAAGGAGAATCCAGGATTATCAGCATATTAATGGCATTTAAGAAAAGTTATTGGTGATAATATAAAAGAAAGGAAATTAAATTGAGCTTAGAAAAAATTAATTTGATGACTGATGAAACAGATTACAGTAAGTTTTGCTGAAACTAAAAAATATGTGAATTAGTCAATTCTCTATGGGAATTCAAAGTTCTTGTAATTTTTATTTTGTCTGTTTATTTCCCAGAGTAAAAAAATAAATATAAACTAAAGGTAGACTCAAAAGAACTAGATCAAGTCTCAAAATATTATCTGGCCAATTACTACAAGATACCATCTCAAAATAGAATTGATTTTACTGCAAGGTTATTTTTCAGAGAGTTCTGAAGACAGAGATTCTATAGCCGTGTCTGGAAAACAATTCCAATATTAAGTGACCTGTACTGTCAAACATTACCTTAATCTCATCAGACTTGCTTTTATTATAGATTTTGATTACTCAGATAATCTTCGTGTATTTTTCAGTGGAGGAGTCTAAATATCTTTTAACCTCTTCTTGACAACTCAGTTTTTCTGGAAGCACAAATCATAAATATGCAGCCCCAAAATGAATAATCACAAAGTGAGTTCACCCCTGTAACCACAATTCAGGTCATGAAATAAGAGCGCTGCCAGCACTTCCAGAGTCCTCCTTGTTCCCCTTGCCAGGCACTACCCAGGCTGTCTCCCCAAAGATAACCACTAACCTGAATTCAAACACTTTGGTTTAGATATGCCTAATTTTGAAGTTTACAAGAATGGTTAAACCATATGTTCTCTTTTTTAGTAGCTTTTTTTTTTTTTTAGCTTTTTAAATTGAGATATACTTCATGCAACATAAAGTTCACCACCTTATTTTTTTTTTTTTTAAGATTTTATTTATTTCTTCATGAGAGACCCAGAGAGAGAGAGGCAGAGACACAGGCAGAGAGAGAAGCAGGCTCCTCGCAGGGAGCCCGATGTGGGACTCGATCCCAGGACCAGGATCACGCCCTGAGCCAAAAGCAGATACACAACCAGGCAGATGCTCAACTGCTGAGCCACCCAGGTGTCCCAAGTTCACCACTTTAGAAAAGTGTACACTTCAATATTTTTGTTTTTTTGTTTAGATTTTACTTATTTATTCATGAGACACAGAGAGAGAGGCAGAGATAGGCAGAGGGAGAAGCAGGCAGGGAGCCCGATGTGGGACTCGATCCTGGGATCCCAGGAACACTCCCTAAACCAAAGTCAGATGCTCAATCACTGAGCCACCCAGGTGCCCCACTTCAATGGTTTTTACTACAATCTCTGCTGTGCAATCATCACCACTATCTAATTCAGGAATACTTCCATCTCCTACTTTATCCCACAAATAACCTTGTACCTATTAGCAGTAAGTCCCAGTTATATGTTCTTTTCGCTTTTGGCTTCTTTTGCTCAAAATTATGCTTGTGAGATTCATATGCTGTGTTCAGTAGCCAATATTTTTTTGAAGAGAGCCTAAGGAGTAAAGAGCAGGTTTTTCTAATTATGGTTCCATACCAAAACAATGGTTTAGACCCTGTTTGCACAGTAGTAGCAACCAGGGAGAGTTAAAGAAAAAAAAAAAAAACACTAATGGGTAGGCCCTATTCCAGATAAATAAATTATATTGGGGGTATGGTAGGGATAGGCTGGGGCTTTAGTAGTTTTAAAAATTATCCAGATGATTCTGTTGTGTAGCCAGAGCTAAGAACTACTACAAACAACTAATCAGTAAAACTTAGCCTGAAGAGAAGTTGGCTCTAATTACAAAGAGTCTCTTGGGCCCTCAGGCATACTGAATTAGATTCTTGAAACAGTGAGAATCTGCATTTTGACAAGTGACCCATGTGCTTCTTATAAGGTAGTTTCAGAAATACTGCAGGAAACCAATAATTATTTCTAAAAAAATAAATGACTTCATCAACAGAGGCTTCTATTGCTTCTAAACGAGAAAAAACAAATGCCAGTTTAATACATTCTTTTTAATACATTAAAAAGAAACTATTTTCATGTGTGATTTAATTAGAGTGATGAGAGACAAAATATATTACCTCTGCCTCATTTCTTTTAATTTGATATTGGTCCAAAGTGAAAACCTATTGGGAAGTAGCCTTTTCCACCTCCTGCTCTGAGGTTAGCACAGGAAACAGGTCTCTTTTTTTAGACATCAATCCAGTCTCAGGGTTGTCAACAGACTCTGAAATTTGCAATTTGCTTTTCACTCGTAGTGGACAACATACAAAGAATCTTCTTCACATCACCAGATAAACATATTGGGAAATTTTGAAAATGCAATTGCCAAGAAAAACGGCAAACAAATGGAAAAGGAAAAAAAAATCAGAAAAGGAAGAGACATCCGAAAAAAACAGTCTGAAACAGACTTCATTATGTATTGTAGTATAATAGTAACAACTTTACAAATTGATAAATAAGAACATTTTTTTTAGAAGCTAGAGTTGCCATTGTGCCCTTGGAATGTATTTCTATCATCTGGTCCTGCTGGAGATAGTTTATACATACCCAGGGCAAAGACAGTGCTTTATATACAGTACTCTTCACATCCTCAGCTCTCAATAATAACGTGTCATTCTCATTATTGAAAGATATCTTCCCTTATTAAAATGCTCTCTTGATCTACTGCATGATTATAAATATGACCTGGTAATTTTTCATCTTATCAGTTGGTCACTAACAGTAAAGTAGGTTCTGTTATGTAGTACATTAATTCAATACATTACATGATATTATAGTTGTTTAAACATACGAACATTTCTAAAGCAAAATTTTAATTTTAGGATAGTTTAGATGCACAGAAAAATTGTGAAAATAGCCCAGTATCTATCTAGTTTGCTATATCTAGTTTCCCCTATTATAATATAATTATTAGTATGGCACATGTATTACAACTAATGAGCCAGTATTTATATGTAATTATTAACTAGAATCCAGAATCCATACTTTGTTCAGATTTGTCTCCTTATACTCCTGTGGGCTGTGACTATTTTTCAGACTTCCCTTGGGTTTTTTTGTTTGTTTGTTTTTTGGTTTTTATAATATTTACAGTTTTGAGCAGTGCTGGTCAGATAAGTTTTAGTGTCACATACGAATAAACTTTTAAAGATACTTAATTCATTCTTAGATTCAATTAACACATTAGAAAATTTTAACTTAATCCTAAAAGGAAAAAAATTCTTTTGGAGATAGTTCAAACTACTAGAATCAATTTAAATAGACTTGAGCAATTGGTCTTAGTGTATATAGAGGTATAATACAAGATAGACTACTTAGGACTAATAGACTTATGTCATTTCTAAAAATTGAAACTTAATTTTATAAATAAGAAATGATATCATTTACATTCCTCTGGATTCCAATCTTTGCTATTGCTTTTACTTACATAGCCATAAAGTTCATTTTACCTTGAGTTCTGTTTTTTAATTTTTCACTATTTATAAATTTGTTCACATGTTGAAATCAAATATATACTAGATGTTTTTACAGCAGTCTAATAGGGCTCATTCTATTATACTAAAATATTGTATTTGACTAACTAACCTCATTGCTGGATCCTTGGTTTGTTTCTGTTTTTTATAATACTACTATTAATACCTTTGGACAAGAACAATATAGAGTTGAACTTATTTGCATTTTCTCCAGCAATGTACGTAATGCAGGCTTTTCTGCATAATCACCAACTCTGAGTTCTTTCATTTATTCTCTATTTTAGTCTACAACGCTGCTTTAAATTTGCTTTGCTGTATACTGTTATTATTGGACCAAAGTTGTTCATTTTTCCATGTCTCCTTGTGAAAACTGTTTCTTCTTTTTCAAATGGTAACTTAAATGCCAATCCATGGATGGAATTAGATGGAGGAAGTTTTATTTACTATTATCCTCTTAGGGAGCACTGGCTTCTTTGGAAAATGGGAGTTTGTAGTCAAGGGCAAATATAAGAAGAGCTATTTTGAGACTAGGGATAACTTTATTAAGAAGGATGGGGGAATGAAAGAGGCAAAGCAAGAAAGAAGAGTGTAATGAGGAAATAGTGAAAAGTCAACGCTACATGTTTTGATATCTGCTCTAAAACTTATTCAGATCTTAAAGTACTTTTAAAAACGCATGAAGTACATAATATGAATGGGTAGATTAGTTGTAGATACTAAGTTTAGAGAAGTAAAGGGTGGAAAGAAGAAAGAAAAAAATAGTTTGCCAATAAAATATAGAAGGCAGAGAGCAGCAAAAATATGTGTGTGTGTGTGTGTGTGTGTGTGTGTATTTGGGAGGGCACAATCAAATTCTGAGTAGTCTTTTTAATTTTTTAATTGATCTCCACCGTCAACATTGGGCTTGAATGCACAATCCCAAGAACAAGAGTCTCACACTCCACCCACTGAGCCAGTGTTTTTTATATCAGAGTAACTGGGTTTAAGATTTGGGTCAGATTTAACCTGAGTTTAGGGTACGCTGATGCCTGGATTATACATATTTATACATTTAAAATAGTAAGCTTTTTTTTTTTTAAATAGTAAGCTTTTAATAGTGTGTCACATTCAGTTTTTCCTGTCATTTCAAAATGTTTTTATTCTTGTAGTATGGAAAAATGTATCTTGTGTTCAATGGCATCCTTTCTTTTTTAATATCCACTAATTTATCTCCCACCCACAAAAGGGATGAATATGTTATTCTGGTTTCTTTGGGTTTTATATTTTATATTCTGGTTTCTTGAAGATTTACAACTTACATACTTCTTTTGAACCCATTGTAATTTATGGATATGGCTGCAATGACAATAGATCTAAGTTAATTCTTTTTCATATAATTGAAAAAGTTATGAGGTGCCTAGGTGGCTCAGTTAAAGATCCAACTCGGTTTCAGCCCAGGTCTTGATCTCAGGGTTGTAAGTTCAAGCCCTGCACTGGGGTCTGAGCTGGGTGTCCAGCCAACTCAAAAAAAAAAAAAAAAAAAAAAGCTAGTTCACTATTATATAACTTCTGGTTTGTAATAAAATAAGTCATTATAAAGGTTTCAATCTATAATTGGCCAGTTTTTGAAACCCTCATGCACTAAAGCTTTTGTAATCGACTTTAACGTCTGGTTTAATCATTTTAATCTTTTTTTTTAAGATTTTATTTATTCATTAATGAGAGACACAGAGAGAGAGAGGCAGGGACATGGGCAGAGGGAGGAGAAGCAGGCTCCCTGTGAGGAGCCTGGCGTGGGACTCGATCCAGGACCCCAGCATCACCATCTGAGCCAAAGGCAGACGCTCAACCACTGAGCCACCCAGGAGTCCCAGCATTATAATCTTTTAAGAATTTTTTCAGAATTTCTGAAAGAACAATTTGACATTTTTACTCCCTTTCAAATGCATTTCACTATCACTCCAAATCTGTCAGGGATTTAAACTGATAACAAGAATCATAAAATTTAGAGCTGGAAAGTATAATAGGGATGATCTCATTCTACTTTGTGATTTAAAGGTGAGAAAACAGAGGCCAAGAGAACTTGAACTGCCTTCCCAAAGTCACAGTTAGTTAATTAACAGCAGAGCTGGGACTATGACCCTTGTCTCTAGTCATTTCAAAACATACAATAGTAAAAAAGGAACTGCCTTTTATTTTTACTTTAAATCTCTTCACTTTCATATTTATGCTAACCCATACTAAAATAATCTCACCTTTCATTTTGTGGACTTTAAGTGAGCAGGTCAAAATTGTAAAAGAGGATAAGAGTGGAAGTTTGCCACCTACAGGTCAAAAGAAAGAAGAAATCTTTAAGGTTTTTCCAAAGTAAAGCTCTGATGACCCTTATAAAGCAAAGGTGTGTTTTAAAACATTTCTTTGGGGGAGTGGCTCTCAATACAGCATGAGAAGACTTTTATCACGGGGATGCTGCCTTCATTCTCATCCCTGTTGGTCTGACAAGCTTCTATAGGGTTCCTTTTCCAACAGTATGTGGTGCTATGTTTGTAAAAAAGAATGGCAGACCATTGAACACTGAACACTATAAATCCATAAGTAGAAAGCAATGAAAATGTTTCTTGGCAACACCAGACACTCAACCGCTGAGCCATCCAGGCATCCCTGGATTAATATTTAAATGTGAAAGATGAACAAGACCATAAAATTACTACAAGTCTGTATAGGTGATTGCAACATAATCTTGGAGTAGAGAAGATCTTTCTTCTTTTTTAAAAAATATTTTATTTATTTATTCATGGGAGACACACACAGAAAGAGAGAGAGAGAGAGAGAGAGAGGCAGAGACACAGGCAGAGGGAGAAGCAGGCTCCATGCAGGGAGCCGGACATGGGACTCGATCCTGGGTATCCAGGACCACACCCTGGGCTGCAGGCGGCGCCAAACCACTGTGCCACTGGGGCTGCCAGAGAAGATCTTTCTAAACATAACACCAAAGGAAGAAAATCAAAGGAAAATATAGATATTTTACAAACATTAGAGATATAAAGGAGACCACTGTTCTTTCTTGAAGATTATGTAAGATGAGATCACATTTTCTCACAAATTAGTCAAAATTTTAATAATAAGATCCTTATTATTTTAATAATAAGTGTTGACAAAGGCCATGGAAATGACATTTTAATTTGCGGAGCCTTTTAAAAGAACAATGTGGCAAAAATATATGAGAAATGCTAAAATGTCCACCTAACTTTTGATCCAATGTCTATCTGTAAGAATTTATCCAAAGGATATAATCATGAATAAGAGGTAAGATTCAATACAAATACATTTTTTATAGCCTTGTTTATAACACTAACCAAGCTGAATTGAACTAAATGATAGGATATAGGTTAAATAAATTATAGTAGGTTATTATACTGGGGTAATATGATGCCATTATAATTATTTTACTGAACTCTGATAATGTGGGGGAATCTCTTAATATATTACTTGACAGAAGTAGATTTTTTGGCAGCATGCTTAGTATGAGCTGACTTATTAATTAGAAAAAAACACATATTCATCCATATATATAGCTGAGGCCTCAGAAAACTGCACACCAAATATTAATGGTGGTTACTCTGATGTGTAGGGGGAAAAGAGAGTAAGAGCTTACTCTAAAAATGTTCTTGAAGAATAATGAAAAGAATTTAAGGATGAATGTGCTTTTTTTTTTTTTTTTAAGATTTTATTTATTCATGAGAGACAGAGAGAGAGAGAGGCAGAGATACAAGCAGAGGGAGAAGCAGGCTCCATGCAGGGAGCCCAATGTGGGACTCGATGAATGTGCTCTAAAAAGCAAAACAAAACAAAAACAACTCCCAGGATGGAAGTGTAAATAGGGAAGAGAACAAGGTAGTACATAGTTAAAGGAAAAAAAAAGAATAGGGTCTGGTTATGAGAAAAGAAATAAAAGTACTTAGGAAGAATGGAAGTGCCAGAACATGTAATAAAATTGATCAATGATACAGTCAGATGACAGAGGTAGGTGTCTGGAAGTAAAGTCACAAAGGGGCTCAGATAAGTCAGCATGCTTGCTACTTGTACAACATGGACTTTGTTACCCCACGAGTCAATCTAAAATGGTTTAAAAAACATTCTAGTTTGGGGATCCCTGGGTGGCTCTGTGGTTTAGCGCCTGCCTTTGGCCCGGGGTGTGATGCTGGAGACCGGGATCGAGTCCCACGAGTCCCATGTCCAGCTCCCTGCATGGAGCCCGCTTCTCTCTCTGCCTGTGTCTCTGCCTCTCTCTCTCTCTCTCTCTGTCTCTCATGAATAAATAAAATCTTTAAAAAAATATAATTTAAGTAAAGACCTAAGGTCTCTAAAAAGCTCCATAAAAACATATTGCTAAAAGTTCACAGGCAAAAACTCGTTTAAAAATAACAAAGAGGGATCCCTGGGTGGCGCAGCGGTTTGGCGCCTGCCTTTGGCCCAGGGCACGATCCTGGAGACCCGGGATCGAGTCCCACGTCGCGCTCCCGGTGAGTGGAGCCTTCTTCTCCCTCTGCCTGTCTCTCTCTCTCTCTCTCTGTGACTATTATACATAAAAAAAAATAACAAAGAAACTAGAGTTTTTAGAATGGCTCATTGAAACATATTTCAAAACGTTTGAGGGTATGTCACTAAAATATATATTTTTAAAGTCTCAATGCTGTTACATATAGAAGATAGGGCTAACCAAAATCCATTCGATTTTCACACTTTATTATTGTTTTTTAAACATACATTTGTTTGTTTGTTTATTTATTTATTTATGTGATCTCTATACCCAATGTGGGGCTCAAACTCAGGACCCTGGGATCAAAGGTCCCATCATTCTTGCTGAGCCAGTCAGGAGCCCCTGATTTTCACCCACAAATGAATAATTTGCTCCTAGATTTCTGCCATATACAAAATTCGTATATTTGTGTTTGTTATTTGTGTACCCATTAGCTTCTAGAGAAGTGATATTCAAACTTTTTTGAATACATGACCCAAAATATGCATATTTATATATATGCATATATGTCCTACCAAACTAATATATATAAATTATATAACATAAAGAAAAAAGTTAAAATTACAAAAAAAAAATAGGTAGTAGAAATTCTAAGATATTCCTCTTGCACTACATTGTACCTTCCTGTCTGTGCCTCTGCCCTTCTTCAGAGATCACTGGCTGCCATTAGGGTCTCTCAAGATCCACCGCCAAACTATACCTCTGAAGTAGCTGTATAACTTGGGCAAGACACGTAGACTGTGTCTCAGTTTATTTGTAAAATGAGGATAATAATAGAGCCTGCTTCACAGAACTGCTGTGAAGATTATGTGAACCAGTGCCTGTAAAATGCTCCTTATCATGCTTGGCATGAAGAAGTAGTCTTTAATGGTAGATACGATCTATGATCGATACTCTGCAAGGAATGATCCTTCTTTAGAAGATCGCTGAATTAAAGTTGATTATATCTTGTATTTTAGGAATTCAAGTTGTATCATATAAAATAATGCATGGAGATATGTTAGCTTTTATTTTTCCTTATCTCTGTGCTTTTTTCCTACATTATCTCCTTAACTAGGAGCTTAGTGCAAGATTTTTCATATTTTTGCCAAATTGCAACTGTGTATTTCCTCTGAACATGTGGATTCAGTTTCCCCAAGGAAGGAGAGCAACTATTTTGTATTAAAAAGACCATCTCTTCATATACTATTTAAGTTATAGCAGTGATCAATTCTGGTGGCACATCATAATCATAGAGGAAGCTTTAAAAACCCATATACCCAGGCCCCAATTCCAGAGCTTCTGATTTGTCTAAAGCCTCCCCAAGTGATACTAAAAGTACAGTCAGGGATTGAAGACCATTGAGCAAAGGAAAAATGATCACTTCATGTCAATGGTTCTCAGTCTTGGCTACATGTTCCAATCACCTGGGGAGCTCTTAACACTACCCATGCCTGGTGCCCTAATCTCAGACTAATTAAAATCTGTGGATGTGGTCAGGACATTAGCAGTCATAATAGCTCCCCAGTTGATTCCTTTTTTTTTTTTTAATTTTTATATATTTATGTTAGTCACACACAGAGAGAGAGAGAGAGAGGCAAAGACACAGGCAGAGGGAGAAGCAGGCTCCATGCACCAGGAGCCCGACGTGGGATTCGATCCGGGGTCTCCAGGATCGCACCCTGGGCCAAAGGCAGGCGCCAAACCGCTGCGCCACCCAGGGATCCCTCCCCAGATGATTCTTATTTGAAGCCAAAGTTGAGAAATATTGCTCTATGTAAACAAAACACTAAAGTAAAATATCTGGCAATCATAATAAGAGCTTGACAACATGATTTGGAACAAATGACACACACACACTTCAAGGGAGGCTGACAGAAGGGTACTGTGGTCTACAATCATCTGTTGCTTACTCTTGAGTCTCCCTAGGTTGGGCTTGGCTCTGCTCCCTTAGGCCAGCAAATCCATGTGGGATATAGTAGTCCTGCTATTCTTAGAAGTGGCCCACCAGGGTCAGTAACTATTTAAAAGGGTAAAGCACTACACCAAATCTACTATTATTTTTTGTCATTATTATTTTCATCTGTCTGGTTCTTTTCTCCTCCAAGCATCTTGAGAAGTGAAATACATCTTGCCTAGTACTCTCCTTTCCTATTGCTCTCATCTCTAAGGTAGGCACATTGACCATTTTCATTCATGGGTATTATTTCTAATCACTATAAGAAGGGCAAGGGAGGAAGGGCCACTAAAATTGTAAAGCTAGGAAAGGGACAGAAATCTCACAAAACTCCTTTATAATGAAGTTTCAAATGCTTGATTTATTTTCCTAGATATTTGCATGCAGTTTATATTGAGTTATGTTATAAGAATGCATATTTATTTTTTTAAAGATTTTATTTATTTATTCATGAGAGAGAGAGAGAGAGGCAGAGGCACAGGCAGGCAGAGAAGCAGGCTGCATGCAAGGAGCCTGATGTGGGACTTGAACCTGGGAATCCAGGATCACACCTTGAGCCAAAGGCAGGTGCTCAACCTCTGAGCCACCCAGGCATCCCAAGAATATATATTTAAACCTCAAAGTCTCTTTAAGAATACATTCTACAGATAAACAGATTTCAGAGAAGTTAAGTGACTTGCCCAATGTCACACAGGGGGCAAAGTTAGATTATGAAAAAGTTCTCCTAGTTTTAAGTCTAATACTTATCTGACTACACTACAAGTATACTTTGGAAGCTGATAGATACCTCCTTTTTATCATTCTTTTATCATGGAAGGGAGAATTTCTAGTTGGTCCATAGGAGACTGATCTGTTGCTTCCAGAACCTGAATATAAGGTTAAGTTCTGGGGGGTTTAGCAAACATCACAAAGTGGTGACTGTGGTTATTGGATATCACCCCAGGGGAGATGTCTCCCAAATCAGTAAGTTAACATTCAGAGCAGCCATGGGATGCTGTCATCAGAGACAAAGTCTGAAATATAATTGAGTAAAAGCAAAGCAGTGTCTAATTAATTAACACAGAAGTGAGCAAAGAGCTGACCTTCCTGGTCAGTGGTGGGTGTTGCGCACTGTTCTGACGAGAGGTGTCTGGCCAGTGCTGCATCAGAGAGGTCCCTTGGCTTCAGTTCGTCCAACAAGCGATATTCCTAGCTTCCCAGAGACTTTCAGACACAGGAGAAAATAATTCTTGGTTCACTTCATGTGAGTATTGTTTTTTTCTAGTAGAGTTATGTTACAAATATGAAATAGCATCTTGTTTTACACAATTCTCTGTGAATTTGGTTAGTACAAATTAAGAGTTAATTCCTCTGATGATTATCTCTTGTTAACCTGACAAAAGTTTGTGGGCCTGGAAAGCTATGCTCATGAAAACCCTGCCATTTGGGGACTGCAAGGTGCTGGCACTCTGAGAGACCCTGGAGCCCTTTGACCCATCATTGCTTTCCCCTCACGTGACAGAGCCTTTTAGAGTCGAACGATGGCATGAACTAGCGAGCCAGGGACTGCTCTGGACTTAAATGAGTCATTAATGGCTTTGTAAAGTTCCAGAGGGTGACTCTAATGTTATACTGGTCTGTGCTTTGTACAGGAAAGTCATTCTTTGTAAAGATGGGCCATTTAAGACAGCATCTTTTTTTTAATATATATTTATTTTTTATTGGTGTTCAATTTGCCAACATATAGAATAACACCCAGCGCTCTTCCCATCAAGTGCCGCCCTCAGTGCCCATCACCTAGTCACCCCCACCCCCATAAGACAGCATCTTAAAAAAAAAAAAGATACAGGGTAGATCTCTGTTATGGAAATTTAGAGGGGTTTGTAAAGGAGATTCCTCTCTTGAGTTCCTGGGAAAGAAACTTACTTCCTTTACCATGCTTGCTCTGGACTCCATGGGCTCCTGTTACTTGTAATTTCATCCAATTCTTTTTGAGTTGTGTCAGTTGTCATTCCATAACCTGTTGCTTGCCATCTACTTTCTGAGACCTTAATTTCTATTGTGCGCTGCTTTTTCAAAAACTTCAATCTAAATGATTTGACTCATTTAAAAATATTTTCATCTGCCTTATAGCTAGAGATTTTTTCTGGTTAAATTCTCATGGTCTGTTCAAAATTCTTTAATCCATTTTAATCTCTTTTCTTGTACTAAGGTCATTTGAGGTTAAATATTAGCATTTAGTTTTCCCCCATGTCCAAATTACAGGGATTTTTGTGGATCCCATCACAGGAGGGGTTTCCTATGGAGATGTGGATGGGCCATGGTCAGTTTCTCAGTTTCATTGTTCATGGTCTCGCTCCTGTTATAGATGAAGAACCAAAAATATAGCCTTTTTGTGTAACCCTTCTCTATTTGTCAAAGCTAAGACTAGTTGGAAATATTTTCTGCCATTAGCTCTGTGTTTCCTAGAAGTCTACAGTCCTTGCCTTCAAGGTTACATTTAACAACTTCAAGGTTGTTATTTTTAGAGATCTTTTCATCTTGATTCTGCTGGCCACCCAGCCTAATACAAAATGTCATTGTTTTACCATTCCCAATGTAAATTTCCCCTCTCCTTTATTCCAAATCTTTCTGTCCTGTTCTATTTTATTTCTTTCCAACATTTTTTTCCCTCAGAGTATGGCTCAGTCATCCTGGGAAGAAGCATGTGCTGAATACTTCTGATATTCTTCAGAGCTTAGACCACTATAGTGCTAGTCAATTCTCTTCCATCTACACATACAGTGGGGTTGTTGTCACTTTGCACTCTCCCAGAATGTGATGCCTGTGTCTCAAATTTGTTTACCCGTATTTCCATTCAGGTGGAATCCTTTCAACAATTTAGGGGACAATAGCTCACAGTGACCAGTCCGTAATCCTTTCACTCTTGCTGCTTCCCATTTCCTTTTTGCTTCTGCCTCTGTCCAGCATCTAGGTAGGCAGGTACACCTGCCCATATTCTGAATATTTCATTGCTGGAATTTCTTAAAGATTATTTTTTGATGAGCCAGTTAACCCCTGGTCCAGGAAGAGTTATTTATATTTGGAAAGATTGGCTATCATGTCACTGTAGGATAACTGCAATCCTCTTCGTAGTTTATAATATTAAAGAAGCAGATTGGTCTCAAAGATGTCAATACTTCTTTGGTCTTTTGAGAAATGTCTACCTGATTATGCACACGGGTTCTTGGAAAACCCACTTACTTAAATGAGTCGAGTTTATGTGAGGGACTGCCTTCTGCAAGGACAGAACAGTTCCTTGAGTAATTAAAACTTAAAGGTATTTCTTGTGAGAATTAGAAAAATAGCTGATAAACCACATACTATTACAAAGCTTTTTACAATCTGGAAATAAAATGAACTTACAAATCTGTATTAAAATGACACTTCTAGTGTCAAAATAAAGTATAACAAGATTTTATTAAATATTTAATAGTATTAATACATGCAAATACCAACTTCACAAAAAATCTATTATATGAAGTGAGCTGAGCATCTATATTAATATTAGTGGTGCTCCTAACCTTTATAATATTTTAACAAAAACTAAGTGTTAATAGTACACAGGAGAGTAAAAGTATCAATACCTACACAAGTGAAATAATACACCTCATTTTTAAAAACAGTTCAACACTTAATGTTGTTGTTATTCTAACTCTGAACAAAGACAGTACATATAACTGGAATGATTATCTGTGCAAGATTTTCATGTGACCACATTTAAGACAACCACTAAACCAAAAGCTATATTCTTTCACCTGAATAGAAGATAACCAAGTTATATTTTTTAATACATTTAAATTATCCCTATAAATAAACTAGACATTCTTCTCGTTTTGTTGGTTTGTTATTTTATAGAAAAAGCTTCCTATTATCGTTAATACTTAGAAATATACTCTGGAGACAGGTAAAATCTTAGTGTAAACTCCAGCTCTATTACTACTAGCTGTAAGTCTTTGGGCAAGTTTCTTAACCTTACTAAACTCACCTCCTCATCATACAATGGAGAAAATGAATGTTCCAAAGATTGAGATAATATATGGGTTATGGGCTGAATTGCGTCCCCTCCCCCAATTCATGTTACCTCAGAAGTGACTGTATTGGAGAGAGGCTCTTTAAAGAGGTAATTAAGTTAAAATGAGGTCATTAGGGAGGGCCCTGATCCATTATGACTTAGTGTTCTTACAAGAGGAAATCAGGACTCAGATACAGAGGGGAAGACACTGTGAGACACAGGGAGAAGACATCCATCTACAGCATGAAGGATGTCTGTGAAGGAAAGAGGCCTCAGAAGAAACTGACTCTGACAACACCTTGATCTGATTTCTAGCCCCCAGAATTGTGAGAAAATAAATTTCTGTTGTTTAAGCCCCCTAATATGTGATATTTTGTTATGGCAACCCTAGCAAATTAAAGAATTTAGAACAGTGCTCAGAACATGGTAGGTAATCAATAACTTAATTACTACTGTTATTATTTCCCCAGAGCTTTTCTAATATTCAACTCCACACAAAATTCAGTTCTCACGATGTTCAATTTATGGCTAGTAGCAAAAGAGCAAGACTTTGTTGGGATACACAGAATGCTATGGGCTCTCAGCATCCCTGCGTGTTCTTGCTGGATTTGAGCTCTCCTTTGCCAGGCCATTTCTCATGGATGTGTTTCCAGTGAGTAACCTTGAATTATGACATAATATCTCACTCCAGACCAAGAACAGCATTACTTCTGCTTAATGCAATAGTTGTTATTTGCCCAAGTTAGGCATTCCTCTCCTGTAATACAACCTATTGTGTATGCAGGCATTCATCATGGGCTCTTTATGTCACCCCTGTGAGACTTGAAAGGACTGATGACCAACACAAACCCATGTGAAGTTCTGGCCACTATAAAGTCATTTGTTTATGATCCAGGATTCTGTTTTTTGCCAGTATCCTATTAAATTTTAACTGTTAAAGGGGGCACCTGGGTGGCTTGGTTGGTAGAGTGTGTGACTCTTGATCTCAGGGTCATGAGTTCAAGCCCTATGTGGGGCATACAGCTTATTAAAAAAAAAAAAGCATAAATAAAAAGCTACTCAGAAACAGCCTGACAAAGATATAATAAAGACTAGCAGACCGGTGTGATTTAAAAAAAAAAAAATTTTTTAACTGTTAGCTTGTAAACAGGGCAAAATCTCAGACCCTGCAGTTCTTGATTGTTTTGGCTGAGAGCCATGGTTTCTGAAAAAGATGAGGGCCTCAGTGGGCTGGGTTAAGACTCCCTGGGACCCAACAGTAAATGTCTCATTTAACTAGTGGGAAAGAGGAAGGGGAATGAGTCCCCCACTGTCCTACCTGTTAATTTATGTTTGGAGGTTTAGCAGTGAGGAGGATTAAAACAAGCCACCCAAAAGGTGTATTGTTGTTACTAACTCATTTCAGGGTGGGAAGAGCAGATGTTAATCTGATAACAAGGCAGCATATCCAGGGCTCTAGTCAAGAAGTTTGGCTGTTGCTGTCAAGGGGGTCCTCAAAGCTGAAACAAATCTACCAGCAATAAGGAAATAAAACTTCAAGGAGACCAAAATCACAAGGTTGTTGAGCATAAATTGGGCAGCTCATCCAAACCAAAAGTATATGCAAAGTGTTCCTAACTAGCATGGGCCCATTCTCTCCCTCCACACTTCTTGATAGCTGACCTCAGCTGCTTTAAGGAAAAGCCAAATGTGATGGGACAACTTGGGGGAACAAAGTGACTCAAACTTTTATAGCTGTTAGATACAGCTCAAATCACCATTCTACCCAGTCCCATAGGGGAAACTGGTATTGGGCATAGGTTTGTCAAAAGTGCCAAGGGCTACAGGACACTGAAGAGATGGTGTTACATGAAAGGTAAGAAAAATCTCCAGAGTCTGGGTGTTCTCAGATACTAGGAAGTGCACACCTAAAGAAGTTGGTACCAGCACTTAAGACAAGGCCAGAAAAGAAAAAAAAAAAAAAGTCTCCTTGGATGCAGCCCTTACCCCTTGCTCCTTCCTAAGCAACCAGCCAGGGAGATAACATAATTCTTTGGCAATGTTAGAGCTCCTAATGTGTCAATGTTAAACTTCTTGGTCTATATTCCCATATGGGGAAAAAGTGACTGAAGTCAACTGGTAAGATTAGCACAAATTGTTATGAAAATACGTAACTGGTACTGAGGTGTTATATGCTTATACTGTAAAATGCTTATAAAGTTCTAGAGATTTTCCCATCAAGATATTGCTGCAGATAGAGGAATGAGACAGATTTCCTCCATCTACTATTGTGCCCTAACCAATTCTAACCTATTGATTGGTTGGGATTCAGTGTGAGTGCCTCTATGCTCTGATATCCCGAATGTTCACTATATAGATGATGTTCTGGTAAAGTTAGAAGCTTGTCTCAATGGTTCTGACTGTGGCCATTATTAACTTCCACCAGCAGACGTGGCTGCTAAACCCAAAAGTAGTTTCTCAGTATCATTTGGACAGAGTCATAGCACTTAATCTCTCTGGGAGTCAAACAAACAAATGTTTTCTCCTAATTAAAACTCTTATCAGTACTGGAGGTAGTTCATAATGCCATCAAGGGCAGCTGCTAGACTAGATGTGAAAATGTACAAACACAGAAACCAGGACAACCTTGTTTTAATCTGACTGATCTTACGCTTTCCTTAATGTTTGAGTAGCCTTGGATTTTGCCAACTGAGGCCGCAACTACTGGGTGACACCACCTATCAAATCTATATAATGGTGATTCCTTTTTTAAAAAGAATCTTTAAAAAGATTTAAAATCTTTTAACGATTTTATTTGTTCATGAGAGAGAGATTGAAAGAGAGAGAGAGAGAGAGAGAGAGAGAGGCAGAGACAGGCGGAGGGAGAAGCAGGTTCCATGTAGGGACCATGATGTGGGACTCGATCTGGGTCTCCAGGATCACACCCTGGGCAGAAGGCAATGCTAAACCACTGAGCCACCCGGGCTCATCCATATAATGGTGATTCAAATCAGGCTTCACAACAAATTCTCATCACTGGCCTTTTATGTTGCTTTTATGGGGCTCAGAGAAATGGGAACTGATACAAACCAACAGGAAGCTCTGGCTAACACTTTCACTGTAAATAATAAAAGTGCTTTGTCTCTGATCCAAGTGTCTCATGTATTCTGTAGCATGTAACCTGTGAGCTAACCTGTGAGCTTGTAAATCGAGTATTGAAATCTCAGGCTCTGTAGTTATTGACAGACATCAATAATTTTCTTCTTGGTATTGGCTGGCATTTTAGGCACTATGGCTTGGCTACTAGGAAAATTATAATAGCATGATATATTACAAAATATATTTTCTGAAGACTTAGCCAATAACACTACAAAAATAAAAAACCCTCTGTTTCATGTGAATTTAACTGTGTATGTCCAAGTCCAGTAATAATTTCACTGTCTGTCTGAAGTACTAACAGTACTAAATCCAAAGCTCGGCGCCATGCCTCAATCTTCGGTATAATAATGTCATAAATGCTTGGAATCTGTTCCAGTTTATTTGAAATGCTTGGATTAAAAATTCCACTATTTAGTTTACTATATTCATTCAAGATGTAAGACGAAGGAGAGCCAGAGTCTCTGGCATTTTGTAGATGTTGCTGAATGAATGTGCTGGCTTCAAATTCTGATGAGCAACAGGCAGTGTTATACATGAGAGTTGAAAGGTATCTGTGCCATCCATTTGCTAGGCAGTTAAGCACAGTTGGTCTGTATAGCGCCAGAGATGAGGCCAGCCAAGAGGAAGTATTATGAAGCCATCCTGAACAGACATGGTTTCTTTTACTCAGGGATTGCCCTGCAAGAATTTGAAGATGGCTAAGACACAAAAATTCAACTGCACCACCTCCAAGGAAGACCTTTTGCTCTCTTAGAGCATGATACAGACGATAGGCACAAGTCCAGAACCTATCTTCTTTGGTTTGCATCTGTGCAGTGACTGGGCTGGTGAGCACTACTGTAACCAAATTAATTCCTTCCGTTTTTATCACAATTGTGATTACGTTGATCCTATCTATGACATCCGAGGGAATACTTCTCCAAAAGGCCACATAGATCCCATTGCCCACACAGTTTTCATTTACTTGTGTAATATAGGTCACCTGTACTGCTCCTGAAGCTTCTGCAAAAGCCTGCATCACAGTGCTATTCACTGACCCAATTACCAACCGCTTACTGTGTATGCACCTCTCAATTAAGTGTTCAGACACATTTCCTTGTACCAGCACAAGGTTCACATTGAATTTAATTAAGACCTGTAATACATAGTTTGTCCACACTTCTTCTGAGCTGTTTTGTTGAATCTTCATGCTTTCTAATAGCGTATTAATATTTGTGGCCTTATTAAATCCCAGGTGGCGATAATTCTCTGTGAGATCACCCTCAATGAGAATAACCCGGACCGGCTGATTCTCTAATTCCTTGATCAGAGTAGTATTAGAAATTGATACAACAGTGATAAATCCTGGACAGACACAAGAAAAAGTTTCAGGTACACCTGGTAGACAGCAAGTGAAGATTCTTGAAATGTCAAACCTAAATGGCATTGTACAGTTACCTTGCTGAATACTTGCATTCTGATATTGCAGCCGTACTGCTTCATCTACTAATTTCATGCTGTTGTGATCTCCATGACTCAAACCCATCTCCAACTCTACCAAATCATTACATCTGTAAGTATTGGGAGTAGCTGCACCATGTTGTTCTAGAAATCCATCTGGTTTGTTTATCCATTGATTATTGGCTGTCCTATTAAAATGCCTACTGTGGATTAGTATTGACTTTCTGTAATGGCTGCTTGCGAGCAGACTGTTCTTCAGAGTTTGAGGATTTTGTAACGTGTTTTTATCTGCTTCAACTTCAGTCTGACGTCTAAAGAGTTTAGGTGATTTAACAGGTATCCCAGAAAGACTGTAAGTGGTCAATGATGGAGAGGCAACATCATTGAGATCACGCTCTTTCTGTAAACCAGTATCTGAAGGGATTTGTAGAAAAGGGCACAAACTGATATTAAATGTTTCAAGTCCAGAAAATGTCTTTGTGCTATCTAAATGGTCAAAGACATTGTAGATAGGTACTTGGAGGGAAACTACTTCTTTAATGCAAGAGTTCAAGCCTTCTGACATTACAGACACTATTACTGAAATGGGGACACCTAAATGAAGACATTCTTCAGCAGCACTGCTCCATGCACCAACAAGAAACAAAAGAGTACTGGTTCCAGTTTTATATGTGTTATTTTGTGCTTGAACTGCTTCATTGAGAAGTTGTCCCACTGCGCTGGTTAAATCCAAACTTTCAAGAAGTCTTATGGTTGAACTGATTAACACACTTTCATGACACTCTTCATCTATAATAAATTTGGATGATTTTACTGGGCCTAGGAAAGTTCTTCCTGTTCCTGCAAATGATGAAAGTTGTTGAAGTCCCATGTGCCTTCTTTTATTTATGACCCTGCAAGCCATCACCATGAATCATCATCTGCAAATAAAATAAAAACTTGGAAATTTATTCAGTGTAATTCATGATTATAATTGTTTATAAAGGAAAAATCAGATATAGTCCCTGCCTTTGAGGGGTTTCTGGGAGATATAGTTTCCATTAAGTATGGTCAGTGAAAGATACAGTATTACAATGACACTATGATACAGGTATGGCCATGTGGAGAGGGAACACTTCATCCAGTAGGGGAAGTGGATCATGAAGGCAATCAACCTGGTAGTGTTTCCAGAAGAAGGCAATGCCTGAAATGAGTCTTGAAGAATAATTTGAAAGAGTTAGCAACTTGAAGGAGTAAATGCACATTTATGTGAAAAAACACAGTGTATTGGGATAATACAAGTAGTTTAGTTTTACAGGAATAAAGAAAATAGTAGGAAACAGGAGATGAAGCTCTAGAAGAGAAAAGGGGTTGAATCATGAGAGCATTATGTGCTATATCAAACCTGATCCTATGATGGGAACCACTGAAATGTTTTAGGAAAGGAACATTAAGAAACAGCTTGATATAGAGTGTGAAAGCATGTGCTCTGAATGTAGAAGTCTGGATTTGAACTTGGCTCTAATGCTTATGAGCTGTGTAGACTTCATAAGTTATTTAACTACTCTACCCTGTTTACACATCTGAAAAATGAGGACTATAACAGAATCTACTTTATAGAGTTATTATAAGGAGTAAATGAGTACAGTGCTTATAGCAATGCCTGGAATATAATCCCTTCTGAGTATCACTACTACTATTACTACTACTACTACTACTACTACTACTACTACTAGTAGTAGTGTTTTGGATATATCCTCACTCTAATAACACAGAATGAACTGGGTGGGTGCCTCACTGGAGGTAGAGAGACCAGCTAAGAATCATCTATAGTTATCTAGATAAGGAGTGCGGAAGAGGGATGCAGGTGAGAGGATGGACTTGATAAGACTTAAAAGAGAAAAATTTTAGCCCAATAAAGAGAACTTTTTAACAAAGTACCGCTTAATTGAAAAGCTGTCTATAATAAAATGACCTATCTTTTGAGGTATGAGCTCTCACTTAATGGACTAGAAGTAAAATTGTAGATAATATAAAATTCTCTTCCAACTCTAAGACTTCATAATTCTTTGAATGATATTTTTATCACAGTCTTTTAAATCCAAAATGTCAAAAAGCAAGCAATTTAGAGTTTTGATTTTCATCTGATAAATTTGTGTCTATAATACCAAGATTCATCCTTGAAGCTGAGGAATACCACTATCAGATACCTGAGATCAGAAGAAGCTATAACCCAACTATTTCTCAAGAGTAGCTTCCTATAAGCTTTCAAGGACTAAGGAGAAAAGCTAATAGAGCCTAGAAAATGGTATAATGAATTGCTTGAACTCAGTTTCAAATGTTTTTTGTTTTTTTTTTTTTTTAGTTTCAAATGTTCTGTAAAAATTTCAATTCTATAAAATAAAACTCTTGATACACCTAGGCACATGCCTAGACAGCATCAAAATACACTCTAGGACTCTAATACTCAAATCCTGAAACCCATCATATCTTAATTACCTGCTCCATATTTATTAATTCTCTACTTATCTAGTTTAAATTCCTACCTGTCAATTATTATAATCACTCCCTCGCACATATACTCTCAAAATCCTTATCCCTCTTTAGGTCCATGCTACTCACCTTGCAAAGCCACTAATCTTGATGAAATCCAACTCTGTCCACTCCATGCTTACCTTGCATCAACTGAAAATAAACAGAAAAACAAACACAACCACATTGGTATCATTTCAAACCTCAAATGGCCTTTATTGTTGCTTGGCAATCTACTTCCCTAGTTCATTTATCTTTTTTTCTTCCTGTTTATAAAAGGTTATTACATTTTGGGTTCTATTTTTAAAAGGTTTGCCTACCCCTGTGTACAAAAGATATTCTTCTATACTTCTTCTAAGACTGTTATGGTTTTCATCCTTTATGTCTCTATGAATCTAACTATTCTGGGTATTTCATATAAATAGAATCACACAATATGTGACCTTTTGTGTCTGGCTTCTTTCACTTAGCATAGTATTTTGAGGTTCATCCACATTGTATTATATACCAGTACTTCATTCCTTTTTATGGCTGAGAAACATTTCATTGTATGTATCATCTTGTTTATCTGTTAATGGACAATTTCAGTTGTTTCTACCTTTTGACTATTGTGAACTGTGCTACTATGAACATTTGTGTACAATTGTGTTTGAGTATCTGTCCCCAGTTCCTTTGGGTATACACCTATGGGTGGTCACATGGTCATTTTATGTTTAACTTTCTGAGGAACTACCAACTGTCTTCCATAGCAGCTAAATCATTTTACTTTCCCACCAGCAATATATGATGAGGGTTTCAATTTCTCCATATTCTTGTTGTATTGATTTCCAAGGGCTGCTATACAATATTACCAAAAACTGGGTGGCTTAAAACAATACATATTTATTCTCTCAGGGTTCTAGAGTCCAGAAGTCTGAAATCAAGGGGTTTGCAGGGCCGTGATCCTTTTGAAGGTTCTAGAAAAGGCTCTTCCAGCTTCTAGCTGGCTCTTGAAGGTAACAAAACTTCAATATCTGCTTTTCTTTCATATGGCTTTCTTAAAAGAACACCATTAATTGTACTTAGGGCCAACCCTAATCAGGTATGACCTCATCTTAACTAGCTACTTCTATAAAGACCCAATTTCCAAATAAAATCATATTCTGAGATTTTGTGTGGACATGAATTTTGGAGGGAACACTATTCAACCCAATATGTTCACCAATACATATCTTCTGGTTTTTTGTTTTATTTTTTTTTCAATAATAGACATCTCAGTGGATATGAAGTGATATTTCATTGTGGTTTTGATTTGTTTTTCTCTACAACTAATGATGTTAAGCATCTTTTCATGTACTGGTTGGCCATTTGTAATACCATCTTTGGAGAAATATCTATTCAAATCTTTTGCCCATTTTAAAACTGTGTTGTCGGGATCCCTGGGTGGCGCAGCGGTTTAGTGCCTGCCTTTGACCCAGGGCACGATCCTGGAGACCCGGGATCGAATCCCACGTCAGGCTCCTGGTGCATGGAGCCTGCTTCTCCCTCTGCCTGTGTCTCTGCCCCTCTCTCTCTCTCTCTGTGTGTGTGTGCCTATCAAATAAAAAATTAAAAAAAAAACTGGGTTGTCTTTCTGTTGTTGAATTGTGAGATTTCTTTACATATTCTGGAAACTAGAAACTTATTGAAATATAATTGATAAATATTTTCTCTTTTTGTAGGTTGCATTTTCGTTTTGATAATCACTTTGATGCGTAAAATTTTCCATTTTAATAAGGTTGAATTTGTCTATTTTTTTTCTCGTTTCTCATGCTCATAGTGTCATATCTAAGAATCTATTGCCAAATCTAAAGTCATAAAGATTTAACCCAGTGTTTTCTTCAAAGACGTTTATAGTTTTATATCTTATTTTTTTTAGTTGTGTATCTTATATTAAGTTCATTGATACATCTGATTTTTGTACATCGATGAAGTAGTGGTCCAACTTCATCTTTTGCATTTAGATGTCAAATTGTCCCAGCATCATTTGTTGAAAGACTATTCTTTTCTCAATTGATTGGTTTTGGCATCTTTATCAAAAATCAATTGGTGATAGATTTTCGGGTCTATTTCTGGACTCTAATTCTATCTGACTGGTCTTTATGTCTATCCTTAAGCCAGGACCACATGATTCCATGACCTTGACTGCAATCACCATGACCTGAGCCAAAATTAAGAGTCATATGCCTAACTAACTGAGCCACTCAGGTGCCCAAGGACCACGCTTTTTTGATTACTGTAGCTTTGCTTATGATGGGCTTTGAAGTGAGGGAGTGTGAATCTTCCACCTTAGTTTCTTTTGTTTTAGCTTTTACATTTATAACTAATCTTAAGCTGATTTTTGTAAATGGTGTGAGGTAGGGGTCATTTTGTTTCTTCCTGGATATCCAGTTGCTCCAGAATAATTTGTTGAAAAAACAAGCTTGAAAAGACTTTTTTTTTTTGAAAAGACTTTTTGCTTGTTTTTCATTTCTAACATGTTTTGAGAGCTTATTAAGTATGAGGCACTTTATTTTATTTATTTATTTATTTATTTATTTATTTATTTATTTTTTATAAACTTGTCTTTGGAAGTTTATTATTTTTTTTATTTTTTTTTAAATTTATGATAGTCACACACAGAGAGAGAGAGAGAGAGAGAGAGGCAGAGACACAGGCAGAGGGAGAAGCAGGCTCCATGCACCAGGAGCCCAACGTGGGATTCGATCCCGGGTCTCCAGGATTGCGTCCTGGGCCAAAGGCAGGTGCCAAACCGCTGCACCACCCAGGGATCCCTGAGGCACTTTATATACATTATGTAATATAGTTCTCATATTATGAGGTAGGCCCTATAATTTTTTAAATTGAAAAATAGATAAGTAACATACAAAATTGCACAGCTAGCAAGTAATAGGTTTTAGTGATAAACTAAAATCCAGACTTCTCTAATGCCAAAGTCCCATACTATTAACTACTATACAAAACTGCCTTCTAGCTGCCCCTCTATGAAACATGGTTCCACTGTATTTTCCACTTCTAAACCTTCTTGCCTTCTTCCAAGCCTGTTTACACCCTTACTATTGATATGCTCTTGTTCCCCCAAGCTTTAGAGTCTCTGTTTGTGGTTTCCTCTTTATATTACGTTTAAATCACAACATATTACTGTATGAACAGAAAAGTCATAGAGAATTTAGAGCAAAAGGAAAAATCATGGGCTATTTCAAACTTATTCAAACTTTCAAAGTCTGTATTTAATTTATGTGAAAATAGTCTTCCCAGAGAAGACATGAAATTATTTAAACAAAACTAATCTAAAAGTAAAACGTTACATAAAACTGATCTCAAAATACTCAATTATTTCACTTATATGTGGAACCTACAAAACAAAACAAATAGAAAAAGCAGAAACAGACCCATAAGTATAGAGAACACATGGTGAATGCTAGAGTGAAGGGGTGTAGGGGATGGGCTAAAAGGGGTGAGGGGGTGGAGGTACATGCTTCTAATCATGGAAGGAATAAGTCACAGGGATGAAAGGTACAGCATAAAGAATAGAGTCAATGTTATTGTAATAGCATTGTATGGTGATAGATGATAGCTATACTTATAAGGTAAGCATAACATATAGAGATGTCGAATCAGTATGGTGTACCCCTGAAACTTATATAATATTGTGTCACTTATATTCAATAAAATATGAATAAACAAATACATATTCAAGAGAAGTGATGTTTCAGGATTTGAAGACTACTCCAAATTTCAGCAGGAATTAAAAAAAAAAGTCTTAGCATTCCTTAGTAAAGCTCCTAAATTATTATTTTGAAAAGATTAATCAATAAAATAAAAACTCAAACAAAAATCCCTCATCTTCTAAAAAGTTGTATATAAAAAGGCAACAAACAGTAAAGGTAATGGTGTAATAGATCATTTTAAAGATAAAAAACACCTGGGGCAACTTCTCTTGTCATTGATTTGACACATTCTGAATTTTGTTCTGTGATACATTACCACCAATGTTTCCACAAACAGATGTTTTATTATTGGGTTCTCTAACAACTTTACTTGCCAGTTTAATGCTTCTTTAACTTCCTAAGTAAGTATGTAATAGAAGCACAGTCACACTACTTCACTGGGTTTTGATATCAGAAGCGGCCTTCTTTTCCTAATATCATGTCTAGTCTTATTTAAGGCCTCTGGTTTAGAATATTAAGACATGCAATGCTTTTCAGGGGTTGAATTTTTTAAAATATTAATATTTTCTGACAAGTATGAAATCAACAGGTTGTGCATCTCCAGTCTATTCCCAACATAGCAATCTAATCATATTCTATTACTTGAAAACCTTCAACTTGAAACATAAAGGTTTTCACTCCTTTGTCTGACACAGAAACCCCTTTAAAAAATCAACTCAGATCCTTTCGTTCCTCTGCTCAAAATCTTCAAAGCCTTCCCACTGCACATGGAATGAAAATCAAGGTCTTAATAAAGCTCTAATCATCTGCATTCCTCCCTCTTACACCTCTTTGTTTCCTACTATGCTATCCCTAGAGCATTCTACAAGTCATCTCCCTAACTTAGAGTTTCTGTTCTAGTTATTCCTTCTGGGATGTTCTTCCTTGAGAAATCTATTGCCTCACCAACTTTAAATATTTACTCAAATTTACCCTTTTCAATGAGGCCTACCCCTGAGCACCCTATTTAACAGCACAAACTCTTCTTTTCCCTCTGCACTTGGATTCCTTTAACCGCTCGACTTCCTTTTTTCCATAACACTTACCACATTATAAAGTAGTACACAGTTTACATATTTATTCATTTATTATTTTCCTTTATTGGAATGTAGTTCCAGGAGGACAATTTTAGTCACTGAGGTATCCCACATACCAAGAATATTGTCTGACACACGGCTGACACTCAATAAATATTTGGTGAGCAAATGAATGAATGGCATTCACCATATTTGCTATCTTACCTTTAGGTACAAAATGACAAGATCAAACAGATGCCGCTATCAGTATTATTCTCCACAAATTTAAATTTCAATCACCTTTAGAGGTTATGTGATTCCTATTTGGCACTGCCTTAGGTGAGACCCTTTATTTTACTTTATTTAAAGATTTTATTTTATTTTATTTTTAAGATTGATTTATTTATTCATGAGAGATACAGAGAGAGAGAGAGAGAGAGAGAGAGGCAGAGACACAGGCAGAGAGAGAAGCAGGCTCCATGCAGGGAGCCCGACGTGGGACTCGATCCCAGGTCTCCAGGATCAGGCTCTGGGCTGAAGGCAGTGCTAAACCACTGAGCCACCCGGGCTGCCCTGAGCCAAAGGCAGATGCTCAACCACTGAGCCACCCAGGCGTTCCTAGGTGAGAACTTTAATTGCTTCCAAAATGGTTCCTCCTTCACATGGTTGTCAGAATTATCTTTGCAAAGCATAAACCTAATTAAAGCATTCCATTATCTAAAAACATCTATTTATCTTAGAAAATAAAATCTTTACTCCTTAGTTTGACATAGGTGTCCTATAATCGGACCTCAGTATAATTTATGACTCATTTTCCACCTTTCTTTATGAATCCTAAGATCTTGCCTCACTAGAACATTTATTTTCATTTTTACACATGCTATATTCAGATTTAATATCCCACCCTTTCTTCATCTTGGCAAATGCTATATATCTTTTATCACCCAAGGCAAATGCCACATTTTTGATACAATCTTGTCCAATGCCCCAGGAAGTCCAGCCTCCTTCCTGGGCTCAGTCACTTTCTACACACACATGTACTAAAGCATTTAGCATCCTGAATTTAAAACTCTGTATCTATGTCTGTCCCTTTCTCTCCCACTAATCTGTGGGTTCCTTGCTTTTATTCATCTTTATACTCAACACTCAGTTCCTTTCAAACTCAATAGTTGACACAGTATAGGTCATGTGAAAAGCAGTAGGTAAATTTAGTAGATTTAAGGGTGCCAATGGATTTAATATTTTCCTAGACTAATCATTATCATTACTATTACTAATGTTTTATAATACAATTAGATTAGTAATGGCTATTTTTCAAGACTAAGTATTTCTTACCTAAGAACTAGAAATTGCAATCTGAGCCTATCATCAAAAAAAATCATTGTTACTAGAAGTTAGCTTCCTAAGTATAAGACCCTAAATCATAAAGTGATATCAAAGCAGGTTAACATATTACTCAGCCTTTGAACTGCCATGAGATTAAACTTGATCTAGGTTAGAATTTGATTCTATATATTTGGTCACTATTCATTTCTGGGTCTCAGAAGTCCCCTTAATATTAGTCGTAAAGATAAAGTAAATGTCCTTAAAACTAATCAAGAGCAACTTTCCCAGTGAGATTATGGCTGAAAAATCAATATACAGTTAACCTTTCTAGGGGGCCCAACCACTGCACAAGTGAAAATCGAAACATAACTCTTACTCCCCCAAACCCTAACTACCAATAGTCTACAATTGTTTGGAAACCTTACCAATACTATTAGTAGTCAATTATTACATATTTTATATGTTACATGTATTATATACTGTATTCTTACAATAATATTTTTCTTATTTTTTTTTCAGTATCTCTAGTGTCTTAATAATATCTCTAGTATCTTGTAGTACCTCTACAAGGTTCAACTGGTAGTTTTTTTCAAATTGTGGCAAATCCCCCCCCCCCCCCAAATCCACATATATGTAGGCCCACACAGTTCAAATCCTTGTTGTTCAAGCAAGGGTCTACTGTATTATAATCAAGCGAATAAACACTTTACTTAACTCACAAAATATCTTGAACTTGTGTAATTTTAATTTCCACTGCAACTTTATACATAAAAAAATCACTTCCTATATTAGAATAGGTGATCCCTGGGTGGCTTAGCGGTTTAGCGCCTGCCTTTGGCCCAGGGCGCGATCCTGGAGTCCCGGGATCGAGTCCCGCGTCGGCTCCCTGCATGGAGCCTGCTTCTTCCTTTGCCTGTGTCTCTGCCTCTCTCTCTCTCTCTCTCTCTATCATAAATAAATAAATAAATAGTAATAAATAAATAAATAAATAAATAAATAAATAAATAAATAAATAAATAAATCTTTTTTAGAATATTAGAATAATCTTATCAGTTTTCCAGAATCCTAACGTGTTGTTTATCTATGATTACAAAGCCTGGGTAACTGGGATAGAAGGTGAACCAGACAGGATGATGGTTTTGGAGAATGTGCCGTGTTTCTACATATTACAATAGGAACGGTGATTTGGGAGACTGCTTCAAGAATGTACTTTGCACATTTTACCTGCCCTACCTGCAGGAGGTTAAGTGGGAGAAAGGGGAGGGGGAAAAAACCCAGCTAGGTAAAAATTAATGTTCCTATCAATCCACTGCTGCAGAATCCAGTATGATTCCTGGAAAATAAAGTACTTACTCTGCAGAAGGCACTGCAGGAGGCATAACGAGAGCCCTGGTGCAGAGCCCTGATGCGTAAGGAACAGGGCTGCAGGTTTGAGGAGCTATCTCCTCTTCATTTCTACCAGGAAGTCAGAGGTCCACCTCATTCTCTCCCACCCTTTAGCTAGTCTCTGACCGGATTCACGACTGGACAAACCGACAAGTCCAGCCCCGTGGACAAGAGTTTGCTTGGAGCTGCAGCAGTTAGGGGCTGGCCAGCAGGATTATGAGGCTGCGTCTCTGCTGGATACCAGGCCTGGAAAGCCGCCCGAACCTCATTCATTCAGCCACAGGCATGGCCGAGGGTGAGCCTGGGGGGGCGGGGGGGGAGAGGTGTCTGATCGTGATTTCGGTTGGAGCCAAAGTCCTACCGGCCAGCAAATGCTGCAGCGCTGGCAAGGGCGCGCGCGGCGAGGCGAGGCGAGGCGAGGCGCAGCCCAGCACCAGCCCCGCCCGCCCCCGCCCGCCCCCCTCCACCCCTGCGGCTGCCGCGCCGCATCCCTCCGACCCCGGCAAGAGGGAAACACTACCAATAGTCTACAATTACAAAGGCCAAGCCCCAGGCACGGAGGCCAAAAACTATCTAGCGGCCCTGGGGAAGCTCAGTCCCCTCCACCTCCGATAACCCCAGCAGGGTCGTTAAGCCAAGACTGGATCAGTTTACCCGGCCCGCCAGGCCCCGGTTCTCATTCTTTCTCCCGGGGCTCGAAGAGGGCAACAAAGCAAACGGGCTCTCCGCGCCTGCACTAAAGACTTCTGGAAGTACCTCGCGACGAACCTCGCTCCTCTCCGTCCTCACGCGAGGCTCCAGACCCCCGCTTGCCCACCTCGGGCGGCGGCGTTCCCGCGGGCACCCGGGCGCCGAGGAACCGGGCGGAGGACGCCCCCCTCTGGGCCCGCACTCTGCGCATGTGCGAGGCGGAGCGAGCCCGCGGCCGGTGGGGTGGGGCAGGTCTCTAAGATTATCCCGACCGAGAGTTCTGCCCGCGGTCGGCTCGGAAAAGCAGAGCGCTACTCTATTGGTAGAGAGCAGAGAGAGGGGGCGGGCCTCAGGGCCCTGATTTCTGTTCATTGGGTGGAATGACTGTCAATCAGTAGGCAAATCTGGTGGGCGGGGCTTCTGGAGAGCGGGGCGAGAGCGGCCTTAGCAACGGTTGCTGAGCCGGGGAGACTGCAGCAGGGCGGTGCGGCTGGCGGCTGAGACCGGGAGGTCCCGGCAAAGGGCACCGCTTGGTGACATGGTGAGTGCCAAGCCGGTAAGCCCTTGCTGGGCCGGGGCCGGGGTTGAAGTGTCACCTCGGAGCAAGGAAGGAATTTTGTTTGGTTTATGCAATGTATTATTGGCCTCCTGATCCTCGAGTGTCATTTAGTGGCGCCTCCTCTCGTGGCCCAGGGGAAGCACGTTGCCCCTGGCTCTGGGGGACAAGCCAGGGCGGGGCTCCAGTTCATTCTTCCCTCGTCGACCCCACCAGCCGCTGATACCCGCGCTCTGCGATAGGTTCCGTGATGGAAACGGAAAGGAATTGAGGACGGAGAATAAGAGGCTTAGAAGCTGTTGGAAGGGGCAGCCAGGGTGGCTCTAGCGGTTTAGCGCCGCCTTCGGCCCAGAGTGTGATCCTGGAGACACAGGATCGAGTCCCGCCTGGGGCTCCCCGCAGGGGGGCTGCTCTCCCTTAAGTAAATACATCTTTAAAAAGAAACTGTTGGAGGGTCTAGACCTCTAGAAAAGAGGTCCTGAACTCGGAGAAAGTGACCGGCCAGGGTAGCTCCGCCCTCCCACTCTTGGGAAGGTAAAGGTCCTAAAGGCTGGAGCTGTTAAGTTGGAGATCACACCGGTGTATTTGCAATCCGAGGCCAGAGAATCCACCGCTGCCACGAGGAACCCTTAATCCACGTGAAACCCGAGGCTAGGTGCCCAGGAACGCGAGGTCCAGCTGCCGTCCCTGCTGCCACTGCTGCCTGACCGGAAGCTGGAGACCAGATACTGAAATAAGGCTGCAGCAACACCCCAGAAGCAACTCTTTGACCTTGCTTGTCAGCGGGGATTGGCACAAAGCAGCAAGATGACCTCCACCATACCCCTGGATACTGATAATTAGCCCAACATTTATTCTTACTCAGATCCCTGGAATAGTTTTTCACCCGGAAAATGTAGGTGTTTTTTTCCCCGCCATTTCTCAGCTTCTGCAATATAGAAAAGTATGCTAAAAGATGGGAAAGGATATTATGTTTCGGTCAAGCATATCCCACAAAAGAAACAAATTTTATTATGAGACATAGAGGCCTAGATAAAAGGGATGCCTTAGGCACTGCTTTTCAAATATACCAAGTAAGGCCAGTCGTATTGGAACTTAAGATCTACTGTTCAAGCATGCGTGCCTTTGCCTCTTCTTTCTTTCAAAGGCACTTGTTTGTTGAAGGAAAAACTTGAGTGGTAAAAAGAACCAGGCTTTCCACCAAGATATTAATAACTAAAAGTACAAATGTTAGCAAAGGGGAAAGGAGGAAATTGCTGATGGTCATTGTGTAGTAGGGAATAGGGTTCTTGAGTATGCTTATTTATCATTGATTATTCTGGTTCTGGTAACTTTTCCAGTTATTCATGCATATGCGTATTTATTACAGGCATCCAACTATTGTATAGGTTCAGACCAATGGAAGAAAAGAGCAGCAAAACTTGAATCGAATGAAACCCAAAAGCAAGAAATTAAAGAGGCCTTTGATTTATTCGATGTTGATGGGTCTGGAACCATAGATGTGAAAGAATTGAAGGTTTTGAAATTACTTCTAATTCTAAAACATTGTAAAAACCATTACTTATTTGTGCCAATTTTTCAATCTTTAACAGCAGCCTTCTAAAAGCTCAGTATAAAATCTCCTCAGTGTGGATACCTGCACCTTCAGTGTATACACCTACCCCATACTAACAAAATAGTATCACGTTAGGCATTTTACTCTTGTTTTATGAATGAGTAAAACAAAACACAAGATCTGACAGTGACATATCCTATGGCATAGTAGGATTGGAACCTACCTAGGCCTGCTGACCTGACTTTCTAGGTTTATGCATAGTCCATAGTAAAAAAGAGAAAATCTAGTCATTAAGAGGTAATTTAAAAACTAGGAATGAGATTGTGGCATAGTATAATTTATTTGCTTCCTATTTCAGATTGCAATGCAAGCCTTAGGATTTGAACCAAAGAAAGAAGAAATTAAAAAAATGATAGCTGAAATCGACAAAGAAGGAATTGGCACCATTACTTTTGAAGATTTTTTTGCCATAATGAGTGTAAAAATGGTATAGTAGTGATTTTGTTTTTCAAAGAAATATAAGCAATAACCTACATTTTTTCAAAGAAATATAAGCAATAACCTGATTTCTGCTCCTGATAATCAGAGGTTTCACAGAGGAAGACTTTGAAGATGGACGGGATTTAGATAGATATAGTTAGCAAGATTAAAGATTATTTCAGGGTAATAATGAAGACTGTTCAGTGTGGAGAAGCCTGTTAGAAAATAATAAGGAGGGCAGCCTCAGTGGCTCAGTGGTTTAGCGCTGCCTTGGGCCCAGGGCGTGATCCTGGAGACCCAGGATCAGTCCCACATCAGGCTCCCTGCATGGAGCCCACTTCTCCCTCTGCCTGTGTCTATGCCTCTCTATCTCTCTCTCTCTCTCTCTCTCTCTGTGCGCCTGTCATAAATAAATAAATAAAATCTTTAAAAAAATAATAAGGATATATGGCTGGAGAAAGAGAAGGGGGTCAGCATCTTGAAGGCTTGAATTCAGCAAACATCTCCTGAGTGCCTGTTTTTGCCATGCACTATTCTACAGAGCATTGAATGAGACAACCTCCCTGTTCTCTAAGAGCTTACATTTTTGGTAATGGATATTAATTACTGGTATTAATAGAAGATATGTTCTCTTTATCAGCCTGGTCTCTTCCACTTCAACAAACCCTGAATTTAAATACCTTGAGAGCAAATGTGAGTGCGTTGGAATAAGTGTTAAAAGTTAGAGCAGGGAATCCCTGGGTGGCGCAGCGGTTTGGCGCCTGCCTTTGGCCCGGGGCCTGATTCTGGAGACCCGGGATCGAATCCCACGTCGGGCTCCCTGCATGGAGCCTGCTTCTCTCTCTGCCTGTGTCTCTGCCTCTCTCTCTCTCTCTCTGTGTGTGACTATCATGAATAAATAAATAAAATCTAAAAAAAAAAAAAAAAAAGAGCAGTAAAGTCAGAACTCAGCTACCTGATACATTGCGCTGTAGACCTCAAACACCCATAAGGCCAATTTGATAGAAAAGATAAATGAAAGATTAATTACATTTAATTGTTTCTGTTTTTTAAAGAGTGAAAAAAATGAAAAAGAAGAAATATTGAAGGCTTTCAAATTATTTGATGATGATGATACTGGAAGCATAACACTAAGCAATATCAAGAGGGTTGCTAAGGAACTGGGGGAAAATTTAACAGATGATGAACTTCAGGTAATTTTTTACTTATTTTTATAATTATAACACATGTATAATTATAACATAATTCATATAATTTATAGTTATAGTCTTTAGTTGGACGCAAATACAATCAAAATAAAATTTGTATATTTGAACATTATATCATTATTCATTTTTAATGATATCACATCATATTTACGTTTTGTTTTACAGGAAATGCTTGATGAAGCTGATCGTGATAGGGATGGAGAAATAAATGAGGAAGAATTTTTGAGAATGATGAAAAAGACCACTCTTTATTAATACTTTTTAAAATTCCTTTTGGAAAGTTGTTAACAACTTTATATTTGTTAAACAGTTCCATAATATCTGAATGTATTCTTTAAAATTTTTAGTTTATATGCACAAATTGGCTTATTGATGTCTAAGCATTGTGAGAAGTTACATGTTTCCACCAATAATATTGTTTAATCTGCAGCATCAAGACACAAAGAAAATGTAATGATTTCTGTGAACCGTGGATCCAAAACCACTATTTAATTCCAACTGCTACTTTAGAGCTCCAGGATCTAAAGACTTAGAATTTTTTTAAGTTTAATGAAACTTACCCCACATGCAAATGGATTTGGCGAACAAGCAATTAGTTTCCTTATTATTTTCCTTTTGTGCAACTCTTTAAAACTGATAAATATTTGCTTTCTAATCAGTTACTCAGATATGGAAAGTATTAAATAAAATTGCCTAGCAACTACATTATTTGCTACTTTTCTTCTTATAAGGAAAATTCAAAGCAGCACTTATACTATATAGATTTTCCTGTAAGTTTGACCCTGCAAGTGAGCATTTAATACCTCTGTCTTGGGAGGTGCTAAAGATTTTACATATGTTATCTCAATATGTTACAACTTGGAAGCTGGTAGTATTGGCTCTATTTTACTATATTATGGGAAACTAAAGTTCAGAGAATTTAAAAATTGCTCAACTGTTCATAGATAATAAATAAAACATGGATTCTAAGTCTTGTATCCTATGCTTCACTACACAACTATCCTACGGATAAAGAAGTCTCAGGATAACTAAGTATATATTCTCTAACTCATTTAATATTACGACTCTTGTAATTTAATGTTTTCTATGAAAGAGCCAAACTGTTGGGAAGGCAATCTCTAGATACAGTCTTTTGATTCCCCACGGGGTCACACAAGACTGGGCCTTGGGCCTGGAATACTTCCTTACCAAGAGAGAGTCTCTATAGCTTGTGCTGGAATTGTCTGTGAATATTTTTGCATTTCAGACTCCATGTATACTTTTTTCTGCTTAAGCACATGTGTAATATGGTGCCTGTGTGTGTAATATGGCACCTGACCAACCCCGCTTTGGAAAGGGGATGTCCCCTTTGGGGGTGAATGGGGTCCTTCTGCTGAAACAACAAGATGGGTGTTATCTGCAAATAAGGCTCTGTATAGGCTTCTGGGAGGGACTTGCTGGCCATGGGAAACCGACATTCACTACTGAAACTGATACTGCTCTGTCTCTATATGAGTGAAGCATTGTTCCACTCAGTAATTGTGTTTTCCTTGTCAATTAAACTGATACCAAGATGCATTGGGAGAAGCTCTCAGATTTCTGCTCCTGATAATGGGCAACAGATGCCACTTGCTGGATATAAAATTTCTAAACCTAAGTAATCATCTTTGGAGCAAGAAAAGATTATAGAAAATATAACTTTAATTGCCCCACCTAGTTCATTTTTAGCTCAACTGAAATGAAGTTTCAAGGTTTTGTCCACACAAGAGAGGTTTTTTCAATTGAAACTAGAATGGCATCTATGCTTATGCTCATTAAGTGTTTCACAGTATCTTTAATTCCTATTTATGCAGCATTTTCTTCTAAAGATATAACTATTAAACATGCTTCATATATAAAAATTATGGCCTTTAAGTTGTTAAATGATTTATATTCTTTAGTGGGTAGTATACTTAAAATTACACATCAACAAGTTCAAAGATTTCTAAATAGAAGTCTCCTCATTCAATCCTCAGTTCTCCCTAGGACAGAATGTCCTTTATCATTACCTCAGTCAGCATTGCACAGGAGTACTAGGTAGTACATTAAGGCAAGAAACAGAAAAAAAAAAAAAAAAAGATCAGAAAGGAAGAAATAAAATTATTTTTATTTGCAGATGACCTTATATATATATATATACATAGAAAATCCTAAAGAATTTACAGATTGCCACATAAAAAGTTGTTAGGCAAATACAAATATAAGCACAATTCTATTTGTACAAACCAGGTATGAATAATTAGAAAATGAAATTTAAGAGACTATTGTATTAAAAGTATAAAAATCTTAAGACTGAACCTAATGAAGATACACAGGTCTTCCACATCAAAAACTATAAAAGAGTACAGAGAGAAAGAAGACCTAAATAAATGAGGGAATACTATGCTCATGGATAGGAAAACTCAGGATGTCAATTCTCCCTTTATTGATCTATAGCCATAGTGCAATCAAAATCCTAGCCTTTGTGAAACTTGTCAAGCCTATCTTAAAATTTATATGGAAATCCAAGGGGCCAATATACACTCAAAGAACAAAGTGAGAAGCTAGCTTGCCCAATTATCAAGATTTATTATTGGGTCGTAATAATTAGAATAGTGTGGTGCTAACTAGGATAGACTAATGGACCAATGGGGTAGAACAGAAATTCCTGAAATGACTCATATGTATATGGCCATTGACTTAAGACACAGATAACTACAGAGTAAGGGGACGTTTTCATTATAATAAATTGTTTCAAGTCAATAGGCTATCAAAAAGAATAAGAGAAAACATAACCTCAACCTGACACTGTACATAAAAACTAATTCTAAATTATTGTTGGTTGAGACATGAAAGGTAAGAATATATCATGACCTTGAGATCAGATTTCTAATTAGGACACAAAAGCCACTAACTTTAAAGGAAAATATTGATAAATTGTACTATAGTATAACTAAGAACTGCTCTTCATGAAAGAGAATGAAGACATAAGCTACTAAGTGGAAAAAAGGTATTTTCATTAAGTCTACCTAATACTTGTATTTAGAACACACAACTTTTAAAAATCTCTAAGAAAAAGCCCAATTTTTAAAAGTAAGCAGAAGGCTCGAGTAGGCACTTCATAGAAAAAGGATATAAAAATGATATTAAAAAAAAAGTGTTAAAGTTAAGGGATATAGTAGTAGCTGAAGAATGGCCTCCAAATGATCCATTTCCTAATCCCTGGAACCCATGAATGTTATATGACAAAAAAACACACAAACAAAAAGAATTTTGCATTATGATTAGATTAAGGACAAGTAAGTTAGATTTCCTGAATTACCCAGTGGGCATTAAGTGTAATTACAAGTATCTTTATAAAAGAGACATATGACACACAGAAGAAGAGAGAGTAATATAATCATGGAGGCAGAAAATATTTTGCTAGAATGGCATGGATGATCATATCTTTAACTCCTAATTCTATAGCACTTCCTTCTAGACTGAAGAAAAATTTAACTAGTAAAGATATGAAGCGATGTGTCTAGAAGCCAAGGAATGCTGGCAGCTGCCAGGCACTGGAAGAGTTAAAGAATAAGCTTCAGGAGGGAGTGTATCCTGGCTGACACCTTGATCTGGGCCTTGATTTTGAACTTCTGGACTCCAGAGCTGTGAGGGAATACATTTCTGTTGTTTTAAGACATCAAGTTTGTGATCATTTATTAGAAAATTAATACATGGGCGATACAAGTCAATATCATCCTAAGATAGTACTATTAATCCACCAGAATGGGTAAAACTAAAATAACAAATAATTCAAGTGTTGAAATGAATGTGAGACAATGGGAATTCTCAACTACTGCTGCACATTGCTCAATTGTTTTGAAAATAGTTGGCATAATTTAATAAAGATGAACATACATATATGTCATGACCAGTGTATTCAACAGAAATTTATGTGCATGCCATGAGACTACAAAAAATGTTCCAAAGCAGCAATATACCTAATAGTCAAAAACTGAAAACACTCTAAATGTTCATCAACAATAAAATGTACAAACTGTTACATATTTGTACAATGGAATGCATATAGTAATGAAAAAGACAATTCACCTCTATGCAGCCACATGGATGAACTGGAAACATAGCATTGACTGAAAGACACGAAGAACAAAACTATATGTCTTGCATAGATGCCATTTCTATAAAGTTTAAAACCAGGCATACCTAAACTATAGAGTTAGAAGTCAGATAGTGGGAAAGAGGGAGGAAGTAGGAGGAGGAGAAGGCTTACAGGGGATTTCTGAAGTGCTGACAACTTTGTGTATCTTGGCTTATACAGTAATTACTTAAGTACTTGTATTGCCTTATCACATTGAGCTGTTTGTTTGGCTTGTGCGTTTGTGTGAGTGTTGTACTTCAATAAAAACATTTTAAAAATCATGTCTACACTGTTAGGCATCATGACTTTGTGTCATTTATACTAGCAACATAGAGATAGTCCCAGAATAAGGAAAACTTGTCAGCCAACACATTGACATATTAGAGAGGGCTGCCCTTCAATTGCAAAAGGACCTGGTGGACCTTCATTTGTTTTCCACTCCTTATTAATTATCAGAACCAATACTGAAAAGAAACAATGTCTGTAATGAATATGCAAACATTTTCAACCAAATACATTTCTGTTACATCTTAGTTATATACCTTTTTTTTGATGCAAATGTTGTATAATTATGTCCTGTTTTTCCCTTGATCTTGCTAGAAGTTTATCAGTTTTGCTAGAATTTTTAAACAACAAACTTTTGACTTTATCCTATTTTATCTTTGTTTTCTATTTTATTAATTTTATTTGTATTTTACTACCTCCTCTCTCTGTTTATTGCTTTTTGCTTTTTACTTTTGAAGTTACTTCTTTCTGTTACTACTGTTCAGCATTTTTCCCTAAGGGTACAGTTTTTCCTTAAATATCCCCTCTAAATATATATTTCAGTATGCAGTAGGTTTATTGAGATTTCATCCCAAGTAATTTTTAATTTTTATTGATTTATTTGGCCAATATGTTATTAATGCAAGTGTGCTCTTTATTTTCCAAATATAGAGGGAATTTTTAAAATTTTAAATGCTGCTTTTTGATAATGATTAATAGCCAAATTGCATTGTTGTCAGGAAGAGTTATCTGTATAATAGCAATTATTTGAAAATTGTTGAAACTTTTATGCTTTTAAAACACATTCACAAGTTCTTTGATGTTCCTCACATCAACAGGAAGAGTCCTACTTTTCTTCCCTTTGAATATGAGTTGTCCGTGGTGACTTGTTTATAAACCAATAGAATGTAGCAGAAGTGACATTGCATGACTTGTGATGATAGGTTAGGAAAGGTGATATACCTTCTGCCTGGCTCTCTTTCTGGAGCACCAACATTGGAATCCAGCCACCATGGTGTTAGGTAGCCATAAGGAACCACCACATGGAGGTATTCTGGGCATAGCTGCAAGGTTCAAGCCAAAGGCTAGCACCAACTGCCAGACAGATAAATTAATTGTCTTTGATGGTTTCAGCATCTAGCCTTTGAGCCACCATAGCTGATTCTGAGTAGATACAAGATATCCACATTGAGTCTTACCTAAATTGTAGATTTATAAGCAGAATAAATGCTGTTCTTATTTTAAACCAGTACATTTTGGGGTATTTTGAACAACAATAGAATACAACATGCATCCTAGGCTAATTATAGCTTACCTTTAATTAGTACTTTTACAATTCCCCCAAAACAGAATTTCACAAAAGTTTAACTCCATTTACCTCTCTGATGTATTGTGCTAAACTCATGTATTTTATTTCTATTTATAATCCAATCCATACAAGATATTATTATTATTTGTTTTCTATAAACCAGTCTATTCCATACAGATTACTTACATACCCTTTCTGGTGCTCTTCATTCTTTTATGCAAGCCTCTGGTTCCATCTGGGATCATTTTCTTCAGCCTGAATAAGTTTTTAGCATTTGTTGTGGTGAAGATCTACTGGTGATGAATTCTCTTAGCTTTTGTTTGTCTGAAAAAGCAGTAATTTTTGCCTTTTTTTTCCCTGAATAATATTTCTACTGTGTATAGAATTCTAGGTGAAATGTTAAGAAAGTCTCTTTAAAAAATTTTGGCCTTTTAATGTTATTCCATTATGTGCTGATTTCCATAACTTCTGTTGAAAAGTAAGCTTATAGCTTTATTGTTGAGTCTTTGAAGATAATGTGTGGGTTTTTTTCCCCCTCTGAGTGCTTTTAAGATTTTTGTCTCTTTATTAGCAGTATAACTATGATGTACCTGTGGTTTTCCTTATACTTGCATCCTACATGAGATTCATAGTGCGTTGATTCCGTGGTTTGATGGCTTTTTATTAACTTTGAAACAACTTTAGCCAGTATTTCTTTAAATACTGTTTCTGAACCATCATCCCCTCTTTCTAAGACTCCAATTAAATAAATTCATGTTAGACTTTATCATTATTCTTCATATATCTTTCACACTCTTTTTGGTGTTTTCTATTCCCTTTTCTCTCTGTGCTTCAAACTAAATATCATTTACTGACTTGTTTTCTGGTTTGCCAGAAGTTCTCTACAGATTCCAGGTCTCAGTTGAAATTCTCCATATTTTCCTCAGTTTTATTGAACATATAAATTATCATTATTATGAAAGTCCTCATCTGATTATTTTAATATCTTATCTCTAAGTCAATTTTTATTGTTCCTTTAAATTGTAGCTTTTAGGTTCTTGGTTCTTTTTTTTTTTTTTCTTATCCAGATATTGTGGATGAAAAATTGGAGAGATTATAGATGCTGTTATCTTCTTTCACAGAAAATTGTTTTCTTCCAGCAGGTATATAAAATATAGAAGTATAATTTTGGTTCTTTTGAGAAAGGTTTTCACCACTATTAAGGATTTTCTATTTCATGTTTGCCTTTACTCCCAGATGTGATACTTCTGTGTTGAGCCCAGGGCACTTACTGACACCACCCTATCCTGTTTCACCTTGCCTGGGCTTGAACTCAAATTTTAATCTTTGCAGCATCACACTGCTATATAATTAAACTTCGCTTAGGTCTTTGTTTCTGCTGCATTTTTGGAATCTCACCCTGGGCATCTGTAACTGAGGAGTTAGCCAGTGATGGGAGGAGGTGTGTATTTGGACAGTTTTTCAGTTAACTTTTCCTTGAATCCCTGCTCTGTGTAATTTTTTTTTCCCAAGTGCTAGATACTTTGGCATCCCCAAATTCCAACCTGTTTCTCTTCATCTCAGTAAGATTTCTGGCTTTCTGCTTGGAGCCTATTTCTCCTATTTATTTGCTTGTTTGTTTATTAAGTTTTTATTTAAATTTTAATTAGTTAACATACTAATAGTTTCAAGTGTATAATTTAGTGATTCAACACTTCTATACAACACCCAGTGCTCATCACAAGTGCACTTCTTAATCTCCATCATCTATTAACCCATCGCCCCATCAACCTCTCCTCTGGTAAACATAATTTATTCTCTATACTTAAGAGTCTGTTTCTTGGTTTGCTTCTTTCTTTTCCTTTACTCATTGGTTTTGTTTCTTAAATCCCACATATGCCTGAAATCATATGGTATTCATCTTTCTCTTACTTATTTTGCTTAGCATAATATCCTCTCACTCCATCCACATCATTGAAAATGACAAGATTCCATTCTTTCTTACGGCCGAGTAATATCCCATTATATGTATATGTGTGTATACACACACATACACATACCACCTCTTCTTTATCCATTCATCAGTGGGTGAACATTTGGGTTCTTTCTATAATTTGGCTATTGTTGATAATGCTGCTATAAACATCAGGGTGCATGCATCCCTTTGGATTAGTATTTTTATATTCTTTGGGTAAATAGTAGTAAAATTACTAGATCATAAGGTAGTTCTATTTTTAACTTTTTGAAGAATCTTCATACTATTTTCTAGAGAGGCTACACCAGTTTGCTTTCCCACCAAGAGTGTAAGGGGATTGCCCTTTCTCTGCATCCTTGCCAACACCTGTTGTTTCTTGTGTTGTTAATTTTAGGCATTCTGACCAGTGTGAGAACTTATAAGGATCTTAGAAACTCAACACCCAAAAAACAATCTAGCTAAAAAATGGGCAGAAGACATGAATAGACATTTTTCCAAAGAGACTTTTGGATTGGCCAACAGACACATGAAGAGATGTTCAGCATACTCATCATCAGGGATATTTCCCTACTTTTTTGAATTGGAAAATGCCCTAAGGGAAAAAGTCATGATCAGTATGGTGCTCTTCTCCAGTGCTTCTCTTCTCTCAATGATTGCAAATTTTCCTTTCCAATCTTGCCTAAACTGGGTACTTTCCTGCTCCTGCACACAATTCTTTTTTTCATATAGTAGCTTTTATAGTTGTCTTCAGCAGGAATAGTAGTTCATCATATCCTGAACTATAAATATAAATATTATTTTTAGGAAAATGAATCTGATTAATCACCCTGGACTGGCATAGGGAAAGACTGCAGGCTGAAAGGCCAGTTAAGAGGCTACTGCAATAATTTAAACAAAGGATTGTGAGGACCTAATGGATAGCTGCCTTTGGTTTGGAAAAAAAGAGGTGTGACTCAAGTCTTTATTCAGGCTATCTTATTTTCATTCATAGAACTATGATGAAAGAGTAGTATTACATAACAGTTACTGAGTTACTGAGTTGGGCACTGTTCTACCTCCTGTACATGGACTTTCTGAAATCCTATGTCTATGGAATTCTATTATCAGTTTGATTTTACTGACAAGAAAACTAAGATACAGATGGTTTAAGTGACTAGCTCAATATCACATGAACAATAAGTGGCTCATCTGGACTTTGAGTCAGGCCTGCAGGCTCCACCCTCTGTGCTCTTAACCACTATGCCTTCATCATTCCTTGGAATGGGTGTTATCTTTTAAGTGGGGGAGGTTGACAGCACATATTCCAAAGGGAGAAAAGCAGAAAAATGGATGCGGTGGTTCTTGAATATTTTTTGTTATTGTTTGGAAAAATGAGTGGAGTAATACTTAATGAAAGTGATAAATCCAGAGAAGTGAAACCAAAGAAAAAGATGAATCTGTTTTTCTTATTTATTTATTTTTTATTTTATTATTTTAAGATTTTATTTATTTAAGAGAGAGAGAGAAAGCATAAGCAGGGGAAGGAGCAGAAGGAGAGACAGGCTTCCTGCTGAACTGCGACCCAGATGAAGGGATCAACCCCAGGACCTGAGCAAAAGGCAGATGCTTAATGGCTTAACTGCCTGAGCCACCCAGTTGCCCCTGTTCTTCCTTTTTAAGTGAGACAATAGATTTAACTCTTTGTAAGTTGAATAGTGGAGAGTCAGGAGGTGGCCAAGAGTAGGCAATTAAGGCAAGAGGATAACTTGGAAGATCAGAGACTGATTATAGTGATATAAGTTATTACTTGATATTTTATATACAGACATTTCCTCCCAAAATAATTTTCCCTTGCTTTCTTGGCGATGGCTCATTTTAACCAGAAAATTTTCAGTTCAAGTTTAAATATTTGTTGAATGAATAAAAGAGGGAAGTATAATTCTCACATTAAGAGCTCATGTTACTTCATTACCCGCTGGAATCAGGGGGTTGGTCATATGATGGAGGATGGAGGTCACCCCACTAGAGGGCGTTGAGGTCTTGTCTCAGTTTGGTGAATGAAGGTGTGGTTTGATTTATGCTTATTTTGATAGTTTGATGTAAATCAGAGAAGGATTTAAGGAAAGATCAAAGTTAAAGATATAATTTAGCACAATTTGGAGAAATTTAAATAAAATTTGCATTTAAATAAAATAAATTTAAATAAATTGTATTCTTATTTATCTCACTTTCATGAGAACTAATTGTTTATATTAATTAAAAGTCAAGAATTGCACTTAAAACCAAATCTAACACTATTCAAAATGTAAACCATGGGATTATGGGGGAAATCTATTATTTGAAGATTTTTAAAAAATATTTTTCCCTCCAATCCAATTTTGAAGATGTTAGACATTTTCCTCTATGAAGTAGGAATTCAATTGTTTCTTATAAAAGTGACTAAAAAGAGACTTACTAAGCTGTTGACAATGGTTACTTCTGGGGAAAGAGAAGGCAAAGGTGTTTGCTTTTTATTCACCATATCTACATATGGTTTGAATTTTTATGAACATAAATTTTACAATTTAAATAAAAAGAAATAAAAACTTCGGTGCACTTAAAAACTGGGTTAGGACACCAATTTAAAATTAATTAGAAATGTAAGTCCAAGTTTATAAAATCTGCCTAAATATGAATAAATACAAGTCTAAGCGATACAAATAAGCATTCTACAATATGAAGTAAAAAAGAAAAGTGTTAACTATATATTTTAGCATCTTGCATTGTATATAGTATTGGGGTCTTCAGAAACAAAACTTATTTAATTTATTCTAACACTAAATATACCAGTTTACTTGAGAATTGAACACCGATAGTTAAAATAAATTATGTTCTCAAATAAGTTCCTTTAAATTAATTTTAAGAGAATGAAAAAATTTATTAGTACAATATAATACATTATTTATTTCTGTTCTTTTATTAGAAATATGTAAGTACCTTTTACTTCTCTTGGAAATACTATGAATAAGCTACATATCAAACCATTTAAAAATAATGAAGTAAAAGCCTATAACATAGCATACAAGTAGCAAGTAATCATGTTATCACTTACCAAACACCCTGGAACAGCTTGCCCTTAGGAGTGTTTAGGGGTTGGACACAAAAAGTGTCAAGACTCATGTTTTTACTGCTAATCTGATCAAAAAGGCACTTTTCCTACCTACAGGACTAGAATTAAAATATCTCTTCCATCAACACAGTATCACTGAGGCATTTGGCCGAGAATAAAGTGCACACAACTTTGTGCCAAGCATGGTGAAAGAAGAGAACATTTTAGGAATACTACTTATCAACATAAGATTTTTAATTAATTTTGAGCAGTCAGATAAGCAAATAGAGATAAGACCTGTGATGATGGAAGCAACAGATGAGAATACTTTGGGACACAACTAAAGAATCAGAAAAATGTACATAATAGAAAAACAAAAATCAGCTATCTAATTCTAGCAAATTTGAGACCTGGCTAAGCATGTAATGTGTGTGCCCGTGTGCACTTCTGCACACCAGCCATTGTGTGAATATCACTTTCCCCCAACTATGTATTTTTAGTAAATTTTAGTTTGAAATTATGCATAAGTTGATAGTCATTATTTAGCAAAATAAGTTCAATCCTCCTTCAAGTCCTTTTTATTTATACATATATGCATTTATTTATGTTTTATAAAATATTAAAGAATCCTATCAGCTATCTTTTTTTTTTAATTTTTTTTAATATTTATTTATTTATTTATGTATGATAGTCACAGAGAGAGAGAGAGAGAGAGGCAGAGACACAGGCAGAGGGAGAAGCAGGCTCCATGCATCGGGAGCCTGATATGGGATTCGATCTCGGGTCTCCAGGATCGCACCCTGGGCCAAAGGCAGGCGCTAAACCGCTGTGCCACCCAGGGATCCCCTCCTATCAGCTATCTAAAGTGAGTCGACACTACCTAATTTACAAAGCCAAAATCTCTTGTCCCAACTATGTAAAACATGATAAAGAGCATGTGTTAAATAATGATTATTTTTGTCTGATATGTTAGGTATTGGCAGAGAAAACACTTATTCTTAATGCCCCTGAGTATTTACTACCCATTGGTTCAATATTATGTCATGAAATCCTTCATGCCAAAAACTCAATTATTCAGATTAATTTGGAAATTCAGTATAAATGGCTATTAGTTCTCATGCTGTAAATCTATGTTGAATGGTTTTAAAATCCTACCTTACAAAGAATATGTTTCCTAAAATCTTCTTACTAAAATTAATTATAATCAGTAAAACTCCCTTTTTAAGGCTTCTGCTAACTTCTCAATCGTTTCAGAAAATTTGCAGATTGGTATGCAGTCTTGTTTCCTCACATCTTTTTTTTTCAAAAGTGGAAAATCTGAACTCTCTTAGGTCATGTTGATGCCTGCAAGAAAGCAAGATAAGTTAATACATTAACCATGGAGTTTAATTTTGGGGGACAGAAAAGGCCTAATGAGTTCAAATGTGCCGTTCCATAGTTAGATGTGATTTGGATTATTTCTGTCTTTGATGACAAGGGTGGAATTATTGTCTCTATAGCAGAAAATTAACAGACATATGGAGTGTGCTATGGGCAGACAATTCATCTCTAGTCCTCAGGTCACCATTTAACTAGATTGGACACTTTCGCCATGTCACCTAACTTCTCTGGGCTTCCTATTGCAGCATATATAAAAGGTGGATAAGAAATCTGTCTAAAAAAGTACTATCAGGGTGGCCTGGGTGGCTCAGTGGGTTAGGTTAGCACTGCTTTCAGCCTAGGACCTGATCCTGAAGACCCAGGATCAAGTCCCACATCAGGCTCCCTGCATGGAGCCTGCTTCTCCCTCTGCCTGTGTCTCTCTGTCTCTCTTTCTCTCTCTCTCATGAATAAATAAAATCTTAAAAAAAAAAAAAAAAAGAAATTCCAGATATAGCAAAAGTCACTCCCTTGCCTTCACTATTATTTTTCCCTTTCTTCTCAGAAGTAGTTGGTATGTATCACTTCCAGGCATATGTTTATATTTTTATTATACAAGTATATACCCCTAAAATTATAAACTCTTGTTTTAGGTATTTCAAAATTTACATGATAGCATGTATAAATATTCTTTACAGTTTGAATTTTTGCTGGACATTTTCTTTTTGAGATTCATTTACATTGATACATGTTACTTTTGTTCATTCATTTCAACTACTCTGAACAAGTCTGTTATGTGAACAGTGTACATCTATTTTTCTACAAGAAGTTAGACTGTTTCCATATTTGAACTTTTAGGAATAACAATATAATGCACATTTTTACATTTTCTAGGATAGCCACTGTCTTAGTCAGCTTGGGCTATCATAGGCAAATACCATACACTGGGTGGTTTAAACAGCAGAAATTTATTTTCTCACAGTCTGAGAGGCTGGAAGCCCAAGATCAAGGTGCCAGCGTGGTTGGGTTCTGGTGAGAGCTCTGCCCTGGCTTGTAGACAGTTACCTTTTAGCTATGTCATCATATGGCAGAAAGAGGGGAAATGAGAGAAAGAGGAAGAGAGGGAGGGAGGGAGAGAGACCTATTCTTATGCTATCAGTTTAAGGCCCCACCCTTATGACCTTATTTAACTGTAATTATCTACTAAAGACCCAATCACCAGATATATAGTCACATTGGGGATTAGGGCTTCAGCATATGAATTTTGGGAAGACACAGTGCAATTCATAGCATCCATCTATAGTAAAATTGCTAGTTTGAATGGAATCCAACATCTTCAACTTTTCTATATAAATCCAAATTGTTCTCCAAAATGATTGCAATAATTTATACACCACCAGCAAATATATAGATGACAGGGTATTTTTAACGAAAAGAACTTATAAATTCCAAATGTAAGATAGAAGGTACAGTCTTTTCAAGTTGTAACCTCTTTTTCCTATTCCACCATTATCTGGAAAGTCTTTTTCCAAGTAGCTGTCTAAACATGGCCTTCTGCCAACCAATTTTTTCATTTGCAGCCATGGTACCACATGGAGTGATGTGTTCTCTTCTGTAATTCCAAAACTAATAAGAAATACTGACCTTAATCAATAGAGTTTCATTAGGGGTCAATGATGTAGGGTAGAACTACTCAGTGGATTCAAAGTGATAGCTAGAGTTCTTCCCCAGAGAAGCCAGGTCTCATTTGCTGGAAACAAAACATAACACAATTTTGAGCCTACAGTAATAGAGACTCTTCAAATCCAATCATCTCTGTTTCCAGTTGTGAAAAGCCAGTGTTCTTTGACATCCACAATGATTTTTCTTTTTTCCAATAGCATATTTAATGTTCTTTAAAATGGTTTGAATAGCATTTGATTCTCTCCCTCTCCTTCACTCTGGCCTCCCCCAATTTTAGCATTTTGCTTTCTTATTTCTTCAGCACTCAGGAACCCTATTTTCCTTTTGTTAGTGTGATAATTCCTCATGCAAAGGTAGGGGCATTTTATTTGCCCCCTGAGGTACTTGTCTGTGAATTGAGAAGAGTCTGATTAGAGAAAGAGATGATTTCAATCGTGTAGACAGTCTATGAATCAAAGGGATTTTTCAGTGAGTTAAACAATTTATTTTCCTTCCTGTATGTGTCACATTTTTCTGGAAACTCTTACTTATCAGGTAAAACTGTACTTAGGGACGTTCTCTGACAGCTTAATCATGGTCTACGCTGGATCCCACAGTGAAGCCAGAAAGCTGAAAGTGTTTGCAGCTCTAATTTCCGTGGCAACTGTCTGAAGGGCCAAATATAGGAGCATTATTTCTCTGTAGGACCCAGCAGAAGAAGGAACTGAGTGGTGAGGAAAACCCCTGTTAGTCAGAAATTTTTCTTTAGGAGGTCAAGACCTTTGAAAAATTAATGGAAAAGTACCACAATACTTTTATATGTATTTCTTAAATGCTTCATTGTTCTAGGTAGGGAACTTTACATTTGCATGTCATAATGAATTCCCTTCACTGTCCCTTGCTCCCTCTTTCCATGTCTGTCAGTTTATCCACTCTTTCTTATCACTGTAACATCATGCCCGTCTAACCCAGCAGGATCTGGAAAAAGTGTTTAAATATGAATACATGCAAGGGACACCTGGGTGGCTCAGTGGGTGTGTCTGCCTTTGGCTCAGGGCATGATCCCAGGATCCTGGGATCGAGTTCAGCATCCGTTCCCTGCGGGGAGCCTGCTGTCCCTCAGCTTATGTCTCTGCCTCTCTGTGTGTCTCTCATGAATAAGTAAATAAAATATTAAAAAAATTAATACATGCAACCATTTATGAATAATCCTATATATACATGTAGTTCTCTGAGTGACGAACCGATAAATACCTGTTTAATTAGTGCTATGCAGATTCCCTGCATTATCTGGGGAAAAAAGTTCTCTGAGTAAGAGTCAACATGGAGTAGTTGAATAGCTTTACAGTTCTTCTTGCCTGAGATCTTTATTATTCAATCTCAAAGACTCTGGATTTTTAGAATGTTTCTCTCATACTCAAATCAGGCCATTTTTGGATAACCTACCATTCATTGTCTTTGGCATGAAATATCAAGAAATCACCATAATGTTTCTCTTTATAAAGGGAGGAAGGAATGTGTCTCTGCCATACTGCTGAGCAATAAACATAATATACATGAAAAGACTTAGGTTAAGGTGGTTTCAACCTTCAAAGGAAAACCTGAATATTTCTATATGTCAAGCCATTTGGTTTTTGACAGCTAAAACTTTAATTTCTACTCCTTAGGAGCTGATCTATATAAAAACGTCTTACAGTTTGAATGTATACATATATAATTAGGGCAAATAAGCATCATTTTTATAGCTCAAAAATCAGTAATTAGTATGATTATTATTGGGACACCTCTTTTGAAGTCACTGGGTAACCTGTTAGAATTCATATCATCATTGACTCCTTTATCAGGGTCAAAGTGAGACAGCATTAAGGCAGTTATCCAATTAGAGTAAAACCCTTTTAATTATCATAACACCAGCTGTGTCTTCAATCTATATTTTTGGTTCCCATTTATTATTTCTTAGCGTTCATTGGCCAATTTTATTTCATTTATCACAATTTACAATAGTTTTTTTTAGAAACACTGAGTAAATGCTGCCATTATTTGTTGTGAAACAAGTCCTAAAAAGAAAAATGGACCAAAAGCATAAAATCTATTAACAGGTAAAATTTCTCCCCAAGTTGTCTTCAATTAAGCTGTTAACATGAAGAGCCACCTTCTTAAATCCTTAAACACTAAAAAGGAATTTGTGTGTTTATAATTCCTAGGTTACACATATTCCTATGTATATAATCCTTATTTTACTTTTTTGATTAGTGTATGTATATTATATGTGTATACATATATGCATTATACACACTCGTGAAACAAGTGATTCATATCTACAGTTTCTTGATTTCGTTTTGTCTCCTTGGATGCATGCTTTTTGTCCTTGGAACCCCAAAGAACAAAATGTTTTACTTTTGTTTATTAATACTGTTGACAATAATAACAATAAAGTCTTAGTTCTATACTGAAATACTGATTAGTTGATGGTTTCTTTATATTTATGATACTAGATCCCAAAATCTATAGTCTGTAAAAGAGATTTTGTAAACTATTTTAGTATATGTGCTGCCGAAGGGAGCACAGAGATTTTGTAAACTAAATTCTCTTGTAAAAGAGACTTGTAAACTACTACTAGTAGTAGTTTTGCTATGATTTCTAAAAGTAAGAAACATTTATGCATTTTAGGAGAAAGCTGTTGGGTAGTAGGGCCTTACTTCCTCCGAAGCTTAGGAAGAGGGGCATCTCAAAAGGGTGTGGCCCATGCCTGTGTTCTCTATGGGAAACTAACCCTGGGATCCCCCACTCCTCTGCTTGGCCTCTCTGAGGCCTCATTAGCTGGTAGCTGTCTCACTGGAGGGCTTGTAGAGAGGCCAAAAGTAGTGTTAGACTCTGGACATGTCCCTACCTCTTCTGTTCAAAGAGAAGAGCATTTTGACCTGTTTTAAAGAGAATTTAGTCGCTCATGTACCTGTGGGAGGCACAGGAATGTACCCAGGGTTGGGCACATGAAGTCAGGATCAAATTTTATCAGAGGTCTCTCTCTTTCCCTTGCTTGTCCCTGCTTCTCTCAGAATGTTGGTACTCTTCCACAGAAGAGCCTCTTCTGCACGGGAGAAGACGGCCACCCACTGCATCAAAACCTTCCATCCCGGGCAGCCCGGGTGGCTCAGCGGTTTAGCGCTGCCTTCAGCCCAGGGTGTGATCCCGTAGACCCGGGATCAAGTCCCACATCGGGCTCCCTGCATGGAGCCTGCTTCTCCCTTTGCCTGTGTCTCTGCCTCTCTCTCTCCCTCTGTGTCTCTCATGAATAAATAAATAAAATCTTACAAAAAAAAAAACAAAAAACAAAAACAAAAAACCTTCCATCTCTATCTGCCACAGATACATACATAGTGCAACTGACCTGACTAGGGGTGGCAGCTTCCACTGGTCCAGCTTGGGTGGGCCACTCAACAGTAAGAATATGGCATTCCTGAGAGAGTTTTTGAAGTGATTTTGCTGGGTACTCAGAATTGATTCACGAGATAACCTTACTTAGTCTTTAATCCCTTGGCTAAGTCACCTGTTACCTAGAGATGAAGTCTTACAATGACCTTTACAAGTATTTGGACTGTATATATGACAAGATACATAGACTTAAACTTATTCATAAATACCAGCTATATTAAACGAGGGCTGGAAAATCTCAAAGTTTTAATAATGTTATTACATTTTTACAGTTAAAATGTATGATTATTGGTAATGTTTTAATGGCTATAAAATTTTTAGGGAAAACAGTTCAGTGATGATTCCATGATCTTTTTTCAGTATATAAAGCTCTTATGAGACATAGATTATGGAAAGAAATGGCTTCCAGAAGAAATTTAAGGAGAAAATTCTGGTTGTAAACAGAAAGGTCATATGTCTATGGTAAATAGTTTGATTTTTTTAAAAAATGAGATAAAATTAATAATAAAGTTTTAATTGAATAAGAAGATAATGTTATTGAAGAATGTCAGAGTTCTCTGAAAACATGACGTTGAGAGTTTATATTGGAATAAGTTTATATAATTTGAAGCTAAGGTTAGGAAACAGCTAAATCTCTGCATTCTGAACAGAGAACAAGTTAATACATTTTTATGCAATTTTTAAAGAAATGGAACACACATATACTTCCAACTATCTCTTTTAGTTTCTGTAAAATCAACTTTTATGTCCCTCTTCTAACAAAACTATGACCACTATTTCCCCACAAAAGAACTGGAGATTCTTCCAAAAGATGAATCATTGTGAAATGAGGCAGTACCCCACCCAGGACATGAAAGGAGGCTGAATTTGAGATGTGTCCCAGCTTCCTTGGTTGGGACATGGGAAGAATTTTTCCAGAAACAAGGAGCATAAAGGGCCAGGTATTAGGACTTCTAAACACCAGCTATCCCTGGCCTTTCAGCTTTCTGACTGATGATGTATTTAGTAAGGACCCTCAGTCAAAGAAGAGAAACACTGATTTATTAATCTGCACAAGCATTTTTAAAAACTCCTTGATTAAGGAATTTGGAGTATTCTGTGATGAAAAACCCATCTTAGGCCTGAGACTAAACTGTAATTTCCTGATACCTTTGTAAATATGAAATGCGGGAACTGTAAGCTCAGGTATATTTAGGGAAGAAAAAGAGAGAGAGAGAGGGAGAGGGAGAAAGTGTGAGAGAGATTGCAGAGCAGACTCCAAGTCTGTGAATGTAAACAATTGTGAGAAGACGACAGGGCTGAGATAGTGGTGGTCCTTATCACCTATCCTACAGTGATCCTACCTACTTAGGAAAGGTGGCCCAACAAACAGTAGACTTTAACCAATCAGCTGCTCCTCTTCCTTTGGAAAGAGCAAACAAAGAGAAATGGGAGCCAAAAGAGAAGGAAACACGAGCACTGGGAGAAGAAGTGTTCCTCTCTGTACACCTTGGGATTATTAATATCACTCAGTTTTATTATGGGGCTAAATGGCCTTTTGTTTGTTTGCCCTGGAACATTATAATATTGTTTCTATGGGGAAATATTGTTTCTATGAATTCTAAATAAGTGACTCATAAATGAAGTTCTGGACTACAACACATCAAGCAGATTTAGCTGTTTTTCAAGTGAACTGCTCATGCATCCTGTACTATGATGATGTATTGAGGAGGATGCTTTGTCAGCAATGACTGGATAGTCCTCCCAGAGTTCTATAGAATGAGAGTATAGATGTATTTTCTTCTTGGACTATGCCCGGAAATACACTTATTTCAGTAAATAATACAAACAGGAATTAATATAACCATTTATTAAGCTAACAAATATAATCAAAGGGGAAGTTATTCTGGAAATAAGAGCATTTTTTTCTGGCTTAAATCCTATATTTATTCTCTGTGGCAGAAAAAATAATTGTATCAGTTAGCTTTTAGTGCATTATAAAGTCCATCCCAAAATTTAGTGGCTGAAACGAAAGCTCAGACTTACATGTCCATGAGAGATAATATGCAAACCCCTTAAAGCCTAGGCTCATAATTGGTACGTTGTCATTTCCATTTCATTCTATTGCCCAAGGCAAGTCACATGGCTAAGTCAAAGTCAAGGGCTGGGGAAATATACTCTGAACCTTTAGTGGGCAGGATTGTAAGGTCAATGGCAAAAGGCATGGACACAGGAAGGGGCAGAGAATTGGAACCAATGATGCAATCTAGCACAGTGATCACTGGTCTAATAAACTTAATTTAGATACTACTCCTTGAAGACTCCCGTATCTCTGTAAGTACATAGGAGTTAGGGGTCAGGGAAAGGGGGGCTGGGTAAGGTTTTGAGTGGCATGTCATGGCAAGGCACAATACTTAAACCTATCATTTAGAGATTTACGACTCCTTGAGTCTGAGAATATTTAAAGCATTTGGTCCACTGGTCCTGTACAGAAAGTTGGAGTCATCTTTCTCCAACTTAGAGCTGAGACAAATAGAACCAGCCAAGAACTTTCCCATCAGATTGATGGGAGGTGGATGCCCAACACAGGCAGGAACACCTCCGGGGGAAGTAATTATAGGAAATAGGTGGACCTTTACCAGCTTTGAGGAGTCCCAGTTGATTGGGGAAGTCTTAAGAAGAGCCCTGAAGTGCTAGAGATATCCCTCTAGCTCAATACCTTTATCAAGATCACATAGAGGAAAGAATGATAGAATAATTGGCCTGGTCACTATGCTTAACTTTTCTAGGAGTGGGAGTGTATAAATAAAAAGCTTCTATAGTTTCCTATAACTCTCCTGGCAGTTATTCTTTTTTTTTTTTTTTCCTGGAAGTTATTCTAAATGATTCTCTCCCTCCAACATTTTCCTCTAGTATTGGTTTCTTTAACAACATCTTGGCCAGTCATTACAAATTTTCAGCCTATTTTGGTTATTAGAACAGTCTAATTCTAGCATTTAAGATTCAGTTGTCTTCTCAAACATGATTCAAGGTTGATCTCCTTCCTCCAGCTCAGGCTAAATCTGCCTGGAGGGATCATGGTTGCATCCATATCCACCTCCTTCTCCCTCTTCCAACTATATTTCAAGTGGAGGTCGGGAAGAAGGGCAAAGTTGTAGACTTCCTCTTGGTTAACCTATGACTGTACTTGTGTGCAAGGTTTATACAGATTGATGAGGAGGCTCCAACATCCTTCACGAATGGTAGGGGAGAGGGACCCTCTTTGCTATCATCCTGCTTCCAACACACACACACACACACACACACACACACACACACACACACACAGCTTACATTGCCCAAAACTAGCCCTGGTTCTCATTTTTTAGCAAACTATGAGGTCAGCAGGGACACTTGGGATTCATCTTCTAATGGAAACTGACAGATATTAAGCAGAGTGGTCCTTGGATCTCACCTTGCTCTGTCTCTCCAAATCTGTGCCCCTATTCACATCACATGGGGGCCAAGCAACATGTCCACTCTTGAACCAAATCCTGTTATGAGGATAAAAATGTTGTCTTCTAATTAAAGGTATCCAAATCTTTAGGAAAATTCTCTCTTTTCTCCTTTTTCCTTCCCATTAGCTTTGGGGAAGGGAAAGCTACGTCTCTTTCCCTCTTAGTCCTTTCAGCAGGGGAAGCAGAGGTCGAGGTACATAGGATTGGTGGCAGGAGCAATTCTGCTGGTTGAAACTCTGGGAGAAGTTGGCTGGATCTAGACGCTGGGAGCTCTCTGATTTTAAAATGGACCTACTCACTGAGTTTTGGCTTTAGTTTGGAATCTAGCTGCAGTTCGGGGACAACAGGAAAAATCTTACTATATGTCCTATTAGTTTTGGAATCAGGGAGAACTTGTTTCAGATATGGGCTTCATCTTCTTTGCCTATAAAATGGTGTTACTAGAAACTACTTCTCAGAGTTATTGTGATGATAAAAATTAATGAACGAATGTCATTGCATTCCCACATAAGCTGTATTAATTACTATCAGTTATTTTTTCTCATCATCCCACCCTCTCCGTCCACCCCCTGCACCTTACTTGGAACCACATTTATGGATGTGCATATCTATGTAGACAGATATAAATGTATATGTGTTGTAGATAAGGTCCAGGCTTCGGTATTTTTGCCCCTTGAACCTATGTTACGTTATTGGTGCAGAAAAATATATTTGGGACGTGAATCTTCAACATTCAGTAGCAATAGTCCTCTGATCTTATATGATTCATGTCATAAGTTACTGAGGGGATCAGGTATGGGCTTTCTACTTCCTGCAGTACACTGTGTAGGTGTATTATTACCAGAAATCCTCCATAATGCTACCCAGTCATTTTGGTCTCTGTTTTTACAGAAATGACTAGGATGAAAGAAAAGAAAGACTGAAACAAAGAAATGTGATTGTTTTCATGTTGTACCATCAAGAATATTGTTTTAGTTAAAATGAGACCATTCAGATGAGAATAAACAAATTTAAATAAAAAAGAAGTTTTGAGGACGATTTCTAAACTGAATGGGGTTTTACCTGATAAAATCTACAAACCAGAATATTTATTCTCAAAAAATATCAGCTGCATGTAATCATTTCTCCCCTTCCAATATGGTAAAATTTTTAAAAACTCAATATATTAGGAGATTTTTTTTAAGGATACCTGGGCTGTTTCCAGAAAGGAAAGTAGTTTGATTATTCTTTCAACAAATATTTGTTAAATTAAAAAGCTAAAGAGGCTCTGTCTTTCTCCGTTGCTTTAAAGTTTAAAGCCTACTCTAATAGAGAAGAAATGAAGTGAACAAACAAACAAAAATCACACTTAAGTATCTTGCTATTCTCTACTGCCTGACACTGAACTCTATCAACTCTGCCAAGTTTTGAACCCGTAACACTATGATCATCTCTGCCATCACAAAGCAATCTTAAAAAGGTCTGCTGTATTTGCCCGACAGGAAGTCTACAGGAATTAGAGAAATCTTGATTCATTTCTTCTCAAAGATCTGCAAAATCTATACAATATTGTCCTGAATTATCACATTAACCAAGTTACCAGTTTCTTCTGTAGGTAGCATTTGGTAAAGACAATGAACAAATATGCCTAGGATACCTATGCTCAGATTCTGCTTTCATTTGCAAGTGAACACACACATATGATCACATGGCCTAACAGTAACTGGGAAAAAAGTAGAATTTGTGTTTTGATTTTATTTTTAGGCAGAGACTGCAAGAGGATACACTCATAGTTACGGCTGATTTGACTAATAAAAATGACTGCAAGAACAGTCTGAGTGAGGAACAAAAAATATTCCATTGCATCAAAGTAAAGCCTTTACTGTGCTTGGAGAACCATCTGAAGACATTCATATGTCATGTAAAGGCACACATAGATAATGGCCAAGAAATCAGAGGACTAGGATGTTGGGATTAAAGGGTCTCAGAAGTCACTAGTCCAGGTGTGGCTGGGTGGCTAAGTTGGTTAAGCCTTTGGCTCAGGTCAATGATCCCAGAGTTCTGGGATCAAGCTCCATTTGGGCTCCCTGCTCAGTGGGGAACCTGCTTCTCCATTTGCCCCTCCCCCTGCTCCTACTTTTTCTCTCTCTCTTAAATAAATAAAACTTTTTTTTTTTAATGTCACTAGTCCAAATCTCTCATTTTATTGATAAGGAAATTTAGGTCTCTGGGTGTGTCAGGAAAAATTTGGAAGATGTTCAAATGGAAAAAAAAAGAATCATTTACATATCCGCCAGGTCATCCAGTTCTACAAGGGGTCTGAGACCAGTCTTTGAGCTGTTTTACAACTCTGTAAGCCTTAGAAAATTTACAGTAATGTAAATTATTTCTGCCCATAGAAATGCAAATGGTATTTTCATGTGGAATACAATTTATCACAGCCCTGTGGATTATTGACCAGTTTTCTGTCTGTTTGCAAATTTATTTCAGTATTCCTAATAGTATGTGTGTGTGCACATGCATGTACGTGTGTCCTTTTGAACCAGATTTTTTTTTTTTTATCTTGATGGGTCCCTCACTAATCAATGCATTAAATAAAATCACAACCACCAGCTTAGCTCCCCATTTAGCATATCAAGGAACAGACTTGGCCAAATATAATTTTACTTTATGGAGTTTTATTTTACAGAGGTAAAAAAAAAGCTTGCTTCTTTTGTCCTCAGATGATTGTGAAGAAAGGAGATAGTGGCAGTGATAGGGAATGGCCAGTTGTGGGAATGGCCCCAAAGTGTTAAAGAAAAGAAAAGAAGAGAAATAAATATCTGGATCTTGTTATATATATGATTTTCTGAATTCAGACGAGTTTTACTGAATCAATCTGTGAATTTGAGCCTCATGGATAATTAGGTTTGAAAAATCACTGTTCCAGTCACAAAAATACTTTGAGACCATTAAAGGGGGAGGGAAAACATGAGTTAAGTGAGGCAAGAAAAGAAAGTCCTACAACTCTGAACAAGTTTAAATTTTACTATACCCTCTATCTTTGGTGTAATGGCTTCAAATGTGGGTATGATTTTGGCAGGATTATCTGGTATTTCATTTAAAGAAACTATCAGAAAATATTTTCATATGGTTCTCCAATGTAAAGCTTTATCTTTGATGCTATTTTGAATGATAGCTGCAGAATCTTTCCCAAGCAGCTCCTGCTTCAGCGAGAATTAAAGTCAGAATCCTTCTCTAATGGCTATCTGTTCGTTTTTACAATTAACAACAAAAAGTGTTCTGTATTTGATGATTCAGAACTTAAAAAAACTAGTTCTAATAGAGAAGATGTCTAAGCTTCACCCATCCTGCAGAAGTCAAACAAAACTTTTTCATGACAGAAAATAATGTTGTCGGGGCACCTGGGAGGCTCAGGGGTTGAGCATCTGCCTTTGGCTCAGGTTGTGATCCTGGGGTCCTGGGAGCATGCTTCTCCCTCTGCCTATGTCTCTGCCTCTCTTTCTCTGTCTCTCATGAATAAATAAATAAAATCTTTTAAAAAAAGAAAAAGAAAAAAATAATGTTATCGTTACAGAAGAATGCAAGGTGGCAAACTATGTGCAGGGCACAAGGCCTCTCAAGGGCTTTGGGGGCAGATAGACTTGAGCTGTGGACCACACTGAATGTGCCTCTGATCTTAAGATTTCTAAAAATATCAGTATCACCAAATTAGATTACAGAAGACTTGGACCTCAGCATAATTTAAAACCTTCTTGCCCTTCATGTTTGTGTATGCACATCAAGACTAGTTCAAATATTGGGAAACCAAAATAGATTCTATTAAGTTGTTAAAAGAAAAACCCAACAAATCCTTAACTGTTTCATGAGAAGCAAAGAAAAAGAGGCACTGTTAAAGCAACCTATTGACATATAGCTTCTGTGAAATTGCTTTTGTGCTTGTTAAGAGAACCCTGGTGATTCCACTCCATCCCACCTAGCAATAACCTCAATTCATACATGTGCCCTGTGCTTGTCACCAAAGATGCTGTAAAGAAAAAAAGCCACGCCCTCCAGGAACTTTTGTATTAGCTTAATAGTAATATTGATGAGTTGTGGATCTATTAACGACAGTCTTTTCAGTACTGCCAGATATTAAAATTACATGAATAAAATATATTGCTGGTCAGACTAAAGCTACATTTAAAGCTATATTTGTTGAAGTATTAAGGTTAAGTCTCAACACTGTAATTTAGGTATCTCTTAGATGACGTGTCACAAAATTGACTTATAGCTGTAGCTCATGATAAAGTCATCCAGTGATTCCGATTGAGTGAACCAAATCTGACTGAAGAATAGACCCTAGACAGTGAGACTGCTTGTTATAGAAATGAATGAATACTTTCCATTATAACCTCTTGACATTAGTGTGAACAGACTTCAGTAAGTATATGCCCTGAAACATCTATAGATGACTTAACCTGTTAAGTGACAACTTATTTCAGACTCTGGAAGTATTGCCCACCCTCCTTTGCTCATGGAATTCAGGTAATATAATGTATATTTGAAAAATCACTCTGAACAAAGAATGGAGCTGAATATTCATTAGACTACAGCTCAAATATGGAGATCCTAGTTGTTCAAATGGCAACAACACTAGCAATGGTGTATTGTTATAGGAAATCTAATGCATTTGTAGCAGGGCCCTCTATTATGTACTAATAACATGGAAATTAACTCTCCTTGCAGCACGTTAACAAAAAAAGAAAACACTGGGAATAGATTATTAAACAAAATTTTAAAAACTATTTGCTATAGGTATTTTTGGAGTCTCTATATGCCAGTATCCCCTAATAGATAAGATACATGAATTTTCCAGCTATATTAGACTCTTGCATTAAATTCACTAGGAGTGACAGAAAAAAAATCTAAAAAATAAGTGTCTTAATGTCTTAAACTAGAAAAAAGTTTATTTCTTTCTCAAGTAAAGTTTCACAGATATATAGTCTAGAGCAATCTTAGCTCTTTACAGTATCATGGTTCAGTCTTCTGTTGTTAAGACTACCTCATGGTCCCACATAGCTGCTCCAACCAATACATCCATGATCCATCCAGAAGGAAGGAGAAAATGAAAAGAAGAGAATTCCTTAATTTATTAAGGAAGCTTCCCAGAAGTTGCAAAGTGGCTTTTGATTATATTCTATGGATTGGAACTTAGTTCTATGAACATACCTACCTGAAAAACAGGGCTAAAAATGTAGTCTTTATTCTCTGTTGCCACATGCCTGGTTAAAAATTCTATTTTTGTGGTAGAGGAGGAGAGGACCATGAATAATCTCTGCCATAACCATGAAACTCTTTATTTCATGGAGCATGTCACAAAAAAAGTTGTGAAAGCGTTGATATAAATTAATTACTTTTTAAAATATTTTATTTATTTATTTATTTATTTATTTATTTATTTATTTATTAGAGCAAGAGAGAGAGCACCAGTGAGTTGGGAGGGGTGGGAGGAGGGGGTATAAGGAGAGGGAGAAGCAGACTCCCGGCTAAACAGGATGCCCGAAGCAGATCAGGGCTCTTAATCCCAGGGTTCTGGGATCATGACCTGAGTGGAAGGCAGATGCTTAACTGATTGAATGACCCAGATGCCCCCAATACTTTTGACAGTATTTTCTCAAACACTAAGAATCCAAGGCAATTCATTGGAAGAGTCTGAGAGCTAGGGCTGGCAAACTGATTTATTGAGTTATTCTTACAGAAACCAGACACATAAAGGAAGAATTAATGCTATTTCATTTGAATCTAGCCACTGCAATAATTTATTTGAAAGTATATTTCCTAAGTACCAAGAAGCCATCTCTTTGAGATGTAATTGTCAAGACAGAAGCCTTACTTCCCAGTTTCTGTGGGAAAGAAGCAGCTTAATTTGAGGGGCACCTTGCTCCAAATTACAAAATGACCTCGTCATAAAGATATGACAAGTTTGTTTTCCTTTGGATAAAGCCAATAAACTATCAGATGGGCAGCCTGACTACCAGATTTTAATTTAGGGTGAACTCTATGTGACAAACGGTACTGTCAAGTCCTCTTATTTGAGGACTAGTTACTGCTTAATTTGACAACTTTTATGGAATGAATTGTATCTGCCTGGCTATATAAAAAGGTGAGATTTCTTTCTGTTTTTGCAATCTTTCAGTGGATTACTTGAGATGTGCATCACATTCTGGTTTAACACTTATTCAGTACAGAACTGTTATTTCCCTTTGACTTTTGTAGAGAATTTCTCTTGGTTGGCAGATTTTTAAAAATTTGTAGTTCCCCAACATTGTCCTCAAGCTCTTTTACATCATATCACTCAGCATATTCTCTATTGCAAGTAAGAGACTGCTGTATTTGATACTGAACTAGAGCCAAATAGCCTTTTCGTAGTTGGTGTGGCTAAAGCAAACATTCAGTTAAAGGAAAACACTTTTCTGTAAGAAATGTTAGTCGACATTCATGCTTCTAAATTCTTGGGTCTTGAGCTCTGTGTTCAGTACAGACTCAGTGAGATTCTTATTATATTATGCCTTTTTGTGACTATAAAATCAGCTGCATTGCTCAATATAGGCTGCAGACCACGAAGATAAGAAGCCCCCATTAGCCTTTAGAGTATTGGTTGCCTATGGGGCCATAACACAATAAACTGGGTGGCTTAAGACAACAAAAGTTATTGACTCCCAGTTGTGAAGTCTAGAATCTGAAATCAAATGTCAGCTGCTCTGCATTCCCTTTGAAACTGTACGGGAGAACCCTTCTTTGCCTCTTCCTAGCTTCTAGTGGTTTGTAGGCATTCTTTTGTGTTGTGGCTGCATAACTCCAATCTCTGCCTTTGTTTTCACATGGCATTCTTTCTTTAACTGTCTTCACGGCCATGTTCTCATAAGGACATTCCACTCAATTCAAATATGACCTCATGTAATTGGTTAATAATTACATCTATAACTATCCTATTTCCAACTAAGGTCACATTCTGAGGGACTGAGGGTCAGGACTTTACCATATTTTATTTGAGGGGACACAATTCAACCTGCAACACTTAGTAAGAGCCACCAAAACTTAAAATTATCCTCTCCAGCCCAGCCAGATGTCTCAGTCTCCATGTGTTGAGGATGCATGTACTAAAGTGCTCTCCGATACTATACTCCTAGTTTATTTTTCATATAATAAAGGGAAAAATTCTTTCTTTCCAAGTTCTAAGGTAATCAAAAAGTGATATGAAGGAGTTGGTTAGCATTTGGAGTAAACCTTAAAATTTTTTTTAATTGGTAAGGGCTGGGCTAGAGAACATGGCTTCTATATATGTGCAGGTGTGCTTCCTAATACTGAAGCCCAGGATTCAATGTATGCATCTGGTATCAGGGCAGCCAGATCACAAATATGTCAGTGATATACAGGGATGTACCTAAATTTGTACCTACCTTGGTTATTTTGCCAGAAGGTACAAATGACAGATGCTTACTTTCACAGCATTTTTTAAAAAAGATTTTATTCACTCATTTGAAAGAGAGAGGGAGAGAGTAGTGGGAAGGGCAGAAGCAGAGGGAGACGCAGTCTCCCTGCTGAGCAGGGAGTGCGATGAGGGGCTTGATCCCAGAACTGTGGAATCACAATCTGAGTGAAATGCAGATGCTTAACTGACTGAGCCATCCAGGTGCCCATTTCACAGCATTTCTTATATCTTCAAACTTGTGGGTAATCAGAGATCATGTGATATTATAGGTGATCATCACAGCTAATTAGTGTAGCAGTGGTAGTAACACAAACAAGAGATATGAACAAGAGAATGTCATTTTGATTTATCATTAATCTAAATAAATATCTGAATATTCACTTTCAAATTATGGGCAAACAGTCAAGATTGAACTTGCATTAAAACTCTTCTTATTGAATTCTGCAAAGATGGCATTGGTGCAAGAGGCATAGCTTTTAGATCTTGCCAAATTCCAACACAAAAAAGTGAGATAAAAAAACAAAAAAACATTGGACAGTATTTACATTAAAACTAGGTGACAAGCTACTCCAGGAACCCTGAAATGCAAACCACCAAAAGCCACAAGACCAAAACATTAACAGCATCTGTTCAGGAGAAAGCATAGAGAAGCCATGGGATGACTGACAACCTGACAAGAGGAGACCTCAAAACAGCCATTCATGGGGAGGCAGAGTGGTCAGTGAGAGCAACAGTTGAAATGAGAGAGATCTTTCCCTAGGTTAGCAGATGAGGCAAGGGTCCTGCAGCAAGCTAGCTGATGGCTTATCAGCAGCATCACCTTCCCACCTTCCAAGGGGCTCACACTCAGGCAAAACAGGAAGGGCTAAATCTAAATTGATTAGGAAGGAACAACGTGGATAAAGGAAAGTGGGGCTTTCCCCACAAATGGAGCAAAAAAACAAAAGCAGAAATAACTCAGAAAAATCACCTTAAAAAATTAAAAAAAAAATTTAAACATTGCACAGAAACACAGGAGTTGTTAAAACAAATGTTCTTCTGTTAATCAGGAAAACTGAATTCACATAAAAATGAGTAACAGAAATGTGTCAAGGCCAAAACCCATGCAAAGATATTGTTTTCTTTTCCTTTTTTTTTTTTTTAAGATTTTATTTATTTAATCATGAGAGAGAGAGAAAGAGAGAGAGAGAGAGAGAGAGAGAAGCAGGCTCCATGCAGGGAGCCTGACATGGGACTTGATCCCAGGTCTCCAGGATCACACCCTGGGCTGAAGGCGGTGCTAAACCACTGGGCGACTGGGGCTGCCCAAAGATACTGTTTTCAATAAAAAGTCCTATATGAGAATTTTTCATGTCTTATGAGGATGAATTAAATTAGTTTTGTCACCTTAAAGTTTCATGAGAAGGAAAAAAATCAAAATCTTGATAAATTACTTTTAATTTTGACATAATAAAGAATGTGAAGAGAAAGGAAAATGGGATATATTGTAGAAAAAATATTTAAAACATTTTCATTTTGCTGATCATCTTCAATTTGTGACTACTAAAATTATTATACTAATTATTAAAATTATTTCCAGAGGTATTCTTGGTAAGGGCTGGGCTAGAGAACATGGCTTGATTCCTACTTCTTTCTCTTTATGGCAGTATTTGGTTTTGGCCTTGATATCAGCCAAATATGAACTTTAACTCCTGGCTCATTAGCATTTGGAAAAAATATGTATCAGTGCATCTAATTCTGTAAGATTTATGGTTCAGATCACAGAAAGAGAACATGGATTCTTAGTAGGTTGTTTACTCACTAAAGAAGAATGAGAGAAAGAAGTTGGGTTGTGCATCCTCAACTTCTTTCTTGACTTATCAATCAGATTAAATCTTTATCAATTATTTATTGCTCTTTAAAATTTACCTGAAGATTTAATGGCTTTAAACAACAGCAATATTATCTGTTCACAATACCACGGCCTGTGCCTGCTTCACGCAACACATAAACTAAAACTGGAACAATACAGAGAATATTAGTATGGTGCCTGAACAAAGATGACATGTAAATTCATGAAACATTCCATATTATCAAGAGGTTGATTCATCAAAAAGATATGATCATTGTAAATATATGCACCCAACATCAAAGTACCTAAATGTAGTAAACAAATACTAACAATTCGGAAGGGAGAAGTTGACAATAGTACAATAATAGTAGGAGACTTCAATACCCCACTTAAAGGAATAGATAGAGCATCCAGGGAGAATATCAATAATAAAATGTTAAATTTGAACCATACATTGGACCAAATGGACCTAATAGACATATACGTAACATTCTGTCCATCAGTAGCAGAATAGACATTCTTCTGAAGTGCACACAGAACATTCTCCAGGATAGATCATATGGTAGGCCACAAATCATGTCTTAGTAAATTAAGAAGATTAAAATCATAGCAAGTATCTTTTCCAACCACAATAGTATAATTAGAAATCAGCAAGAGGAAAGTTGGAAATTTACCAAACATGTGGAAACTAGACAACACACTCCTGAACAATTCATAGGTCAAAGAAAAAATAAAAAGTAAATTAAAAAAATGTCAAAACAAATGAAAATGGAAACACATGGGATACTGCACAAGCAGTTATAAGAGGAAAGTTTATAGCACTGAATGCATATGCTAAGAATATATAAAGATCTCAAACAACCTAACTTTATACCTCCAGGAACTAGAAAAAGAAGAACAAACAACCCAAGCTGGAGAAGGAAATTGGTAAGAAAGATTAGAGTAGAAATAAAATATAGACCAGAAAAACACTTAAAAAGATCAATGAAACTAAGCTGGTTTTTTAAAAAAGATAAACAAAATTGGGAACCTTTAGCTAGACCAACTAAGAAAAAAAAGAGAAACTCAAATAAATAAAATAAGAAATGAAACAGGAGACATTACAACTGGTATTACAGAAACACATAGCATCATAAGTGACTACTATAAGCGATTATAGACCAAAAAATTGGATAAACCAGAAGAAAAGGATAAATTCCTAAAAACATACAACCTATCAAGATTGAATCAGGAAGAAATAGAAAATGTTAACAGACCAATAATAAGTAAGGAGATTGCATCAGTAATCAAAAACCTTCCAACAAAGGAAAGCCCAGGAGCAGACAGCTTCACTGGTAAATTCTACCAAACATTAAAAGAATAATTAACAATATTTTTAAAATTCTCAAAAAAAAATTGAACAGGAGGGAACACTTTCTTCCATCTTTATTTTACAAGGCCAGCATAGCCCTAATATCAAAACCCGGATTAAGTATACTACGCACAACAACAACAAAACCCTATAAAACAATATCCTAATGAATATAAATGCAAAAACATACAACAACATAATTGTGAACTGAATTCAAGAACACATTAAGTGTTTTATTCCTGAGATGCAAGGATGTTTCAATATACACAAATCAACTAATGTGATACACTGCAATAATAGGATGAAAGATAAAAGCCATGTAATCATTTCAATAGGTACAGAAAAAGCATATAACAAGATACAACATCTTTTCATGATAAAAATCTTCAACAAATTAGGTATAGACGAAACACATCTTAACATCATAAAAGCCATAGATGACAAGACCTCTGCTAACATCATACTCAATGGTGTAAGATTGAAAGCTTTCTCTCTAAGATCAGGAACAAGAGCAAGGTGCCCACTCTTACTGCTCCCATTCAAAAATAGTACTGGAACTCCTCTCTAGAGTAATCAGGCAAGATATGGAAATAAAGGGCATCCAAATAGGAAGGAAGAAGTAAAATTTTCATTATTTACAGATGATATAATCTTGTGTAGGAAATCCTAAAAACTGAACTAAAAAGTGACAGAACTAATCAATGAATTCAGTCAAGTTTCAGGATATAATATCAATATGTAGAAATCAATTATGTTTCTATATGCCAATAACAAAATGTCTGAAAAAGAAATAAAGAAAACTATACCATTCACAATAACATCAAAAATAATAAAATACTTAGGAATAAAATTTAACCAAGGAAGTGAGAGGTCTATACAATGAAAACTACAAAACTTTGATGAAAGAAACTGAAGAAGACACACATGGAAAGATCTTGTGTTTGTGGATAAGAAGAATTAATAATATTAAATTATCTATACTACCCAATACTACTCAAAGCCTCTATAGATTCAATGCAATCTCTATCAAAATTTCAATGGCATAAATAGGAAAAACAATCCTAAAATTTGTATGAAACCAGAGTAGACTCAAATAGCCAAAGAATCCTGAGAAAGAAGAATGCAGCTAGAGTCATTGCACTTCTCAAATTCTATCTATACTACATAGCTGTAGTAATTAATACAGGGTGATATTGGCATAAAATGGAAATAGACCAATGGAACAAAATGGAGAACCCAGAAATAAATCTCCATATGTACTGTCAACTAATATTTGACATGGAAAACTCAATGGGGAAAGGATATTTTTCTTAACAAATGGTACTAAAAAAATTGTATGATAACATGCAGAAAAAGAAAATTGGATCCCTATCATCCACCACTCACAACAATAAACTTGAAAGGGATTAAAGACTTAAACAGAAGAGCACATAGGGTAAAACTCCTAGAAGAAAACATTGGGAAGAACTTCCTTGACATGGTCTTGACAAGAATTTTTTGGATATAACACCAAAAGCTCAAGCAACAAAAACAAAAATCAACAAGCAGGACTGCATCAAACTAAAAATATTCTGCCTAGCAAAAAACCAACCAAACAAAAAACAATCAACAAGATGAAAAGTTGATCTTTGAAATAGGAGAAAATATTTGCAAATGATACATAGATAAGAGATTAATATCCAAAATACATAAAGAATTTACAACTTAACAACAAATCAATTAAAAATGGGCAGAGAAATGAATATTTTTCCAAAAAAGATATCTAAATGGCCAACACCTACATGAAAAGATGTTCAAAATCACCAGTCATCAGGAAAATGCAAATACAAACCACAATAAGGTGTCGCTTCATATTTGTGCTTGCTGAATCTGGAGAATCTGGAGAATGGCTATCATCTAGAAGGCAAGAGATAACAAGTGTTGATGAGGATGGAGAAGAGGAAATCTTATGTACCATTGGTGGGAATGTAAATAGGTGTAGGCACTATGTAAAACAGTGTGGAGGTTCCTAAAAATATTGAAAATGCAACTATCATAAAATACAGCAATCCCACTTCTGGAAATATGTGTCCAAGGGAAATGAAAACTGCATATTGAAAAGATATCTGCACTTCCATGTTTATTGCAGCATTATTCACAATAGCCAAAATATGGAAACAATCTAAGTGTCTGTCAATAGACGAATGGATAGAGAAGTTGTGGTATATACAACGGATATTATTCAGGCATGGGAAAGAAGGAAATCCTGCCATTTGCAACAATGGGGATGGACTTTGGGCTTAATGAAATAAGGAGACAGAGAAAGACAAATATTGTATGATATCACCTATATGTGGAATCTAAAAAAGCCAAACTCATAGAAACAAGAGTAAGATTATAGTTACCAGGGGCTAGTAGGTACGGACATAGGGGAGATGTTAAAGGACATAAGCTTGCAGTTAGAAAATGAGTAAGTTCTGGAGATCTAATGCACAGCATAATGATGGCAGTCAACAGTCCCATGTTACATGCTTCAAATTGCTAAAAGCCTCTTAAATGTTCTCACCACGAAAAAGAAGTGATAATTTTGTGACATTATAGAGGGATTTAACTTAAGCTGTGCTGATACTCATATTGCAATATATAAATGTACTAAATCAACACAGTGTACACCTGAAATTTACACAATGCTATATGTAAATTATATCTCAATAAAAAAAATATCATGAGACATCAATTTGCACCAAACCCAGTGGAAGGTCTTTCTGCTGGTCTTGTCTAGGTCACACATGTAGCTGCAGTCATCTGCAGCTTGACTGGGGCTGGATGGTCTAAGGTGAGCTGTGTTGCACATTTGGTGGTTGACTTTGGTTGTTGGTTGGGCCTTTCTCTCATGTGTTCTCTCTTTGTTAAGAAGCTTAGTCTGGGTTTCTTATGCAGTGGCAGCACACAAGGGGTGAGAGCAGAAGCTGCAAGGCAACTGAAGACTGAGAGGTTCAGAAGCCACAACCCATCACTTGCAACGCACTCTGCTGGTGAAAGTCAATCCTAAAACCAGCTAAGATTGAAAGGTTGGAGAAATTAATTTCACCTCTGGGTGGTACAAGTGGCTAAGTCATATTGTAAAGGGCCAGGGAGAGAGAAAATATGGAAGCCACTTTTGAAACAGTCTTCCCCAAAGTCCACCCCCTCTCCTGGGACAGATGAACAAAGGGGCAGAAAGAGGCCAGCGGTAAGATGGAAATTGATGAAGTAGCAGTGGTGAGAGAGAAGTTTCTATTCTTCACATTCACCCCACAAACTGGTGATACTTTAGCATAGAAGTAAAGTATCAACTAGGAGTAGCAATTTCAGTTATTTGCAGAAAGTAATGTTTAACTCTAATAATATTATTCTCTGCTTATAACTGAATCTCTTAATCTTTAAAAACATAATCAGTAAATATATTGGTAGTGACTCTTGATTTTTAGATTATATATATTTTTGTTAAGCCTTGGCATGATTAAAGAAGATTTAATAAGAGAACATTTAAACACATTTTTCTCTTGATGTAAAAAGTGTACAGGTGTACACTGTGTTGTATTTGGGGCAGTGAGCTGAGATTTCATACTCCAAAGTTTATTGTTGAACACTGGCATAATTAAGGAAAGTTTTAAACTCAATTTTTCTTTTTAGGACTTTATAAATTGAGATTTTTCCATATTTAGATGCTTTAAATGATGGCATCCTACCAAGGGAGGGGGGCGATTTTTTTTTTTTTTTATTTTTTTAGAGAAAGAAAGAGAGCAAGAGTGTGAGGAAGGGAGGGGCAGAGGGAGGAGAGAAAAAAATCTCAAGCAGGCTCCATATCAGCACAGAGCCCAGTGTGGGGGCTGATCCCACGACCCAGAGTGATATCATGACCTGAGCAGAAATCAAGAGTCAGATGCCCAAATGACTGAGCCACCTAGAAGTCCTAGAGATGGACTAGAGATGTCTAACCATGATTCATTTTGCTTCTCCAACCACAGGGCCGACTAGTTTCTTATTAATAAGAAAGGCTGCTAATCTTCACAACCCCATGGATTTGGGTGCTGATGAGTAAAAGAAAAACATCATCTGTATCACTGGCAGTGGCTAATGATACAGGGGAGTCAGGACAAGTGGAGGCAGTGTCAGTGAGGGCAGGCTGTGAGTGTACATTACAGAATCCACTGCCTCTGTGGCTGCCAGGAAGTTTGCTCAACAACTGCTCCAAACTCTTTCCTTTGGGAAAGTCCAACATTCATGGGACAAAGCAGGACCTGGAGTTGAAACTAGCCTGTCTTGAATGGTGAGGCCTTCATTTCATGGATTCTTTGTTATCAAGGCTTGGTTGTTGTGTGGTCTGGTCATAGAGGGAAAGTGGCTGATGCCATCTCCCTCTGTATGTTTTCACCTTCTCGTTCTGAATCAGGGTAAACCGTAGGATGGAAAAACAGAGCCCAAGAAGGGAAATGGAAAGGTTGGCTACCTCACACCCTTTCTGCCCTCCTTCTGCTGGGGCTTTCCTAGAGCTGAGCTCCAGTTCATCTAGTAGGGAACAAGAGGAAAAGAGACATGTCCAAAAGGAGCTACCGGAATCTGGGGGACTGTTTATAAACAGGAATGTTCCAGAAATATTATCTCCACTTACGGTTTCTCTTCCTTTTCACTTGTGGCAATAATGAGCAATAAATCTCCTCTCTTTCTCTCCCTTCCATCCTCCCTTCCTCTCTACTTCCTTTCCCTCTCTTTTTCTTCTTTCTTTAAAAATTTTTCATTACTATTCATGTGAAACTTGGTGAGGACAATGATTGAATGTCACAGGTATCCATACACCTCAAGGATGTTTATAAAAGCTGTTATAACTATGAAAGCTGTCAGAAGCATGACTCAGAATATCATTTTAAGAAAAAAAAAGGGAATTTTTACTTAAAGATATGAGGTATTGTAAATTTTGTGTGTCTTTTATTCTGGGTTCATACATGCATACATATACATATAACCTTTTTAAAAAAATCTTCTGAGTCTCAGAGCATCATAGCAAGACTGGTCCCCAGGAATATTATATTTTGATATATTGCATTTTATACCTTTACTAAAGACATATCTGATATTTAGTATTCCTTGTAGAAAGCTGAAAAATTTTGCTTTTTATAATATGATCTTTAGCCAAAGGGAAATTATAATAACTGCTTTTGACTTAGCAAACACTTTCCTTCTGAGCTCAAGTTGATATAGCACATCTATATCCAAATAAGTCTAGAGAGATAACTAGCCCCAGTAGAAGAAGTGAAGGAATACTTCCTTTGTCATACCGGACACTCCCAATTGACTAGATCGCTCTTATACATGAACAGATATTCAGAATTGCTGACAAATAGCCAGGTTGGTATATAATTAAGAAGCAAGATAATCAAGTAGTAGTTTTATGGATTTTGTGTCCACTTTGTAGAATTTTTTCTAATAATATTTTAGAAAGGTACAGTACAGGTTCCACCAAAATCCTTATCTTCCTATATCAGGCAAAGTATCCTATACCCTTGAGTCTCTGAAATAAGTTTACCCCTAATCTCAGCCCAGATAGGTTCTATTCTTAACCTCCCTTTTTAAGATGAGGAACCTGAGGCAAAGAGAGGCCAACTAACTTGTCCAAAGTTATGTATTGCTAGGTGGTAAAGCCAGAACTCAAATCCATTAGCCTTCTTCTAGACCCATGACATCATCATATTGCATTTGTACCTTGATGTCAAATTCAGTTGTAGAGAAAATTCTATTTAACCCATACTGAAAGCTGATGGATTTTTAATGAAAGTGTCTTGAAATATTTCATGCTGAGAGGCAGCTAAAAATGTTTATTGAATAGAATGAATTCCACTGTAATTGTGTTGAATATATCACTTCCTTATGTCAAAATCTCCAGTGGTTCCTTATGACCCATAATTAAGTGACTAAATGAAGAAATCAATTAAAATGAGGAATCAGAGAAAATGCCACAAACACACCTTCGTATCTTAACTTTGCTTTGAAACATGGGCAGTACACATCATAGGGAGCCAGGGCCTCGTCCTGAGCAGCAGTCCTGGTGGAGTTGAGAGGTGCCTTCTTACTTAAGCCATATTGCAGGCCACACCACCTTATGATTGGAACTTTCATTTCTTTAAGGTGGAACAAGACCTGAAAGATACCTGTGAAGCAACCTGAGCTGTGGTTCTGGAGTTTTATATATTTTTCCAATTTTTGAAAGAAATTTTTCATACATAGCTAATTTAATATCAATTATTTTAGTCTCACAAGTCCAGAGGCAGGAGGCATCAGAAAACAAAGTCTACAGAGAGTATGAGAAGCATCAATTATCTATGATGCTGATTGATCAAACAGCTATTAAAGAGAGCTACTGCTCTTCCTCTGGCATTCAATCTTCAGTTATGACACAGACTCGAGAGACTTTGTCCAAACACTCCCCACCATGGTTGAAAGTATCCCTGACCACAATTTCACTGTGTCATCACAAACCTCTGGACATGCCAAACCAAGTGTTTCTTGGGAAGAGAGACAGTTCTTAGATAAAAATCCCCAATGGTTTGCTCACATTGCTATTCTAGCTATGCATATTGAATTTGCATATGGCTGCACACAATGAACCTTATAATTTTGAGGGGAGCTGAGAGTGTAGAGCTGTCCACCCAGGCACCCTGTACTCTCTCTCCTTTTTGCATGGTAAACAATAACTTCTTAATTTAAACATTTTATTCCGTATTTCTATAACATCATCAAACTGCACTACTTCTTGTATTCTGAAATGAGCTTGCTTGCTTCTGCTTATTTGCCTATGCTATTTTTCATCTAGAATTTCCTTCTCATCAATATGTATTCCTGCCAAAATCTTACCCATCCTTCAGCTCTCTCCAGAGAAGAACCACCACTCAACAAGGCAGTATATACAGCATAAATCCAACATTATGTATCACTGACTTTCCCAAAGGATACCCAAAGAACTTGAAAAAATGCAAAATAAAGATAAAATAAGACAACTGGAAGACAAATGTCACTAGGCAATAGATGTGTTCAAGTATTTGGGTTGATCTCTTACCTCTTGTTTTTTTGTTTTTTTTTTTTTTTAAATTCATGAGAGACACACACACACAGAGGCAGAGACACAGGCAGAGGGAGAAGCAGGGTCCATGCAGGGAGCCCGACGCGGACTCGATCCCAGGTCTCCAGGATCATGCCCTGGGCTGAAGGGAGCACTAAACTGCTGAGCCACCTGGGCTGCCCACCTCTTGGGTTTTTAATTTGGTTCTTGACTTTTCTTAATTTAAAAGGCAAAATAACTATATCACCTTGACAGGTGAACCACTCATCTGGCTACATCTTGAGAAAACTTCTCAACTCTGGCCTACAGGATTGCAGGAGTAGTCGTCTAAAACATTTATTTGACTATATTCCTTCTATACTTTAACCTAAAACCAGCTGCCTAAAAAGCTGAACTTTTTTTTATATGATCAAACAAAGTAAGCTCGTTTACCTTCAAAGAGTGATTAATTCCTGATGCAAAATTCAAACCACATGTAACTATGTTATTGCTTTTAGTAAATGGGCACAGAAGAGAAACCACCAGGGACAGGGCCCTTGCTTACTTTCATGGGCCCTTGTTAGAAATTCCTGGAAAACTTTCATATTATACCCAGGCTCTTAGACATCATCTACCATCCTCTTAGAACTTTCTGATGGATTATATCATGCCAGTACTGTTGGGCACTTCAGAGACTATGGGGCATCACTGACAGTAAATTCACATCAAGGTGAATTGATCCTGCTCCACAACTTAATAGCTGATTGTTCTTGTTAAGCTACTTAGTCTTTCTGATTTTTCACTTCCTCATCTGTAAAATGAGTACAATATTTGGAAAAATATAACTGAAAAGCACCTATCACAGCTCCTAACACATTATTAGGTGACAATAAAGGTATCATTATTATTGTTACTAGTATTCTGAAAAAAAAAAAGCAGCCAAAAACAAACAAATAAACAAACAGACACAACAACGAACAATGGAAACTATTCCTCCTCCCTGGCTTTCTTTCCTCTGATTTAAAAATGCACATGTCAAAAAAAAAATGCACATGTCTGCTCAGTCCTAGAGAAATCTTGGTTCGACTACAATCTGCCTTCAAACTACCATTTTATCTCCTCCCTGCCTTTTAACACCATTTCCTTACCATTTGCTATCTTGTTAACACTTCAAAATGTAGCTCTTCTGAAACTGCATCTTCACTCTGTTGAAACTTCAAGATCCTCAGTGACTCAGTGTCACTCTGTGCAGCATTAGGCAATTTTAAGAAAACCTTGAGATTTCCCCTCCCTTGACACACACTACTTTCTTGTCCTTTTATTCCTCTGTTTCTTCTTCCTTCTTCATTCCATTTGTCCCACCTCAGCTCTATCCCATAAGTGGTTATAGTCCCAGGAGCTGTCCTCTGGGCTTTGCTCCACATAATCACTCCCACTGCGTAATCTTATCTACAAATATCCTTATGTAGATGCCTCTTAAATCTTTCCTTTTAGATCAGATCATTCCCCACATTACAATTGCAGAACTGTTTAGCTTCTATTTGAACGTCTAATAGGCATCTCAGACTCAAAGTGCTGAAGATCACCATCTTCCTCAAATGTAATTTCCTATGCGAGTTTTAAACCTTTAAATCATCTTTGATTCCTCCTTATCTCTCCACATCACATTAGACATGAAGTCCTCTCCATTTTTCCTTTCTTATGTAACTCAATGTGTCAATTATTCTTCCTTTTTTTTTTTTAAAGTAGGCTCGATGCTCAGTGTGGAGACCAATGTGGGGTTTGAACACATGACTGTGAGATGGAGACCTGAACTGAGATCAAAAGTAGGCCTCTTAACTGCCTGAGCTACCCAGATGCCCCTCAATGTGTCAATTCTTTGTCATTCCCTTCACCGCCATTACTATCAATTATCATTGCATTTTTGGATTCTTATAACTTTCTTAATTTCAGTTTTTTTCCAATCTCAATCTGTCCTGCATACTGCTCTCAAATTATTATTCTTTTAAAAACTGCTTTCATTAAGCATATCAAATAACTTCTCACCTCAAAAACATATATGATACCCTAAATTGTATAGAATAGATGACCTATATTGGTATTCCAGGTTGGAATTTCTAAAATTGTATTTAATTTTCCTTTCTAGGGGCACCCGGGTAGCTCAGTGATTGAGCATTTGCCTCTGGCTCAGGTTGTGATCCCAGGGTCCTGGGATGGAGTCCCACATCAGGCTCACCACAAAGAGTCTGCTTCTCCCTCTGCTTATGTTTTTGCCTCTCTCTCTGTGTCTATCATGAATAAATAAATAAAATCTAAAAAAAAATAATTTGCCCTTCTAGACTTGTCTACAAACAAATTCTTAACATTAGTGTTTATTAAAATAAAAACAGCCTACTTATAATTCCTAAAAGCTTTAACATAAATCCAACATTATGTATCTGGACTCCAGCATGTCCACCTGTCCTTCCCTGCCTCTCCCACTTAAAAAAAAAAAAAAAAAAAAAAAAAAAAAAGAGCCAAACTAATTCCATGATTTTTTCCTGGCATATCAACTCTTACTTCAATGTCAATCCAGTCATTTGCTAAGGTTCTCTGTCCAACTCCAGGAGTGCAGCATATGACCCATGATTGTTTATGTGCCAAATGCTCCTTGGCCACACTAATTGTTTCAGGATGGGTATATGACCTCTGTATATACAATTAGAATGAATCCTAAGACCTATGAGGCTGTTCCTGAGAAAAGAGTCAGGATAGGATTGACTAGACTGCAGTAACAAATATCAAATCTCAGGGGCTTAACTCAGTAAGGTTTATTTCATCTAAGACATGAATGCTCATGTGGAGAGGAAGGCACTTTTTTTGGGCAGCTCTCTAAGTGGTTAACTCAGTGATCTAGCATTTTGTACACTGCCATTTTAAGCAAATGATGGAAAATGCAAAAGGAGAGGAGAACATGGTTAGTTATGGATTTTGTATGGCTAGGTTTGCTTTATTTCCAGTGGCCTAAACTCAATCATATGGCTTTAGCTGAGCTCCAAAAGAAGTGGGAAATATAGTCTTCTCTATAGTCTAGGAAGAAGAAAATTAATTAAGATTTAATAAACATATACAGGATCCCTGGGTGATTCAGCGGTTTGGTGCCTGCCTTTGGCCCAGGGCATTATCCTGGAGTCCCGGGATCAAGTCCCACGTCGGGCTCCCTGCATGGAGCCTGCTTCTCCCTCTGCCTGTGTCTCTACCTCTCTCTCTGTGTGTCTATCACGAATAAATAAATAAAATCTTTAAAAATAATAATAATAAACATATAGGACTCTTTCTGCCATGTGAGGGAGGGTATGGGAAAAAATAAAATAATAGAGTCACTTAAATATGCATAAAATGTCACGATTAATTTTTCTTTCCATAAAAAGATTAATGTAAGATTTTCCAAAATGTATAACACACCTAGAAATATACCAAAATGTAAATACACTTATTCGCAGACATGCCTATACCTACCCAGAGCACCCAGTGCTTCAATTCCTAGGAATGTAAAATTCTCTGAGATGGAATTCTGGCCCTATTTCTTTACTTTTTCCTTTCATGCACACTCAGTAATCTGCCTTACTGTGGACTGTCTATAGAAGGGAGGTGCCCAAGGTAGAAGTACGGAGGAAAAACGGGAAAATGAAAAAAAGTGAGAGAGGGAATAGAGGGGCACATCTAGAGAGAAAGAGGCGAGAGGCCGAGAGAGAAAAAGGAGGTAGATTATCTAAAAACAAATAGCATTTCCTTAATTCTGCATTTCTTGCAAATAAGCTGTGGCTTCATACATATCAAGAAGTGTGACTGGTCCTCCTTTGTGTAAAATAATAGAAAAATATATATTGGCCTCTGTCCTCAATTCCTGCCACAGATCTCCTAAATCCCTTGAACTCCCTGGGTGACAGGAATGTCTTATGTTTTAATGAGGTGACTCTTGGTGGGATTTTGGATGGGATCTGGTTACCAGAAAGACCAGACCATGATCAGAAGCTTAGAACTTTTAGCCCCATCCCCCATCATCCAGAGATGGGAAAGTGGCTGGAAATGGAGTTAATGATAGATCAGGCCTCCATGAGGCAAGTACATTTGGGGAGCTTCCATAAAAACATCTGCATTCAGGGTAGGTGGTATATCCTAACTCCATGGAGACAGATGCTGCTGCATTCAGGACCCTTCCAGACCACATCCTATGTGCCTCTAATCTGGCTGTTAATCTGTATCCTTTATGATATTCTTTACTATATAATAATTATATAATTATTTATTATTATATAATAAACTGTAAAATGTTTTTCTTTAAGTTCTGTGGGCTGTTCTGGGAATGATTGAGTTCAAGGAAAAAAGTCATAGGAACCTCTGATTCATAGCCAAGTTGGATAGATGTGGGTAATCTAGGGCCTACTATGTGTGGTTGGTGCTTGAAGTTGGGGGGGGGGCAGTCTTGTAGGACTGAATCCTTAACCTGTAGGTCCTGCACTAATTCAAGTTAGCATCAGAATTGAATCGAATTGTAGCACGCCCAGCTGTTGTCTCAGAAGCACTGCTTGGGGGAAAAGTACTCATACATTTGGTGACCAGAGTGTCAAAAGTGAAGTGTTCTGTTTGAGGAGTAAAGGAGAGACACACACAGGAAGAGTATAGTTTTCCCCTCCACACTACAGAAATAGACTTTCCATGTTTGTGAAATAATTTGAATGACTCTAAGACACATGCCTGATAGAAGTATAATCTCTCTCTTTGGTTCTTTTTATGGCATCCCGTCCTCCTCAGTGTCTATAATTGCCGGCCACAGTGCCTTCTCTTTGGTTTAGTCTCTTGAAAAAAGTAACGTGTATCTGAGTTAATATTTTTTGAAATATTTATCATTTTGCATACATGCCCTTGTATAGACTGCTCTCCCCAGTTTTTCCAGAGGCATCTATTTGGCTAACAGAAGTTTAGAGCTGTTCTGGCAGGAATGCAAAGAGAATAGAAACATTAATTTTCAGCTTATGTACTATAGGATTTATGTAAAAGACACTTGGTGAAGCAGGACTTTTTGAAAAGAGAATTTTCTAAATTCATTTAGCTCTCAAGTGATAGAATTTCTTCTGTAGGCAGAAATGATACCTTCAACTGTGCTGTCTAGGTCATGAACATGATAGTCTATAGATGGAGAAGGTTATTTATTCATATGTTAAACAACTTAGTGTCCTCTTTGCAGTGGGCATCATTCTGAGTGTTAGGAATACAATACAATAGGCCATCTTTGTTCACATACAATGGTGTGCTGGTAAATGTTTATTAACTGGCTCTTTGGAGAAAAAGGCTCTGTTTTATAGTACTTGCTAACTTCATGCTGTAAATTCACCCACGAGGGCTGATTTCAAGTTACCCACATAATATCATTAAATACAGAGCTGGAAAGGGATGGGCAGTTGTTGACTCTCTTGAGTTGGTACAAGCTGACTGTAGTACACTGATGAGTACACTGATGAGTATGTTTGAGATAAAATTCTGTGTGTTTGTGTGTGTGTGTGTGAGAGAGAGATAGAGGCAGAGAAAACAAATAAGACCCTAAGCACTTTAAACAGATGGACAATTCCCTAAAGGTATTGTTGAATTTGTTACCAGGTGTAGCATTCTGAGTGTGTTACCACTGGCACCTTTGGTTTGCTTAATACTTTCCTGTAGCCATCTTGAAATTCTGAAATGTTTGATGAGGAAGACACATTTTCGCTTTGTGCTAAGCCTTGCAAATTGCATAGCTTTTCCTTTTCATTACAATGTTTTAAGTTTAATTATAGACTAACCTAATATTTATGTGTTTTTTCTATTATCTAGAGGATGGAGTCATGAAGAAATTGAGATGCCTTATGGAGATATAAAGAAATATTTTCTCAGTCCACTCTGAGAAGCGATTTCACCTTGTCACAAGTGCACAAAAGTTATTGTCCATTAACAACTCATCCTACTGTTGGATCTCAAGGTTCTTCACCTACTCTAGTTCTTGACCTCCATCTCCATTACAAAGCAACAGCATATCTGTGTACTCCCTCCCTGGACCTCATCATGAGATCTCAGAATCTATACTGAATCTTAAGCTACAACTGTCTTATGCATGAGCCTCACCCAACTCCCTGCATGTATGGAACTTGCTATTCACCTGGGACCTCCAATCATCGGGCTTGCATCATCAGCTCACTCTGACATGACCTGTCAACACTAGAGTGGCCTCCATGGTAAGTTGCCTCCAACTCCCACTAGACTGCCAAGTCTCAATGCTCACAGTCAAATAGGAGATCAAGCCTGGCTTGTGTTGCTAGCTCATTAAAAATTTTTTTCTTCTTGATGCTGAAAGATAAAGGGATTCCAGAAGAGATAGGACAGATTTTATTCATTTTTATATTTCTAACACCTAGCATTGTGTCCAGCTCAGAGCAGAAGCTAATAAATTGTTTAATTTATGCAATTCAACTGAACAATATTCTCTCAAGCCCTCAATCCTAACCTCTCACCTTTACCATCATCAGATAACCTTCCTCTAACTTCAGGGAGGAAATCAGTCATGAGACAAGATACACAGATGTCCACTCATCTTTTAGGAGCTGGGCTTCCTCAAAGCTCCCTCCATGGCCCTCTGTTCATTCTTCCTCAACCTGCTCCTCCCCCTATCATGTCTGTTCCCTATTCATCACAATGCAATTGTGACAAGTCTTATCTCAGGATTTCCAAGGCCTCCAAAATGTGGCTTTATGCTCCTTATTCAACCTTATTTCTCTGCTGTCCATGCTGGTCAGGCCACTTTCTCACAAACTGTTGCCACTTGCACATGCTCCTGGGCCCTGGGATGCCTTTCCCCTCCAGAACCCCTCTTTTACACTCTATTCTTCATAGCACCAGCATGAGGCCAATCTTGCTAGAGAAAGATTTAGAGGAACTTACTATAATACAGAAAGTATCTCTTTTCTAAATTTCATTACACCTTCTCAGTCCTTATTTTTTAGGCACTTAGGGATAGCGAACTGAAAAAAAAAAACCACAAAAATTCCAATTCCCTCTTTATTCTCTGTCCTCTGCATCTTTCTTTGAATTCTGATCTCTACCCTTCAAAAATACACACACACACACACACAGAGAAAGAGAGAGAGAAAAGCATACACACACACACACACACACACACACACACACAGAATATAACAATTTCCTCAGGTGTAAGCCCTGGGGAAGATAGGATTACTTAGAATTGTGGGAAGTCAAGACCCACAAGTTCCCCTGCTTTCCCCAGGTTTAACTTAACTGCTGTTGAGCTATTTTTATATCTATAAGAAATGAGTAATAGAGTAAGGGATGAGTCAATATTAGAAGCTTAAAGAAAGTAATGGAGAACTGGAATTATGACATTCTGGGAAAGTGATTCTAATATTCCATAAATTTATACCATAGTGACTAGTAGGGAAGAAATGGTTAAATCTTTGGAGTTTGGGAATGCCTGGGTGGCTCAGCGTTTGGACATCTGCTTTCTGCTCTTTGCGTGATCCTGGTTCCAGGGATAGAGTCCTGCATCGGGCTCCCTGTGGGGAGCCTGCTTCTCCCTCTGCCTGTCTCTGTCTCTCTCTCTGTGTGTCTCTCATGAATAAATAAAATCTCTTAAAAAAAAATCCTTGGAGCTTGCAGGAAAGAATTTTACCAGCTTTGCCAGCTATGAAAATTGCTAGTGATTTATCACACTTCAGCCGAGTTGAGGTAACACTTTCCTTTCTGAATTTCCATAAATGTAGGGAACCATGTTTTAGAGAGTAAAAACATAAACATTTCTGGCTAAGCCAGAGAAAGAACATGAGTTGTATCTGATATTGTTTATTGAGGGACCACTCTACTTTTTTTGATAAAGTTGAAAATGGGACATGGGGCAGTGTTCTCTCTACAGGAAGTATCTGGCCATCCATGGTGGCTAATTTTATGTGTCAACGTGGCTAGGCCATGCTACCCAGAAATTTAGTCAAATATTATTCTAGATGTTTCTGTGAAAGTATTTTTTAGATGACATTAAGATTTAAATCAGCAGACTGAGTAAAGTCGATTACCAGTACTCTGCAATGTGGGTGGATCTCTTCCAAGCAGTTGAAAGCCTTAATGGAAAAAGACTGACCTCTCCTGAATTCTGACAACATATTGCCTTCAGACTTGAACTGCAGCATTAACTGTTCCCTGTGTCTCTAGCTTGTCAGGCTACCCTGCAGCTTTTGGACTTGCCAGCCTCCATAGTTGCATGAGCCAATTCCTTAAAATAAAATTTTCTCTTTCTATACATATGTGTATATTCTGTTGGTTCTGATTCTCTGGAGAATTCTGACTAAGACTTTATCCTACATTAACTTGGAAACTTCTCTGGAGAGTGAGTTCACAATGTCTCCACACTGACTCTCCTCTATTCTATTTTTAGAGGCAGACCATTCTAATACCTTTATTTTTCTTGGAGAAAAAGAATAGGCATTATCTACAGATGAGGCGAAAGAATAAATGAAGCCAAATACAGATGTTTCATAAATGTTGATAGATGTAGTACAATATGTAATTTCTTCATGTGAACTAATCTTAATACACCAAAAAATGAAAAAATCAAAGGGAAGTAGAAGATAAGAGGAGAAAAGGAGATCAAGAATGAGAAGGAGGAGAAAAAGAAATGAAATTATTAAAATGAACAATAGATCTTAAAAAAAACTAAAACAAAAAACAGCATCCGTCCAGGATGAATCAATATGTTGGCCGAGCCCTTTTCTAGTAAAATGATATTTAGTTGTAAGAAAAGCAACCACAAAGGGTTTTTTTTTCTTCTCTCTCTGTCTTAAACATTTTTTTTTAAATTTATGATTCGTACAATGTCTACTTCAAAGTCTCATTTAAAATTTCTATAGTGAATCATCCTCATTGCATATTTTCTGAGTAATAGTAGTGAATCACTCTTTTAAAATGTTTTAAGTACTTAATGTTCCTTAGCATTCAACACTTAATATATTTGCCAAATGTACTATATATGAATGCTGCTAAACAGCATTGTAAAATCATCATTTTCCATAGAATTGAGTTAGTATTGAAATGAGATATGAAGGGACAGTGTCTTGTTTCTGACATTCCAGAAAATATATTAATTGTTGACAAGATCATGAAGCAGAATAACAGTATAAATATAAAAACGCTGGCACTTGAAGTCAAAAGATCTAGATCCTAGTCCCAGCTCTCACTACCAGGGTCATCTTAGGCAAAACTATTTGATATCTCTATGCTTCAGTCCCAGCTTTATCAGTAATATCTGAACATTATTATGAGTATTATGAGAGAGATTATTTAATGCGAGAGTGTTTAGGACAGAGAGGGATTCATCTACACCAATGCAGTTTAAGGAGGTGTGGAATCACTAATGTTATATACAGTATGGTAGAAGAAGGTGAGAGTCAAGAGGACATTCAAGGATCTTACCTTGAAGTTCTGGGCTAGGAACAGTGTGACACAAAGAGCTAAGGGACCTTCTGCACTAACAAGAAAGGCTATAATTGGGCCAGCGTTGGGTTTTTCTCTCTCCTGGGCCAGGGGAAGAGTGAGGGAAGTATGGCCATACAAGGTTGCAGAAAAGAAGTAGAAGTGGCTGCTGGATGAGGCCGCATGGTCTGGGGATCCATGCTCTCTCTGATGGCAGGTGGCAGAAATAATCCTTTCAGCCGAGGAGACCTCTGGCAGGCAGCATCAGAATGTCCAGAGAGCTTGCTTCTAAGGGACTCTAAAATATTCCAGGAATGTTTCCTTGGAAAGGTTAGTCTTTGATATTCAGAAACCCATGTGTGGATAAAAACCTCACCTCCCTGAATTACGGAAAGGATCATATCCACAAGGGACTGAGAGTAGGGCTTGGTACCTAGCAGACCTTCATTAAATGGTAGTTGTCATTGTGTTTACCGTTACCATTGTTGTTAATGTTAAATGGGAGAAGGAGGTGAGGGAAATTAAAGTCCATGGCAAAGGAGGGCCCTCTGTAGATGATTTCTAAATTATTCTAGAAAGGATTAAAAAAACATTTGGTTTTTTGCTGAATGAGCAGAACATAATCATAAAACTGATAGAGCTCAGAGGATTCATCTGAGTATCTGACTTACAATTGGAGATGGGGCAGGGAAGCTTCTAGATGAAGACCATTTAGAGCTGCCTGGGGTAGGCACTAATCACTCCTCAAATCACTCCATGTTCACCCAGGGTGAGAGCCCCAGGATGGCGTGTGTGCACATGTGAACAAGTAGGTGATTATGTTAGCGCATTTAATCCCCGTGTCCCTATTCGTTAATGTGAGTAGGAATACTGGGAGGGGGACCTGATACACTCCTCTAAAGTCCAGGCACTTTATCTGTTTTACTTATTTAATATTCATAACCACCTAATAAAGCTTGTATCCTTCCTTCCATTTGATATATTGAAAGATGGGAGTGCAGAGAGCTCCAGTGATTTTTCCCAGCAGGTACGGAAACTGGGATTGAAACCCAGGGCAGTGCGACCTCCAAACCCTGCATCTGTGTGGTCTTCTTGTGCTCTCTTCCCTTGACCACATTATTCCCTAAGCTCTCCTCTGTTTAGCATCAAAGTTCATTTTACATGGCACTTGGCAGGAAAACTGTCCTCTTGTGAACAGTGACCTGAGCTTTTTGAAGTGGTTTCCTCGTGAGTGTTTACCATCACTGAGCCGCTTGTTTCTCAGAGTGCTGGTGGGTATTGGTGATGGCACATAAGGAAGCAGCCTGCACTTTCTTTGGCCACAAACCACTTGTGCCCCTAAACAGAAGAAGGAACAAAGGAAAATCAAGCATGCAGTAATGGTACAAGTGTTACACGGCAAAAACCATAATTTCTTGCTTTACCTCCTTGGTGGATACTGTCTTAAAACATACGCTTTCCTTTTGCTATTTTCTTTACAGAGAGCACACCTTATACGTCTATTAACATTAAGTATCTTTTCTCTGCTTTAAATTGGATATTTTTTCTTCATTTAAAATAACGTATGTAAAATTAATGATGCTAAGATATTTACCGGAGTGCTGATCATTTCTTCAACTCTGGGCAGCCCAGGTGGCTCAGCGGTTTAGCGCCGCCTTCAGCCCAGGGCCTGATCCTGGAGACCCGGAATCGAGTCCCGCTTCGGGCTCCCTGCATGGAGCCTGCTTCTCCTCTGCCTGTGTCTCTCATGAATAAATAAATAAAACTTAAAAAAATTTTTTTTTCAATTCTGTGATACAAAAATGCAACTAAGCAGGAAAAAAAGAGAAATAGGTTCTAGTTAAATTGACAAGATTTATGTCCTTTTCAAAAATGAAGGAAGTTAAATTTGGATCTTCATAGTATTGCTTTCACTAATTCTAGTTTCAACATTACAGAATTAGTTGGGAAGCAAGCGTCTTTTCAGCCTTCTGTCACTCCAAATATATTCATTTTTAATTAGAAATTTTCCCGGTTAACTAAAATTGGGTCATATCAAACCTTCTAAAATATGACACTTAAAGTTTAGCTTTTGCCATCCCGATAACACGTATGACATTATGAAGAATACTTCTTATCATAGATGTCAATAGTTTTATTCAGAAAAAAACTCCCACATTTACTGTAGTTCCCAGTGGTTCTTCTACATGTTCATAAAATAATTACTCTTTGAGAGAGATGTTCAAAGCATGTATGAGTCGTTTTCCAGGCAATCACCCACTCCATTCTCTGATGGTTAGGATTTAGTATTTCACAAGTAAAAACATCACTTTTTCTTATTGTTACAAAACCTGGATTTTGAATGTAGAGAAGGCTCAAAGCAGCAGAGTATTGTTGGTAAGAGGTGAGATGCTAGAAACCATTCTGCCGCCTTTCATTTCTGCGACTTCCCACCACTTTTGTTCACTGATGTTGTATATGCTATAGGTGTCCGCCTTCACAACTTTCCACTTGCGTGGAATTCCATCTGTTTAATCAAATCGAAACAAACTGTAGTGTCAAGGTCCTTGTACCTTAAAAGATTTCCTTCCTATTATCTTGTTAACCCATTGCATCATTCAGAAGAATAAATACCCCAGCTCAGCACACAGGAAATGTAACCAGAAAAAAAAAGGAAATAGAGAATATTAAGATACATACATGTATGTGTCACACACACACATGCACATGTACAAAATATATGGTCTATGTAACAGACAAGTCAATGATTTGTTAAACACATATAATGATATTTGCCTAGTGTATTTAAAATGATAAACCCTGATAATTAAAATTTGGATTTTTTTTCTCATTTTTTTCAAGGAAAGTAATACATTATTATATGATCCTGAATTTGTGGTAGAACTGTGTAGCAGGAAAAAGATATAGCTGGATTCCAAATTCACTCGCAGTGTCTTTACACGTGCAAAGGACATGTAGCTTCTTCATTTCTCTATGGCTGACTTCATTCCCCTATGAGCCTCTATCCTGCTGGATGGAGCAGACATTTAAAGGCACCAACAAATGATTGATGATTTAAACAGTATCTTTTTGGTCTAAATTCCAATCTATTCAAATATGATGTGATCCCATCAATCAGAACTAGTTTAAATGTTTTGTTCTGGGCGATCCCGTTTTTCAGTCAATTCTCAGGCTCTTAGAATGCCCCCCCACCCCCGCCCTTTTGGGTAGCAGCTGGGTGTATGAGGAGCTTTCCCCGTGCTCTTTGTGATATCCCTGGCCACCATGCACTGGCTGCCGTCCTCTGAAATCTGACTGCCTTGCCTCTTCCCCTGGGCTTCTTGCTGGTGGCTGCTCCTGAATTCTGAGGCTGGCGTGATGGGTCTGTGCTTTCTCAGGTCAGCCTGAGACCAAGATTTCTCTCTGGTGACTTGGCCTTTGAAGGTTGGCTGCAACCTGGCTTCAAAGCCATTTTGCTTGGCCTGGAGATTTCTGCCAAGTTGGACAGCCAACACCATCTGCTTTCTTCTGCAGCTCTCCTCCTGCCAGCAGAAACTTCAGAACTCACTGTGTTGTCTGAGGGCCAAGGGTGCTCAAGAGGGCCATCTCATACACTCTCTAAATGTGGGGTAGCCCAGCATGCACTGCAAACCAGTGCTCTCCCACCAGGACATATAGGAGTAGAGCTGCTCTGCTTCTCTAGCAGATCTGTCCCTGTTGGGGATTCAGCCAAGAGGAAGAGGCCAGGACTCCTTTTGTCACCTGCCTCTTTCCCCACATGTACGTATTCACAAGTTCTTCCCACACTCCTGTTCCAGCTGTCTAATCCTCCCTCCTTACACCAAACTTCAAGATCAAGTCTCTGGATCAGGTTCTTCCCATGTTAATAGGAAAATAAGGTGTTAGAAAAAGCGTTTTATTTTTCAAAAAAATTTGAAAAAAGAAAAACCTTATTTTGGCTTTCAGAAGGCAAGTCGTGAATCTTTCTTTGCACTCCTGCCACAAAAAGTTCAAATACACAACCTTCCCTCCATCTCCAGCTTCTCCTTTGCCCCTGGCCTTTTCTGCAGGTTCCAAATAGGAAAGCCCAGTAATATATGTCCAAAAGATTTATTCTTGTTCCATGTGCAAAAAGAGCTGCAATTTCAAGGGTTTCTAGATTAATAAACCCATAAAGGAATATTTTACTCTGAATGCTAGCAAGCCTTGATATTCGAGAGATCTTTATTTATGGCTAGACTTAGTTTAGCATTAATGTGGCATCAGCAGGAGAAGGCTTTTGAAAATTTTACGTCTGACAGACTTGTTATTTAATATAATTATTTCCTCTATCATTTCATGTATGGGCATCCTTAAATAGCTGAATGACCCTCTCTTTGTTAATAAAATATGTGTTAAAGTTCATTTAATCAAGACTTCAAAATAATTCAATATTCTACACTGTATTTGGAAGATGACCTCAGACTTTATCACTGAAATAAGATTTTGAATTCATTTTATTAAATCTAGTATGAGGCTTTAGGTAAGTACCTAAGACTCTGTACATGATTTACTTGCTAGAAAAAAACCCAACAAACTGTCAAGACAAAACTGTCATTTGATTATCTCTACTACTCTTGAACTTAGGAATTTTTAAAAGAGTTCCATGAATTCCCTGAAATTATATGCAATATTTTGTACTTACATTTTCACAGGAGAAAAATCATAACTTATCAATTCACCTAACCAGGGATTCTGATTCCCAAACAAGGTTAAATTTTCTTCTGTGCTGTATACCCAATAATAGTGAGTGGCCAATCAATTATTTGAGAGATATAGAATATAAATAATAAGTTGCACTTTACAGTGAAATAAGTAGGTTGAAAGGTTCTTACTATGAATAAAATATTAGTTTGTTAAAGGTAAATAATTGTGTAGCTTTATAAGCTTTCCTTCATAAAAGATGTAAAATCAAATGAACTGATTCTCATTTTCCTGAGCCCCTTCTGGCTGACTGAACAAGAGTGTAAGCTCCTTAGCACAATACAAAATGCCATTTACAACCAACTCAGGTCAGCACTTCCAGATTTAACTTATCACATTGCCCTCACTCTCTATTTTGGCCAAACCCAGTTACTCACTTTCCTCTGAATCTCTCATGCATTTTCAAGCCTCTCTGTTCAAATTCTTTGTCTGGCGAATTCCTACCTATTTCTCAATGTCTCTTCTCCCTTCCTATGTATAGTCACCATCATAGCACTCTGCACATCTTCCTGCTGTAATAGCATGCTGGATTGCAATTGTTATTTCCCTGCCCTTACCCACTATTAACAGGACTAACAGGATGATTATATTCATCCCATGTCTCTAGAACTAAGCACGGTGCCTGGCTGAGAGGAGAAACTCAATGTATGCTGGTTTGAATTAATAATTAGGGGATCCAAGAGAGTTAACAAAGGACTCTAGGACAATGGGAGGAAGCTCAGCTTTTAGACAAAGAGATAGGAATTCCCCATATTCTCATGAAAATGTCTAGAACGATATGTTATTGTTCCAATGAAGGTATTCAGGTATCAGCTTGCAAGCTATGGCAGCCCAGGCCTTATGCCAGAGCAGAGCACCCTTCTGCATGGAGGCCCGGATTGCGTCAGGACTCCCCAAGGCCTCCTGTCCACCCTATCCTATCTCAGCCTCTGCTACTGTCCCTTCTCATTTCTTTTCTTCCCGCTCCTCCTCCTTTCCCTGTCATTATATCACACCCATCCCTGTCTGCCACACACATACCAGGACCCAGGTGGTATTAATCAAGATGGGTAGTTCTGGGCACTCATCCACTAGCCAGTGTTGGGGCTTGCACATAGTTTATGGTTTGTAAAGCACTGTCACAATGTCACATATGTCATCTCATATAATCTTAACTTGGGCCTACTTGTCTCCGGTCAGCAGATGTGGAGAAAAACATAGCAACTTAAGTCTTCTAAGGCAAAGTACCTGGGTGAGCCCAGCCTGAAACAAGGTCTTTTAATTCTATTTGCACTTTGGAGTCCATGTTGGAAAACAGAGCAAAGATAGATGACAGTGTCCTTAGTTTAACCAAATATTAATAAAAATATTTTTGTTGTTCTAAAAGTAATTAATAGCTAGTAAAAAAATATAAAATACACAAAAGCTATAAAATAAAATTCAGGAAGGATACATTTATCTTTCTCTACTGCCCCTCAAGATCTTTAGCCCAGCTCTTCCAAGGTTACCACCATGAAAAATTTGTGTATCCTTCCAAAAATGTGTGTATACATATGTTTTATATTAAAATATTACATATATTTATAACTGTACACAACTAGAAGTATGTATAAATAACTAGAAGTATGTATATATAAATATGCCCCATGTGTAAATATAAGACTTAAAATATTAAAAAATATAACATATAAACCATACATATATGTGTTTGTATACATACATATATATAAAATAATTCTATATAAAGCCCTATCTATCCTAACTACATGTGTTGTTTATATATATGTGTATGTATATACATATACACAGAGACATACATATATATAGTCAACCGTGACCTGAATGTTAAGGGGCATGGCTGGTGGTGGAGGCTGGTGACATTATTTCTGATGGTATGCCAAGTTTAATGAAGTGAATCAGGGAGCAGTTTTTTGTTGTTTGAGAAGATAGCTGTTTATTCAGTGCCAGATCTTCTGTTGGGCCCAGGCTAGTTTGAGCAGTCTTCTTTCCTAAGAAGTTTGGTTTGTGGGTGTCCCCCTAATTAGTGACTCTCAGAAGTTGCTCTACTATGACAGCAACTGCTGTGACCATTTGAGCTCCAAGACTGATCTGCTGGTTCCTTTGAAACACACCCATCGACATGCTCAATGGAGTGGTCTAGAGTGGTAATTGGCTGTTTATTGACTCCACCCCGCCTCCATGTCAGTGACTAGAGGGTAAAGACAATGTTTCAATCATTTTTGTTGCTCCAGCACAGACCCCATACCTCAGTGAGTGCTTGTTGCACAGATCTGAAACTGTAACTGGCATTTACAATATCTCACCTGCAAAGTCTCCATAGTGCCCGATGGAGAGGTAGATGCCCTTTCGTACTGAACAGTCATCAAGAGCATCCTCTCTTCTAGATACCATTTGGAAGTAGGTCATTTCTCTTTAGTGCTTCTAACTTCCTCTTCCATCCTCATACTGCTTTGAAACTAGCAAACTAAAGCAAGCCTTTTGGTGTTATCTGTGGACTTGCCAGCTGAGATTATTTTGAGGGAAGGCAATAGTTTTATGTTCTGAAATATTCGTGCAGACTTCACGCACGCTTTGTTCTACTGGGGAAGAAATAACCTTGAGTCTCTTAGGTGAGACTCATGCAGTAAAAAAAGAAAATTATAAAAATGGAACAACAACAAAGTAGAAAGAGAGACAAAAGACCAAGAGCTTCAACTCTATGAATTTGTATACATACATTCTTTAATGACATAGTTGCTAGACTTGGAAGCAGTAAGGTTTGACTGGAACACACCAACTGGAAACCTGGATTCAGCCCCAGCTTTGCCATGGAGTCGTGAGGCAGGACTGCTCCATACTTCAGCTGCCTCATTTGTGGCATGGGCTAACTGGAAAAGAGGAGTCTAAGTCGATACAATAGAGGCACTGATGCTCTGATGAAGTTCCAGGTGGAAGAACCATTCACTTATCCTGTGTTTAGAGGGAGAGTAGAAGTTAAAGGGATATGGAGTTTGACCCAGTTTAAGGAAGAACTTTCTAATATAAAGTTTTCAAAAAATGAAATGAACCACTTTGTAAAGGTGATAAATTTTCTGGTACTGGAGAGATTTGAGCTGCCAGGACGGGATAGAAGAATGTTTTAAGTGGTTTCTGAGTTCCCTGACATTCCTTAAGAATATGATTCTGTGACTAGTTGATCTCTAAGGCAACACTATCCGACTGAACTTTTTCTGCAGTGATAAAAATGTGGTATCTCTCTGCTGTCCAAACTGGTAGTCACTAGCCACATGTGACTGCTGAGTACTTGAAATGTGGCTAGTAGGGCAGAGGAACTGAATTTTTAATTTAATTTAATTCTAGCTAATTTCAATGTAAAAGCCACAGATGGCTAATGGCTACTGGCTCTGAAATCTTGATATTTTTTTGGGTCTCATCATCGTGGCCTATCACATTATCATCACATACTCTGTCCTGGACACCGTACATAAAATTGCTCTATTTAATATATGGTCTTTATTGAGAGGGAATTAGCTCCTGAGAAAGAAGTAGAACCCATCTAAAAACATGGAGATGAAATAAAGAATAAGATAGTAAATAAACTATTGCCAAACTGGAAAGTGCAGCCAGAGAACATATTGTACAGCCACAATAAAAACACTGGTGTTTCTAAGAAGCAAAAAGATGTGAACTCCCCCTTGTCCTGGGGGTGGGAGGAAAGTAGCTCTGAGCTCAGTGCTCCCAACCAACATGCTGTTGCGCTGAACAGAGGATTCTTCCCGCGGTACATGCTCAATGGGCTGTTCGTTTTTTTCCTATACGTTTTAAGAGTGATAGAGATTTAGAAGAATGTGATAAAGTAACCTCAGGCTTCATGTTACTTCACCAGAAAGAGGAAGTTGTTTGAATTAGAACTTATCATTTCAGATCAGGAAGAGGCCTCGGAGATTATATAATCTAGTCTCTATATTTTACAGAGAAGAAAACCAAAGCCTGAAGCCCAGAAAAGCTTGTGACTTGCCACAGTCACGTGGTTATTAATAGTAGAATCTTTTATTTATGTAAAAAAGTTAATATGCAGTGAATAAGTTACCCATCAAAAATAACCTTTTTCTTCAAAATAAAAACAAAAATAGTGCTTCCCAAGAGCTGAAGAAAAGTCAAAGTTGTCATCGATAGCTTTCCCGAGGAATGTTTCAATCATCTCGTGTTTCCTGAGAGTGTGACAGAGGCCTTTACTGGAAACCTGCTTGGAGGACTGTGCTGAACTTCTGCTTGCACTTACCTTGGCTAAGACCATGTCTCCTCAGACTTGGTCCAGAGAAAAACTGCAACATGCTCAGGGTCTGCTCTAGGGCAATATTCTCTCTAACCAAGGCCCTCTGGGGCAGTTCCCAAGAAGAAATTCTTCCCCCCTCCCAGTTCATTGAACATTCTTGCACGTCCCCTAGAGAATGGCAAAATCTAAACAAACAGGTTCTATTTTCAATTTGTCTTTCTGAAAACCGAACTTCACCCACATGAAACTAGCCAGCAGGCTTCAAATGCTGAAGGCTTCTAGGTACTTTCTGAGTTTGCTCTGACTCATGTCTTACCTACATTTTTATCCTTGATTAAAAAAAAATAAAACAAAATAAAGCCAAGAAATGAGGGCTCTCTTTCAATGTGAACTATTTGAGTCTTCCCACATCTTCAGCTTTTCTCCATTACCACATAAAACTCTTCTTCCTTGAAATGTGTATAGAATTCAGATAACCAGCATATTTGGAAGAATATTTATGGAGTATTTAGATTTTGGACATCCAACAATTTAATAGAAGGTACTGTCGTGTCAGGTGCTATGATCTAATCACATTTCTTTTCATAATGACTAACGGATTTTCATGATGTCAGTTGCCCATACAGAAACCATAACTGGCTTTCTTCTGGGATCTTTTTGGATTTAATATGGCCGCCTAAGTCTGGAAGCTTAACATTAATGTCTTTTCTTTCTACCTATCAAACTACTTCTTAAATTCATCCCCAACCTCACTCTAACATATTGCTTTTCAGCCAGGCTATTCTTACCATTCCCCTTCCCCCAGACTCTTGTTTATGATCTTCTTTATGCCTTTCTTGCATGGCATTCCATACTTTATTCCCTCTATTTGGAACTATCTCCTCTCAAAAATGGGCTTAAAGCTGCTTGTCTTCTAGAAACCTTTCCCTCTAATCCCATCCAAGACTTGTGTTCTATCACTTGTTTGCTCTGGGAGCCACTGAGAGTTTTGTTTTGTATTACTTTTGTGCAAAAAGTGTAAACTTTTAGAGCTAGGGATATAGGGGTTGAACAGAAGACACAATACATTGTTGGCCTCACCCCACCAGTCTCCAGATAAGGACTGCAGTTCAGATTTACTGAGTACAGTATGTTCAAGATCACACAGAATTAGGTTACATCTCCAAGATCACCACTCTTTTCATTATATCACATTGCCTTTTACTTTAATATCTACATATTAATGACTGAGAAAAATATAAATAACATTACATAATACATAAAGAAAAATTTACGACTGCATTTGAGTGATGCTTATGTTTTTATTACTTAAAATTATGGCTGTGACAGAGAGACTTCTGGGCCATGTTTCTCAGTTTTACAAAACAGCTTGCAAGATGCAGTTATGAGACTGACTTGGGGCAAATGGAAGAAGTATAGAAGTAATGTATGTAGTTCCAGGTCTGGCTCATAAAAACCTCCTTGCACACCCCCATGCCCTCTTCTCTTGCTCTGATGGTTGATGTTGGGTTCTAGGGTGACCCTGGAGGCCAGAGTTGTAGATGATAGAGTCATAAGATAAAAAATGCTTGGTCCAGAATCACCTTTTGGAAGAGAGCTGCCTGGTGATTTGAAGCATCCACTTTGAACTGTTTTATGAGCAAGACACTATGATGTTAACAAGAGACTGTGTTAAGCCACTGATATTTTGGCTAGCATCTATCCAAACTAATATACATTCATTGCATAATTCTTAAAACATTCATATGAACTTGATATTATCCCCATCGAACAAATGGAAAACCCAGAATGAAAGTGGTCACACTTCTCACATGAGGCGCAGCCAAGATGTGAACCCAAGTCTATCTGATTCCACATGCTTTTTTTTTTTCACGAATACAGAAGTTCCTGTTATGATGATTCAACTTACAGACTTAGATAAGAACCATTTTATGCGCCTGTGTAGAAATGCATCAACTCTGCTGACCACCAACAGATGGCAGTAGTGGCTGCCTATAGACTGTCACTGAATTTATGAACAAATGGATTTAGGAATATCATAAAATGAAATATAACCTATATGTGCATAGATGAGTTTCTGAATGCTCTGCTGCCTTTTCTCTGTGAGGAATAATTTTACCTTCTTGAGAATTATCACTGCAAGTTATTCAAACTTGTGGGTCTTTAATTCTCTCCTCTGAGAGTGAGCAAATCAGTCTCGAATCCTTTGTACTCAGTATATCCCTTGAGAGGCTGACATTCCGTTGTGCTCATGTGAACTGACCCTGTAAAGAAATTCACACTGGGCTGTCCCTCTCTCCCTTGGGTAGACAGGCTTGGTAGTTGATTATGTTTTGTGATTACTCTTGGCAATGGGTCAACAAGGCTACAACAACTGCCAATTTAAAATTTATTTATTTATTTATTTAGCAACTCTATATTTTAAAATTTCCTCCAACGAATACATGTAATTGTATAATTAAAATAATATAGTAAATGGACACTCAAAACCATGCAAGCAATGTGAAGGACACATTATAAAGAATGAGGTAGTACAGCAGAATGATTAACAAAATAGGCTTTGGATCCTCATAGTAATGAGTTCAAAGCCCTGCTCTGCCACTTTCTGATAGTATGGCTGCAGGAAAGTTCCCTAGCCTTTTAGATCCTCAGTTTCCCCATCTATAAAAAGGAAGGAGAGTATTACATCTATACTATAGGGTTTTGCAAGGATTAAACACAGTATGAAGCAGAGGGCCTGGGGATGAGATGGAGAATATGGTAAGGATGATATACATGGGATTACATTAAAATGGTTTTAATTGACAAAATCATAACTAGCAATTGTATACTAATTATTCTCCACTTCTTAATCAAGTTATTTCCTAGTGTGTATGCAGCTTCAATGCCTTAGATCCTCATACCTTCCTGAAAACAGAAGTCACTTCTTTTTATTCTCCAACATACCTGCTTCATAGAAAAAGAGGGTAGTCAGTCAATACTTCTTGAGTAAGAGAAATATAACATGATCTTTGTTCTATCTTTAAGCATTCAACTTCAGATTTTCACAGAGGAGTTTTTATAGCACCATACCTGTCCATAAAGAAGAGGGAAATCAGATCTATTGGGATGCCTAACATGGTGCTATAAAACCAGAGAACTATAGACTATAGAAATATAGACTATATAATGGTAGACTGTAAACTGTGAGAACTATAGATTATTGAACTGTCCTGAATACTGTGATTGCCACTTACCTCATGTGGCTATTTAAATTTAAATACAACTAAAAACACACTTCTTCACACTAGCCACATATCACATGCTCATTGGCCACATGTGGTGGGTGGCTTCCCCACTGAACAGTGCAGATATAGAATAGTCATTTCAAATAATTCTACTGGATACTGCTGCTCTAAAACTCCTCAGAAAGGCCCTGAAAGCTGGGGAAAGAGAATTGTCAGAGTTGGGGCCTTTTGGCCAAATACTTCCTTCTTCAATATTAATTTTTAAAAAGGCGATTAAATGCCAACTATGTGATGTATTACTGGCTACAATTTATTAAGTATTTAGTATGTGCAAAACATAATGCTAAACCCTTTACACACATCATTTATCTAATTATCATGCTCTGAAAGGCAGACATTATTAATGATCAAACTACTAATAATTATTAATACTTATATCTGGTATAAATATTATTAATTAGTTATGACTAACTTGCTTTTTAGAAGTGAGAAAACAGAGGCTCAGAGAGGTTGAATAACTTGCCTGAGATCACACAGCTTAGAAGTAGCAGCACTAGGATTTAATTTCAGCATTTGTCTGGCTCAGCCATCTCTGTGCTTACCCACTAGGTTCTACTGCTTTTCCCCTTATCACACCTTTCTGAGGCACAGTTTAGGAGCTGTGAAATATGCAAATGTATGCAACAATAACTACCTTCAAAACCTGTCAACCTAGTTGGGAAATAAATGGGTAGAAATATATGTAACTAATTATAATTATAGAACAAGCTCTGTTGTTGTTGTTGTGTGTGTGGTCTTTTTTTTTTTTTTTTTTTTTAGAATAAGCTCTGTTAAAGAAGAAGGATAGATATGGTAAAAAGAGATATGGAGTGAATTGGAGGTAAGAAAACCAATTAAGAGACCATTGCATTAGTCAGGGCATACTCAAGATAAAGTGAAGGAGTTAAATAGTACAGATAGTGGAAATAGGAAGAGGCATAGAGGAAGAACAGTCCATATTCAGAGACCATTTGTGTTTAGGGAGAAAGAAACAGGGAAGTGTAGTTGCCAGTCTCTAAGATGAGCCTCCTCCCTATAGTGATCCTTGCTTTCTGGTATTCATGCTTTGGTGAGTCCCTCTCATGTTAGAGCTGACCTGTGTGACCAGTAGGATGTGGTAGAGGTGATGACATGTGGCCTTCGAGGGTAAGGCATAAAAGCAGCTTTTACCACCTCTCTTGGTTTGCCTACTCTGTAGGTGGCCAGCCACCATGCTATGAGGCTACTTAAAAGTCCCATAGGGAGGTCCACATGGGGATGAAACTCAGAGACATAGTAAGTTCTTATTATTGTTTTTAGCTACTACATTTTGGGATGATTTACTATGTAACAATAGATAGCTAATAGAGGAGGTATTGGACTATTTTATGATTTCAGACTTGGGTAATGATGGAGCTAATCATCAATTTTTCTTCTTTTCAAAACATAATCCATATAAGCAAGCCACTTTGTGATCCAATCTCATGTGGACTTTCATTCAAAGAAACAGTTGTCTGGCAACTAAAAAGTAGATAAACACTATTTAATCTTTTACAACAGTCTCTCCTGAATATGCTGGAGGGGCACCATTTTCAGAATACTTAGTTACATTTCTTTTTTTTTTTTTTTTTTTTTTAAGATTTTATTCTTAAAATTCCCTACAGGGAGCCTGACGCAGGACTTGATCTCAGGACCCCGGGATCAGGACCTGAGCTAAAGGCAGACACTCTGAGCCACCCAGGTGCCCTACTTAGTTACATTTCTTTAAAATCTCATTTCCCATCTGATCCTCCATATTGCCTTGATACCAACTTAGCTCCAAAATTTGTCTTTAAGATCTTCCAAAAAACTAAGCCATAAATTCAAGCAAGGTAGGCTTTTACCACTCTCTTCATTGGTCAGAGTTTTATTATGTGGATCTATATTAACCTGTCTTTTTAGCTTTTCTATCCTCTCAGTATTTGCATTCCATACTACAAAAAGAAGAGCTCAGGAACTATCCACAAAAGCAAAGAATCCTTTTAGAAGGAAAGAGTGGGCAAGAGAGTGAGATTACCCATGTTGCAACTACAAATAAGAAAACAAAAATTTTTTGCAATTTTTTTTAGATGTATACTTACCAAAGAAACGAGTCTTAGGATGTAGCCTGGTACAAGCAAGTTCATTTACTTATCTGGTTGACACTGAGGATGTTAGATTTCTGTATCTCAGTTTCCTAATTTGCAGAATGATAAGATCTATTTGATGGCTTGCGGAAGGATAAGATGAGTGAAAGCACAAAAAGTACTTCATACAATATCTACCAGGTTGGAAACCTGCAATAGCTACTAAAGTCTAAAATATCTCAATTCTTGGAAATTCTGCATCCTGAAATGTTATACAAAGGGTAAATTATTTGAGATGCTAGTACTTGAGTATCCCTTCTAAATCATGCTTTGTTTGCCTCTTCTCATATTTTGAGATGGCTGCTTCTATCATTGTTAGGACAACAGGTGGTTGCGGTATTGGTGTGCATTGAATAACATTCATCATGTCTGGACCCAAAAGCTGTAAGCACATTAACTCTGATTATATCATGTCCCATATGACCAATACCTTCTACAACCAAGTTTTTTCATATCTTTTGCACATTTGTTTCTGATTCTGAATACATATAATAGAGCCCGTTATACTGCAATTGCTGAATCTCACTATGTTTAACTCCACAACTGTTTTAAGGGTCCTTACTATGTGCCACAGTTAGGACCACAGTCTAGGTATTTTATCTGCACTAAGGTACAGAGAGCCAAGACTTGCCCCTGAGGAGCTTACATTATAGTGGGAGAATACAGAAAATAAATAATAAACATAGCATATTAATAAATTATAAAATATTAGAAAGTGATATTACAACAGCAACAAAAAGAAGTGAAGATCTCTGATAAAATAATTATAGCCATGACTTCTCTGAGGATAGTGCCTGATACATCCAAAGACAGATTTATCCCTTGAGTATGCACAGCCAGAGTAGTAAAGTGGATGAAGCTGTGACTTAGAGATGGAAGCCTTGATGAAAGTCACCGCTGGGACACCTGGGTGGCTCAGTGGTTGAGTGTCTGCCTTTGGCTCTGGTTGTGATCCTGGGATCCTGGGATAGAGTCCCACAACTGGCTCCTCACAGGGAGACTGCTTTTCCCTCTGATTATGTCTCTGCCTCTCTCTCTGTGTCTCTCATGCATAAATAAAATCTTAAAAAAAAAAAAAAAAAGAAGGAAAGAAAGTGAGTCCTGGAAGCATCTGAGTGGCTTAGTTGGTTTAGCATCTGCCTTCAGCTCAAATCATGGTCCCAGGGTCCTGGGATCAAGCCCTGCTTCGGGCTCCCTGCTCAGCAAGGAGCCTACTTCTCCATCTCCCTTTACTGCTCCTCCTACTTGTGCTCTCTCTGTCAAATAAATAAATAAAATCTGAAAGAAAGAAAGAAAGAAAGAAAGAAAGAAAGAAAGAAAGAAAGAAAGAAAGAAAGAGTGAGTCCTACATTGGGAATAAGAACTTCCCTAGATATCTGAGTTCTCTAGATTAATTCAGTGCTTTTTCCATTCTTTTGAGAGCCTTTGGGCAGGGGGTATTTTTCAAGAACTTTAGGTATATGTCTTTAGCTATCTTTTTTGATATTCTTCATATACATCCATTTAGTTCATCTCCAAACCAGTGGCCCGGAAACCTTCCATCATTTCCTTCCCTTATTCCCCATACTGATCAGGGTTCCATTTAAGAAGCAGAACCACTGTGGACACTAAGGACTAAGGAATTCATTGTAGAAATTAGACCTCATACAATTATAGGAGAATCTAGGGAAATAAAGGTCTGAAAGGATCAGAGAAAAATCACTAACCAGTTGCTGGAGTGGAAAGATGAAGAAAGCTGATGTTGAAGTTTGTGGAAGGTTGTTGGCTCTTTGTGACAACTGTCTCTGTGAATCCCAGCGAACTATCTTATGATAAGCCTGGGGTCACTCTTGGTCAGGAGGGCTGGCAGTTAGGAAGGAAAGATGGACATTTGTGGAGAAGAGTGAGAAAGAACTAGAATCAAAGAATAAACTAGAGCCTAAAAGGAAACACTGGAGTTCATGTCTCTCTCACTGTACCTAATCCTGATGACCAGCAGGAAAAGCTGCTACCACAAATCTGAGAACTATTCATGTGTCAGCCCAGTATTTGGAGAGGTTGAAGGAAGAGATGGGTAACAGCTAGACAAGGTGTGGGCTTGGTGCTGCCCAGGTGAGTCAGCAGGTCAGTGACAACACTGGCCTGTTTTACTTCCACCTTCCAAATCATGGCCAAATGCCTTATGTGGTCACCCTTGATCCACACAGAGAAGGAAATTATGAAAAATGCAATTCCAACCAAGCAAAGTTGACAGAGTATAAAATCAACATAATCCTTACATATCAATCAATTTTAATTCTTAAGTTTTTGTCCCTTTCTTTCCTTCTCTACTATAATTGCTCTAGTACAGATCCCTGGCATCTCTCTTCTGGCCTATCAGCATAGCAGAGATGCAAAACATTTGATGAATTTTCAGGTCCTTCTTGTAGACACTATGGCAAGAGCTTCTGCCCATCTAGCTCTTGAGGCACCCCAAAATCTTAGGAATACCATTGAGCTTGTTTGGCTTCATCATTATTGGCCAGTATTGCTGACATCATCCTTTCTCTCCTGCTGATATTTTCATCACAACTGTGCATGTGTACTAATTAGTACTCAAGAATGCATATGGCCAGAAAGGGGAGGGGAAGTATATACTAATAGCAGCTAGCATTTACTGTGTTAGGCATTTTATTAAATACATTATTTTACAGCAATGTCTCCATTAATAACTCCATTTGATAAAAATTAAAACTTAAGTTTGTAGTAGATAAATGAATCACCCAAAGTTAAACTATTAGCAAGTAGTTGAACTTAGACATATTTGTTCCCAAAGCAATGGTCTTTCTACTACATCAAAGAGCCAGGAGGCAGCTCTTCCTTTTGGTTTTTCACAACCACCAGGGTAGTTTATCTTTTTAATTTTGGGTTCTTGCCCAGCTGGGTTGGATTCCATTTGTGGTAGCTATAGAGAATATGTCCAGCACAAAAGCCTCCATGAGCCAGACAATTACCATAAATAAATGAAAAGGCAGGAGGTTGGGATGGATCAGGGGTAGTGGGGACTATGGGAAACTGGCAAATTTAAACCTATATAAAGGGGCACAGGAGTGAATCAACTCTAACTGACAATTGCCTGGTGGGAATGCAGACTCAATGTTACATAAAAGTTGTAGTATCTCCTAACTTTAAATGTTGACTCAATATTTTTGTTAAAGATAACATGGCCCTGGGACACCTGGGTGGCTCAGCAGTTAAGAGTCTGCCTTCGGTTCAGGTCATGATGCTGGGGTCCTGGGATGGAGTACCACATCAGGATCCTTGCATGGAGCCTGCTTCTCCCTCTGCCTATGTCTCTGCCTCTCTTTCTATGTCTCTCATGAATAAATAAATAAAATTAAAAAAAAAAGATAACATGGCCCCAAGGGTATTTTTAAGATTCCATGTAGGATGAAGACAACACTGACCAGAATCACCTAAGAGCTGCTAATTTTCAACCTCCACTCCAGAGGTCTTGTGCTGAATTCATTAGATTTATGTGTGTCATCACAGGTTCCTCCAAAAGTTGATCCAAATACTATGGAGTAGTGAGGAGAGTCACAAGTTAACAACCCATGGTTGGTTTAGGCATTTTGGACTCCAAAGGCCTGCAGACCTATAGGCTACTACTGTTGAGAATCAGGCAAAAGCTAAAAAGCCGAGGCTTCTGGACAGAAATGGACATGAAAGAAGCACACAGTGAGCAACTGTGTGGGTGACTATGAGAGCATGAGTCAGTGGATGACATGTGGGGGTGGAAGTCAAGTGTGCGTGTGAGTTCGGTGTAAAGGACTATAAGCAGAAAGAAAAAAGGGGATATGATGGTCAATGGTAGGAAGAAAGGGAGAGAACAAGAGACAAAGGAGAAGCCATTTGCACTTTCACCCAGTACATCTGTGGACATATTCTATTTGCCAATCTTTTCTCCTTCATATGTGCAGAGGCACAAGCAAGTGTTAATACTCACTAGGCTAGATATGGCAATTTCATAGCCAAGGCAAATATATTCAGTAATTTCTCCTGGCTGCTGCTTTCACTAGAATCTTTCTTGTCTAACAAGTTCTAAACTGTTCCCTATTATCTTTGTGCTAACTGCTTAGAAATCTCATAGCTTAGTTTGAGCATCTCAGGATCCCAACCGAATAGATAAAAGATGGCTAAGTAAAAATGATGGTTATAATTAAACCACATGATTCCAAGACATTCCTGTCTTCCCTATCAGAGGATTAAGGTCTGTAATGAAGGAACCAGAACCATTGAGTTAACATTGGCAAACATTTTAATACGTGAGTAAATTCACAAAACTGAGTGCACTGGCAGCTGGCCCTACTGCAGCAGTGAAAGAACAAGGGTGTGGACACAGTAAGTGAAGTATAGTGACAGCCATCACAGCCTGAAAGGGCCTCTGCCTCCTGAGCTCCCCAATTTTAAAACCTCATTCTTGACCCATCTTGCTCCTTTAGGAGGCCAGCAGAAGTTGAATGCATATTCTGAAACCTCTTTTTTCCACTTTGTGAGAAAAAATTATACAATTTGAGGTGATGATCATATGATGGATGTGCAGTTTTCACATCATAAAACGCAGGTGCTAAGTGAGCCTGGCGTATGCACCACTCCTACGCAGAAACCATCTGTGAGAGAGCTCCAGAGTCAGCTACCCATATACATGTCACATTTTTAGAGGGCAGGAAGAGAGGCAGAGATGATCTTGGATGCACAGGGTAGTGGGCTAGCTTCATGGATTCTACTCATGGAGGTTTCAAATTCCTACTGATGTTTTGGAAAAGACACCATCATTTTACATAGTTGGTATCATTCTTTCTAGATTTCTCCCTTTTCCCAATTTTTATCTCCATCTCTAATGAAAAAGATTTTTAAAAAATAAATTAAGGTTCAAGTTTTCTCATTAGGAAAATAAGGGGCTTAGTGTTAATCTTCTTGAGTCAGGAATATATTCAAGGATATAATGAAAACCATGGAGCATTCTCCATAACAATGCAGATGTCTACAAAGACTCAAACCTTTTCAAACTTTTCCCTAGGACAGTGGCTTCTAATTTGCCTGTCCACTAGAATCACCTGGAGAACTTCAAAGACTCTAGATACCTGGACCCCATCCCAAAACAATTTAATCAGTATAGCTCAAAGGGCCTGTGTATACTGTAATGTTCAAATATCTCTTCAGGTGATTCTACTGTATAGTCAGGTCTAAGCATTGGATCCCTAGGGCACTAAGTGAACAAAATAAGAAAAAAAAGTTTAGGAGTAAAGAAAGCCAAGAAGCAATATGTCTCTAAAATACCTAACTGGAAGCATATACTATAGGAGATACAAGAGATGAAGAGGAAAGAAGGCAAGATGCAAATGACTTGCTCCTTGTTGCTAATTTCAGATTATTCTTCCTTCCTCCACCCTAAAAATAAAGCACCTGCATTGAACTGCATGCCATAAGGCCCATAGCACCGGCTAGTTTCCTTGTTTCTGTCTTTACCCAACGCCCCCACACCCTAACCACATATCCCAGGTCCCTTTCTCTCATTCCTTGAAATTTTAACTGTTAGTTAATTGTTGCTTACTTCCTTCAACATCGCTCTTGACAATTTTTGATGATTTAAATGTTCACATAGATAATCCTTCGATATTCTGGTCAGTTCCTTCACTCACCTCTCTCAAAGATCTTGCCTATATCATTTCTCTGCCACTTACTTCAATGGACACATCCTACTAGACCCTGTTGTTATCAATCACTTTAATCCCTTTATAATCTCATTTCCAAGCATCCCACTCCCTGATCACCATCTCCTGTCTTTCCAGTTTATTCTCTTTAGTGCCTTAACTCCAACAATTCTTCATGTCACCTCCTGCAATTTATTGTTCCTACTAACTTTCTATTGTCCCCTACTCCATCCTAATGTCATCAGTTGCCTCTTATCCATCATCATTATCATCCTCATACTCACTTTCTTGTCTTCATGTGGCAAAATTACAGCCATGGTTAAATCCATGTCTACACCTACTCTGTGCTCACATGCATACAGCTAACCTTGGCTGCAGAAAAACATGCATCCATGACTATCAGCCTCACTAAAAATGCATAACCATAAACTTCAAATGGGCCACAGAGCCATCAAATAATCTCACAAAATTCCCTAGTTCATTCACTCTCTCCAACTCCCATATGATTTTTCACATCTTCTCTTCAGATACCTCCTTCCTCATCTGCATTCTCAGCTAATGACTGATTTCCATTTTCTCTGAGGAAATACAAGCAATCAGAAGAGAACGTCTTCATGCTCTTACCACCCTATCTATCTACCTAGCTGTAGCTGTATCCATATACTCAGCATTCCCTCCTGTTACACTGAAGAAATGGTTTGTACTCCTGTCTAAGGGCAAGCCCTCCACCGGTGCGCTGGATCCCACCTTCACTTAACCACTCAGGGACATCACTGTAGCAATTCTCCACACACCAAACCATTAATTTTTCTCATTTCGAATAGATCATTCCCATTAGCATAAAAACAGGCTACTATTTTTCCCATCTTAAAAATAGCTTTGGGGCACCTGGGTGGCATAGTCGGTTGAGCATCTGATTCTTGGTTTGGTTTGGGTTATGATTTTGGGGTTGTGAGATTGAGCCCTACGTCAGGCTCTGTGCTCAGCATGGAGTCTGTTTGGGATTCTCTCTCCTTCTCCCTCTCCCACTTGTGCTCTCTCAAACACATAAATAAATCTTTAAAAAAAGTTTTGATTATTTACCCCTTTCTCCCTATGATTTCATTTCCCTGCTTCCCTTTATAACAAAACTCTTTGAAATAATGATCTCACTGACTCTTTATCTCCTCTTCTTTTTTAAACCCAGATTTTGTCCTTACTACACTGAAATAGCCCTTTTCAAGTTCACTGACGACTTTCCCACTGCTATAACCAGGTCAGTTTGCAGCCTGTATCTTACTTCATCTATCAGCATTTCATTGTATCAATCACTGAATCTTTCTTCATTTGGCTTCCACTCTCTCTGGGTTTTACTCCTTCAGCAGTATGCAATCTGCCTGTTTCCTTTGCTGATTGCTCCTCATCACCCCAAACTTTAAACTTTGGGGCTTAATTCTCACACCATCTTTTTTCTCCATTTACACTAACTCTCTTGGTGATCTCAATTGGCTTCTCAGCCTAGACACCGTTTGCAGGCTGATCACTCCAAATTTATATTTCCTGGCTTGAACTCTCTCTCAAACTCAAGATTTGTACATTTAACTGCTTACTTGACATCTCCACTGGCTATTTCTTCTGCCTGGGATGTTCTTCCAGCAGATATTTACATGGCTTACTTCCTCATTTCTTCATTCCTAAGGCCTTCTTTGTGTACACTATGAAAAACAGCACCTACTCCCCCAAACCCCACATTTCCTATCTTCCTCTACTGTTTCTGTCTTAAGCAACTATCAGTGTCTGATATACCTTACATTTTGTGTTATTATCTGTCCATGATCTGTTTCCATGAGCTCTGGGTTTCTTGGTCTATTTACCTGGCACAAAATATTCGATTATTTGTTGATTGAATGAATAATCCTAAACTCTAGATTCATAAAACCAGTGGGAGAAAACAGTAAATATCCCTACTTACATGCTAGATTACTAACAAAGAACTTCAAGGGTATTTTATATTATCTCTCCATTTGTCTCTGAGTGGTGGCAGCTGAATTTAGCCTGTTGGAACTCAATGACTAGGTGGAAAACCTGAGTAGGGGAAGCTTGTTTTGTTCAGCTGCTTCCCTTGAGAGGGATGCTTGAGCTCTGTGCTAGGGCTGTGCCTCTAAAAGTTAGTCCAGGGCAGCCCCTATGGCTTAGCGGCTTAGCAGGTCAGCATCGCCGTCAGCCCAGGGCGTGATCCTGGAGACCTGGGATCGAGTCTCACATCAGGCTCCCTGCATGAAGCCTGCTTCTCCCTCCGCCCATGTCTCTGTGTCTCTAATAAATAAATAAAATATTAATAAATAAAAAATAAAAGTTCGGAGTGGATCCTGGAGGACTTGTCACATGCAAATACTCCATTAGGAAGAGGCAAATATGTAAAGCAGGACCTATGGGGGTAACTTTCTCCTTTATGCACACTCCCAATCTATTTCTGCTACTTTTGTGAGAAAATGCTAAGACTTGAGTACCTTAAAAAAAAACAAAAAAACAAAAAAGGAAAGCAAAAGAGAACAAGGGAAAAAAGACTAGAGAGTTATAGTAGTCCAACCTGAATATAGTGAGTATTGGAGTACTGATCCAAGGAGAAACACCTATTGGGCTGCATGGTTAGAAGAATGACTTATACAAGCTGGAGTTCGTTTTGTTTTTGTTTTTTTTGCCATTATTAGAGTTTTGGTTATTACTTGGAGTCATTGTTAGTGGTAATCAACAATGGTGGTTACTAAAAATGGTTTGTGCTGTGAGACAGGTGAGGGTAAATCACATCATTTAGGGCTGACTTAGACAACTTGGAAGTGGAATCCCTGGGTGGCGCAGCGGTTTAGTGCCTGGCTTTGGCCCAGGGTGCGATCCTGGAGACCCAGGATCAAATCCCACGTCAGGCTCCCGGTGCATGGAGCCTGCTTCTCCCTCTGCCTGTGTCTCTGCCTCTCTCTCTCTCTGTGTGACTATCATAAATAAATAAAAATTTAAAAAAAGATAAGTTGGAAGCGAATATTAAAGACAGACTTTGAAGAAAATAGGAATCTTAATTAGTCACATGCATCCTACAGAGTCTATGGAAAAAGGGAAGAACTCTGGTATTATCTGCTGTGGTAAGGAAGGATGAATTTACTGATGGAGTACACTTATATGTGAGACTTTCAACTGTTTTTCTACACTTGTGCTGGAAATCTCTTGTTCCTTCACATTCTATCTCCTGAGTCACTTCCTAGCCACCTGTGTATGTGAGGTGGGGGGAGGGGGGGGGACACAAGGCCTGGGAACTGTCCCAATTTATCATACCCTGGGCAGCACAGTCACCACATTTAAGAGAAGATGTGGCCAAGAGCTGCAAGGTCTAGAGAAAAACAGGGAACAAAGTGATGATATTGTTGGAAACTAGGTCCTATGAGAAAATATTAAACTGGTTTGATTAGTAAGTTAAGGGAGAGTAGACCACACAGTGTCTTCAAATATGTCGAGGGTTTTTTTTTTTTAAGGGTCTGAGCCCTTGTATTGGTATGTCAGAATTTAGAGATATGAACTAAATTAGGAGGTGTATTTGACAATTTCAAGAGTGTTTTTGTAGATCCTAAAGCGAAGGTCCAAACGAAAATCCTAATAAACAACTTACACTTTGGAGGACTTGCAGGTTTTAATAACTAGGATTTTGCAAGCCACTTCGAACCAGCTCTTTGATGGGTGCTGTCTGCCATCTCCGGGTTGGCTTCTATGCAGGCAGGACACCTAATTGTTATGAAAAGGGAAAGCCCAGGCTTCGGCATCCCCTAGCATATGACTTAAATGCATAATTCAATACTTCAGTTTTACCTTAAGCAGGGATAAACTCACCTTCCCTCATTTTTTATCTGCCTTAGAAGGATTCTGCTAACTGATTTTTAAAACAACATATCAGAGGGAGTTCATGAAGAGAACTTGACCAAGATTTTGCCCAATCTTTAATACTCAAATATCTGTTAGCTTTCTTTCTGTTCTTTGTCTAAAGTGCACATGGAGCTTTTAGAGGGCTTCCATAAAACAATTTTTGGGGTACAGGAAAGTCTTTCAGCTGTTATGGTTGGTGGCAATTATATCTGAGATGACCAATGCTCTAAAGAACCTGACTAAGCCATACAGGGAAATAGAAAACAAAACAGAATGCTTCAGATATGATTTTATCATTTAATTAGGAACTAGAAACTTACCTCTGGATTTTGTAATGCTTTTTAAGACATTTTTGGTGAATAAAGCAAGAAACAACTATAGATATTATATGTAATATATATATATATTAGTGACTGAATAGTGAGACAATGAAGCTATTAGATAAATTTCTAAGATAGTAATATTTAAAAGTAATATTTACTATGTGTGGTAGATTATAGTCATGGTGTCAGTTTTTCATGCCTCCCTCTATCCATATCCTTCAGTAGTACCTTTCCATGTGGACTCTAGGCTTGGCTATGTGACTTGCTTTGGCTAATGAGATAGTAGTAAACTTGACCCAAGCAAAGACTTAAAAAAAAAAAAAAAAGAGTTGTTTTCCCACTTTCTCTTTTGGACCCCTGCCACCACTATCAAAACATGCCTAGGTTGGAGAGATTTGGGAGCCATGTAAGGAGAATTTAGTGTCCAGGTGAAGACCAATCTGCTACTGACTGCAAACACGTGAGTGAGCCCAGCCAAGATCAGTTAAGTCTACTCCAGATAAGCAGAGCTATTAAGCCATCCTACAACTTATGATAATAATAAATGGTTGTTGTTTGTGGCCACTATGTTTTGGGATTGTGGTTATACAGCAATGGCTAACTGATACATCATGGTTCTTAGGTGCTTCAGGAATTCATCTGCTTGAGGGATTATTCTTAAGACTCCCTAGAGGCTGCTTTTGGGATGATGAGGTGTCAGTTCAAACACCAATTATTTGATGCAGGCAAAACTGACTGCTATTTGACTCTCCCCTAGAAAGATAGCAAGTATCTATAGGAGTATTACAATAGTATTAGGTGATAGAGGGCAGTAGCCTTGTCAAGGCCTACAAAATGAATGTCCTTATTTACTGTAGATAAGTGACCCAGAAGGTGTTCTAACTGGCTGAGTGGAGAATGTGGACAAACTATTGAGTGTTAATGAGATTACTGATGCTAGAACTCTGTTAGACAAATGATGGGATTAGCTGCTCTTGGTTTTCTTGAGATGTGGAATCACATGGTCATCATCGTCATAATCATCAACACCATCCTCATGGCTAATAATTACTGAATACTTACTCCCAATATTGTACTGAGTGCTTTGTGTGCCATATCCCATTTAATTCTCATCATAACTCTATGAACTACATACTAGGTACTATCACTCTGTTTTACAAATAAAGAAACTGAAGGTCAGAGAGATTCTCCAAGATAGAATTGCTTTCAAATCATAGAGCCAGAATTCAAACTCAAGTAGTCTGATTCCAAAGCCTATGCTCTTGACTTCCCTGCTATATAACCAAAATACATATTTTTTAGGGGAAGAAAAAGGAATCAAGTCCAACTCTCTCATTTGACAGATGAGCAACTGAGACCAGAGTCTTTGGATATACAGATTCTTTGTCTAAGATAGATTGAAGGAACTCTCCTACAGTTGGTCCAAATCACTGAAAACTGGACAAAACCCAAACTGTTTTTGTGAGGCTGCACCTAAGACTAGCTTCCACATATAGGTATACTTTTCGTGTACTGCAAAATGGTGCCCAGCTAGGGACTGAAATCCAGAATGTACACCTCTTAGCCAGGACATAGGGCTTCCTCTTCTCAGAAGAAAGGACACTTTTGAAAATAATTCTTTTGCATAGAGAGGGAGCTGTTTTTATTTTTCATTTTCACAAAAGTACCATGTATGTTAGGACACTCCTGCTAAAACATTTGCAAGTTGTGTGCAATAAAACACAGTAAAGACCATTCCATTTTTTCACACATAGAAAAAAATCAAATGTGACTAGTTGATGGACAATAAATACTTGTTGAATGAATAAATTTTAAATGAACAAAGATGTCTTTATTATGCACAGACACACAGGGATCAAAGCACATAGTACATGCAAATTTGTCACTAGAGACCCAATCCACGGCACCAAATCATTCTTGAGAAATGATTGATACAATCTAATTTTCCAGTCCGAAAAAATTTTAAATTGTATATATACTGCTTTCCTGAGCCATCACCTTACTTCTATAAGTGAAGCTTTCATGAAATTCCAACTCAAAGAAAGTTTAGAGTCATGTTTATTCCTCATCTGAATGTATTCCTCAGCAACCCTTCTCTTCTAGAACAAAAGAAACCAATTGCTCTTGTAAGCTAGGTGACTTACCTTACAAATTTTAATGCTTCACCAGAAACTGAGGCAAGCCAATTCCCTCCTCCATTCTCACATCCTCCCCCACTATGGCCCACACCTCTGCTGACAGCAGCAATCTGAACTGAGTACTCATGAAGGCCACTCTTCTCTCTTTGCCTCTAATAACCCAGTCTAACAATTGTGGTGAGTAATTTCCTTACCACTTCTGTTGTTAACAAATGCTAATAATGCTGCACGATATAGATCGAGCACAGCTACTGAAAAAGAAACTACATAAATTATTTTAAAAGTTATCATCAAAAGAAATGCTTTTCTGAAGGAAATTTTTTTTTTAACGGCTCAAGGCATTTGCCTAGCTTTCTGTTCAAGTGACGGCTTCTACGTTAATTAATAAGTGCTTCTGTTTCACGAGCGGAAACTGTCTTATCTAGGGTACACCTGCAGGCTTTTTTTGGGGCTATAACTGCAGGAAAGTCATCTGTTTTTTAGACCCTGAGTTATCTACTTTTGTGATGCTTAGGTTAATAGACTGATTGTTCTCTCTCATTTTGGTGTCTGCTAAATCTCATTCTATTTGTAAGAATCAGGGTTGAGCAGGTGATTGGTTTCCTACTATATCCGATTACATTTCTTGTACATGCCAATAATCAATGAATTAAATCTTTCTATCATTCAGTCGATCAATTATTAATGTATACAGGCAACAAATATTTATTAAGTGCCTTTCCATGTCAGGCATTGTGCCAGACTCCGGAAAGAAAGCAGTGAGAATGACAGTCATACAGAGTCTTTGCACTGTGGCAGGTGACAGTTATCTGATGTTCTCCCTAAAAATGGAAAAAGTGACCGAGAAATATAACCCAAAATTATCAAGATGAGTGAGATGAATTCTAATGCTAAGCCTAATGAAGGAATCTCACCAGCATGTTAAATAGCTGAAATTCTTATTCCATAATAATTCACCCAACTAATTTTATCAGATTAATTCAGATGTAACTAATATTGTCATGATTTCCATATCTTACCAGTAAGATATGTGTTTTCCTAGCCTGTCCCCAAATTGATATAAGTCCGGATTATTTTTACTGAAGATTCATAGTATGATGCCAACTAAGCACTTGTTCACGGCTTTAATTCCTCTGAAAATCTAAAAGGCTAAAAACATTTTATGAGCAAAGATTATAATTATAACTCTTGCTAATCATTTTAAAATCGTGACATGGGTCACCAGCTGTAAATGTGATCAGAAATTATGGAAAAAAAAAAACCTCAGTGCAACTGAAAAACAAACCTCGAGCGCACATTTGTCTGATCATATTTAGTGTCATTTTCACACATAAAGGCTAGCATGCTTTCATTTTCTCAAGCATGTGTGTCATTAAGTTTGCCGTGTGTCTTCACAGAGCAGTGACCTGATAGCATCTCAAGAAATACCAAATACACACAGGCTCCATAAGTGTTTTTCTGATGATGTAATGCTTCCTATTTGTTGTTTTAAGTAGCAACTTACTTTATCTTTCAGGTTGGTACCTGTTTAGGGTAAATGCTGAATAATGAATTCAAGACTCCCCAACTTAGAGATGAAAAACAAATTCCTTGAAAGCAGTTTTGTCACTTTGCCTCCTAATTTTCAGAATGCTATTTAATCTGCTAGTGACTAAGCTGTAGGAAAAATCTTTTTCTGTTGTTATGTAAAGGAAAATGTGGGTGGAGGGAATAAGGTCTGGTCTGTATCCACCTCACGATTTGGAGTGTCAGAGATATAGGAAAAAGGCAATCTCTGCTCTCCCCAGGTAGGGATGTGAGGTTGCTTAGAATTCCACTTTTGGGGAAGTCCACCATCAAGGTGATGTAAATTCTCAAGTAGCAAATTGACTCAGCATGTTCCTAAGCCACGGGCCTCTTAGGTGACGTATGCTAAATTCACGTCATTTGCCCATTTGCTCTCACTAGGTGACAGGGAAACCATGTATTTTCCCCACCTCATGCACACACAAAGCGGAAGTATACCAAGCTCCCCTGTGGGTCTTGTTCTTATTCATCTTTCTAACAATCAAGACATTCTGTACCTGATCAGAGCGATTCATTTTAACTCTCTTCACCTTTACTCTGGTGAGCTTATAGCAAACAATTAGAGATGATCCTCCTTTACCTAAAGGCCCTTCCTTTCTCTTGAGTAGTCAGGAAAATCGTTTTACATATTATAAATCTGTTCAGAAATCAACTGAGATTGTCAAAGCTCTAACCACAATATTCCCCAATCCTATTTAGCAAATGAATTTAACATCGAATGTGGCAGCCACCAGTATGACATTTTAAAAGTATGATCCATGTGAAAGCGGGGTTTTTTTTTTTTTGACCCCGGAAGAAAGTCAGGGAACCAACATTTAATGGGACCAGCTGTGTACAAGGATCAGTTTTAATGAACTTAACATATACCCTTTAAAGGCGAAAACTTTCCTATCATGTTTCTCATTAAAACACTGATGAGGGGATCCCTGGGTGACTCAGCAGTTTAGCGCCACCTTCGGTCCAGGGCGTGATCCCAGAGGCCCGAGATCGAGTCCCACATTGGGGTCCCTGCATGGAGCCTGCTTCTCCTTCTGCCTGTGTCTCTGCCTCTTTCTCTCTCTCTGTGTCTTTCATGAATTAATGAATAAATAAAATCTTTTAAAAAAACACTGATGATTTTTACTGTGAATAAGAAGATTAGTGGTCAGAGTTTATAGAAATAAAGAGAATTGTGAGTCTTGGGCTCTCTTTTCCCAGCAGGTTACACATAATTTCACAGGATGCCAGTGATCTGTTGTCACTGGTTCCCACATCAAATTGTCTCTTCCCAGCACTAACGGGAATCATCCTGGGCCTGTTAACACCTTGCCAATGTGTTTTAGCAGTACATATCACATTAGCACTTACAGGTGTGACCTGGACAAGTTTCCCAAGCTCTTCGTGCCTCAGTTATCTCATCTCTAAAGTGAATGATAATAATACTTACCTCGCAAAGGTGAGCATTAGGTAGTTTATTGTACTTCATAGACCTTTAGTTGCCATTGATTGGAAGAAGCAGCCTGGTTTATGATATATTAATATATGAATATATTGCCCAAGAATATGTACAAAACTGAGAATAATGCCTGGCACAGAGTATGCACCCGAAAAATTTAACTGTAATGATCTATTAGCAACCCATGGGTCACAGTGCAAAAATGGGCTTGCCAAACCCTCTGTGGGCCATGGAGTGCATGGCTCCCTCACCCAAGGCAGAACACCTGGACATGGGGAGGAGGCTCCACTACCCTGGACTCCCTAAATGGGGAGCTCAATTGGTCACTTTAAAACTTTTTTTTTTTTCCTAGAGGGTAAGCTGTTTTTCTACACTAAATCTTACATAAGACTCAATGTGCAAAACAGATAAAAGAGCATTTTCTCTGATGAAAGCAGGAGTGGAGGGGCGCAAAATGCTCTTCATCTTCCCTCCCCTTCACTTGCAGGGCAGCGCTATCACTTCATTAACATAGTAAGATAATGAATCTCCTGACACTTCTACAGGTGTTTGTTAATCACTTTAAACTTTGTCAAATTTTACCTTATTGAAATGTCACCTTATTTGTGGCACATGTGAGTGCCTGATATGTGCACTAGACATGTACACAGAACACACTTTCAATGTACTTTTTTTGCCTTCCTCTAGTTTTGTCTCTAAACTCCCTGAATCTGTTGCATATGACTGAGATTGTCTCTCCATCTCAACCAAGTCACCTTGTGATCCCCCCAGATGTAGTCTAATGCTCTCAGATAACACAACATGAAGGATGTCCAGCTTTTATTCCACATAGAGCTTTCAGCTATCAAGGACTTTTTAATCTAATGCCTTTGTCTTTTTTTTTAAGATTTCATTCATTCATTCATTCATTCATTCATTCATTCATTCATTCATTCATTTGCAGCAAGAGTAAGAGCACAAGCAGAGGGAACAGCAGAGGGAGAGGGAGAAGCAGACTCCCAACTGAGCAGAGAGCCCGGTATAGGGCTGATCCCAGGACATTGAAATCATGACCTGAGCCAAAGGCAGACGCTTAACCAATTGAGCCACCCAGGCACCCCTCTAATGTCTTTTTCTTGAAACTCTCCTTGAGTTCTATCTCAGGAAGCCTCTACCCAATAATAAATTTAATTAATTATTATTATGTACCAATTATGATATACAATATTATATGGGAAACATAAACCTACTAAACAACTTTCTCTTCCTGGATTATCCACATAAAACTTGGTAGGTGAAGGAAATAAAATAGAAATACTCACATAAGAGTGTTTTCTCCCTGGTGGTACCTGCTGAAAGTGTGTGTGTGTGTGTGTGTGTGTGTGTGTGTGTGTGTGTGTTTCTCAGGTCTGGGGTGTTATGTGCAAAGTAGGAACTAACAGTGTAGAGGTTTCCACAGAGGTCCATGACTGTGGCAGTTCAGAGAGCTCTGAACACAGGAAAAAAATAACACAGGTAAGAGAACTCTTTCTAAAATAAAATAGCTACTTGAGATTCAGGAAGAAAACAGGATATTCCCAAATTATATCTTCCTCAGATATTAAGCAGATATTGCCTTTTTACAGCTTTCCCTGAGTTATATTTTCATAGATCAGGAAAAGGAAGGGTTGTTTTCCAGTAAAAGTATCACTGACTCATGAGAGAAGGGGGAATAAAGCAACAAAGATCAAATACCAAAGGTCATAAAAAAGGCTTTCTTTGCTGCTAAAAGAAAATATAGCACTCAAGTCATATTACTTTAAATGAACACTTAGAAACTAGAAAGCTTTATATAATGAAAGAATTATAATTAAAATATATTTTGGTTTCGTGGTATGAGGACTGAACAAGAAACAAATTGGGATGAAAGCAAACAAAGCTGGGGAAAGAGAAAGAAGAGAAGAAATTTGAATAAACTAAATAGAAAGGAAGAATAGAGACACCCAGAGAGAAAGTAAGAAAGAGTCAAAAGAAGCAGGATGTGTATACTCAGAAGTTTCCTGAATTCTGTGGATCATTTGGGTTGTGGTCATCTGGGGTCATCATTCTCCATGATCACTGTTGATCTTTTTCAACTGCCTTAATCCTCATATTTCTTTTTTTTAAAAAAAGATTTTATTTATTTACTTGATAGAACACAAGGAGGCAGAGCAGCAGGCAGAGGAAGAAGGAGAAGCAGGCTCCCTGGTAAGCTGGGAGCCTGATGTGGGGCTTGATCTCAGGACCCTGGGTTCATGACCTGAGCTGAAAGCAGATGCTTAACTCACTGAGCCATCCAGGCACCCAATCCCTACATTTCTAAGGGCTCCATTCTAAATGATGATCTAAACACCAATTCCATTAAAAATTATTCTCTAAATATAGCAGCAATGATCAGAGCAGTGGTTCTGAAGGACGGGTAAAAATCAACTCAAGGGCCAGAGAGTCTACATCCCTGTTATGCCATTAAAGTCTCCAGCTGATGCACATACAGATAGCAGAACTAACAGGACTTTTGCTAAATTTGCTGACATGACCTGTGATGACTTAAATATAGATATCCACAAATACTGAACTATCCATCTCTTAATATCATGAAGCCTCAATTTTAGTTGACTCCCTTTATTTTTTTTAAAGATTTATTTATTTATGAAAGAGAGAGAGGGAGAGAGAGAGAGAGAGAGAGGCAGAGACATAGACATAGGCAGAGGGAGAAGCAGGCTTCTCGCAGGGAGCCTAGTGTGGGACTCAATCCTGGATCCTGTGAGCCAAAGGCAGACACTCAACCGCTGAGACACCCAGGCATCCCTAATTAACTCCCTTCATAAGCATGTTCCTTTTGTCTTCCTCTCTACTGATTTGCCCCTCAGTGTCTATTCTAAAGTTCTGGGGACTAACTGGAGCAGAAGCAAGTGTTCTAATGTTCTCATTACCATGAGAAGGCTCAAATAACATGGAAAATGAACAATAATTGATGAAATAAATGTAAATAACTTAGTTACATTTTTGGCCATTAAACTGTCAAGATAGCTGATTTTCTGTCAATTCTGTCTGTGTTATTCAAGGAGTTTATTCATTTTTTCTTTCTTTTTTATGGATATAAAATATCAGAAATTATTGTCAAGTCTTAGCACTGGACCAGGTTGTCACTGGTTAAATAAATAAAAGAGAGGCAATTGGATATTCCAACCCAGATTGAAAGCTGATTATTTAATTAATCCAGAAAAGATACACATTTACATTCTGTATACCACCAAGAATAATTTTGCAAAGGGACTCCTTACCCCACCTTACCCAAATCCATGTGTCAGACGCATCATTACTGGGGTCCAATCCTTTCACGGAGTATCATGAACTGCACAGAGTGTTCTGTTAGAACTCAATGTTATTGGCAATGGAGGCAGTTTCCTATTGTGGAGAGAAGTGGTCAGTCTCTACAGGCAGTTCATCCAATCATTCAATGTTTTACTTAACTTTTTTGTGCCTTGGTTTTCTTGTCTATAAGATGGTGTAATCAGAGTACTTACTTCTCACATTATTTATTGCTTTAAGCGAGATAATGTCTGTAAAGCACTTAGGTATACAAGTGTTCTGTTTCTTTTTTCTTCCCTTTTTTTTTAAAAAAAAGATTTTATCATTACTTATTTATTTGACAGAGAGAAAGCGCGTGTGCAAGTGGGGAGAGGAGCAGAGGGAGACAGACAGGCAGACTCCAATGCAGTCAAACCTTAAGCCCTTAAGATCCATGACCTGAGCTGAAATCAAGAGTCAGATGCTTAACTGACAGAACCACCCAGGTGCTCCTATAAGCATTTGTTCTAATAATCATTAATATTACTATTTTTTATTGGTCCAAGGTATTTTTCTAGCAGGAGCTACCCCTATCCTCTTTATTTGCAGCAGAAGACCTCTCCTGGGTGTAACTATTTCTCAATTTAAAGGCTGATTTCTTTGAGACTTTGAGCCTAAGCCTCTGAGCAAATCTCACAGAGTCTGTTTTCCTGACCTCTACTTTGCTAAGTAGTCACTCTCATTTATGCACACTGTACATGGACAATCAATATTTAAAAAATTGAAGTACTAAAACTGTCCTAAACATTCAGCACTAAAATGTCAATGAAAAATATTGATTTTTGATGACTCAGATGTCATTTCAGGATTCTTCAGTACTTTGCCCCTATAAGTGTGGTTTAAGATTGGATTTATATGTACAAAATGATTACATATTATGTCCAATCTTTGTTCTAAAACAGTATCCATCAATGCATGGGGCATTATCTATAAATTGGCTAAATCATCTTCAACCATATATGTATTATTTTCAAAAAAGCATATAGCTAGTCTTGCGATGAATTAAATGCAAATTCATTTAAAAGCACTCCTGAGTTCATAGTGACACCCCTGGCGTTAGAATTACTCAAACAAGATGAACACTAAAGCAATTACTACCAGAAAAAAGAATAAGCTGATAATAAAGTTATGAAAATGAACCAAACTTAACTATTGATTAAGGAAAGACAAATCAATGACAAGTTATGTTTTTGCCTAAGCATATTGGCAAATATTTAAAATATTCATAACATCATGTGTTTGCGAGTAGAGGAACAAAGGAAATTCTGTTGTTGGTAACAGTGTCAATATGTAGATATGATATACTGGAGGGCATTTTGGCAGTTTCTATCAAACTGTTAAAAGGATATAATCTTTCCACTTGGGAAATGAAATGTGGTGTATGTATCCTAAAGGGATATATTTCACATGTTTAAGAGTGTTCATTGAAACATTGTTTGTAGGGGATAAAAATTGGAAACAACATAAAAATCTATCAATAGGGCTATGAATGAATAAATTATGGTAAGTAGACATACAATGAAATATTAACCCAGCTATGAGATAGCCCTGTATATGAATACTGTATGGATTGCTGTCCCTAACATATTGTCAATAAAAAAAGTTGCAAAGTATAGTAAGATTAAATTTGTATTAAAAACACATTTTTCTATGTCTGCATCTTTCTTTGTTTCCATATACCTCATCTTCATATATAATTCCATTTTATTGGGATGCCTGGGTGGCTCAGTGGTTGAGCATCCACCTTTGGCTCAGGGCATGATCCTGGAGTCCTGGGATCGAGTCCCACATTGGACTCCCTGCATGGAGCCTGCTTCTCTCTCTGCCTTTGTCTCTGCCTCACTCTCTCTCTGTGTCTCATGAATAAATAAATAAAATGTTTATAACCATGTGTTAGGGGTTCCAGAGCCAAGACTGAAGATGTTCATAGCTACTCATCATTCTAGGGAAGGAAAGAATAATGTTTCTTTGATCATAGACAAGGATTCTAGGCAAGGCTGATGGAGCTTGTCACATTTCCTGGCGTGAGGTTGGGGTGGAACTTGGTTGATAGAATGATGGACATCTGATCTCTAACCTCACTGATGGGTGTCATAGTTACCTAGAGACCAGCCGAGGGATGAGCCATCTGTCTGAATACCGTTAGTTTGTAGGAGCGCTACATATTGTAAAAACTTAATATTACTCAAAACAGTGGAAGCCAGGACACCTGGGTGGCTCAGCAGTTGAGCGTCTGCCTTTGGATTAGGGCGTGATCCTGGAGTGCCAGGATCAAGTCTCACATCGGGCTCCCTACATGGAGGCTGCCTCTCCCTCTGCCTATGTCTCTGCCTCTCTCTCTCCCTGTATCTCTCATGAGTAACTAAATAAAATGTTAAAAAAAAAAAAAACAGTGGAAGCCTCTCTGAGTTTGTTATAAAAAACATCTAATTCTTCTACTCATGAGGGGACAAAGCAAATGAAACAGAAAGCAAGCATTTGATACATGATGATCATGAGGAAGAGCTGCAAGATAGGAAAAGGGATTTGGGTCAAATAGCTGCCAGCACAGCTTTCCCATGCAAATCCATGAACTAGTAGCATTCATTTAGTCAACTCCTCCTTCCTTTTATTCTTCTCACCCTTACCCTCTTCTCCCTGGCTGGACGCCTTCCTTCAGTTTCCAGGCTTCATTCCTACACAAACCAGGTAGTCTCTAAGCAGCCAATTAGAGAAAATTCTTGAAATATGTCCATAATCCCTTTCATGGATGACTAGAGCTTCATGCTTTCATGGTGATGATCTGAGTTATATTCCTGGAAAGAATGCATCTAGCAGAACCCACCACCTCACTACAAGGTACTAAATAAACATGGAAGCTAAGTAAAAACAATATGCTTGCTATATAAGTATGGCTTTCAGACAAAGTGCTGCCCCTAAGCTTCTCCAGATAGAAGGTCTGAAGCTGCCACACTTACACGGTGATACATATATGCAGAAATATGGATCACTCTGCCCTTCAAAGAAGTCTCTGGAAAATAAAAATAGCAGTTGCCTGACATTTCCTTTGAGAGGCAGATGAAATATAATGTTTTCCTCTTACCACAAACATGAACACAAAATTTTGTGAATAATTTCAGGAGGCTTATGGACCTCTGAAATACATTGACAGTGGTCCCAGGGGATCCCCAGATGCCAAGATAAACTCTCTTGTGCTGATGGGGAAGAGCCATGGGAGGAATCACACCAGAGTTTTAAAATACCCAAGCTCAGTTGAGCCAACTGTAAAAATATGAAATAGTTTGTTTTTTATTCTCTCTCCCTCCTTCTACCATCTTTTTCCCTCCCTCCTCAAGAATAAATTCTATATCCTAGTCTTGCTCTTTGCCTGGACATAACTAGTCACTGTTGAGGCTTAAATGTGACCACTTCCAGACAAAATACAGTCAGTTCTTCTATAACACGACACATACTTCCCTAAAAATCATTGTACTATACAACATTGTACAACAACCACCACAGAGCGTAGGGGGAAAATGAGATTAAGGGCACAGTACTCAAAACATGTGTCAGAGATACTTTAAAAAGATGATAGGAACCTAATAATAAATATATCAATTTTGTACATATTAAATTAAGAAACACATAAATACTACTATAAATATGGCACTTTGCCTAGAAAAAAGATCTGAAGTTTGCTTGTGGAGGTGGTTTCTTGAGCTATCGAGAAATGGCAACGGAGCGTTTTCAAGGGTGGAAGGTTGTAACACCAGATGTGGATGAATATGGCTCATCATACACTTGGTGAACTGAGGCAGCTGGAGGATGTTTGAGGCGTGTGTGCATTTGTGCATTCCTATACAGCTCAATTCAGCTGGAGGCAGTTTCCTGCATTCACTTAGCGTTTCTTGTAGATGAAATCACATGTAGGCAAACACAAAATTCTTGTTATGCTCAAATTGTTCCCTGGTATATATAATCAATGGAATGAATTCTCATTTCAACACGAGATGATAGCAGGACTGACTAAATCTAGATTATAAAAATGATTAAAACTTAAAGCCATTAATAACTCAATGGAATGATGCCATAAAGTAGCAATAAGGTTATCTCAAAGCAGGTAACATGTAACTCAATTAAATCTGAGCTTTCTTACTCCTGTCCTAAATTCTATCTCAAACTTGTGATAAATTCAAGTAAAATGCAAATTTGGCTCTATAACCTTGAAACATACTGTTAACCCTGGGCAAAGCCTTCTTGGTGCTGGGAAGAACTTATAACAATACACAGCAGACTTCATGAAAAATCCTCATTATACATTTTTATTCTTATCATCCCACACTATGTGGCAGCCAACACTAACCTTACTTCCCTCTTCTCTACCATTCCTTGTCCCCTCTATGTGCACCCCCAAAAGCCCATAAAACAAAATTCCAGACTTTATGGAGTCTCTCATTACCCCTTCCTCTCTTTCCTTTTTTCCAAGAGTAAAAACTCCATACATAGGTGTATTATTTCTATTGCTGCTGTAACAAATTACCACAGAATCTATTGCTGGTTTAATAAATTACCACAGAATCAGTGGCTTAAGACAACACCAAATTATTATTTCACAGTTTTGGAGGTCAGAAGTCTATAATGAGCTTTATGAGGCTAAAATCAAGGTGCTGACAGGGTTGCACTCCTGGAAGCTCCAGGAGAGAATTTGTTCCTTGCCTTTTCCAGCTTCTAGAGGCTGCCTGTTATACTGGCTTCTGGCCCAGTATCACCCTGACATCTGCTTTTGTTAGCACACTTTTCTGACTTCCTTCTCTGACTTCATCTTGCCTTCCTCTTATAAGGACCCCCATGATTATATTGGGCACACCTGGATAGTCTGGATCCTCTCACATCTCAAAATCCTTAATTTAATAACATCTGCAAAGTCCCTTTTGTTACTTGTGAAAGTAGCACATTTACAGGTTCCAGGGATTAGCCTATTACACCAGCAGTGATATTCAAAATGCTCAACAATTGATACACCATTGAGGGCAGGGTGTCTGATGTTCAGCAAAGTCTTTTCATAATACTGAAGCAGGACCCTGGAGATCCTGGCACACTGGTTGATGGATAGTAGAGAGGTCTGAGAGGTCTCAGGGAGGAACTGGAGTATGTAGGGCATTGGTGACGCATTCCAGGACTACGAGGAGTAGTTCTCTCTAAGCAGTATAAAAGACTTTTGAGCTTTTTTTTACAATCAGCACAACCATACCTGTGTGTTTTGGCTGACCACTGACCTGCCATGCTCTTCCTTATCCATAATCAACACACAAGCTTTCTGGGATTTTATCATGTGGAGTAGTTTTAGCCCTAAGTATGGACATTCCAAGTGTGGAATGTCTATTTCAACACAACCTTATGATTAGGTCTGTACTTATCTTCCTTTTGCATTAACATACCTGGGGTCAGATATGCTATTAATTGCTAAGGCCTGGTTTTGAACTTAAGCACTTTACTTTAGAAATTAAACTCTTAACCACTGTGGTTAGTTTCTACACGGAGACTCACATCTCTTTAAAGAGGCAGATAAGGAGAGCATGTACAAAGACTATGCAGGCAATGTCAAGGTGCCAAGTGGCAAACCCCTAGTCCACAGTATTTCACAGGTTTACCTAGAACCCTCCCCTACAGAATTTAATGATTATACAGTAAGGATTCTTATCTGCTCTGTAGGACCAAACCTGAGTAGCCTTGAATAGTTATTTATGATAAGAAATTATAGGCAAGCAAATCAAAAACATGCAAAGAAAACAATTATCATAAATGACTATGAGTAGAAGTTTAGAAAGTGCAAATTCAAATTATCTTGGCTGCATACCAGTCTAGAATAAAGTATGGCTGTAAGCATGCAATGAAATAGGTGAAGGAATAAATGAATAAGTAAAATCTATTGTCAAGAGTTAAATTTGCAAGACCTAACTGACTGTGGTACAAAACTACTCTGATTAGAATATTATATTTAACTTTTTCAAATGAGTAGAGTAACAGGGATAAAAGAAGCAGTAGAGAGGAAGATGATAAAATCAATTCTGGACTTTGAGTCTTTTATAACCTCTACCTGGTCATAGTTAGAAATGTGTTGATCATCCCCAGAGGAATTAATATCTAAAAGAAATACGTAACACTACCTCAAAAGAAAAGGAATCATTTATGGCTATTTTTATTTTGCTGTAGAAAAAAATTTTGGCTTGGACAGGAATGAGTATTAGTACCCTGAATTCGTTTAATTGATGTACTATATAGAAGAGATCGACATAAGAGAGGTTTTGTTTTGTTTTACTTTTTGTTTTTAAATGAAGGTAGAGTGGGATCCTGATTGGGAGACACTTCAGAGTCTTTTAGAATCATTTATGATATATATAAAAATCACATTGTTAAGTAAAATGTTAGAGGCCAAGATTAATTTTTTTAAAGATGCTCTTGGGAACAACTGTAAGCAAATTCTACTTTAAACCCTTTAACTTCATTAAAATCCTAAAATAGTCTTGCTAGTTTGGAAAATACCCCAATATTTAAAATTTCCTAAAATGTAGCTCCCCTCCTACCTTTATAATGGAATACTGGATGATTTCAGTCAAAAGGCATTGTTATTACCATAAGAAAAATTCCTGCAAGAAAGCACTGTTGCCACTTTACTCATTATTGAAGTGTCCTTATGACTGTTGGAGGGAACAGGTAAGATGCCAGGGGAGGCAGAGAAAGAGAGATCAAAGTGTTTTTGTTTACTTCTTTGAAGTTTTGTAGTACCTACTGTTTACCATGCATACTTCTTGATTCAAGCTGAAAATTGGAATTCACCCATTTCTCTTTTCCTGTGTAAGATGCAGATGGGGCACATTTCGTTGACTCCATCAATCCCTGCCCCCACGCATTAGCACATGCACACGTATACCTAGCCAGTGGAAAAGAAAAAAGAGTTACTCACATTCATCCATTTTACAAAGATTTCCAGGCTGCAATGGGAGGGCTTTACCTCTCCCTGAAGGATGAATAAATAGGTAGCTTTACTGACAACCTGTTCACAGTCAAACTGCAGTGAAAACTGAGACCAAGGTCTTGCTCTACTGGCACTTAGAAGATCCAGTGCTGGCAACATGGAGAAGATAGTCATCTGCCTGATGGTCATCTTCTTGGGGACAGTGGCCCATAAATCAAGCTTCCAAGAGCAAGATCTTCTCTTGATTAGAATGCGTCAACTTATAGATATTGTTGATCAGCTTAAAAATTATGTGAATGACTTGGTAAGGCCATCTTTGTCACAACAAAATTTAAATAATATTCTTCAATTAATATAAAAGGAGCATTTTGACTTATAAAAAATAACCCAGAACTAATTTTTTTTTTTTTTTTTGCTTTAGGACCCTGAATCTCTGCCAGCTCCAGAAGATGTAAAGGTAAGACCAGTTGAATTTATTTGTGAAAATATATGTGGTACAAGTGTTTAAATCCAATTAAGAAAGGCATTAATATAATTATCTAGGAATCTACATAATTTCAATGAGTTTGGGGGTTTAATAGTTGGTAAAATAGTTATTCTTATTTTGGTCAAACATTCATTGATTCACCAACAAGCCAACCAATAAAATAACCTTTATACCTTATAAAATATTTTTTTATCTCCAACTATCTCTAAGAGTACTTTCAAGTAGTACTGTTGAGACAGAATAAGAAAACTATACTATAGTCAATTTCTGAACAATTTTTTAATTACATTTAAGAGCTAGTGCATGAAAGTTATTGAGTCCTCCTTTGCAAACCTATCTAAGAAATATAGACACACACCGGAAGAAGCAGAATTCACCTTTTAATAACAGAAAGAAAGAAAAAGAAAGAAAGAAAGAAAGAAAGAAAGAAAGAAAGAAAGAAAGAGAAAGAAAAAAGAACAAATTACAGGAAAAGCATGGAAAAACAGTAGAATTCCCATATACCTTGGCCTCAGTGGGTCTTGCCTTCGGCCTTTGGAGAGTTCTTTCAAGAGGACTATTTCCACAAACTCATCCCATTCTCTTAAGCCACTTAAATCCATTAAGTCCCAGGAAGAAAACATCTAGTGTTATAGTTTAAGAGTGCTGTGTGCTGATCTTTTCCTTAGTAACTTCGCTCTAATCTTCACGTCTGGTATCCTGAGGAGATAAATGCAATTGGGGAAATGTTTTCATTGTCACAGACCTTTAACTGAATACATTAGAGTTCCTATAAAAGTGCTACCAGTAATTAGGACACTGCAGAGGGGGAGACATGAAGATATATTGGAAAGAAAACAATTATCGTAAATGACTATGTGTAAAAGTTTAGAAAGTGAATGAGTCACAACTATTGCTTTTCTCTAAAATTCACTCTCTAGCTCTGAACCTAACCACTCTCATTTACTAGGTCCTTTTCTAATAAGCAGCATCTAAAATGAAAGTAGCATATTCAGCTTATTGGAAAGACTTCCAATAAGTGAGAATATTTCTTAATCATGACCTAATTATCAAAACATGCATTTTTAGCATCTCATGCATTTTGTCTAACTGTTGTGATTAGAGTCCTTTTGGACTAGCCCCGTCTGTAACTTGCAAAATGAGAAATAAGAAAGATTTCCCATTTTCTAACTTGAGTTGATCCTGTGGGTGCTTCCTTTGTTAAATATCTATGCTTTGTTAAAGATAGAGGTTTTTTTTTTTTAATCTTACATCATAATGAGAGGATTTTGTCTCAGTGACACTGTTTCTATCTGATAATCTTCTCAAACAATGCTGGCTATGATACAAGTGAGTAATGTTGTAACTAAGATCTTTAAGCTATGCTGATACGCAAATTTAGGAAGAAAGAAAATAGTTCAAGGCCACAGTAGCATTATTTCAAGTTTTTCAGGGCTAGCATCAAAGCAGCTGTCGATTAGAAATTTGAAAAGATTAAAGTTTAAGGAAAATAAATTCATTTACATGTTGCATGTAAATATTGATAAATGTTGATTATCTCTGATCCCTAATTGGCCTTGCCAGGCATCAATCTCTTTCTAATTACATAACCAGTGGTCCTCAACTGGTAATGATTTTGCCACCTGAGAACATCTGACATTGTTTGGAGAAATTTTGGGTTGTCACAATTGTGGTATAGGGGAGTGGTTTCTATTGGTATCTAGTAGTGAGAGGTCAGAGATGCTACTAAAAATTCTAGAATGCATGGGACAGTCCTAACAACAAAGAATTATCTAGCCCAAAATGTCAATTGTGTTATTATTGAGAAACCTCAATTTAGACCTGGTTTGTGTGTGGGACAAAGGTAATCTTGCCCAAGACTTCATAGTGTGAGTGGCTAGGCCTTTCTGTGAGGAGAGGGGGAAAAAGTAGGTTAAAAATAAACTATAAGGAGGAAAATATTTTCAAATATTCAATTGCAAAACAACAAAGCCAAATGCACTCCCTTGCAAAAGCAGCATTTGACTGTTCTCTTTGTGACTCTTGCTTTTCACTTCTGTATTGCTCCCTCTATTCTGCAATATTAATGTAGGACATATAACTCTTCATGTTATCAAGCATTAGAGGATGAAGGAATCAAAGCCTTACCCTCCTAGTTTGCTGTCACTGAGACACAGCAAAGGAAAATAATTGTTATACTCCCAGATAGTGGTACTGTGCCTGCATATGGGTTCATCCTTAAACCCCATAAGTGACAGGGCATGGTGGCTGTCTGAAGCAAGGTTAATCTCTTCACTCCCCTTCTCAGTACATCCTCAAGGCGGTTATCAGGACACTTCCTCCACTTCTTTTCCTTTTTGAGGCTGCCTTTGATGTGCATCTGAAGCCAAATCCAGCAGCTACTTGTCCTGGACCACACATTGCCAGGCACCACTCTGCTACTTGCAGAAAGCACAAAGCAACACCACTGTTTACTGAGACCGGTGAACAAAGAAGGGTAGGAGAGACAGCACAGCATGTCAATATGGGTATCAGTATCCAGATGCCATTCAGGGGCTTTCAGAAAAGCTTTCTCAGGTATAAAATCTTTCATCAATGATCTTGACCATTCCTGGCAATATCAAGGGAGTTCTTTTGGTAGGGCCCCTATACTTCTTTGGAACATAACTTTCTTTCAACATACACATGTAAATGTTAACTCAGCAAAATGGGCTTCTGTGAGAAATGCTGGTTTCTCAGATCATCACGGATGAAGCAGTTAGTGTTTTCAGTTTCAGCTGGAAAATTTACCTCTTTAAATATGAATATTATTTTTTTCCAGTAAGTTAAGCCGGTTGTGGTCAAAAAGAAGAGAAAAGAAAAAACTTCAACAAACATGAACATGTGGTTTTCAAGGAAAAAAAAGTGCTATAATTAACATTTATAAATAGTTTCTATTAAATAAGCATTTTGGCAAACATGGAAAGGATATTACCTTGCCCTATGAGACAGGCAAGTTGCTCTGATATAAGGAAACCAGATAAGCTGGTTCTCGGCTTGTGGCTATGTATGCAAAGCAAACCTGATGGGGTTGTGTCTTAAAGATGCATGTTATTAATCAACATTCATATTGGGTAAGCATATGGGTTGGAAAATGCAAAGCAGGACAGATGCTATTTTCAGCTGATTGTCCATGAGAAGACTCAGGTAATTTTGTTATATATGGAACTGCCCTTGTAGGAACTTAGAAAGATGGAGGTTTCTGGTTATATGGCAGTGACTTCCATACACATTAGTGAAATGAGGATACAGCAACTGGAGTAGGGTGGGGTAGAGATAGAAGACCATAATATACACACATTTACTGAAAGAAAAAAGACACTTGGATGCAAATTCTTAGATCAGCATTAAAAGGTTTTCAATAAGTCAGTTTAAATTTTGTTCTTCCAATAAATTTCATTTTATTTTTAGTTTGATTTTTAAAATTTTTGACTTACTCACTACTCACTAGTTATTTGACTAAACTAAGAGAAAAGATTTTGATCCTTGTTCTGTCCACTTCTCCATTCTTTGAGACACTACCCTTAGTTTCTGAAAAACGGTCTTCCCTCCCATTTGTTGGGCAAGTTCCTTGACTCAAATTCTGTTCCTTGACTGCTTGATTCATGCAGAATCCTACTTTAATGGACCTAAGAGTGTGAATACGATTTTAGAAGAGTCATGTGTAGTCTGTGCAGGTGTATTGAATCTTAGATGTGGAATATGCCAACAAAAGTAGGTAGCCACTTCCTTTCCCCAAAGTAGGGGCTTTGACTCATTTACTTCATTTGTCAACTCCATACATATTTATTAAAGCAATAAGACATGATATGATGCCAGGTGTTGTACAAGATAAGATGCTGCTCAAGACATGTCACTGTTAGATGCTTCCAGTAAATTGTGGAAAGAAACAACAACAACAAAAAACAAATAGAAGAGATTATTAATTGGACTACCGCATATCTTACCCAAAGCTGCAACCAGTCAGTGTTAACTTTTAGAAAATTTTTTCTAAAACCAAACTCACAAAACACAAAGATCCTGCCCACCACCTGGACCTCAAATGCAATTAGAAATAGAGAGCTGTGGAAAGGTGAGGCTCCTTCCTTTTGCCTGCAAGGCAGGAATATATCCTCTCTTCCCTAATATAGGGTGAAATTTTACATCGCAGGACCTCCTTCTCTTCAGCCCAAACATTAATTAAGATGTGAATTCATTCCTCACTATCTGCAGGAATAAATGAAATCTAATACACTGTTGTAGAAATAGAAAAAGAGAATTGGGAAGGTCATTTTTACTTTCTGGATAACTTTTGTTTTGTTAACATATATATAAATAATTTCTCTTTCAGAGGCATTGTGAGCGGTCAGCTTTTTCATGTTTTCAGAAGGTCCAACTAAAGGCAGCAAACACAGGAGGCAATGAACAGATAATCAATGTATTAACTAAACAGCTGAAGAGGAAACTACCTCCCACAAATGCAGGCAGAAGACAGAAACACAGACCAGTAAGATTGTCATCTGTCATCTATTTTATTTGTATTTATTAATTATATCTTACATGACATAACACACACACACACACATACACACACACACACACTTGTAGCTAGAGATTCCAGTGCCTTCCTTCCAGTTACATGTTATTTATGTATGGTGTGCTTTGAGAAATGGAGTCACCTCTTCCAAATCCACAGACTTGAAAGTGCCCAGAAATCCTATCAGAATTTGCTAAAAGTCCCTGGTAGCTGAAATGTTAATATAACTTCCCAAGGTGAGGAAGTCACTAGGTTGTGAATCCAACTGTGACCTAGGAGTTAAATATTTTTCTCTCATTATATGGTCACATATAACTTGTGTTCTTATTAACAGGACCTATATCTTAGCTTTCCTACAAGAAAAGAGATGGCCTACAAGAGACTAAGAAAAATCTCAAACTTTCCCTTCTTCTCTCAAAAAATATTATTATCCTATACAATCACAGAGTCAGTACTATATTTAAATAGATAGACCCCATTATTTGGCTGAAGAATTTTAATAGTCCTTAGTGGGGAGGAAGGACAGAGGGAGAGGGAGAAGCAGACTCTCCACTGAGCAGGGAGCCTGACAGGCAGCTTGATCCCAGGACCCTGATATCATGACCTGAGCTAAATGCAGATGCTTAACCAACTAAGCCACCCAGGTGTCCCTCCAAAATATTTTTTTAAATCAGTCCTCTTTTCTTCCAAGGAATTTCACATATGATTCAAATGAAATCTTAATGACATTATCAAGATGATTTTTGTTTCCTTTAATTGCTTAGCCAGGTGCACTGTGAAGAGTATTGCTTTAAAACTTTCCTAAGAAAGAAAGGAGCCAGTCAGTAACAGACTCATGAAATGGCAGTGCTGGAACTGAACTTAGAACTATTTAGTTAAGCACCTTCATTTGGTAGATGGGAAAATGAGACCTAAAGAGCCTAAGTGATTTGTCCCAAGCCCCACAAACACTAAGTGGCAGAATGAGAACTACAACTTATGTCTCTTATCTTTTGGTCAAATGCTCTCACCACCTCAAATTGGCTTAGAGATGATGAATACTAAACAATAGCCTGGTGTTCAGTCTCTCAAAAGGAATAAGGATAAAGGAGAAAATCTAGAATTTTTTTATTTTTTTAAGACTCCGTTTATTTATTCATGAGAGACAGAGAGAGAGAGAGAGAGAGAGAGAGAGAGGCAGAGACATAGGCAGAGGGAGAAGCAGGCTCCATGCAGGGAGCCCGATGTGGGACTCGAGCCCAGGACCCCAGGATCACACCCTGGGCCAAAGGCAGACACTCAACTGCTCAACTGCTGAGCCACTCAGGCATCCCTAGAATTTTTTTAAAAAGAAATATAAGTGGGCAATACACATATAAAAATTGTTCAGTCTCCCTATAATCAAATCAATGCAATGTAAGGAAATCCTGCTTCTTTCCAATTTTTAACAATACTCAACAATAGTAAGAATGGTTTGCATGAATAGAAGCATACTTTTTTTTTACAATATATATTGAGACAAAAATCTTTATTTCTTTAATTTAGTAATTCTACTTCCAGAAATTTATCAAATAAAATAAAGATGCATACAAAAGTTATTCAGAAATGTCCTTGCAGCATTGTATACAATAGTGAAAAGTTAGAACAATCTATGTGTCCAAAAATAGTAATAGTTTGATCCAATGTTGGAATACAAAGCAACCATGATGTATCATATTTTTGAAGAATATTTATCATATAGGAAATGCTTGTGATACGCTGAGTGTAAATAAAGCAAATTACCAACCATTGTAGATAACATATATGCAAAGAAAAAAAAACATTACTGGAAGGATATACATCAAAAGATTGCAGTGGTGATCTCTGAGGATGGGATTACAAATGATTTTTCTCATTGTTTTTTTCCTGAACAATTTTATGCACACCTGAGTTTTTTCAGTGGACATGAATTATATCTCTAATTAGAAAAAAAATTTTAATTGAACATTTTATTAAATAGGAAAAATGTTTTAAAGAAGAATTGTTGCTTTTTCATTGATTTCTAGGCATGCCCCTCATGTGATTCTTATGAGAAAGCACCACCCAAAGAATTCCTAGAAAGACTGAAATCACTCATCCAAAAGGTATGTAACTGAAATTATATTTGATTTTCTACTTCATATTTATTTATCCAGATTGCTGCTTATATTTATGTTACTCATGGTATATTATTTTCACAGATGATTCATCAACATCTCTCCTAGAACACATGAGATATGAAGGTTCCTGAGGATCTAACTTGAAGCTGGACACTATATTACATACTCTAATACAGTAGTGAAACTCACTTCTTGGTATTCTAAATGGAGGAGTACAACATATTAGTGATGGGGGAAAAGACTCAGATAACTGTTCAAAGTCAGGATTATTTCCCCTTAATTACTATGCAATACTTCAGTTTGATTCACATGCTCTGTTTGGTCAAAGCTTGAAAAAGCTTTCTACTCAATTAGAGTTTGACTTCCTATGTTATGGATTTCTATGGTTTCTAAAGTTTTTACTTTATATTATTGCCCAACTATGACATTCCTTTATTAGGAGAGAAGCTTAAAATTTTTAACCAAAAATGTAGTTTGGGAATTTATTGATCTTATTTTTGTCTTGATCTTGATTACAAGAATGAGGTCTCTAAGGATCATAACTTAAAAGTTATTTACCTTCTATTCAAGCTGAAATACAGAAGCATAGGGTCAAGATAAAAAGTTGGTCTTTATTCTTTTAAGGAAACAAAAGTGGAGTGTTAAAAATGTATATCTGAAGAGTTTACTTTTTATCTCAGAATACCTAACATATAAATATATAGTTTATTTATGTGCCAGGGGATAGCTTTACTAGATGGCTACAAAAAAGTCTTATTCCTTTATTGAGATTTATAAAAAAATATTTAAATGCTATAGATATGAATGTATTTATGGAATACACTCTTTAGTCTTTTTTTTTCCTTAAGTGGGTTTAACAGTGTCTTTCCCAGTTCAAGTCCCTTATAAGCTAATATTTTAAGCTTGTGGAAATGGCAATTAAAACCTATAGAGGGACATACATCAGGTGGTTTTCTGGAACAATATATATTTTTAAAAAGTCTTATAGCTCTCATCTCAAATTGTTATAATGATTGTGTGGGAGCAAGCTAGTAACTCCAAATGTCAGTCACCTTCCTTCCTTCCTTTCTTTTCCTTCTTCTTTTAAAAGTGACAGTTTGTTCTTGCATGCTTTGCATTAAAACAAATTTAATCACTTATATGAGATCAAAATCAGGAGACAAATCAAGAGGCCAAGACTCCTGTCCTAATAGAAAACAGACTTCTGCATAAACATTCCAATCTTTCAACCATGGATAGTAAAAATAAACAACCTGCTTTAACTGCCATTTCATATCAACTCCAGTAGAGTTTATTTAAATATGAAGTTAAAAACTCTAGAAAAATAAAATGTTTGCTAGAATGTTATAAGCTATTTGAGAATCTCTTATTGTTAAAATGGCTGTGAATGTGCAAGAGGATGTGGGATGGGAAACACTGTATGTCCTGAGAAGAAAAAATTATCTACTTAAAAGTATTTTAAAAACAAGTACAGAAAAATTCATAGTTCTAAAAGCTATATTAGCCATCAATGATTTTATCAACTCTCGATGAAATGTTGTATCATCAGAAACAAGGTATTCTGTTTTAAAATTTTCAAATGTTATTACAGAGGGATTGATCATGTAAACAGTAATGATGAAAACATGCATATAAAGCCTACCCATATGTCAAATGGTGCCAGATTGTTGGGATAAAAGTAGAAAGCAGCCATAAAGTTGACTAGGGAAGGATGAAGTCTGTTATTTCTTGTTTCCGGCTTTATAGTTGTTGACTTCTTTGACACTGTGATTTTTATATTTAAAATAATGTATTTATTTTGGTGTGTTTACTCTTAAAATCTCTGTTCTAATCCTTTGACCAGAGATTCTATCTTAAAAGTAAAAATAATTAAATGGGGGTGCTGGTTAAGAGCCTTCACTAAACTGAGTTTGAGGACTCAGGTAAAGATCTAGCAACACCCCAAGAAAAGCACTGCATTGGAATAAACAAGATGAAGAAGACTTGAGCAGCTCCATCTTCACTGCTCTGTGTTCAAGGCTTAATCAGCTCTCACAGGGGATATAAGGCTTACCTAAAAACATTACTTTCACCTATGGATGGTGATACAGGAAGCCTGAAATCTTACTGGCTGTGAAATCATGGTCACTTGCTTAAATTTTGGGGGTTTCCATTTCCTTATCTGTAGAATGAGGGTGTTGAACTGAATCTCTAAGGTCTATTCTGCCTTTTTTAGAGCTTTATACACGTGTCTATGAGTCTCTAAGGTTCTGGATACTCTTATGGGAACATCTGACCATACTTTTGAGTAAAACTTTTACTGAATCTGATATTTAGTTGCACAATCTTATTCAAAAGCACTTGTAGCAACACTCACTGCAGGAACAAAAAAGATGTTCCAAAAAAAAAAAAAAAAAAAGGAAGTAAGGAAGAAAAGAAAGATAGAAAAACATTGCAGTAGGTCATGGAAATTCAGGGAAAATTAATCATGATTTTTACTATTGTAGCTGAAAGTGTCTTCTTCGGACGCTTGTATAAAATTGTAGCATTATTATTCTATATTATTGCTCTGTTGTATTTACATTTGCATCTGAGAATTTAGTTTTAATACGAACTATGTACTTTATAACTTAATAATTATTTATTATATATTTGGTTTTAAATGTTTATGTTCATGGCTTCTTATTTAAGACTTGATCATATTAAATACTTCCGGGTCAGTACAACTGTCTTCTGTGATTTCCTGGAAATCCTTAATTCAATAGCCTTAGCAGAAAATAAAATCCTTAGTTTCTGGGAGCATATTGTTTTTATATGTATATTACAAAGACAATCTTTCCTTACGTACTTCACTGAAATGGAACCTTTCACTCCTGTATCTACTTCAAGGATACCACTTCCTTTTGCAGCTCTCCCAAATGTATGGCAGGTCCTGGAGGAGTTGAAGATATCCTCCCTAATGCCGTTATGTGTACACTCTTGTGTAAAAATCTTTCCTGCTTTGACATTTACCCTGTTTAGCTTTTCTATCCCCTTACTTGTTATTGATGACTGTCATCTCCTTGTCACTCCTTTATCTTTACTGGGGAGTTAGGCGTGTTTTTTCCCTTGAATCCAACTTCTGCCATCATTTTGGGTAACTTGAGTGCCCATGGGGAAGATTCCACCATCACTGCAACTTTCCAGAACCTTACCAACCTCAGTTCCAAACACCTGCATCTTTTATCCCATCATCATCCCATTCCCATGGCCATGTGCCAGAGTTTATTGCCTCAAACTGTTCTCTGTATGAGATCCTTACATATACAAAGCCATTATCTGCTAGTCTCTTAGTTCTCAAACTTCCCTACTTCTACCCCTCTGTCTCAAGACCCCATCACGACAGCCAGGCCTTTGCCCCTCACCATTCTCTCAGTTTACTAATTCCCCTTTGTCTCCACAGAGCTTAGGCCCCTGATCAATCCTTTGAACGTCAGCCCCAGCAATCTTCTCAAGCTGCCTACAAACTGCCTACCTAGCCGTTCTAACCTAGGTCCCCTATTCTAGCTTCAAATACAAGATCTCGCTCCTCATCTTTGGGGACACTTTCAACTTCCCTATCTGGCTTACTAGAGTTACTTTCTCACTTCAAGCATAGCTCTGAACACTCATCTGCTTTCCACCACTTATCTGCCTTCACCTTTTGTAGTTCACAGGTTAGTCCAGGTGTAGCCTCACCAAATGTGGAGGGGAAAGATTTGGAATTCACAGTTAAGCTCCTTGAAAGAGTAGTCTCTACATGTGTCTATACTCCCTCAACTTCTATCCATTCATCAAATCACGATAGTCTGATTTCTAACATCCTATATCCTATCACTGTATCAAACTTGACCTTTGTTAGGCCAAGGATGACCTTCAAATTACCCAACTCACAAATGTGTCTAAGTCCTTATCTTATGTGATCTTATCATGGCTTTTGTTACCTTTAATCATTCTCTCTTTTCCTTCTTTGACTCTGGAGGGCCCTCCTCCTGGTTCTTGTCTTACCTCTCTTACTACACAATGTCAGTTGTTGGTTTGCTTTCTTGTATCCTCCCCTTAGAATCTGATGTTCCTCAGCATTCTGTCCTGGACACTTTTTCATTTTAAACCTCTTCCCCCAATAGTCCAGTGGATTCTTGGTGTTCTAAATACCCCCCTGTATGTTGTTGACCCACAAATCTATAGATAAAGGTCAGACTTCTCTGTTAATTCCCAGTCCCCTATATTCAACTTCTCCCTGAAGATTTCCATCTTTATCCTCCAAGCCCTTCATCTCAACATGCCAAAATTGATCTCATCACCTTTCCCACTTTCATAACCTCCTTTATTTTTCAGTGTTCTCTAATCTTAATGGGAAAGAATCTCCAGCCTCCCAGTCTCTGCCTTCTCTCTCATTCACTATAACCAACTGGTCATTAGACCCTGCTATTACTATCTCTTAAGTACATCCTTTCTTTTCTATGCCCTCTGCCATCATCTTAATGCAGGCTCTCAGCAATGGTTACAACTTTCTGTTGGGTTTCTGGACTCCTGCCTTCACCTCTCTCCAATTTATCTCTGCACAGTCACTAGAATACCTTATAAAATGTAATTCTGATCAATCACAGTGTCTCTTTTTGGAAAGCCCTTCACTGGTTCTTCTTTGGAGTAAAGCCTAGGCTTAAAGCTGGGCATTTAAGACCCTTAATCATCTGCTCCACTCAGCTCCCAGCCTCTCTTCACCTTGAACTTCAAAATTCCAGCCAGTCCAATCTGCTTGTAGTTTCCCGGACACACCGTGCTGTTTCATTTCTCTGTGTCTTTGTACTTGCAGTGTCTTCTCCCTGGAATATTGCTCAACACTCAGAAAACCCCTGATGCATCTGTCAATATTCAACATAGTTATCACTTCCTCCAGAAGGATTTCCATGACCATCTTCTTCTATCTCTGTAACAATATTAATCTCTTCCCACTTTTAGAACTTGATCATACTTTGGTTGTTAGTTTTAATGTGGTATACACACATTTATTGACTGATACATCTGTTTCCCTTTCCAGAACATAAGTCTCTTTGGTAGAAGAAATTGCTAGTACAGTGCCTCACATATAGTCGATAATATACAGTAGAAAACAAATGTTTACAAAATTGAATTGAACCAAATACAAAATACATAATTGTGAACTGAAATTTTCCTTGACATCTCTTTCTCTTACCCATTGAATCCAGTTATCAGCAAAGACAGTCATCTCTGTTTTCAAAATATCTCTAGAAGCCAACCACCTGTCACCATCTCCAGCTTCCACCTTATTCAACACCACCACAATCTCTCAGAGGACTGTAATACTTTCCTAAATAGTTTTCCTGATTTTGTTCTTGCTCCTTACCAATTTGCAACAAGCAACTTGAAAGATCTTTTAAAACACCAGAGTATGTCACCCTTAGTTCAAATGGCTCCCACCTCATTTAGGATAAAGCCTGAGTCCTACAACAGGCCTACATGGTCATGTCTCCTCTACAGCCCTCATCTCTCTGACCTCATTTTCACTCTTCTTATTCAACTCAAGCCACATTGGTATTCTTTCCTGTCTCCAAGAACACTGCCCACCTAGGGCAGTTGCACTTTTTGTTTTCCTCTGTTTGTAATGTTCTCCTGCCAAATGTCCACATGGTCCATTTCCTCCTGTCCTTCATGTCCTTCCTCAACCAGGTCTTCTCTGACTACCATCCTCTTTTAAATTGGAGTTCTCCTAAACACCACTGTTTTATTTTTCTCCATAGCACTTACCACCCTCATATGTATTTTAATAATTTATGTGTTTATTGTCTCTGTCTCCCACCACAATGTTAGCTTAATATGGGCAGAGATTTTTTGTTTGTTGCTTTCACTGCCATGTAATTGGCACCTAAAACAATGCTTTGAACATAGAATGAAGTCACAAAAATTTTTTAGAAAGAATTGGTGGGTTCTACATACTATAGCTGGCATTGGAGCTCACCCACAAGGTTTTGTCCCCTTATTTTTTAAAAATTTAAACTCAATTAGCCACTACATTTCTTTCAGATGTAGTGTTCAATAATTTATCAGTTGTGTGTAACACCCATTGCTCCCCACATCACATGCCCTCCTTAATGCCCATCACCCAATTACCCCATCCTCTCCCGCACCTCCCCTTCATCAACTCTGTTTGTTTCCTATAGTTAAGAGTCCCTCATGGTGCAAGGTTCTCCCTCTCTGGTAACTTCCCATTCAGTTTTCCCTCCCTTCCCCTATGATTCTCTGTGCTGTTTCTTATATTCCATATATGAGTGAAACCATATGATAGTCATCCTTCTCTGATTGACTTATTTCACATAAAGCATAATACCTTTTAGTTCCATCCAGGTCATTGTAAATGGTAAGTATTCATCCTTTCTGATGGCTGAGTAATTTCCGTTATATCTATATCTATATCTATATCTATATCTATATATCTCACATCTTTGTCCATTCATCTCTCAGTGAACATTTTGGCTCTTTCCACAGTTTGGCAATTGTCCCATAGTGTTTTAATTCCCAACACACAGGTTGCCTTTTCTTTATTATTCAAGTTGTGTACTATTGAATTTTTTCTTTCATAGCTTCTCCTTCATCTCTGGGTATTTTATACCTCCTGCAAATTTACCCCCATCCTCTTATCAAATGTGACCACACCTCTTCTATATTTTCCAAATGCTATCCTTTCTCCTTTTATAAAAATAGAAAGTTCAAAGCATCCACAAAACCCCTTGTCTCTAGAAGTATCTTTTTCAATCTTCCTTCATGATATTATTTTCAAGAAAGTCCCTTTTATGTTACAAATTATTTTATTCACTTTAAAAATTTTTTCCTTTATTCATTCATTCTGAATGAGATGATAAAGTGCTCTGGAGAAAGACAAGCAGAGAAAGGGTATGGGTGGGGGCATGTGTGAGGCAGATGAAGAAAAAAAATGTTTAAGGTTTATTTTTTGAAAGAGAGAGAGTGGGGGGAGGGGCAGAAGGAGGGAATCCTCAAGGAGATTCCCTGCTGAGTGTGGAGCCTGACACCAGGCTCCATCTCAAGATCCATGAGATCATTACCTGAGCCAAAACCAGGAGTGAGACACCCAAAGGACTGAGTCACCCAGGAGCCCTTCTGGAGAAAATTTTAAGTAGGATGAAAGACTACTTATATCCTATATATCCAGTGGAATCTTTTGTTACTTCCAGTGTGTTTAATGGGTAATAATACAAAAGTGAGCAGCAGTCACATGAAAGATAATTTTTTAAGGTACAGTGTTGAAATGGACTTAGTTCAAATTAATCATCAAACAAATGTCAACAAATTGGCAAATGGTTCTCAGTTCTGGCATGCATCATAGTCATCTTTAGAGCTTATACCAAAAAAAAAAAAAGGTACATTATTGTGCTTGTAATTTTGTAGTATATATCATCTCTGTCTTCTAGCCATAATATGTCAGCATTACTTTGATTCATTCAGTGGTTCTCAGTCCTGACTACAAACTAGAATTACCTGGAGAGTTTTAAAAGCATGGAGAGAGAAACCGTTGGCTAAGTGATAACAGGGAGGAAGGGAAGGGAAGGGAAGGGAAGGAAGGAAGGGGAAAAACAGAGCACTTGCCACAACGGTAGATAATATTCTAGATTTTGGTACCTCAGTCAAAAATAACGTTTTTAAAAATTGTATTTTTAAAATGGCTCTGGTCATTACAGTCTTCCTATTAGGCTGAGAGATGGCTGATTTCAAAAAGAAACGTTTGTGTTGCTGTGGTTTTTCCCTCTATAATATTAATTCAAGCAATTTCCCAAATATAACTTACAAGGGAGAGAGAGAGAAAATGAGAGATAGGAGAGGAGAGGAGAGGAGAGGAGAGAAGAGGAGGGGAGAGGAGAAGGTGGAAGGGAGAGGGAGGGGGGAAGGAAAAAAATAGTAAATATCCTTGGTCGGTGGTCAGGTTTTCCCAGAAGTAGAGCCTGAATCCAGAATTCTGGTGCAAGTGGCTTACTAAGCAAATGCCCCCAGAGAAACCAGGAAGGGCATGTGGAAGCCAGGATTGAGAAGGGGGAAATCGAGGCCTGGCTGTAAATTCAGGTGAAGTCTCAGATTCTACTTGATCCTGCAAGATGCACTGGAGCCTAGATTACACATGAGTTGTTAGTTCTGCCTGGAGACAAAGGAACTAGGTTTTGTATTCCCACAACTACTCTTTTTGTCTGTGGAACTTCAGTACAGATGTGAGGCTGCTCCAGGGCCCAAGGTCCATCCTCTGAGTGTCCCAAGAACAAGCGGCCATCAAAGCACACAGATGGGATGAGTGCGTAGAACTGATGGAAAGGATCCAAATGTATCTGAACAGGCACCAACTCTGTCTGTTACAGTGAGAGTGAATTTTTTTTCTTTTGGAAGTTTATTTTCTAAGATAAGAAGAAGGCTTAGGCAAAGATTAATTTTATTATCAAAACAGGTAGTTTTAGGAAAGTTAGGATATATTTGTGCATATGTAATTAAATAGAATTATGTATATATTTATTATGTATATATTTATTATGTATATATTTTACATAGGTTAATTCCTTTTGGGGGCCACAATTTAATTTTCAAAATCCCACTTTACCTAAAGAAGCCTAGTTTTGGAGAGAAATGTATTTGTAGCACAAAGAGTGAGTGCTCAAGGTCAATAATACAACACCACTGATGTAGACCCCACGTCCTGAATACCAACAGGAACTGCTTCCCTCATTACCACTCCCACCCAAGACAGCCATCATTCCCATACTGAAAACAGAAAAGATTTTCTCTGATAAGATATTTATATTCTTAGAACACAGGGCAGTTGATGGATTTCAAGCTTCTAGTAAGTCTCCCTATTGCTTTTTTTTTTTTTTTTGACTCGGAACCAATCGTTTCTTGAAGGGTCCCTTGGGAGCAATGCCATTGTATATGGAATTAAAACATTTATATATGCTGATAGATAAATCCATCTTGAAAAGAGAAAAGTGTGGGCAGCCCGGTGGCTCAGCGGTTTAGTGCTGCCTTCAGCTCAGGGCGTGATCCTGGAGACCCAGGATCAAGTCCCATGACGGGGTCCCTGCATGGAGCCTGCTTCTGCTTCTGCCTCTGCCTCTGCCTGTGTCTCTGTCTCTCTGTCTCTCTGTCTCTCTCTGTGTCTCTCATGAATAAATAAATCTTAAAAAAAAAAAAAAAGTGTTCGGAGCTGGTCACTCTGAAAAGGGTGCAGAAGGAAAGGGTGCGGCCAGGATGGAAACAGAATCATCCACAAAATGGTGAGTGGAAGAGTGTTCAGTGTTGTCTGGTGGTTTTTCCAGTATGCTAAGTCACTGATGAGGAGAGAACCAAATAGCATTAGAATTTGAAGTAGAAGTGTCATGCTACATTTGTACTGAAGCTATTCCTGTGGGATCAAAACCTGTTGTACTTGAGTTGTGACCATGAGCATATTCACTGTGGGTCATAAAGAGAATTTACTTATATGTTAGTAGTACCTCTTACTTTCCCAGCAGAAGCTTTTCACTGAGGATGGCCTTTCAAAAAGATACCGTTTAAAGAAGAGGACATGCTGCCACCTATTGAAACTGCAAATACACACCGACACCCAAATTCTAAAATGTCAGGATCCTGTGAAAAGCAAATGATATTAACTCTAAAAGATTTTCTCAGCTCTTTCAGTCTTGGACTTTATGAAAATTTTTACTACTGAGATACTTTATAAAAGGAGCTTCAGTACCAGGAAAACCATTTCTCTTAGGACCTACAGAACTCAGTGTGAACAAAAATGGGAGTGCTTGAAACCTGTTCTGGTATCATTAGCTGATATCCTGCTCATACAGAAATATCTGAAATGAGACCTTGCAGGATCCTTAAACAGGCATAATGCCAGGCCACTAGATCCCAGTAAAGTAACAGTAATCTAGTTGGGGTCCTTTTAGGAGTTCTTAGCCAGGACATTGTCAACCTTTATCCTTTGCTTAGGATGAAGCCAGAAATACACTGCAGATTTCCCCACCTGTGAAATAGTTGTAAAATTCAAGCATCTTCCGTAACATAGAGTGCTCATAAAGATAAAGGACCTAAGGCATCGAAGTGCCTTATAAAGTGTTTACACATTTGATAATATAGGAGCTTGTTTCAGACTTATTCTGCCACTAGTGACAATTAGTTTGTGCTGAATTCCTATTTACCTCATTCTGCTTGGGAATTTCTCTCATGACAAATAGCTCAAGACAGAACCTCTTTTTTTATAACCTTGACCTCATTGAACTGTATTTTATATAATTTTATTTTTCATTTTATTTTTTAAAGATTTTATTTATTTATTTGACAGAAGAGAGAGAGAGAACACGAATGAATGAACAGAAGGAACAGTAGGTAGAGGGAGACGGAGATGCAGGGCTTGATTCCAGGACCCTGGGATCATGACCTGAGCCAAAGGCAGATGCTTAACCAGCTGAGCCACCCAGGTGCCCTGACCTGTATTTTAATATGCAGCTTCCTAATAATAAAAAAAATGCTCCAGTGGTTGCCACAGAAGAAAGATTTGAGGTTGCAGCACTTTTTTTTATAAATTTATTTTTTCTCCTTTCCCCTTTATTCCCTTTCACTATTTTTTATATTCCCCAAATGAATGAGACCATATAATGTTTGTCCTTCTCCGATTGACTTATTTCACTCAGCATAATCCCCTCCAGTTCCATCCACGTCGAAGCAAATGGTGGGTATTTGTCGTTTCTAATGGCTGAGTAATATTCCATTGTATACATAAACCACATCTTCTTTATCCATTCATCTTTCGATGGACACTGAGGCTCCTCCCACAGTTTGGCTATTGTGGACATTGCTGCTAGAAACATGGGGGTGCAGGTGTCCCGGCGTTTCATGGCATCTGTATCTTTGGGGTAAATCCCCAGCAGTGCAATTGCTGGGTCGTGGGGCAGATCTATTTTTAACTCTTTGAGGAACCTCCACACAGTTTTCCAGAGTGGGAGGTTGCAGCACTTTAATCAAACAGGTCAATTAAATCTTTTTCTAATGTTCCCTCCCTTCAAAAGTTTATTTTCTGCATAATACAACTCTTCTCAATATAGTATCAGTGTTTTAACCAATTCTATATCATTTTGCTTTTCTCATTTCCCATTTCTGCCCTCCTCATCAGGTCTAGACTAATGATGGCTCAGATATTCTGGCCTCTATTGCTTCTACTTTTAGTGCTAAAACTTCTTTTTCCATATTGAGGAGCAACACATAAATCAACAAAGAACTCAAATCCTTTGTTTTGTCTGTCTAGCATCTATTTGCCTCCTCTGGTATTAGAATCCCTCTTTTTCTTTAGGAATCCCTGTTTGACCAACTCTTAGTCCTTGTTGTCAACTGGGGCTGGTCTCACCTCCTCTCCACTCCAGGGTTGGGAATCATAACACAAGCCAGAGCATGAAGAAGTCCTCCTGTGACTTTTGTTGTAATTATTTAGAAAGAAATGTTTTCCTACAGGGGTTGCTAAGCTGATGGGATTTAGGCCGGAGCTGCCAGTGGTTATCTCTGTCACTCTTTGGGAAGTGCTTTCTGGGCACAGAGAAGCAGAGTAAGTAAGAGGGAGGGAGACAGATTGTGCCTGAAGGTTCACCACTAAACCTTATTATGTGAGTCAATAAATTTCCTTTTATATTTAACCTAGTTTCTTTTTTTTTTTTAATTTTTATTTATTTATGATAGTCACAGAGAGAGAAAGAGAGAGGCAGAGACATAGGCAGAGGGAGAAGCAGGCTCCATGCACCAGGAGTCCGACGTGGGATTCAATCCCGGGTCTCCAGGATCGCGCCCTTGGCCAAAGGCAGGCGCCAAACCGCTGCGCCACCCAGGGATCCCTTAACCTAGTTTCAATAGTATTTCTGTCACTATGACTGGAAGAGCTTTAAATTCATAGATCCCTCAATCCTAGCACTTTAAATTACCTTACTCTCCATTTTTTTCTCATGTGGAATCCACAGCAGCTTCATAGACCTGGGAAATCTATTTGGGCTGGACTAAATATTATTTATATGTATCCCTTCTACAAGAGTGAGAAGGGCCATGGCCCAAAACAAACTAAAAGAAGCTCACCTTAACAAAATGTAAAAATCAAGCCTACATAAATTCAAATGATGAGCCAGTCGTTTAAATGCTTATTATAACAAATATCAACATTTTCTACAGAAAGACAGCAGACTACAGAGTCTCTACAATGCATAATACATAATATCAATAAAAAATTAGTAGACATGCAAAAAAATAAAAAAATGTTATTCAAACTCAAGAGAAAAAGTATTCAAGAGAAACAGACTCCAGGATAATTCAAATATCTGTATTAGCAAACAACCTTAAAGCAACTATTATAAACATGTTTAAGGACTTAGGGGAAAATGGCCACAATGACTGATTAGCTTAGAATTTCATTAGGAACATAGAAACTATAAAAATGATGGAAATTATAAAACCAGGAAGTATAATATCAGAAGTAAAACATTCATTGCATGGAAAAAAATTCATTCTTAAATTTTCTTTCTCCATGTTCCTCAAGTGGGATAAGCTCAAATATTTATCTACAAGTTGAAGAATGAACAGAACCTTGGGGACATATAAAACAATATCAACTGGTCTAATATGTGAAATTGGAGTCCCAGAAGGAGAGAAGAGGGATAATTGAGCAGAAAAAAAATTTATAGGAATAGTGGCTAAAATTTATCTAAATTAGGTGAAAAACGTTAACTTACAAATCTAAGAAGCTTAGAGGATCTCAAGCAGTATAAAGACAAAACCACATTCTACACACTACAGACAAACTGCTACAGCCAAAGAGAGTGATATCTCTGAAAGCATCAGTGGGCATGGCAGAGGAATGAAAATAAGAATACTGTCTGATTCTCATCAGAAATAAGAAATATAGAAGACAATGAAGAAAATATTTTTAACATGCTTCAAAAAATGTCAACCCAAAATTCTATACCCCAAAAATGTCAAAAATGAAGAAAAAACGAAGGCATTTCTAAAAGCCTATAGAATTCCTATAAGAACTTTTAAAAGTTCTTCAAACTAAGAAATGACAGCAGATGGAAACTCAAATATAGAGGAAGGAATTAAGATTCTTGGAAATGGCAGATGTGTAGATAAACATAATATCTTTTTTTCTTATTATTTCTTTCAAAGACAAGTATCTGTTCAATGTGAAAAACAAAACATTTTATTGTGGAAATTATAAAAAAATATGACAACAATAGCATACAAGATGGTGTGATAGCAAATTTAATCATATTGTACAGGGTCCTTAAATTTAACACATAATGGTATAATACTAACTCTACAGCGACTATGATGCTGTAATCTTAGTAACAGCTAGAAAGGATTAAAAAGGAATAGCTAAAAATTAGGGAAATTATAATGGAATAGTAAAAATATTTAATTAACTTTTAGAAAGGCAGGGGAGAAGATAAAAAAATCAGATGGGGGAAAGAGAAACACATAGAAAAAAGAGAGAATTAAATCCAACCATATGTAACTAATTACACTAAATTCTTTATTTAAAAGTAGAGACTTAAAAAAAAGTGGAGACTTAGCATAAAAAAAATAAGACACAACTTAAAGGCTTTCTACAAGAGACATACTGTAAATATATAAGAATAAGTTCTAAGTAAAGGGATAGGACAAGATATGCAATAAAAAAATAATTATAATAAAACGTTGGGCCTATGTTAATGTTAGACAAAATAGATTTAAAAACACGAAGCATTACCAGTAGAAGAGATGAACATTTCATAATTATAAAAAGATCACTTCATCAGGAAGATATAATAATTATAAATGTGTGTGCATCTAAATAGAGCTTCAAAATAAATGAAGCAAATATAGAGAAAACTAAAGGGACAAAGAGAAATATCCACAGTTATAATGGGAGATTTTGAGACACTTTTTAGTAATTGATAGAACACTGAATATACAGTATATTTTAATAACATTATCAACCAACTTGATCTGACTAGTATTCAAGTTAAACAACAACTTCAAGTTAAAAATACACACTCCTTTTAAGTTTGCATGGAAGTTACCAAAATAGGCCATATGCTTGGCCAAATAAATCTCAATAAATTTCAAAATCTGAATATATATTTATATATTTTTAAACCACAAGAAATTACTATTTTTTAAAGATTTTATTTATTTATTTATTTGAGAGAAAGAGATAGAGTGCAAGAGAACACAAGCACGGGGAGCAGCAGAGGGAGAGAGAGGGAGAAGCAGGCAGCAGGGAGCTCTATACAGGGCTCTATCCTAGGACCCTGGGATCACGACCTGACCTAAAGGCAGACACTTAACCAGCTGAGCCACCTAGCTGCCCCTAAACCACATGAAATTAAATTAGAGTCATTACTACTGAGATATCCCAATAAACCCTAAATATTTAGAAATTAAGAAACAGACTTATAAATAACTCATGAATCAAAGAAGAAATAGGAAGTATTAGAAAATATTTTTAATTAGTAATAATAAAAACACAAAAAATCAAAATTGTGGGATGTATCTAAAGCAGTACTAAAAACTATAGTTGTGGGGTCCTAGGAGTCCTAGGATCAAGCCCCAAGTTGAGTAAGTCAGCTTCTCCTTCTCCTCTCCCTCTGTGATCTCTCTCACTCTCATTCTCTCTCAAATAAATAAATAAATAAAATATTTTTAAAAATACATAGTTTTTAGTACTATATGCTTGTATTAGACAATAAAAAGGTCTAAAATTAAGATTGCACTTTAAAAACAAGCAAGGCTGATGAACAAAAAAAGAAAATGTAGACAGCTAATATAAATAAAAGAAGAAACATTACTACAGCTTCTATAGGCATTATAACAAATCAGTATTATTTTTAAAAATTTGTATTAATAAATTCTAAAAATGAAATGAAATGGAAAAATTCCTTAAAACATAAATTTACCAAAATGGACACAAGGAACAAGAGAATAGCTGAAGAGGTCTATCTCTACTAAAAAAAATAAAATGCAAGGATGCCTGGGTGGCTTAGTTGGTTAAGTGTCTGACTCTTGATTTCAGAGCCATGATCTCAGAGTCCTGGGATGGGCCCTGAGTTGGCTTCTCCACTCTGCGTGTAGTTTGCTTGAGAATTCTCTTCCTGTCCTTCTGCCCCCCCCCCCCATTCACATGTGCACGCATGCATGCTCTCTCTCTCTCTCTCTCTCAATAAAAAAATAAATCTTAAAAAAAAGAAATGGAATTCATAATAAAAACATATCTCACAAAAAACCTTACAGGTCCAGATGGCTTCCCTAAGTGAATTCTATCATTTATGGAAGAAATGATGTCAAGTTATACAAACTCTCAGAAAACAGAGGATGAGGAAACACTTCCAAACTCATTTTATGAGACCAGCATTCTGATACCAAAGTTTAAGAGACATCTTTTGAGAAAAGAAATCTCATGGACCAATATCCTTCATAAACATAGTTACAAAAAATGCTTTAAAATTGGCACATTTTTATCCAGAAACACATAAAACTTTATTACTGCATGACCAACTGTAATTCATGCAAAGAATGAAAGGATTGTTTAACATACAAAAATCAATCAATGTAATCTACATATTAATAGAATAAAAGAAAAAGCCAAGTATCACTTCAATGGATGCAGAAAAAGCATCTGATATAATTTAATACCTATTCATGATTTAACAACAACAAAGAATTTCTCCAAACTAAAATAGAAAAAAAACTTCCTTAGTCTGATAAAAAGCAGTTTTTTAAAAACGGACTGCTAACATCAAACTTAATTATCAACTATTAAATTCTTAATATTTAAGATCAGGAGCAAAACAAGATGTCTACTCTCACTTTTATTCAAAATTGTTTCAGAAGTCCAAAAAAGTGTAATAAGGTGACAAAAGATGCAGGAAGTATAAATATTGGAAAGAAGAAAGAAAACTTTCTATTTACAGAGGACATGATTATATAGAAAGCCCCATGGAGTTGAAAAAACTACTATAGTTAAATTTATCAAGATCTCAATATATAAAGCCAATATACAAAATCAATTATATATATACCAACAACAAAAACTGAGAAATGAAAATTTTTTAATCTTATTCATAATACTATCAAAATTAGAAAATACTTAGCAATATATTTCATAAAAGATATGCAGAACCTCTAAAAGCTACAAAACATTGCTGAGAGAAATTTGAAAAGATCTCAATAAATGAAGAAGTAGATTATGTTCATGGATTAGAAAGATTGAATATTACCGAGTCAATTTTCCCCAAAATTCAATTCAAACTTCAATTCATTTCAAAATTCTATAAATTCAGTATAATTATGATCACACTTGCAATTCCAACAGGCATTGTTTTTGGTAGAAGTTGATTCTAAAATACCCAGAAATGCAAAATAGAAATGCAAAATACCTAGATTAACCAAAATAGTCTTGAGGAACAAAGGTGAAGTCTGAATAATCTGAATTCTAGACTTACACACAGTTACAACAATTAAGACAATATGGTATTGGGTGTAAACATAAATAAATAGATTAAAGGAATAGACTAAAGCTCCCCAAAAGACCCATAAATATGGACAAAAGAGTTTATGCCATATGATTCTATTTATATAAAGTTTAAGAACAGGAAAAAACCTAATCCGTGGTGATAGAAATTAGAAGAATGGTTGTCTATGCAGGGGTGGGGAGTGGAGTAGAGGTGGACTGAGAGGGAGCATGAGGGAATTTTCTATGTCTCAACTGGGGTAGAGATTACGTGAATGTGTATAAGTTTATTAAAACTCCTTGAATTAGAAATTTAAGATCTGTACATTTCACTGTATTCAAACATCCCTGAATAAATAAAAGCTATAATTGGAGCTAGGGGGCAGTAAAAAGGCTTCCAGGAAGAGATAGATGTTTAAAGAACAAGTAAGAGTTGCCCAGGTGAAGGATGGAAGGAGATTGTAAGTAGACAGTGTGACCCTTGGAAAAGGTACAGAAGTGTGACACTGCACAATGCCTTTAGGGGGAGGGCCTGGGAGACAGAAGTCTGGAAAAGGAAGTAGGGGCCAAATTAGAAAGGGCTTTGCAATTAAGCTTGAAGTTCAATCCTGAAAGCCAGGGGAAGCCACTGAGGCATTTTTTTTTTTGTTGTTGGCAAGATCAAACTAAGAGTAGTGTAGGGGGTGGGTGTGAAGGGACTCATCCAGGGTCAGGGAAGTTGAACTCTAAAGTGGCACTAGATAAGAAAGAGTGACGATTCCAGCCAAGATGGAGAGAGAGGCCTGTAGAGAGATAGAAAACTTTAAGTGGTAGTAAAGAAGTAGAATCTACAAGTTTAATGTAGGTGTGGATTCCAGAATGGGTGAGAAGGGGATAACAAGGTTTCAGAGGAAATCTGAATCTCATTTTCCGATTAGTCTGTCTTTAGCTTTGAAGAGTTGATGGCAAACAGGGTACTAAGGTAGGAGTTGTAAGCAAAAACTAGATGACAATTGGGTTTCTCAAATTATCTATAATGTCAATTAAAAAGGAAAGACTTAGCAAACCGCTTCGTCTTATAAAGATCAAGGTCTTTTAAGGTGAAAGAAAGAACTTTGCTGTAATACAAAAAAATGTCTAATTTATTGCCAACCCTCCGCCCCCCCAAAAAACAATGGTCAAATAAAGCTAACATTTATTGAATACTTACTATGTACCGAGCACTGTGTGAGGCACATCTTATGCATTATCTTGATGAATCCTGGCACCAACTCTAAGAGACTGGTATAAAAATTGTCCTATTTTTCAGAATAAGAACTAAGATTTCCTGAGATCCTTCAGCTTGTTATTGGCGAGGCAGGATCTAACCATGCACTGATATCTGCCTCTGATCACCTGTGAAAGGGTGTTAGTGCCAAGAAAACCAGATGTTTCCATTTTTTAATCTCATAACTGTCCATAATTTGGAGGCAGAAAGGTGGGGAGATTGTTGAAGAAGAGCCAGAATTGGAAAGGGATAAGGAGATTTGTTCTTTCTCAACTGAAACATTCCTATGGAGTTAAACAGCAGAATGTAAGAGATAATAAAAACCTATTGTTATGGTCTGAATTATGTCCCCCCTCCCAAATCCATATGTTGAACTCCTAACTACCTCGGGCCTTGTACCTCAGAATGTGACTATATTTGGAGACAGGGTCTTGAACAAGGTGATTACACTAAAAGAAGTAATAAATTAAAAATCAGGTAAGCCCTAATCCAATCTAACTGATGTCCTTATAAAAGGAGACTCTGATGCATGTACGCAGTGAAAAGACCCTGTGAGGACACATTGAGAAGGCAACCATCTCTGCAAGCTAAGGAGAGAGGCTTCAGAAGAAACCAAACCTGCCAATACCTTGATGTTGGACTTCCAGCCTCCAAAACTGTGAGAAAATACAGTTCTGTTGTTTAAGCCACCCAGTCTGTGATACTTTGTTATGACAGCTCTAGCTGACTCCAACTGTCCACTCATATTTCTTTGTTCAACTATATTACATACTAAGCTCAAGAGAGACATAAAGCACTAAACAAGATATATTACCTTATCTCCTACAGAGAAAAATGGGTGAAGAACAATTATAGCATATGGGGAAAAGTGTTCTGACAGCTTTATGTTCAATTTAGGGCATCAGATCAAGTGTCCTGTGGGAAGTGACATTTACCTTGCAGTCTTAAAGACTTGCAGAAATTACCAGTTCTAGAAGGGAGTTTAGGAACCTGGCACCATGGACATTTTGGGCCAGATAATCATTTGTAGTGAGGGCTTGCCTTGTGCATTATAGGACATTTAGTAGTATTCCGGGTCTCTATCCCTTAGATGCCATTCATAGCCCCACCACAAGTTGTGACAACCCAAAATGTCTCCAGACATTGCCAACTGTCTCTTGAGAGGCAAAATTGGTCTAGAGGTTTGGTATTAGTTTCTAAGCAAAGGACATAGCATGGAATCAGACCAAAGATAGGATGGCCATTCAGGAGCCTGCAACCCTCTCATTTTATAAATGAGATACTAAGGCTCAGAAAAACTCAGTTCCTTATGCAAGGCTATGAACTGGTCAGTGTAACCAGAAGCAGCAGTGGATGTAGTGGGGGTAAATGCAAATCCAGAAGAAATCTTTAATATGAAGTTTATCTCTCTCTGCATGTGTATTTATGTTTTTAAAGAAATATCAAGCTCTTGCCTACTGCAACATTTGAGACTATGGGGTTCCAATATGTTAAAGGTTTATTTTCTAGCACCTGGAGTCATGACTGGATGAGTAAGTAGTAAACTAGGACTAGCTGTTGGACTAAACCTGAAACAATAGCAAATATGATGCTATTTACATCTCAAATTTATATCTTGGTGACTAATAGGTAGCCAGTAACTGTGGATGAGGGTGTTTTTGGTAGGCAGATGCTAAACACCAGAAATTGCAGCTAGCATTGCCATTTCTTCCTGTAATAGGAAGCAGCCTACAGACCTGGGCCTGGTGGTGGGACAGTCCACTGTGGCAAGAGGTGTTGTTAAGAAAATATCTTAATAATGGTCAGTGTAAACACTACAACTCACTAGCAAAATTGTTTTCATTTGCTTAAAATTATATCTAGGGGCAGCCCCAGTGGTGCAGCGGTTTAGCGCTGCCTGCAGCCTGGGGTGTGATCCTGGAGACCCAGGATCGAGTCCCACATTGGGCTTCCTGCATGGAGCCTGCTTCTCCCTCTGCCTGTGTCTCTGCCTCTCTCTTCGCTCTCTCTGAATGAATAAATAAATAAATCTTAAAAAAAAATAAAATTATATCTAAGCATAAGCAACAGTTAATGATCCAACAAACATGACCTGTTCTCCTAGGCTCACAAGTAATGGCCAATTTTGCCTGGTGCTAGGGGATACTTGGCATTTCCTACTGAAACACAGAGCTTCACAAGGCGTTTACAAAGACAACATGAAGAGTCCTCTCTCATTGCTATGGAAGGTGAAGGCAGGACATACACCGGCCTCGATATCAGGATTCCTTTTTTGGGATCTAACTGAAAAATATCTCCTGTAAGAAGCCTTGGATGGTCACTTTGGACCTTGTGCTGTCATCACCTCCTCCTCCTCAGTCCTTATGTAGACTGTCTTGTCTAAGTCAGGAGGCACTCAACAAGTGTTGAGAAGAATGAGGCTTTCTGGTGTGTCTCCCAGTCCTGGTAGAAGCCTCTTCTTTCCTTTGTATTCTCTCTCCACCCTGCCATCCCATTCCTCCTGTCAGTGTCCCACTCACCACTGGATAACCTATAATGCCCATCAGGACTGTCATTTGCTGTGCAGGGGTGAATAGCTCACAGGTGTGGTTGAAGCAGGAGAGGGACTGCCTTCCAGCCCTGTCTAAAGTGTGTTCTCACTCCTTCTGGGGGCCCCTGAGCTCTCTTCAGGGAATCTCTGAAGGTTCCACAAAGCACAATCTGAAAATCCCTGCCCCAGTACAATGGTGAGGCTACAGACAAGAAAACAGTCCCAAAAGGCCTGAGCGACCTGCTGAGGCCATGGCTCTCTAATTTGGCATTACCTGAGGCAGAATCTGCATTCCTTCCTCACCTCTACCAGGGTGCTTTGAACCACCCCTCCCAGAGATTGAAGTATTTCCTGCTGTAAGTCCCCGAGGATGATCACTGGTTGGACACAGCTGGCAAGGGTCATATATTCCTGACATCCCATAGGAATAGTAAAAGATGTCGGTCGACTGACTGAGGACTTAACTGGTATTAATGAAATAAATCAGTTCATTGTCACAATTCATTTTAGTCCTTATGGTACAAAACACTATCTATGAGTATTTATTTTATCTATAAAAATTACTCAGCTTCTCAGGTTAAAACCGGAGACAAAGGCCAGTTACTGAGCCATACGCTACATTCCACTCATCCAGCAGCCTTAGTGGTACAGATCAGACCGGCCCAAAGACTGCTCTTACCACACTCCACACTACTCCATGCTGGTATATTGTTAATAGGGACAGTAAAAGCTACAATCTCGATGTAGACATTTTTTATTTTGAAGGAGATCAGACTATGCCATTCCAAAATATGCCACTGTAGGAGAGGGGAAAAATATGCTTTCTTCCACCTTCCTTAGGTTCACTGGCTGGGATCCTGTAAATTTAGACTAACAAAAGACAGATTAACAGAGAAAAACATATAAATTATGTAATATAAGTTTTATGTGAGGAAATGAGATTCAAAGAAGTGGTTTAAACCTGAGCATTTTTATGCTAGGTTTGATGAAGTGTGGAGAGTCATGGGAAAATGTGATAGGACAAAATGGTATGAATTAAGGTAGTAAACTGGAGGAAACTTAGCAAGGGCTATTGGTTCAGATTCCTCTCAGGGTCCCTCTATCTTTGGAGATAAGGACACTCCTTTCCTCTCGTTATAAGGAGGACACCTCTCACATGAGCGTCTTAAGACCTAATTCAGGGGAAATGGAGGAAATTAGACAGTCCTTCTGCCCCTTCCATTTCTCAAACTCCTCCAGCTTAAAACAGTCAATATGCCAAGATATCAGGGATCCCTGGGTGGCGCAGCGGTTTGGCGCCTGCCTTTGGCCCAGGGCGCGATCCTGGAGACCCGGGATCGAATCCCACGTCGGGCTCCCGGTGCATGGAGCCTGCTTCTCCCTCTGCCTGTGTCTCTGCGCCTCTCTCTCTCTCTCTGTGACTATCATAAATAATTAAAAAAAAAAAATTAAAAAAAAAAAACAGTCAATATGCCAAGATATCATACTTTGGGTTAGTGTGTTCTGAACCCTGCTACCACTTTGGCATAAGGATTATTTTGAGCTGAAGATATTTGAGAATCAAGAGATACATAAAGAAGCTTCCCCAGAGATTTCCTTATCTGACTAAAGGCAGAAAGTACTGAGAAACAAGAGCTGCCATAAATCCCCCATCTCAGAGATGGACTTGTACAAATAAACCTGACTGGGACAGCCCTTATGTCTCATTAGTTTCCTCCACGTATTTATCTGCCCACAGTTTGCCACCATTGGAAGCCCAAAACTTTTTCCTTTGTCGTGACACCTCCATAATTTCTCATTTTTTGTTAAAAATGCTATATAAGCTGTTAGGCCTATCCACTTCTTTGAGTCCTCCTTCTTTTCCAGAAAAAACACAATGTCCTATAAAAATTGACATCAAATAAAATTTGCATAACTTTTTTTTCTGTTAATCTGTCTTTTGTCAATACAATATGAAAAGCCCCAGGTAATAAACCTAAAAGGGCAGAGAAGATTTTCCTTCCCCACAGTTGATTTGTTTCCTCACTATTTCTTTTGTTCACTATGTTCACTGTTCATCTACGTTCACTGATTGTTAATGTTTGCTCTATCAGCCTATCCATTTACCCACCCATCCATCCATTTATTTATGCATTCATGATCCACCCAACCATATAGCTATTTATCTATTTTATTGAATCTTTTGAGAGTTATTTGTAGATATCATGATACTACATCTCTAAATACTTCAGCAAGAATCTCCAAAGACAGTCTTTTATCTATACAAACTAATTATTACACTGAGAAATTTCACGTTGAACTAATGCTATTATTTAATTCCTTGCTATTCACAGTGTGGTCCTAGGGCCAGCAGCATCTGACCTCGCTCACCTCTAGGAACTCTCAGTATCTGGAAGTTGGAGGGTGTGTGGGATTTGGGTTTTTTTCTTAAAATTTTTTATTTTTATGTTAGTATAATCAAAGAATTTCATAAGTATGCTTAGTTTTGATATACTATTTTCTTTAAACCAGACATGCAAAGATGTGATGTAGACCAGTTATTCCCACATTTTGCCTCCCAGCAATGTATGCATTGGGAGGCAGAAATATTGTCTCTATTTTCTGTCTAGGAATCCAGTGCCTATTTCAGGTGCTCAATAAACAGCCCCTGAAATACGGCACTTGGGAAGAGACCTATTGTTTCATAGTGTGAAATGATTAAGACAAAGACTTCCACTAAAATGCACCACAAAAACACTGAATTTTATAGAATTTGTTTTGATCTACCTGGAATCCTGTAAAGGTTCTAAGTTTATTTTTATTTATTTATTTTTATTTGAGTACAGTTGGCACGTAATGTTACACTAGTGTCAGACATATAACATAGCTATTTAACAAGTTTACACATTATACTATGTTCTCTACAAGTATAGCTATCATCTGTCACCATGCAATGTTTTCACAATATCATAAACTATACTTTTTATGCTATCCCTTTTTTATCCTTTTATTCATTCCATAACTAGAAGCCTGTATCTCTCATGCTACTTCACCCATTTTGCCCAACCTCCCATTGTCCCCCCTCTAGCAACCATGTTTGCTTTCTGTATTTATGGGTCTGATTCTGCTTTTTGTTTATTCATCTGTGGATTTTTGTTTGTCTGATTCTAAATATGAGTGAAATCCTATGGTATTTGTCTTTATCAGTCTGACTTATTTTACTTAGCATTAATATCCTCTAGGTCTTTCCACATTGTCTCAAACAGCATGATCTCGTTTTTTAATGGTTGTGTAATATTCCATTGCATATATATACCACATGTCCTTTATCCATTCATCTATCAATGGACATAGTTTGCTTCCATATATTAGTTATTATAAATAATGCTGCAAGAAACATAAAAGTGCGCATATCTTTTCAAATTAGGGGTTTTGTGTTCTTTTTTGTTTTGTTTTGTTTTGGTTTGGTTTTGTGTTCTTTGGGTAAATAATCAATAGTGGAATAATGGATCATATTACATTTCTATATCTAAGCTTTTGAGGAAACTACTGTTTTCCACAGTGGCAATCCTAATTTCCATTCTTGCTAATAGTATATGAGTGTTCCTTTTACTCCATATCCTTGTCAACACATTATTTCTTATCTTTTTGATTTTAGCCATCCTAACAGTCTAAAGTGCTATCTCTTTGTGGTTTTGATTTGCATTTCCCTGATGATTAGTGATGTTGAGCATCTTTTATGTGCCTGTTGTCCATCTGTATGTCTTCTTTGGAAAAAAATATCTATTCAGGTCCTCTCTGCATTTTTTAATCAGATTGTTTTTGGTGTTGAGTTGCATAAGTTCTTTACATATTTTGGATATTAACTTGTTATTAGATATATAATTTGCAAATATCTTTTCCCATTGAGTAAGCTGCCTTTTTGTTTTGTTGAGGGTTTCCTTTGTAAAAGCTTTTTATTTTGGAGTAGTCCCAATAGTTTATCTCTGCTTTTGTTTCCCTTGTCTTAGGAGATGGCAATCTATATTTTAAAAACACTACAAGTGATTTTGATGCATGCTAAAGTTTAAGAGCCACAGTTCTAGATTAAAAGATAAAGAGATATGACAACTAAATGCATGGTGTGATACTTGATTAGATTCAACTTTGGAGTAGGGTGGGTTGGGGAACAGCCAAAAGGAATATTATTGGTCAACTGAGGGAAATTTGAGCATGAATTATACATCAGATCAGAGCTTCTCGGAATTTAATGTGCACACAAATCATCTGGGGATCTTGTTAAATCCAAATTCTGATTTTAACTCTGGGGTGGGCCCTGAAATTATGTATTTCCAATAAACTCCCTAGGTGATGCTCATGCTGCTGGCACATTTTAAAAACTAATCTAGAATAATTTCCTAATCTTTTGTTTTTTACTACACTGATATTTTTGAAAATCCTAAACTAGTTGTTTTGCAAAATATCTCATAATTTGGATGTGACTGATTATTTCTGCATAATTAGACTAAATTCTTTTGGCAGGAATACAATATAGGGGATCCTGCCCCTTTTCAGGATAGTACATCAGGACACACATGATTTCATTACTCTTTAATTCACTTGTGATTTCAAATTCCAGCTTTTCTTCCTCTACCCACCTCATGGTCTCCTGAGCCGGGGAGGAGGTGTCAAAATCAGGCTCAGAAGACTTTCACTTGCACTCATAGTCTTCCTGTTACTGTTGACAGAAGCAACAACGAGGACCTAACTGGAAAGTTGAATGCCCCTGAGACAGTTCCCGTTGATCTGTCTCCCTAACTCAAACCTTAATGATACAAAACAATATAGCTGTGTTTGTGAAAGTCCTCCTGAACCAAAGATGAATCACTGGTTTGCCTCAGAAATGAGAGGGAGACTGATTCAGACAAGCTCTGTTGCCAAAAATACCCTCTGGAGGATGTTACACCAAAAAACAGAAAGAAAGCAGAAGACGACAGAGAAACACTGAAGGTGTTATGACAGAGCTACAGAAATCCTTTTGAAGATATAGGTAATAAGATTTGAACCTTCTCTGGAAACTGGCAACCAGGCCAGTGAGCATCCTTATGTTTTTTTCAAATAGAATCTCAAAATAGAACAGGAGACACATACTTCAGAGAAAATATACGAAAAGAATTGAAGAAAAAAATTAAGAATACATAACTTTTGTGATGAATAAGGCATCAGTTAAAACTGAGTAATCAAAAATATTTTAATACTTGATACTTTAAAGGCAAACAAAGAAATAGAGGGAGAGTAGGACTTGGGAATAGTCAAGACAGTCATAAAAATCCTAGTCAGCGGTAGTCTCAGCACTCAAGTTCCTTCCTTGGAACATTATTATCATAGAGAAAGACAATATAAGAACTATAAAATAAATCTGCCTTCTTAAGCTGGTCAGTCTGCCAGGCACACTGTTATTTCCACCGAAGGCAGGAGTGTGGGTCCACTATATGTCCTTGTTCTCTGTGTTGGGAGGCAGCTGGTCCCAAAAAGCCTGCCAAATCCAATGGCTGGGGGAATCACTTTTCCCCAAAGCTGGGGACACTGTGAATCCCACTTCCACAGTCTGAGACTCTAAATATGGTGAAGTTTCCAGACACAGGCGTAGCTGAAACACTTAGCCATTTCACCCCAAAAACTGAAAGCATGATGAAAGGAGAGTTTTTACCCATGAACTCCAAACTTAGATGTTAGGTCTGATGTGTTGTTATTAATTAAGGGCAATAATAGGCAAAAAGATTTAAATGCAAGTAAAGGGGAAGGGGTGTCGTGAGTGCCACTAGATTTAAGGAACTTCTATAAAAGTTGTCAAAGAACTAGAGCCAGCTGACCTCCCCTCCGGCACTCTGCACTTCAGTTGTTCTGAACCATCTGGGTACCTCAAGCTTGCCACACATTCTTGCCTCCAGGCCTTCTTCCCAGCCTTTCCCATCTTTAGCTGGTTGACTTCAGATTAGATAATCTCTTCCCTAGAACCCTCCTTAACACCCGCCTTCTCCAGTGTTGCCCCCACAGAACTTTGTGCTTATGATCATAAGTGTGCCTGTCCTTCCCTCTAGACTATACGCTAGTCTTGAAGGCAGAAATCTATTTTGCCTAGATTCTATCTATTCAAATTCAATTTTGAAATTTTAGTATCAAGTGCAGTGCCTGGAGCATGATATTAATCATGATGGAAATATACTTATTACATGCAAGGTATTACTCTGAGTACTTTAGATTGATTGAGTCATTTAATGTACACAACATTATGAGGTAAGTACTGGTATCCTCAATTTACAATTATCCCCAATTTACAATTTATCCCCAATTTACAAAAAAAGGCACAAAGTATTTAAATGATTTGTCCATGGTCTCTATCTGGTAAATAAATGGTAGAACTATGATTTGAATCTAGCCAATTTGATTCTATGGACCATGCTTTTAAACTCTAAACAATGTTGCTCTTAACAAATACTAGATGGAAAAATGGGTAAATGGAGATAATATATGTAAGGATGGATAGATGGATGGATGCAAGGACAGATGGAGGGATGGGTGGAGTGTGCAGGTCTCTAGCCAGTTAAAGAAAGATAGGACATAGAGAAATATGCCCTCTATAAACCTCTTCTAAGGAAGACTCAATTAAGTGCAAACATTTAGGCACAAACTGTTTTACACTAAAGCAGGAATCTATATGTTGGAGAACACACAAATACATAGAAGTGTATTTGGATTTTGGAACTAGAAGACTAGATGTGAGTCATGATCCTGTCAATTTAGTGCCACTTATTCTGTCTATCAACACTCACCTCATCAGTGGAGGATATATGAGTATCTAAAAGAGTGCTTAGAACTTAGGAACCTCCTGTTTTATTCTAGTTCCTCTCCTGCTGAAGAAAATGATATCACCTGGATCTGATTTACCATAAGCAGAAAAATGCTGAGAAAAGGGTCAGAGTGGCTGGCTCACTGGAGGACAGGAAGGTAAGACTTGTCTGGATCCCCTGCTCTCTTCCTGGAGTTGGACTTTGGGCTTTGAAATGAGAGATGAACTCACAGCTTAGTTCTGCCAATTCATCAAATTCTAGAATTATTAGACATTTTTACTTCATCTTGGAAAAATATGCCTGTGTATACAAATGTGACATCCTTGAGGACAGAGTGCTTGATACTTATATTTTAATATCTTTCTCATATAATAAAAGTAATTAAAGCTCACTGCAAAAAATTTAAGGAACTACAGGGAAGTATAAAAAAGAAATGAAAGATTGGTCCATGTTTATCATCTTGGAGGATCTTTCTTAATGTCTTAGTATGCATATAAGTATGTATACTTTTTTAAAAACAGAAATAGAAAATCCTGTTTTAAAAACAGGGTGAGCCTGTATATAGCATTCTGTTATTTTCACTTGGTCTACATTGTAGATTGCTTTCCTAACATAGGAATACATAATCAACTGCACAGCAATCCACTGAAAGTATGTAACATAAATTATTTAACAACACTATAAATGAAGCTCATATGAAACCATTATTTAAAAACATATTCCAAACAAACAAACAAACCATATTCCAATGAAAATCTATACATATTGTTGAGCTCCTTTTTCTATTATTTGCCTTGCTTAAATTCCCAAATGGGAATTGTCAGGTTAAAGATATATATTTTTATTTTCATACATATTGCCAAACTCCTGTTTCATCAACAGTATTGGAAAGTTACCCATACTTTCTCTATCACTGGATACAGCCATTATTTTTAAACAGATCAAAAAAAAGAAAAGAATGATTCTCATATTAACTTACAGATATACATTTTTTTCCTGAGGTAATCCTCAAACTTTATTTAATGTAAGTATAATAATGCACTTAAAAAACAGATAGTTTCACATATTTGGGTGCTCCCAAGTTGGGGGCATAAAAATCTACAATTGTTCGATCTTGTTGGATAAACTCCTTTACTATGATATAGTGCACTTCTTCATCTCTTGCTACAGCCTTTGGTTTAAAATCTAGTTTGTCTGATCTAAGTATGACTACTCCAGCTTTATTTTGAGGTCTATTTGCATGATAAGTGTTTCTCCATCTCCTCACTTTCAATCTCCAGATGTCTTTAGGTCTCTTGTAGGCAGCATATAGATGGGTCTTGTATTTTTTATCCATTCCAATACCTTATGTCTTGACTGGAACTTTTCGTCCATTTACTTACAGACTAGTTCTTGATAGATGTGTATTTAGTGCCATTTTGTAACTTGTTTTGTCATTGTTTTCTGGAGATTTTCTCTGTTCCTTTCTAGTCTTTGTTGCTCTTGGTCTTCCCCTCCAGAGTCCCCTTTAATATTTCTTCCAGGGCTGATTTAGTGGTCACGAAATCCTTTAGTTTTTATTTGTCATGGAAACTCTTTATCTCTCTTTTATGCTGAATGCAGCCTTCTGGCTAGTGTATTCCTGGCTGCAGATTTTCTCCTCTCAGTACATTGAAATATGATGCCATTCTCTTCTGGCTTGCCAAGTTTCTGTGGAGAGATCTGCTGCTAACCTTATTTGTCTTTCCTTATAAGGTAGGGACTTCTTTTGTCTTGCTACTTTTAGGATTTTTTTCTTTTTCTTTTATTTTTTTTTAAATTTACTTATTAATGAGAGACGCAGAGAGAGAGGGGCAGAGACACAGGCAGAGGGAGAAGCAGGCCCCACGCAGGGAGCCCAATGTGGGACTCATCCCGGGTCTCCAGGATCAGGCCCTGGGCTGAAGGAGGCGCCAAACCACTGAGCCACCTGGGCTGCCCATAGGATTTTTTTCTTTATCATATTATGTCTTGGGGTTGGCCTGCTTTTGTTGATTTTGATGGGAGTTCTCTGACCTCCTGGATTTGGATGTCTGTTTTCTTCCCCAGATTAGGGAATTTTTCAGCTATAATTTCTTCAAATAAACTTTTGTCTCCTTTCTCTCTCCTCTTTCCAGGACATATAAAGATGTTTAGCATCACTCATCAGCAAGGAAATACAAATCAAAACTGCAGTGAAGTAACACCTCACACCAGTCAGAATGGCTAACATTAAAAATACAGGAAACAACAGATGTTGACAAGGATGTAGAGAGAGGGGAACCCTTTTACACTGTTGGTGGGAATGCAAACTGGTGCAGGAAAACAGTGTGGAGGTTCCTCAAAAAACTAAAAATATGATTATTCTATGATCCAGCAACTGTACTACTAGGTATTTACCCAAAGGATACAAAAATACTGATTGGAAGGAATACATGCATCCCAATGTTTATAGCAGCATTATCAACAATAGCCAAATTATGGGAAGAGCCCAAATATTCATTGACTGATGAATGGATTAAGAAGATGTGATACACACACACACACACACACACACACACACACACACAGTGGAATATTACTCAGACATAAAAAATGAAATCTTGTCATCTGCAATGACATGGAGCTAGAGAGTATTATGCTAAGTGAAATAAGTCTATCAGGGAAAGACAAATACCACATGATTTCACTCATCTGTAGAATTTAAGAAACAAAACAGATGAACGTAGTAGTGAGAGAAAAAAAGAGACAAACCAGAAGACAGACTCTTAACTACAGAGAGTAGACAGGATTACTGGAGGGGAGGTTTGGTGGGGAGATGGGTTAAATGAATGATAGGGATTAAGAAGAGTACTTATGATGAACACCAGGTATTGTATGTAAGTGCTGAATCACTAAATTCTACGAAACTAATATTACACTGTGTATTAACTACTGGAATTTAAAAACTTGAAAAAGATTTTTAAAAATCAACAGATATTGTACAGTTTTTCAGAAATCATCTACTCATATGCTGCTCCTTGGTTAGACATCAGAGCTACCCAAAGACTTTAAGGGTAGAATGAGAGGAATAAAAGTGTAGATTCTTTTTCTCTCAGTAACCTTTGTACATTTATTTCTTACATTATCACTACACACATCTAGGCATACAGAACTTGCCCCAGGACTGCCCCTTCTGGGTAAAGTCATATGGGCTCAGGACTTCCCACATCGTCAGTGTTGGCAGTGGCTATATGCTGAAAGATACAGGGGTTTGGTTGTTCTGTTCTCATTCCTCCTGATCTTTCCACATCTTCTCTAGAGTCTTATACACTCAGACTTTGCTGAGAAGGGCAATTTGTTTTTTTTTATTTTTTATAAATTTATTTTTTATTGGTGTTCAATTTGCCAACATATAGAATAACACCCAGTGCTCATCTCATCAAGTGTCCCCCTCAGTGCCTGTCACCCAGTCACCCCCACCCCCCACCCACCTCCCTTTCTACTAGCCCCAGTTTGTTTCCCAGAGTTAGGAGTCTCTCATGTTCTGTCTCCCTTTCTGATATTCCCCACTCATTTTTTCTCCTTTCCAAGAAGGGCAATTTGTGAGCAATATAGTCAAGGAAACCTTGTATCTCTTTGAATTCACAATTCCCACTCATCTCTATTATGAGATAGCCAGCCTTCACAAGGAGTCATATTGTGACCAAAAGCACTTTTGCCTCCCCCCACTTACTGTCTCATACCCTTGCAGGTGATAGGCCTGAAAGGAGGTGGTACTCTCCATAAGGCAAACATGTTCTTGGGGTCCGCAGAGCAGCTCATTGTCAGGTACATCATTTTAAAATGGTCCCAATGGAGGTAACCACCACCAAGTGCCAAGATTGCAAAATTGCCTTCAGTGAACTCAGTAGCTTCAGTAAAGGTCCCCATATGTCACCCAAGGTTTTAGATTCTCTTCCCACTTTTGGCACAAGTGGTGCCCTTTCAACAAATCTAAGCTGAGGCTTTTCAGGAACGGAAACATCTTCAGAAGTTGCCACTGGGAGCAGCATCTGTAGTCCCCCACTGGTGGGCAGGACTGCCTAAGAATCTGACAGTATTGCTCACAGGAATGGCCCCCTGGCTCAAGCAGCTGCCACATGGTCACCTGTACCTGGCTCCCCAAGGAGACTCTTAACATATTTTTAATTGCTAGCAAATCACACACATTTAAATGTTTTTCACAATTTGGAATTCTCTTCTGTGAGTTTCTAGTTTATGTCCTTATCATATTTCCTTATCCATCTGTAAGAGCATGTATTCATCTTTGCATATCTTATGCCTACTATGGAATTTAGCACATAGTAGTTATTCAACAAATAACATATTTTTTTTAGCTGCAAAAAATATTTATACCCATAGGACACAGGACCAGGGGTTCTAAGTTTGAATCCTGATTGCCAGAAATTTACATCTAACTTTGGGAAAATAAATTCTTGGAATCTGAAAATGATGACATAGTCAGACCCCCAGTAGCCCTGACACTGTATATTCTGAAGTCTGACACTTGAGAAAGAATACCTCCTATATAAAAATTTTCTAAAGAAAAGACCAGGAAGAAGAGTGGGGGCTATTTACCTCATATCAATGAGAGGTACTCACAAGGTTTGTACCCAAACCTTCCTGTTTCTTGGTCTGCCAGAAACCCAAGAGCCATCATCCCTAAAATAATCATCATACCTTAATAAGTCTCAGAGTAATCAAGCCCAACTATGTTTTCTATGGGATATTTAGGAAAATAAGAAGATATTTCCTATCCAAATATCATTAGATTCATATTTTAAGAAACTTTAGTCAACCCAGACATGCAGAAAAATCCCTAAAGGAACATATATAATGCTTCTTTTCAATATGTATTAATTAATATATATAATATATGTAACATGTAATTTATATTATGTTTACTTTTAATGTTTGTAAGAACATATATTTGTATTTTATCACTTTTTTATTTTAATGATCAGGACACTTTTATGATATTAAAGAGTTTTTCAATAATAGAACTCAGCTTCATAACATTGTGCCTTTAGGAAAGAAGGCCTCATGTGTCTATTGTATAGGATGTCATTGGGAATCATTTGAACCATCATTCAAGAGATAAGAGGCCCTCTAGGGAAAAAAAAAATCCCATGGCATTTTATTGTCTACCTTGATATACTGCCAAGTTTTCACAAGAATTATCACATTCATTCCTTACATTAACTTGTGAGAAAGAGCAAAACAAAAACAAAAACAAACTGTATCTTTTTAATGCTATGGGACCATTAATTAGAAGATACACCATGTATTTAGTAACAGCTTTTGGGGATATATAAAAAAAAGAAACACTACCATATTAAATGTACACATTTTAAGAGGTTTCCAGATTTCAGAAAGGCAAGAAAAATATGTTTTTTTTTTTTTTTTTTTTGTTATTTTAGCATCAGGGAACCATGATGGGACTAGCTCTCTTTTATATGAGAAAATAAAAATGGAATTCCTTACCTAAAGAATCAAGATGTGAGTGAAGATTTCCTTGGTTCAGTGCTTTTTATATGATGGGTTTGCTGGAGCAAAAGGAGTAAGGGAAGAGTTTAAAGTTTGAGGTTAAGTCAGCCAGAGTGGAAGAGGGGTTGGCAGGAAAGGAGGAGGAATTGAGAATTTGGGCTTTAAGCTAGTCAGACTCTGCACAGGCTGTGATCTTGCCACCTTGTTTCTGACCATGGATTACTATTCCAGGCATTACAAGCTGTAAACACAATGTCTTGACTTTTTATTCTATCATTCTGTGCTCCTTCCCAGCTATCTGTCCCATCTCCAGACATCAGTCATTTCCTCTATTCCTACTGGATAAACCCACCAGAATGTTTGTATTTTTAAAAAAGATTTATTTTATTTATTTTAGAGAGAAAGAGAAAGAGAGGTGGGGAGGGGCAGAGAGAGAGGGCAAGAGAAACTCAAGCAGACTCTTCACAGAGCCCGAGCCAGATGTTGGGCTCCATCTCATGACCCTGAAATCATGACTGGGGCAGAAACCACTAATTGGCTACTCAATGGACTGCATCATCCAGATGCTCCAGAATATTTGTATTCTAAGAGAGATTGAAAAGACTCTTGACTCCAAGAAATAAATTTCCAATGGTACAACTGAAGGGCTATGATAAATAGCAGGAAAGACATTTTGGGTTGGATGCTCAAATTTATATGTGCCCTTAGAGTTATAACTAAAGATGTACAATTTGTGACCTTGGTACTTTCCTTAACAAATGTGCCAGCTTGTCCTTGGGTGGTGATTGGATGGCTTGTTTTAATGGCACTGTGGCAAGGGGCAAGGCTGAAATACTGTGTACCTCTGCTTCTCTCACAAGGCTTTGCAATGCCCATGCAATCTTGCAGCCGTTGGCCTCTGTCCTTAAACAGCCAAGCCACGACAGGTGATCCAGAGTCCACTGGCTTAAGACTTCAGCCTTGCTTCAGAGAGATCTCCCTTCTCTCTGGGGGCCTCATGCTACAGTCTGAGCATCAGCCAGCACATGAGCATCTATGACGCATCCAGGGGCATGGAGTTGCCCCTGTGATAAGGAACAACTCAACAGAAACGTGATTTTCCCTGTTGTAAATTCTGCCCTGATCTACTGCCCAACTTCCTCTCCTCTCACCCCAGCGTTTCAAGAGAATAGAGACTCTCTGTCTGATAAAGTTCTTTCTTTGCCCACATGAAAGAGGTATGGAGCAATTGCAAGCTTGCTAAAGAGCCGTTGTCTGTAGAGATAACCACAGCTTCAGTTTTTGGGCCAACAGCCCCTATGGCTGCCTCTCTTCCTACCATCAGTTTGAGCAGGAGCAGTAGTTTGGGCCAACTCCAGAACTTCAAGCATGTCACTTCTGAAACCACAACAAGTCTCTTAAGCTTCCTGAACAAAGTGCTCAGAGTGGAAAGCCCTGAAGTTCTTTTGGGCCTCCTAAAACCACAAAGCTGATTACTGAACAAAGCCCCAGAGCATCTGAGCACATGGGTGCCTTTCCTGGAGCTCATCTCAGAAAACAAAAAACAGTTATTGAGAGTAGTGACTGGGGAAGGGGTGGGGGTTGGGGCTGGGGAGTCTTCTTTCTCTGCTCAGAACAGTAACACCATCTAGACAGTCTGCACCAGTAATGGTTCATAACCTGGTCAAGCATAAGGACCTACTCGTAATATCAAATTTTAACAACTGTATTGTTAGTAGAATCTAACTAAGAAAACATATAATAACCAAAAGCTAGTGTGAATTCAGCTCTTTTACATAAATTTATATATTACTAGTTCTAGTCGTCATTACATTAATTTTTTACTCCTGAAATCATGCATCTAAAATACATATTCACAGACACATGGCAATAGCTCCATGGCCCACTAGGGGTCCCACCAGAGGCTAGGAATCACTGACAAACGGGAACTATTCATCATATCTAGTACTCACCTAGATCAAGTAACAGATCTGCAAGCTCTGGTGGAAGAGAATTGACTATGCATCTGGATGCCTTTAAATTCAGTGTTTATTTATGAGTCTAGAATTTCTAGGATAAATTCCTTTTGGAAAGTAATGCCAGGAACCCTGTATCTCTTAAATCATCTAAAATTTTGCCTCAGTTTTATTGAAATATAATTGACATACAACAACATTGTGTGAGTTTATGGTTTACGTACTACTACGGCATGTTGATTTGATACATTTATATACATGTATATATTGCAAAATGATTACCACTGCAGCATTATTTAACACCTCCATCCAATCACAGAAACTATGTATCTCTGAAGGACAGTTATATTTCATCCTTTCATGCAATGCACACTATTTTAGTCCCTGTACTTCCAGTTTTTCCTCGGTAGGAGGAAATTTAAAACTAGAGGTAATGCTCAATTGTGACAATCACCTTGTGCCACAGCCGCTGGCACTTTCTGCTGATTCCTCAACATTGCTTCTAGTTATCTTTTTTTACTTTTCAAACATCTCTCTAAATGGGATCTTTATTATAAGCCTCCTCACCTCACTGAAATTAGACAGGCATAACTTATAAACAAGCATCAAGGCCCTCTTTTGGCCATCAGCCTCCAAGTGGTTTCCGCTGGGCCACGGAGCTACTCTGACATCTCCTCTGCCAAGTGTATGCTTGTGGATTAGTATCATCTAATTTCCTAGGCCACATTTCTCCAAGATGATAGGGAGCACTGAGATAGTGGTGGCTGAGAACTGTGACTCAGTATCACAACAGCTACCCTGCACAGGGCTTCAAAGTAAAGTAAAATGAAACGAAACAAAACGTTGTCTGTCCTAAGGAATTCAAGAGTGCTCACCAATATAGATGGGCAGCAAAAGCAGCGCCTACAGGGTACCAAGTGCTGTCCCCAACATTCTCACTGGCAGGATCTCCTGAATATTCTTCTAGCAAACTTATTTTCTATTTTCTTTCTTTCTTTTTCTTTTTTCTACTTATCTGACCTGTTGCCCCTGCCTTGTTCCAGCCTCTCCTCTCTTTCCTTCCAACCTGCCTCTGTCAATGGACTAAATCATCCTACCACCAGGGGGCAGTACAGTTAAAGAAACTGGCTCAAGGGGTTTGCTGCTCTAGACTAGAAAGCATTACTGATAAAATCATTCCATAAATTGTGCTTCAGAAATTTGTCTTTCTCCATTATTATTTTTTTTACACCTCCACTTTTAAACTTAAATTCTGGTTATAGGCCCACTTGTAAATCTCTATTAATATCAATGTTTTAATAAATAGGACTGTCTTGGATTCTGTTTCAAGTCTCCTTTACTGTAAGATGCTACTTAACACATGATGCTACTTAACACGTGCTACTTAACACATGGTGCTATTTCAAAATACAGACCCAGAGGTCATTACACGTTCCACTTCAGCCTCCATTGGGTACAAACCACAAAGTTACAATAATGAGGTACTTCTTAGAAGTAAATGCCTCTAAACCAGCTTTGACTGGTTCCAGCAAAGGGACTCCTAGCCCCTGCCTCAGGGGCAGTGGCTTTATTCCATTATCCCTAAGCATCTGCTATTATAATGTGGATTTAGTATTTTCTTTTCTTTGTTTTTAAGAGTTCATTACTATAAATAAAGGTACTGGCAAAGGAAGGTAAATATTATGATACATATGGCCATTGCTCAGTCATTAATTCAAACTGTGACTATTTAATCCTTAATGAGCACCAGAGTATTTCCAGGCATTTTCCAGAAAAGAGAGATAAAAAAAACAGGACAGCAATTTCTTCGTTAGATCAGAAGAAAGTACCAGTCACTACCAAGGAATTTGGCCTTTGCTCCTTAGAAATCTGAACTGACCAAGAGAGTTAGGCTTTAACTAAGATAGATGGTTCCAGAAAAGTGTTGAGAAATATTTGAAAAAAAAAAAAAAAAAAAGAATGATTTGATATTCAAGTATGGTGAAATTTTTCAGATATCTTACATTGGTATATAAAGATTCATTAAGATTGGAAGAATTAGACTTACTGTGGTAATTATTTCACAATATATACAAATATTGAATTATTGTGCTGTACATCTGCATCTAATATAATGCTATTTGTCAATTATATCTCAATTAAAATTTTTAAAAAATATTTTATTTATTCATGAGAGACATAGAGTGAGGCAGAAACACAGGCAGAGGGAGAAGCAGGCTTTATGCAGGGAGCCCAATGTGGGACTCAATCCCAGGATCCTGGTATCATGACCAAAGTCTGAAGGCAGACGCTCAATCACTGAGCCACCCAGGTGCCCCTCTCAATCTTTTATTAAAGTTAAATTACCTTAAAAAATACTGAAAATATCAAATTTCTTGGTAATTTAGGGTACAGCAAAGGAAATAAGCACCTCTGTCTTCCAATTTCTGTAGGAGGATAGAAACCCATCTTAGACGGGTGCCTTATTCCAAGATATAATACCACCTCCTGCCATAGAAATGGAAAGCTGTTTTTTTTTTCCTTCAGATAAAGTCAATTAGCTAGTGCAAAGGATTACTCTAATAACCAGGTTAAGTTAAGATAAACTATGTGTGACAAATGGTACTATCAAACTGTCTTATTTGGGGACTAGTTATGGTTCAGCTATGTAACTGGGGATGAGATCTTTCTGTCTCTGCAATCTTTTAGGAGGTTGCTTGTAATGTGTATTCAGGTTTTAATGCTTATTCAAAATAAAATGTTTTTTTCCCCTTAAATACAAGAAAAAGAAAACAGATTAGTAAAGAATACAAAAGAAGGTTATAGACGGAGTGCACTAAATATGGGCACTGCATTTATACAGCCACCCTGTGAGGTAGGTATTATTATCATTATTACTCTTGTATAAAGAAGAAAAATGAGTGAGGGAAAGTAAGTAATTTTCCTAATTTCCCTGTGAAAGACATCGGATTGTAATCCAGCCCATGTTTTTAACTGCTACCATGTTTCCTAACTCTAGAGTTTGCATTCTGAACCATGACGCTGCTGTCTCCAGAAGGGTATATAAATCTAGAAAAATTAAGGAAAAACAAGACAGACGCTCAAGGGAGGTGGTCCTGGATCTAGCTTCTCAGCATTCCTGTCACACTGAAAGATGAGTACAATTTATTTTGGTTTCTCTGGTAATAAATCTCTGTTACTTTATTCCAGTTCTGTGTGCTTGAGGGTCTTTTAGCACAGACAGCATTATTTCTCAAGTAGATCAGACTTCAGCACAGAAAAACCATTTAGTACACATATTCAGTTTTGTGACCAAAACTTGGGAATAATGATATCTATAAACAGTTTGATGACAACTTCTCCTCTGGGAACTAAAATAAATAACATCTACCTTCATCACTTCAGTCAAAACTATGTAAAGAAAAACATATACATTATGGAAGAAGGCAAGCATACTATTTAGTGAGAGGAAAATCATCATCAAGCATCTCTATTTGGTGAGAGGGAAATGTGTGTTGAAAGAACTCATGTCAGAAACAACTATAGTGGTTCAGAATTGGAAATAACTGCAGATATGCACAATGAAGGGAATCTTAACAATTAATCTCAACAATGTATAGAGGTTAAGGAAATGACAAAAGACAGAATAGGGTAGCTGTAGGTTATACTAACTAGATAACAGTGGCCCCACATAATTCCAGAAGGATAAAATTTCAATTTAACTAGAAAAGAGTAAACCTACTGTCTCATTAAATGACTCAGCATTATCATCATGAATATGGACTATTGGGTCATTTGGAACTATCTTGATAAATTTCCATACTCTTACATTTTTGTGTCTGATTTGTAAATTCTTTTTCTTTCTCTTGTTGTTAACAGGTTGCAGTGATATGTCTGTCTAAAGCAGTTACTATTTGTGGTAGACACATTGTGTGAAAGGTGCCTAGCTCGCTGTGGTGACCTTAACTCCTCCCTGATAAACAGGAGCATGTTCCTAGAAGAAGCAAAGTTTACTTATGGTATCCAGTGCCTGGTAACAGTTGACTGCATGAAGGGAAGCCTATCTGACTAGACTAATCAATGGTCCCTCTCAGTAATGGGAAGTCTGGACCCAGAGTGAGATCAAATTCTCTGTGAGTCTGTAATTGTAATACATGAACTTGGGAGTTATGAGAAGATATTAGCTAAGCCCATCATATGGCCTGTATTCTAAGATCTATGTAAAGTAGATGCTTAATGAGGAGAAACAAGAGGCCGTGAAAAAGTGTGCAAGGATTCACAAAGAAACTCTCATTACCAATACTCTTCCTTCTTGAGGTCCAGAACATTCCTGTCCTTAGGTTCTATAAGACATTACCATATTTTGATAATAATTTCTGTTCTCCCTCCCCCAAGTTGGTGTAGTGGACATTTGTTGATGCTTCTCATCATCCATTCTTTATTTCTTCCTTCCTAACAACTCCCCAAATATCCAGTCATATGTTTTCAGTAGAATTGATACTAAACTTTGGTATCAGAGTGGGCCCAGACTGAAGCCAGTTAGAACATTCTATACTCCTGTATAAAGTTATTGATGCAGAAGTGAGCGCATGACCTCATTTGTTCTGATTCAGCTATTAAAAGGATTTTCTGGGAACTTCTGAGAGAAAAGTTTCCTTTCTCATTCTTAGGAGTTAGCAAAAAAGGGATGCCTGAATGGCTCAGCGGTTGAGCGTCTGCCTTCAGCTCAGGGCATGATCCCAGAATTCCAGGATCGAGTCCCACATTGGGCTCCCTGCAAGGAGCCTGCTTCTAGCTCTGCCTATGTCTCTGCCTTCTCTCTGTGTCTCTCATGAATAAATAAAATCTTTTTTTTTTTTTTTAAAGGAGTTAGCAAAAATGCCCAGTGGACATAAATGAGATATTTAAGGGTCAGGTGCTTCTGATAGACTCCTTACAACGGTAAGGGAAGTTAGATTTAAGATAAAGTCAAAACCAGCAGGTAAAAAGAGAAGAAACTAGGTCCTTGCTAAGAACCTGGGTCAAAGTTTGCCTGAGGCCTGTAGACATGTCACTTACATGGATGGTACCTTTTTTTTAAATTTTTAAAAATTTTAAAGTCTATTTGAGTTAGATTTTTGATTGTAATAAATATCCTAGTTGATAGGCACTTTTAAGTTATTTGCAACAAAAGAACACTAATTTTTATAGTATTCAATTATTTAATCTGAGCTAAGGTATATGAAACAGGGTAATTAGGCACTGAGGAGAGACCCAAGGGACTCTCCTACTAAATTAAGTACTCGTGCTGTGTATGTGTTTTTAAATTCTATTTTTACTTGTTCTGAGGCCTTTTGAAGATTACTTCCTGATTTTTTATTTTCTCGAGAAGCTAGATTCAAATAAAGGGATTCAGGGAAGTCCCAGCATATTTTACTGACAGAGGAGACTTTAGAAAGATGAATTCAACCTCTTCATTTTATAAGTAACCCATAAAAATTACCGCACACTCTCAAGCACAAGTGTAGCAAGCAATGGAATAGAACATTTCCTATTGCCTTGAAATTTCAGCTAAAATACAAAGCTGAAGATAATGGGTAATCCCTCTACATTCTATAGTCACTAGATACATCCCAGCATGATTTGCTGAGAAGTATCTAACCTAGTTCTGTGACCTTCACCCCCAACACACTGTATAAAAGCAAACTAAGGATTCCGGGGAAGAGAAATCTTTGCACAGAGTTCATTGTAGAGAAGGCATTTCCCCTGCTCTCTCTATGAGGAAAGATAGGAGCTACATGTTCATAAGTACATTTGGGAGGCCTCAAGAGAAGGACTCCTAGATACTAGGGTTATCTGCCAGAACAGGAGCTGACCTTGCATCTCTTGGTTCAACACTTGCCATGTGCTGCCATGACCAGAGTGCACACAGATGAGTTTTGGGGTCAAACCTATGTGTGCTACTAGGAGCTTAGGGGTACTGCGAATAAGAAACCAGAGTAGTCCAAGAGGGCAAGACAAGGGGAGAAGGCAGCAATAGGACTGGGCAGAGCAAAGATGCCAAATGTTCCTCAGGCCAGTTCTGGGTGAATGGGTGGTGAAGTGGCCACATTGAGAGCCATTCCTAAAGGGCTCCAACACAAAAGGCTGTGCACTGGGGTGAGGGAATCATGGCAGAACAAGGTCATGTGGGGTTATCACCAGGGATAGAAGCTGATGGGGTATCACAAGAGGTTATCTGGAGAGGAAACCACCTAAGTCAAGAACCAGGGCAAGTGGAGATCCCTGAGGAATTCACCAATGTGTGCCATGAAAGAGTCAGCATTTGAATCCCCAGTGTGAGAGAGTATAGTCAACAGCACCAATTAGTTAAAGCATCATGCCTTATTTCTTGTTTCTCTTCTGCCCCTGGCCCTGAAGGAGCCAAGGGTAGCGAAAAATGTGTGTTTGCAAGGGGAGAGAAAGGATAGTGAAAGAGTAGAGTATCCCACTCCCTCTTTCCCCATGGCTGATTTATAGCCATGAGTCAATTCTGAGCTGGCAGGTAGGATAAACTTTAATTGGATGAAAGATTTAAATTTTGATGTTAGATTTCGCCTTGTCTTTTTCTTTAGCACTTCTTTCCTTTTTCACCCTGTGTTGCATTAGTTAGATCACATTCAGTTGAAAGTAACAGTGGCATGGATGGCCTCTCCAATCTTCAGCTTCATTTCTCTTCAGCTTTTCCTTTCCCATTTATACATTCCTTTTTGACTTTTTCATCTAGACCTTTCTATAGATTGTATCCAGACCTAACTCAAATTCAGTATGTCTAGAACCAGATTTATAATCATCTTACCGAATCCCTAAACCAGCTTCCACAGTGTTCTACACTCACATAACCAGCTCACAGCACATAGTTTCCCAAACCCTCTCAGTATTTACTGCCTTAGGGCTAAACAGCTTGCTATATAACTTGTATTATGTTTCACATCACAAGTTATTTCTGATCTTAGGTTGTTCCCATAACCATTTTGAAAAAAAAATTCAGGTGGGTTTGTGGGTTGTTTTGTTTTGTTTTTGTAATTTTTCTGCATTTAGCAAACCCACTCCAAGTGCAGGACTAGTCTCTTTACATGACTCGTCATGATAAAGTAAAATAAGCAAGCATCAATGTCTGAAAAGATGTGAAACAAGTGATTGGAAATATGGTTTTGCAACCAGTTTGGGGTTTCTACCAATTTGTCTTTTCAGTCAAATTGTTTTAACCCAATCATCTGGCATGTGCCACATAGCCTTGTTGGAGTAATGGTCTAGTGGGGGTGTTTTTTGCCAAGTTCATTAACACAAATTAGAAACTATCCACTAACTCAGAGAGTTTCTGTTTGTATGACAGTTCTTTTTACCACAACTTGGTGTGCAAATAAGCGAAGAAACAGCAGCATGTTCTACATAGCAAATAGAAAGGTGGTGGGGGGAGAATGATCCTCCACATAGGAGGAAAATAAATCTCAGTATGTTTGGGGAGGAGAAGGAGAACGAAAAAAGGAAGGTGAAGAAAACTGCTTCTGTTGTCAGAAGAAGCTGGGATTATACGTAGAGGCTCTAGAAAGCAATGTTAATGCCTGTCTTTTATGGCTACTGAGGAGACACAGGCTGCAGCGAGTAAAATAATGTACCAGATGTCCTTTGTCCACCACTCTACTGAAATTGATATCTGAAGTCACTGACACTGAAGGCCCTTGTCTTTATCTCCTACTTAAGCTCTCCATAGCATAGCATCAGGCACTTTAAATTGCATCTCACCTCCTTTGTCTTTCAAGAATTGAGAAACACTCCCATCTGATTCTTCTACCTCTGTAAGTCAATCCTTCTCAGTCCTTGCTGTTTCCTCTTAATCCTTTTATTAGTCCTGCTGCTTCCTGGGGTTAATCTTCCACTTGATTTTTTCCCCTTGTCTTTTCCTGCTGATCTAATTTATTTCCATAGTATTAACCTTATTCATTGTTAACCTTATTTCCAAACCTGCAGTCCAATCCAGATTTCTTTCCTTATCTCTAGACCTAAATTTTTGTCTACTAGATATTCCACCTGAATAATTTAAAGTTCAACATATCATCTTTCTCTTTAAATCTGTTATTGCCCTTGCATTTTCTGTCTTGGTTAATTTTGTTCCATCCACCCAGTCATCCAGGCTGGAAAGCTTGGAGTCATCCAAGGTCGTCCTCCCTATGTCTTTTTTGTTCCCATTCCCCATTTCATCAGTCACAAAGATCTGCAGATTCTTATAGCATATACCACATGGATCATTGTTTACCTGACCATTCCCACACCCCACCTCCACTCCATGAGTGATTTGAGAGCAGAAATTATGTCTGTTTGATGGTGGATTCTTCGCTCATTCCATTGGACCAGGCACTTGGCACACTATTTTGTAAATGCTTCTATATTGTTGCTGACTCTCCTAGACACATACACATTTATAATTATCAGTCAATACCTTGGTCCAATAAGGGATTCTGAGAGAAGAATACTCTCTGACATATTTGTTTCTCCCAACAGAAAAACATATGACATGTTTATATTTGTATAATAGATTATTGTTCACATACCTAAATTTTTAGTTTTCATGGAGAAATCAAGCCTAGCTTCCCTTCAAAAGGTAGTATGTAAAAAGAAGGATACTGTGGAAATGCCAAAAGGTAAAAATTACTACGGAGTTCCAATGAGATTTAGTTTGGGCTCCCCTCAAAGCAGGGTCTGAGACAAGGATGTGGGTGCAGGCCTCCTCACCTATACAGGTGATCCCAAGAAGCAAGAGTAATAAAGAAGGGAGAATTAGGCAGAGGAAGAAAACAAACAGGTAAGAGGGATTTGTTGGGCTGCTTTCTACAGTGTTCAACTAGCTGGGAACCTCAAAGAAGCATGTAGAATGCTCCTCAATATTGTCCAAGTGCAGATTAGGGGTATTGTCTACTGACTCCTGTCTGCCCCTGGAGAAGGGTTATCTCGAGGAAAATAAGCTTTCCTGTACTTCTGGGCTACTCACATGTATGGGCCAATGAATTATTTTGGGTTTGCTGAAAACCCTGGGGCAGGTAAATAGAGAGGAGGTGGGTGTCTGAGGTGGAAGATTTTTAGTGGCATGCATAGAAATGTCCACCATGGCTGCAGTTGAAATCAGAGGTGGGCCAAGAGGAAACAAATCTGCTACAAGAATGAAAGGTGATCAAACAAGAGAAATAGGTTTTCTGCATATCCAAGCAGATTGGGTGGATACCCGAAGAGGACTTAAATGAGTTCGATGACTATTTCCACTAGAAACATCCTTGAGCATTCTCTACTTTTTAGAAAACATTGTCATGTGGGATAGAGTGGGAAGGAAGCAAGTGGTAAGGAGTGTTTTGGAACGAGTGAAAGACAGTGTATGTTGGTTTCCCCAGACCCAAATCAGCTCTCTACTGATTCTATCTATTCAAGAGGATGCAAAAGCTCATTTGTTCATTTCCTGCCTTCCTTGCTAGAATCCCCAGGCATTACCAAGTGATACCATCCTGGCAAGAAGACGTTAGAGAAAATCTGTTGACTCTAACTCTTTTCTCCTTGCCCCTCCTCTAATGTCTTGAAAGAATGGGGATATGATATCTTGATCTCCAGTATCCATCTTATAGCCATGAAGTGACACATGAGGCAGAAACCAGTCCTAACTGATACAGAGGCAATATAAATCCCAATACGGCTGGCTCCCGTTAAGCCTTGGCCAGGCCAGGCCATACATGAGGCCCCTGTCCACTGCTTCACCTAAACATTTCCTTTATGAAAAGGTGACCAGCTCAAGGAAAATTGAGCTTAAGCTCAATTGCCATAGGATAGTCTTACCGGCAACACGCTTTTAACCTAGCCTTGATTCTGAGCCACTCATCACTCTATCTCTACCTATCCATGTTGTTCCCATCACTATCTCATTGTTCCAAGAATCTACCATGCTATTCTGGATTTAACCTTTCAGTGGTATTCCCACTCAGTAGCTCTCAGTCCCTCTTGCCTCACCAACCTGTTTTAGGCTGGCCACACTGCCTTCTGTTGCTCCCACATGCCTTACCCTGCCTTCCTCAGACAGGGCAGAGATAACATCATGGGGAAACAAAGGACTACAGAGCAGAAGAGTACCCAGTTCCCTTTTCCTCCACCTCAAATTCTGCCAGAATTAAGTCTTTCATTGGCTTCCTGAAGCCAGCCTTTGTGTTTATGAACTCTTACATCCAAAGGAGGATCAGGAAGGACCCTGGGTCAAAGGTTCTTCTCAACTACAGTACTAAGCAGAAGAAGCAAAAATCTGTATAGAGTGAAACATAAAAATAGTAGGCTCTGAGGATACGGTAGATTGCTTTATTTCAAGAACACCTTCTAAAGTGATTTAGACCAGTTGTTAAATAGCAGTCTTCTTAGATGGGAATGGAACATTCCTGCTCTTTGGTGGTTCATGAGCCAACATAAAATTTGATGGTAGGTGGTTTCTGTTTAGTTACTGTAGGTAGACAACTTTTCTTTCTGAAGACATTGCCTTTTACAGTAATTAGTACTCCTGGTGTTTTTCGTTGGGAGGCCAAATGAGTCACGGAGGTCTCAGGTCACAATTGAGGCAGGTTTTAAAACCACATGGGAAAAACATTCTACCTAAGGAAATCAAAGTATATAATTCTCTGTCATGATATCATCGCCACCTATTCCTACATTCATTCAACACATAATTGAGCACATACTGGGTGCTCAGTCACATACACTAGACATTGTGGTAGAGCAACAAATGAGTAAGACAAATATACTTCCTTTCTAGCTTAGAGTTTAGTAGTGGATACAAAAAAGTAAATAGGAAATGTAAACAGAGGACAATCACAACACAATCAATAGACAATTATGTATAATATAGTCAAAGCAAATCCTGCTAATCCCTGTATTTTAAAAATGTGGGTGTTAACATACAAGTAGATCAATACCCAGTTATCAGGAGAGCTTGAGTTAAGAGGTTCTGTGTTTTTCCTGATACTCGAGCTCATAATGACAATAATAATGGCAATGATTCTTCATGCTTGCAAAGCAAAGGGGGACTCCTAAACTGTTGTAATATGTAATCTCATTTAATCCATAAGCAAACTTGAGAAATATCTTATTATAACACTTTACAGAAGAGGGTACTGTGGCTTAGGAAAGTTAAGGTATTCTGAGGGACTCCTTTCACATTTCAATGGTGATAGTACATGACACTTTATTATCGGCATACTCTGTACTAAACGTTACTTGATAATTGTTCTTAATTTTCTGTATTAAACCTTTGTACTCCTAAATACTGTAAATAAGATTTTTTTCTTATATAAGCAGGGACATATTTACCAAAGATAAAAGCACCTTATGAGAAATGACTTGGGGACTGTGACTAAAAGGCCCAGAGCTACTTAGAAATTTCAAGTCTCACTTTCTTTTATCTTGGAATTCTTTTTAAGTTTCTCAATTTTAAAATGTTCCACTCTCTCCTACATGGGAAAAAAGTAAAACCTGTCTTTCTATTTTAAGTTTGTAAAAACATGTTGAATGATCCTTTATAATGCAATCAATATTCTCAAGACCCACATTTAGCAAACAGCCACATCAAGCAGCATTTCACAGCTCAACGGAGATTAAATAACTAGGTATATGAGACCCTATTGATCCTCATAACATATTCTATAATCACAGTAATATCAATATGCACATACTTCAAATTCACTTTTCCTTCAAAGCATGAGGAAATGTGAAAATCAGTAATTCTATTTTTAGTACCATAGTACTAAATGGCCCATATTTACAAATACTGGTTACAGTTTGAATACTTTCTTATTACTTATTAAAATTCTGACATTTTAAAAATAAATTTAAGTTTGTTTTCAAAGCCAATAATTAGACTAATATATTGACAACTATATAAATATTCCGATTATTTTAAATGTTTTGAGTTATCACTGCACAATCAATGAACACTTTATAAGAAACATTAATCTAAAAAAATACATGGCCATATTATGAAATCAATTGCTAATATGGCTATTAAAAAGTAAGTCACTTAGTTTTGAAATAATAGGGATTAGTTTATCTGTAGATTTCTCACAACCTTTTCTGGGGTTTCATTAGTTTATTTCATTGCCTTTTTAGACCTGGAATGAGCATATGAAATGTTTCTGAGAGGTAAGAATGATAATAGGACATTTGCTTGGTTTTCTGAAGGAAGAGGATGTTCTCATTTTTCCCTGTGATTTTTTTTTTTTTTTATTTGTCAGGCCACAAAAGTCACATCATGTTGGCAGAGGTATATTTAATGTGAGGGAAAGACAGGGTAAACCGTGGGACTCCTCACTTAAATTGATCCCTTCCACAGCACTAGGAAGGTTCCTATCAATGTGTTTATATGATCATATGTTTCTCTCCTTTCCACTCTGTCACATTTCCCCTTGGACTGAGTGGCATGAGAATGGCATAAACATTTGAGGGGATTTGGATAAAGGATGCTATCCACTGGGGGTGATATTGCTCCTAACAGAGGTGAAACATCTTACCTTTTATGTATACAATATATCTGTATACATTACATAAACATCTACATAATATATTCTTGGTATTTCATGTGGAGAGCAATTAGGAGAAAAAATGCCTATGAATGCTCCATGAAGAAAGGCAATACAAATGAAAAAAAAAAAAAGGTTGAGAAACACTGGGCTAAGGGGAATTACATTGGAAATACTTTTGGTTTAGGTCAGTGGCATATACTTTTCCTATGAAATCAAAATTGTATTGGATGTATTTGGATTAGGTTACAAAAATGAATATATTTAAGATATATTACTTGCTGTGCATAACTGAGAAAAAAAATTGTGCTTCTCAGCAGATGTAAACCATAAAATATGTTTTAGTTGCAAGGCTTCCCTGAGTAAGACAAGCCGTTATTAAATGTTATTAAATGCTTCTGAGACTTGGTAGTAAAATGATTTAAAAAAAAAAAAAACCCTAACATTTACTGAGCAATCACTATATCAGACACTACTCTAAGCATTTTAGATACAGTAACTCATTAAATATACAACACACACAAACACACATACACACAAATTAAAGGAAGATACTATCATTTCTCAATCTCATGGTCCTTTAATCACTGAGATTAACTAAATTACCCAAGGTCACAAAGCTAGTAGGTGGTAGAGTTGGAATTGAAAGCCTGCACGCGGACTTCAGAGCCTGTGCATTTAATCATGACGCTTTCTGCCTCCAAATAAACAATATAGGAATTTGTGAAAACTGAATAGTTAATCTATAGACCCTTCAATAACTAATGTACTGAGGCTTACATTAAACAAAAGGAAATAGTATCAAGAGCACTTTAGTGGCTACATTGCAAATAAAGGTTAATCTTTGCTTCCTCTCTGGCCAGTAAGGTCGGTAAGCTGCAGACTATACACATAAAGAATGAGGCCTTGGAGATGACCAAGCTCTAGGCCAGTGGCTCTCAATCATGTCTGTGCATTAGAATCACCTGGGGGAACTGTTCAAAAAATACTGGTGCTTGGACTCCCCAGATATTAACTCAGATATTAACTCAATTAGTGTGGGAGATGGGCCCAGTCATTGGAATTTTCTCGAGACTACCTGAGACGATTCTAAAGTACAAACAGGTCTGAAACTCTGATCTAGACACACCACAAACTCCTGCCATTGCTCTTTTATACATTTCCTGTCCTGAAGCTCACCTGAAACCCAACTGTAAACTTTCAGAGCCCAACCAGCCCTAACTTCAGCATATCTGAGGTCAGAGTCCTGGAGAAGCCAACCACTCTGGGGAGGAGCCTTCACCACAATACCAATCCCGGGTGCCCCTGGGAGGGAACCTCACAGTGACATGACTCCTGCACAGAGACCAAAAGAAGAAAGGAAGGGTCGGGGCACAAAGAGTGACTTCACTCTACAAAGCTGGCATGATCAGTGCTTTATTCCTTTTCCTTCCAAAGGTAATTAAGTCAAAATATTCAGAAATAGAATGAGTAGGATATGGTAATTTGATGTGAGTACCAAAGAACTGTAAATAATTGACTATAATTGCTATCTACTGAGAGCTTTCAGATATTGGTTTAGATGGATTGTGTTTTTTTGTTTTCTGAGGCCATTTGGACATAAGACAATAAATTGTGTTTGGTCCTATTGAAAACACACACGCAAAAAAAAAAAAAAATCCCACAAAAAACAAAGGTGATACTGGGAAGAAAATAGAATGAGCTACTGATAGAGTTGGGACTGCCCTAGCACCTAGCCTAGGCTCACAGAGCAAGTAAGGAAACCTGGATCCAAGCCTATAGTTGCCTGCTACTTTCCAGGGAAAAGTCATTGTTTCAGTGCGATCTTTATTCTTTTTTATTGGCTATTTTAAGTGAATTTCTTTTAAAGCCTTTTCCTTTAAATGTTGCCCACATAACCAATCAATCTGAGCACTGGGAGTGTCACAAAGGAGACCACATGGGGGCCTGGCATGGCAGAGAAGTTAAAGCATAAGATGGGCAATGGGTGCACACTATTTTTAAATCAGCTAGACGGGCCTAGGGCAACACTCCAGAAGTTCTGTCGGAGGGGGCCCCAGAACCTCTCATTTCTAAATGGCCCATGGCTGAGGAAATGATTCATCCACAAGTTTACGTGGAACTTAAGTTCTGCCTTAAAAGCCTGGTGAATTCTCTTGTTAAAAGACACATTCTGGTAAGTCTAATTTTACAACCAAAATTCTATGTTAGAATTCATCCATTGATGTGGAGCAATTAGCTGTCCCAAAGGAGATAACCATTAGAGGATGTTGACTGGGACATGGGAATAGAAGTATACGTCCTTTCCAAGAAGAAAAATTTCCAAGAAGTCCTTTCCAAGAAGAAAAATTAACTAGAAAATCTTAACCAAGGAGAAAGCCAGGGTTTTCTTGATGACTTCATCTGTTCTCTTTCAGAAGTGGCAATGGAGAAAAAAACATTTCTTCCTCATTTTAGAACACATAGAAAGGACCAATCAAGAATTTTTTAAAAATCCCCATTCCAGGGAATTTAAAGTCTATAGCAAAATAAAAACCATAGATATACTGACTCCTGGTATACATTTTCCAATTCTGGAATGGTTTCTAACTCTAAGTATAAAGAGTCAAGGTGGAGAAAAAAGAAACCTATATGAGTGCAGAGAAACAGGGTAAGATTAAATAATAATTGGTGAAAGCTAAGCATTTGTAAAGTGCCTAACTGTTCCTGTTTTTATTTAATAATCTTTTCTGTAATTTTTAGCAATTATGACTTACATAGATGTTTTTGTTTTGTTTGCTCACATTTTCAAGAATTTAAGTGGGAAAGAATATAACGTTATTTTTATTTCCATGAATTATAAGAAGTCTAGCTGCATTCAAAAGTCAGTCACTGCATTAATATTCTGCCCTTTGGAGCCCTATCACCACACTCACCCACCTCCTCTCCTACCAAGAAAGTTTAGATTTAAAGGGATTCACTCACAGGGCAGAGTAGAGATCACTAGATAGAGATGGTAGAGATTAGATGAATGTGTCAGGGAGAGTACCAGTATTGGATCCTCTCAGATACTCCGGTCCTTCTAGCTCCAGATACGTTTTCCCCACCAACCAAAGCCCTGGTTCATCCTTTTAGTGATGTTCCTATTGGCATTCTTGATTCTTTCTCTCTTCCACCTGTGCCTTCTTTGTGCCTTAACTTCATTAAGTTAAAGTCCCCATCCATTCTTTCTGTGCTTGCTTTCAACCTTAGAATAAAGTCACAAACCTAGGCTGAATTAATCCACAATTAAACCACCCAACATGACCCTACTTGAGTCCTCATTGTTAATTCACAAGGCTCTCTATTTTATGGATGCTTTGATAACAAGTCTCTAGACATTTACTCTAAATATTTCTATGTATCCCTGCTGCCATATTCACTCTCAATAAACAGCTTTCCATTCTAGTTAATGTAGACCAAGGCCACTCAATATAAATCTATGCATTCTTCCTTTTCAACTTAACATTTTCTCAGTATTTCTCTCCTTCCTTCCCTCCCTCTCTCTGACACACACACACACATATCCTTCCTTTATGTCTCTTTCCCACTACTCTGCCAAGTTGCTCCCAGGAGCATCATTCTCTCAAAAAATCTCTTTCTCTTGACCCTTTAATCATCCCCTCCCCACTGACATTTTTTTCTTCTAAATAATAATTCTCTAGCACCTTCTAGGTTTTTTTTTTTTTTTTTTTTTAAAGAACCTCTCTAATGACACCACCACTTTTTACCTAATTTTGTTAAAATTATTTCTATATATGTTTAGGAATAAAATTTAAACATCTTTTATTTTCTCCAAAATCTAAGATTAAATCTTATAAATACTATGTGCTTAATGAATATGTATTGAATGAATGAATGAATGAATGAATGAATACCTTCAGTATAGTTAAGTCATTCTTGGTCTTATTCCTGGTGTCTGAAATACAATCCATGAGAGTGCTCTGAACTTGCTTCAGTACGACTCATTTAGGGTTTGGAGTGCCTGAAGTTGGCCCTGGACTTCTCAGATAGTTACCTTCTCAGTATCATATAATGATATATAATGATATAACAATGCCATAGCCTCTTAGTCAATGTTTCTTCATCTTATTTAGTGATACTGGAAACTTCACAATTAGAAATTAATTCCCTGGGGGATCCCTGGGTGGCTCAGTGAAGGAGCCTGCCTTCAGCCCAGGGTGTGATCCTGGAGTCCCAGGATCTAGTCCCACGTTGGGCTCCCTGCATGGAGCCTGCTTCTCCCTCTGCCTGTGTCTCTGCCTCTCTCTCTCTCATGAATAAATAAATAAAATCTTTTTTAAAAAAGAAATTAATTCCCTGAGGGACACCTGGGTGGCTCAGGGGTTAAGTGTCTGCCTTTGGCTCACGTCATGATCTCGGGATCCTGGAATTAAGTTCTGCATTAGGCTCTCAACACAGGAAGCCTACTTCTTCCTCAGCCTCTGCCTCGCTCTGTGTGTCTCTCATGAATAAATAAATAAATATTCAAAAAAAAAAAAAAAAAAAAAAAAAAGACAGGCAGCCCTGGTGGCGCAGCGGTTTAGTGCTGCCTGCAGCCCAGGGTGTGATCCTGGAGACCCTGGAGTCCCACGTCAGGCTCTCTGTATGATGCCTGCTTCTCCCTCTGCCTGTGTCTCTGCCTCTCTCTCTCTCTCTGTCTCTATGAATAAATAAATAAAATCTTTAAAAAAAAAAAAGACTAAAAAAAATTAATTCCTTGACTTACATCTTCAGTCTCTCTTTAAAGTTGCAACTGTTAAAAAATAAGTAAGCAAGCAAGGAAGTAAATAACAGTTGCAACTGTTTCTAGGGGAGACATTACATTTAGATTGGAGTAAACTAATTTTTCTGATATTTTCCTTTGGATAGAATGTGATAGAACAAAAATATCGTATTTTGTTCATAGGAAATACGGGCAGAAATAGATAGCTTTGGATTCCTTAACAGAGACTCTTTGATTCTTGCCTTTCTCTCCTCTGCCTGTGCCTTCTTTGCAAACCCCATTACAGTTAAAGTCCCCATCCAGGCTCAAATCACAACAGGGACCCTGTCAACCTACAATGGCTCTCCAATAGCCTCTTGTGTTGTCTCTATTATGTGGTCTGAAATCCCCAAGGGTAGGTGCTCTCCAAGGCACTGTCTCCAGAAAGCCACTATTAAAATATAGTTAGAAGCAGACTGGAATACGGCTTCAGTTTTGTTTCTGCTATAAATAAACTGAGGGGCAATTCTGATCCTCACCTATGAATGAACTGGAGTCCATTTCTCTGATCCTGGAAGTACACGTTGTGATTTCCAAAACAGGCCTATGGCAGTATATGATTTGTTATATTTTTACTTCTTTCTAAATTTCCATAATTTCAAATGTCCTATACTTCATATACTTTCATTTTACCAGAAAAAAGGGTAAACTAAAGCAAAATGAGACTATATTAACTACAGGCTTAGAGGGAGGAACGACAGAAATATCTTTGGGTCTACAAGGTTTTTCCTTAGATTAATTTTGGTGAGAAAATGTTCTTTATAGTAAACTATGTTGCAGTTATACCTAGTCTCTACCAGTTCTTAATCACCAGATTAAGAAAGATATTTTAAGAATTATACAGGAAAGAGAATGCCAAGAAAAAGATCTACTGATATAAAATAAAGATGCCCCTCACTATGTAATTATACTAAATATTAAATCCTGGCTACCTCTAACATAAACACACACACACACACACACGGTCATATAGAGGACATTTCTGATTTTCTTAATAGGCATATATCAGTTTTCATTAGAAATTTCCAAACTACTATGTCCCCATGCTTGATTGCAGATTTCAATTTTCCCACATCTCCCATAATTGAGAGCACCAATTCAAAGGGTATACTTCACATGTGTCTGACTTAAATCTGCCACACTTTCCCAGTGTCCACAGTTCAGAGGGCCATTGGAAGGAGCATCACTGTAGCCCCTCATGAGAAACATCAAGGCCCATGCCAAGGATGCTTCTCTAGTGCTCCCAAAGCTGATAATTCTGAAGGCAGGACAGTATATGGGCTCCAGGAAGTAATTCCCTCTATAACTTGGTGTGCTTTGTCACTTAGTCTATCCAAAACACACCTCCTTTGCCCATCGGCTTTCTCTTTCTTATTCCAAAGGGTGGCAGAGGTTAAATACCACATCCATCCCATTACCTGGCCCAATTCTAGGAGCTAGATAGAGGACAGAAGCTATACCATCATACCATTTTCTTCAGTTTCTTTATTCTGCTGTGGCTCAAACCCTAGAAAACGTCTCCTTCCTCTACCTCCCAAATTCTCCTGCTTTTCTGTGAATGTAAAAATACTGCTGGGGGTGGAGGCAGGTGGGATAAAAGGGGAGGATGTTCTCTGTGATAGCAGTGTTCAAGCCCTGGGTCACTCAGTCAAATGCCCTATTGTAATTCATACACCAAAAGACACCAACTTGTCAGTAAAATCACAGGCCATCTTAGGATACTAGTTTTGAAACCAAGAATTGTGCACCATTTGCTAGTAGTGAAGACAACCTCCACCAAAATCTTCACGCATGCTAAGTATATCTAACAGATTGTTTCCACCTGATTCTTCTTTCCTTTGCATGAAAAAGATTGGGCTTTCACAAGTTGATGCAACATCACTTTGCTGCCAACCCAGTTCTAAACCATTCACTCTACCAGGCCTCCTGTTTAAACCCAATTAGTGGCACCTCAAGTTAAGGCCAGATGACCTTCAAGTGCTACCCCAAACTGACCTCAAACTAAGACAAACTTTGGAAAACAGCATCAACAAACTTGGAACAACTTCTAAGTAGCACAACTGATATGACTGGGTTTCCGGAGTCATGATCCCCTAACAGATTTAGAGAGTTTTGAACTTAGAAAACAAACAGAAATCCCGGATTCTTTTTCCTTTATCGGGCTTTTAAGGCAGATGAGCATGTTTTTTTTCTACTAGTCCCATCAACACTCCATCTGAGAAGTTCTTAAAGGATAAGGGGGAAAGAGGTAAGGGAATGGGACAAGAAGCAGTTAAAGGGAATGCAGTGAAACAAAGGAATGCATTTTAAGTGTGAAAAAGAAAGAGAAAGTGAAGAAAGCCTAGAAGACAAACTATCTTAATTTCATCGTAGACGGGAAATACTACTAGAATTGCTGATTCAAGTACTTTGGGACGACTTTACAACTCAGTGCCTTGTTCCAAAGACAGAACTCCAAGGAAATCAGTTTTCCCCTCTTGGCTTGTTGCCACAGACATGACGACACTCAGGGAAAGCACACAGCTTTGTTTGATTTCCCCCAAATCACTCTACAACTAGACTTAAATTCTTCCATTAAGTGAGCCTTTTAAAATACAGCCCCAAATCTAGGAGTTTAAGTGGAAAATATTCATTAGCATTCAAGAATCCTTTCCAGTTAGTGGTTAGCTCCTGGGGAGGAATTTCTTTTTGCATCGTCCTCACCTTTGAAGGCAATCAAATGCACTGATGCAAAATGGGATTATGAGACCATTTGTACCTGGCTGTGGTCCAAGAAGAGGTTTACTGGGCATTACTTTATGAAAGAAAGTTGCTAAACTGTAGTAAACACCCACAGATCTCCGAGACCATGAATGAATCAGAAAGTTAAAAATAGTCATAAAACCTGATCATTTCCTTTTCTGTGTCATCTACACAGGGGTGAATAGGTTAATATATTTCAGACAGTTAAAAACAGGACAGGATATGGAGTCCTTGAGAACTCCCTCTTATAGCGAAGAGAGTGTTAGCCTCTAAACCTCAACTTTATCAATGCTGATACAAATCATTGTGAGGTGGATTAACAAGTGACAGGACAGGGTTATTCAGCTATGAGATGGTGTAAAGCCACAAAATACTTGAGAGGTATAAGACTCAGACACTTAAGAATCAGATTCCTTTCTACCTTGTAAGTGATTGGTTTTGATGAGGGTCTTAGAGATAGCCCTATATGGGTACTTACCCTTTCCAAAGTATGTTAATACCCCAGTAGCTAGAATCCTAGAATTATGTAAATTAATGAGAATTTTAAAAAAATTGTACACCTATTTGAAAGCATGGTTTTGTCCTGCTGTTTTGCTAAGACTTGAGGTCTTTAGGAAGCCTACCTATTCCCAAGGTTAGTGTGTGGTATAATCAGCACTACCCCAGTTTCTTTTTTCTTTTTTTATTATTTATGATAGTCACAGAGAGAGAGAGAGAGGCAGAGACACAGGCAGAGGGAGAAGCAGGCTCCATGCACCGGGAGCCCGATGTGGGATTCGATCCCGGGTCTCCAGGATCGCGCCCTGGGCCAAAGGCAGGCGCCAAACCGCTGTGCCACCCAGGGATCCCCTACCCCAGTTTCAAAAGAACTGATCCCATGTATGTCAATGATGTAGGCAAATATTTCTGTGAGGTGGCATCATCAACTACCTGTATCTTAGTTCTGTCTATATCAATTCAGGAATAAAAGGCAACCCTCTTATTTCCTTCCCAGAATGAGACCACTGAGAATATTATCTGCTTTCTGGAACCTGACAGCCATTATAAACACTAGTGTCTTTTTGAAAGCCAGATACATACAGTGCTGCGAATATAAATTTTTTTAAGAGTTTATTTATTTGAGACACACAGAGAGAAAGTGCACATGCACGTGAGCCAGGGGAAGGACAGGGGGAAAGGGAGAAGCAGATTTCTCGCTGGGCAGGGAGCCCAATATGGAACTCGATCCCAGGACCCTGGGATCATGCCCTGAGCTGAAGGCAGACACTTAACTGAGCCACATAGGTACCGCCAGAATACAGAAGTTTGTTCTTAGTCTATACAGGAATGATTTATCCTGGGGGTCATGATCTGCTGCATAAGTCTGTGACACACTGCAAAATTAATATGAGATTTCTTCCTTGGATTGAATCAAACACATTTGTGAACTCTAATTTAGCAGTATTTCCCTTGGCCATAAGGGCCTCAGACAGCAATCATGCTTCAGTTTTGTAAAAAAATATCACGCTGGTCCTCCTACAAAGGCTTATTCTTTTTCTTTATTGATTCAGTCTCAAGACTTCAGTGGTTCAGTTAAGGGAAAGCAAGGTGTTTCTATGTCTGTTACTACCTTCAGCTTAATTCTCCCTTGCAGCTTGAGTATCCCCTGGGTATTTTTTCCCTTTTTGTCAGGAATTTTTATGGCCACAGAATATATCCATCATGTTAAAATTCAGCCTGCTTTGTTCACCTTATTTGCCAGAATATTAGGGCTGGAAAGCTTAAGGGTTTAATCAGGCAAGTTTTCATTTTTCTATGAAAATGTTGTAACAAATCTCCCTTAATCTATCAGACAATACTCATTATGTGATACTTCCCTCTACCATAATTTTAAGACAGGAAGCCACAAATTACTTCAGCATAACTCTGAGCTCTGAGTCACTTAGAAGGGGTGATTAGAATCACAGAATCTTAATCTTGAAGGGGATAGAGAGGTCATCTCACTGACTTATCATGGGAATAACCTAGGTTGCTTTTTGTTGGTTTGTTTGTTTTTTTTTTTGTTTTGTTTTTTAATACAAGATTTCTTCTCTCTTTTCCCTACCCTCAGAGCGGCTGTTTTTCTAGATCTGACTTGGAGTTCAAGAATGTATTTTTAGAAGTTTCCCTAGGTGATTCAGAGAAGGATTAGCTGTCAGTGATCCACTAATGCAGTTCCTTCTTTCAAATGGAGGAATATCTACTCTAACATTCTTGATTTGTGAACATCCATCTTTTGCAGGAAGTGTAAGAAATGAGACTTTCCCTGTAGAGCTGTGCTTATCGCTTCACAGACTGACTGTATAGTGCATTCATCATCCACTCTTTCTGTAAGCATGTATTAATGCTTAAGCTGAATCCGACTACTATTAATAGGAACTATTTGTGAAGAGCCCACAATGGGAAGGCACTGTAAAAAACATTTTACAAATAATATATTTAATCTCCACAATAGTCCTGCAAGGTGGATTTGTGTAATTGTCCCCATTTTAAGAAGAAATTTAGGAGAGCTAGAATTTAAGCCCACATCTACTAGGAGCTCTATAGCTCATGTTTTCAAGTGTTTCATATGTACCATCCAGTTCCAAAATAATCACATAAGTAAGTATACACACTTCGTCTTTGCTTTTTTAAATTAAGAGAAGTTTTATTTTTCTTAGCCTCAGGAATATGCTTTTTCTGGTCATCTTAATTATGCAAAATTAATTATAGTTGATAATTATTGACTGCTTATGTCCCAGGTACTTCGTATGTTAAATTAATTATGACACCGGCAGTCGCTCTGGGGATATACTTTTATGTTTATAAGAGGCTTTATGATTTTAAATTTCCACTTCTTACAGGCCTTTTATAAACAGGATAGATTCTTACCTGTTGGGGATGGCTTAAATATTCTACTACCAGAGAACAGATAAACAGATTTCCCAAAGTCCATACCAGCCCTCCAATTAATTCTATATGTGGATTATAATTAGCCCTGAGAGACCCTCTACTGAAAATCTTTCCATTTCCTGTCAAATTAAAAGTTGTGGTCAGTGCTTTCATGGACTGAATAATCCCTAGTGGTCTAGAGGTTAGGATTCGGTGCTCTCATGGATTGAATAGGCTCTACCTGATCATAAGGCTTCACTTTTCCCATGAGTTAAGTAAGTTATATTTTAACATTTTTTTTCTGAAGCCAGAAAAAGCCACCCAAAAATCCCAACAAACCCTAAGTGCTATTTTAAAAAGGAAGTTTTTTGGCCACAAGCAGTGAGCTACTTTTCAGGTGATTGAAGTAAAACTTAGCTTAAATTAAAGTAGTCTCTTATTTTTTTCTTCCATTCAGACTAAGAACATTTAAAAATATCTAGATAAACTAATACTTAACTATGAGAATAACTGTTTTAAACTTGAATCTTTGAATGTAATTCTAATTTTTATAAAATGGTAGAGTCGTGTATAAAGTCAGAGTAAAATCTAAGATAATAAAAATTTACTATATACTGAAAACTTTTCACTTCTTGACTATTGTTTATTATAAAAATGACTAATTCAGTAAACATTTCCTAATGGGCTATGATGTGCTCAAAATCATGCTAGCCACTAGATAAATGAAGATGAAATAGACAAGTGATCTACCCTTTTAGAGTTTTCAGGTATATTCCTTCTTTTATATTATTGGATTAAACTGCAACACACTCTGCCAATTTCCCATCTTTTACCCACAAAAACGGCAATTTCATATGGTTCAATCTGATAGTAAATATACTGTATTGCACTGATTTATCTTCAGGAGGATGAGTAGGCATTCCCATGAGGAGATGTGGAGTGGAAGAAGATAGCAAGACTTCCTCATGCCCATACCACTGAGATTGTACTGAATCCTGTAGCCCAGAAAAACCACTGGAGGTTGCTACAGTGTTCTGGCAAAGGGCTGAGGGTGGAAAACACTCCCCATCTGTGTTGTTAAAAAAAAGTAATATAACGTTGGGTAGTTTAAGGGATGAATGCAAGGAAGGAGAAATTGGATATTAGGAGATTAGTTGTAAGTCTGTTCAGGTAAGAAATGTTGAGGACCTGAATTAAATCTATTCTACAAATATTAGAGATAATATTTATGAAAATAAGATGGCTATGATGGTTAACTTTATGTGTCAAATTTATTGGGTCACAAAATGCCCAGGTTTTTGGCAAATTATTCTGGGTGTGTCTGGTAGGATATTTCTCTATGAGATTAATATTTGAATCAGTAGGCTGAGTGAAGCAGATTGCCCTCTAGTGTGGGTGGGCCTCATACAATCCATTGAAGACTTAAATAAAACAAAAAGGCTGAGTGAGGGGAACTCTCACCTGACTGAGCTGGGATGCTGATCTTTTCTGGCCTTCAGACTGGAACTTAAACGTTGGCTCTCCTGGATATCCAGCTTGCCAACTGTATATCTTGATACTTCTCAGCTTCCATAATTATGTGAGCCAATTCCTTATGATCAAAAAGTCTGTGGATTTATCCATCTATCTATCTCTTATTGGTTATGTTTCTCTGGAGAACCCCTAATAGTTTTTGGTACTGAGAGTGGTTCTAGAAAACAGAATGTTAAGGATGTGTTTTCTGAATTATTTCTTGAATTGATTCTATATTCTGATTAGATTTTAATATGTTAATGGTTCTATATCTAGTAATAAAGCATTGATATTCCATGATATGATCTGGAATAGAGATGTATGGAAAGACTTCTGATGAAGCTGGGGACATTAAGTATCTAAATTCTGAAGAGTTTTGTCAGTGGAAGGGGTGTAGGAGTGTGAATGCCACCACATTATCATTCAATTAACCTATCTAGCTCTTTAGAAGATGGATGGATCTTGAAAAATGACACTGGATTATCATAAGTTTAACCAGGTGGTGACTCCAACTGAAGGTTTATACCAGATGTGGTTTCATTGCTTGAGCAAATTAACAAATCCTCTGGCACCTGGTATGCAGCTAACAATCTAGTAAATGTCTTTTTCTCTAGGCCTGTCAGTAAAGACCACCTTGGTTTCAGCTGGCAAGGCCAGCAATATACCTTCACTGTACCTCAGGGCTGTATTAACTCTACAATCCTATGTCACAAATCAAAAAGCTTCTGCAGAAAGGAAACAGTCAACAAAACTAAAAGGCAACCTACAGGATGGGAGAAGATATTTGCAAATGACATATCAGATGAAGGGCTAGTATCCAAGATATATAAAGAACTTATCAAAATCAACACCAAAAAAACATACAATCCAGTCAAGAAATGGGCAGAAGACATGAACAGACATTTCTCAAAAGAAGATCTACACATATGGCCAACAGGCACAAGAAAAAAATGCTCCCCATGTCACAATTCAGTTTGCAGGGATCTTGATCATCTTTCATGTACACAAGATATCACACCAGTTCATTACATTGATGGCATTATGCTGACCAGACCCAATGAGTAAGAAGTAGGAACTATTCTAAATTTATTGGTAAAATATTTGCATGCCAGAGTGTGAAAAATAAATCTGACAAAAGTTCAGGGGCCTCAGTGAAATTTCTAGGAGTCCAGTGACGTGGGACACATTGAGATATCACTTCTATGGTGAAGGATAAGTTAATGGATCCGGCTCTTCCTACAACCAAAAAAGAGGTGCAATGCCCAACAGATCTCTTCAGATATTGGAGGCAACATATTACTCATTTGGAAATGTTACTCTGGCCCATTTATCAGGTTATCCCTAAAGTCACTAGTTCTATGTGGGGCTCAATGCAAGAGAAGGCTCTGCAACAGGTCCAGGCTACTGTGAAAGCCTGCTCACCTCTTGGATCATATGGTTTAGTATATCCAATGGTGCCTGAAATGTCAGTGGCAGACAAGGATGCTGTATGAAGCCTTTGGAAGGTCCCTATAGGTGTAGGCCCTTAGGATACTGGAGCAAAACCCTGCCATTCTACTTCCCTTCCGAGAAACTGCTCCTGGCCTTCACAGAAACTGAATGCTTAAACATGGACCACTGACACATGTAACCTGGGCTGCCTTCATGAACTGGTTTTATCTGACCCATCAAATCATATAGTTGGACATGCACAGCAACATTCCTTCATCAGATGTCAGTGGTATATATGTGATCAGGTCTGATCAGGCCCTGAAGGCACAATTAAGTTACATGAAGAAGTACCCAAATGCCCATAGTTTCCAGTCCTGCTATACTGTTGTCTCTCCCAGCTTGCACCTATGGCCTCATGAGGAATTCCCTATGATCACTTTGTAAAGCACTTTATATTCATGAACTCACAATGACCCTGTGGTGGCTATCATCATTTCCATTTTGAGGAAGTTAAAGCACAGAATATGTAATATCTTGCCCAAGACCACTCTTCTGGAGTTATGGTATGACACCAGTCTGCTATCAACATCTCCCTTTAACAAACATGCCAAACTATATTTTCTAAAATTCCACAGGGCAAATGTTGGAGAGCTCTCTTTTAGCCTTGTTATTTTTAGCAAATTTCTATTTCTCCTTATTGGAAAGGGATGATTGTATGGGGAAGAGTGAATAAGGACGCAAATTATCTATCCAAAAGATACTTCAGTTAAATGGAATTTACTCAAGTTAAACTATTCGAAAACTTAACAATAACAGAGAAAGTGACCTAGGTCCTTTCCCATTGTAGACACAGGACTTTTAGGAGGAGTACTGTTTATTTTTCACCCCAAAACTCAAAGGACTTTTAAAAAAGTTTGTTAGAAACTAATTTTCTCAGTATCTTATTGCTTAATTCTCCTTCCCTCCCACATTAGTTTTTCTCATTTACTCTAATTTCAACTTTGAAAAAATTTAGTGCAGTGTATAGCATGGTAACTACAGTTAACACCGTACTGTATACTTGAAAGTTGCTAAGAAAGTTGATCTTCAACATTTCCACCACAAACACACACACACACACACACACACACACACACACAAACAGTAACAACGAGAGGTGATGGATGTGTTAACTAACCTTACTCTGGTGGTCCATTTATATATATATATATATATATATATATATATATATATATATATATATATATATAAAATCATGTACATTTTTATTTATACATGTTATGTCAGTTATATTCCAATAAAGCTGGAAAAATTAAAATAGACATAGAAAACATTTATACTGCCCATAAAGTATAATTAGTTCCTCAAATAATAAGAAAGCAATTTCTTAATTTATTTTTAAAGAACTATACCATCTTTTACCATAAAAGCATATTAATAATATTACAGTCTGGTGGACTTTCCTCAAAAATGAAAATGAGTTTTGAAATCTGTTTCTTACTGGCTACTAGTACAAGAAAGGAATTAATAAATATAAGAGCAGAAATCAGTCAAATATAAAATAGACATGCTACCGATAAAATCAATGAAACCAAGAGATGATTCTTTAAAAAAAAAAAACAATAAAATTCATAAACTTCTAGCTATAATGATCAGGACAGGAAAGAGAGTATTCAAATTACTGAAATCAGGAATAATAAAAGAAATACCAATACAGATCCTACAGATATTAAAAAGATAATCAGGAAATGTTACAAACAACTTTATGCCAAAAGATTTGACAACCAGATGAAATGGATAAAATTCTTTAAACATAGAAATTACTAAAACTCTTGTAAGAAAAAATAGGAAACTGAATAATCTTATATCTACTAAAAAACTGAATTCATAATTATAAACCTTCCAATAAAAATTTTTTAAATCCAATTTCTTCACTGGAGAATTCTATTAAACATTTAATAGAATCTCTTTCAGAAAATTAAGGATAAGTAACACTTCTAAAATCATTTTACAAGGCCAGTATTATTGTGGTACTAAAATCAGTCAGACATCACAAGAAAAATTACAGATCAATATCTCTCATGAACATAAATGCAAAAACCCTGAACAAAATATTAATAAATCAAATTCAGTAATATATGAAAATGATAATGCATCATTACTAAGTAAGGTCTCTCCTGTGAATGAAAGGTTGGTTTAATACTCAAAAATTAATATAATAACTACAGTAAAAAATTCATACGATCTTTTCAATAGAAACAGGAAAAACTTTGACAAAATTCAACACCCACTCATGATAAAAATTCTCAGATAACTCAGGAATAGGTAACACTGATCATGTTGATAAAAGATATGTATGAAAAACCTAGATCTAATATCATACTTGATGATTAAAAGCTAAATACCTTCTCCCTAAGATCTGAAACAAGGCAAAGATGTCCACTTTCACCACTTCTATTTCATATTCTTTTTTTATTAGTTTCACAGGTAGAATTTAGTGATTCGTCAGTTTCACATAACACCCAATGCTCTTATCACGTGCCCTCCTTAATGCCCATCACCCAATGACCTCTTTCCCCACACACCTCCCCTCCTGCAACCCTTAGTTCGTTTCCTAGAGTTCAGCATCTCTTACGGTTTGCCTTCCTCTTAATTTTCATCTTATTTTATTTTTTCCTTCCTTTCCCCTATGTTCATCTGTTTTAAGTTCCACATATGAATAAAATCATATGGTATTGGTCTTTCTCTGACTTATTTTGCTTAGCATCATACCCTCTGGGTCCATCCACATCTCTGCAAATGGCAAGATTTCATTTTGCTAACAGTTTTTTTTTTTTTTAAGATTTTATTTATTCATGACACACACACAGAGGCAGAGACATAGGCAGAGGGAGAAGCAGGCTCTATGCAGGAAGCCCGATGTGGGTGTGACTCGATCCCAGGATTCCGGGATCATGCCTTGAGCCAAAGGCAGACAGACGCTCAACTGCTGAGCCACCCAGGCGTTCCTCAGGAGCAGAAGTCTTGAGGAGAGGGATTACCTAATTATACATGTGTGCATAACAGCCATTTATATAGTGGATAATAAGTTTGACCTAGCATACATTTCCTAGAAAAGAGCCTGAGGAAACGTTTATATGTAAAGACTTTATTTGGAGGCACAATATTTAGGGCAGGAAAAGGGAAAAGAAATATGAGGCAAGGAAGGACAGAAAGAAGGACAAGCTATTGTATTAACAAGCTGACTAGTTTCCCAAGAAGACACTAATGACTGTTCAGTCACATAGATTTCAAACAGGCTCTCTGGAGTCATATTATTTTCAAACAACTCATCAAGTCGAGGAATTATCATCCAACTACTTTCCATCTTCCATGCCTCAAAAGTCAAGTTTGGCACATGGTACATTAACTCCCTTGCACTTCTTGGTTGTCCTACCCCACTTGTCCAGGCAGCTCCTGGAGAAGCCAGATACCACACCTTACATTAATATGCTTCGTTTGAGACCAGAGTGATGGGAGGAGCCAGATTCTGTGTAGGTTTGGTCAGATTACATCTGCATTCTCCACAGGCAAAACGGAGACCATATTGGAGCCCAGAAATCACCCTGAGGAGGTGGTAACAGCAGGTGGAGGTATCAGTGGTGGCCAGGGCACTCCCCTGACCAGGCAGTAAGAACCCAGAGGGCAGGTGGGTCTGAGTAAATCTGTAAAGGTGCATAAACCAGATCTGATACAGTTTCCAAAGAACTAATTGCTGTGGGTGATCTCCTGTCAGTTTGAATTACCTAATATTTGGCCCATTTTTGAAATCCTTTGGGATAATTTTCTCAAAAATATTTCAGATGCTGTTTATTGGCAACACACATAGAGATTATTATTATTAGAGAGTAAGGTATAAGCATTTGAGCTCTGGAGTTCTTAAGCAACCCAACTCCTGCCATCTTCTAATTATGTTACCTTGGACAGATATCTTTACCTCCACTGCTTCATTTACCTTATCCATAAAACACAAATAATGATATCCAACAAATTTGGTCGTGTGACAAGTGAATTCATTTCTTGCACTAAGAATAAGAAGTGCTGAGCTAAACCAGTGCTTAGCATAGACTAAGTACTCAATAAATGTTAATTGCTAGCAATAGCTACTCGTGATTATTATTTGAAAACTATTATTAATAACAAATGATTTCATTTGCCAATGTGCCACTGGTATTCAATTCAATGAACATAAACCACTGCTCTATAAGAAAGGTAGAATCTATGTGTTTCAAATTTGCTATAATTTTCTTCTTCACAAAAACCTAAACATCTAAGTCATGTGTATAGTTCAAGTACCATCCTCAACAAGGTACATTCTATTTCTTTTTTTTTTTTTTGGTACATTCTATTTCTATACGTTTAGATCTTTATTTTAATTGTTATCAAGAGCTGTAAGACTCCGTGTTTTTTACTGGAAAGGTTACTCTGGAATTTTCAACTGCTTTTATTCTAATAGGTAGGGTAAGTTAAATATAGGAAAATATCAGAACTTCTGCATTAAAACCATTGATGGAAATGAGCTCATGTACATGGGTAGGTGGGAGAGCCATAGAACGAGGTAAGACAGTGTGGGTGCAAACAAGTTCTCTAAGTGGGTGTTTGTCTTTTTCATGTGCTGTTTTCTTCCTAGGCATAAGTTCTCTGTTAACAGACATTTCTTCTGTAACAGTCACCACTTTGGGCACTAATCACACAACTACATTTTCTGTTAGAAACAGCTTCATCCCTTGGGTTTCCCAGGGCAGAAATCTTAGTTTGGCTTTTGTGTCATCCCCCTTAGCCTCTGTATTCAATTTGTCATTATATTCTAGTTATTTCCTCTAATTTACCCCAGGCCTCATTCTGTGAATACCTGGTTTTTATTTGTTTCCAAAATATATTTATCTTCTTTTATATCTATCCCTCCCAGATGAATAGCGACTCCAGGGCAGTATTGACTTCACCTCTCCACCCCCAGAACTTAGCACAAGTGTCCAGAGCAGCATGTTCTTGTTTTTTTTTTTTTTTTTAAGATTTTATTTATTTATTCATGAGACACACACACACACACACACACACACACACACACACACGCAGAAAAGCAGAGACACAGGCAGAGGAAGAAGCAGGCTCCATGTAGGGAGCCTGACGTGGGACTCAATCCCGGGTCTCCAGGATCACGCCCTGGGCTGAAGGCGGCACTAAACCGCTGTGCCACCTGGGCTGCCCTCTCAGTGTTTATTAACTGAGCATTGTCTTCGGCTCTTTTGCCTTCCCTCACAAGCTGCTCATCAGATTTCCTCATCTGAGAACCACCTGCCACAGAGAGCCCATGAGAGCTAGCAGGACCCTTGAGCAGGACCTATGGCCGTTCTGCAACAAGAACATCATTTCTCTGAAATCAGGTTTTATCATATTTGTTTGATATAAAATAATGTCTTCAATTACTTAAAAGCTAAATTATCTTTCCCCAAAATCTTCAAGTAAAAATCCATGCTCATGAACATTTGGGTATGTGAATATGAGTGGCTATACACCTCAATTTGAAAAGCACACGCCTATTTTGTCCAGCATGAATCTATAAGTGAATGTTTCTCATACACATTCTAATTATGACCCACCTCTACCTAATAATTTATGAAACTTCCATGTGTTCCCTGAATCAAACCCAAACTTCTCAGTCTGGCTTCTATGTGCCCACTGCTTCGTTTCTTCCTTGCCAGGTGAACACATCACTCTAACCAGCTTATCTATTGTCTGTCCCTTATGTCATGCTCAATTTTATCTCTAGAGCTTTGTACTAATTTTCTAAAATGCCATATCTTTTTTCAGGAACTTTCATTAAACTTTCAGGAACCAACTCATACAACTCCTCTAAGAAAACTACAGCAGCTCAGGGGTTTTACCTTCTCTAACATCCTCTGTTAAAACACTGTTAGAATTTCTCATTGCTTCAAGCGTTTCCTTTATCTTTACAGCAACTTTTAAGGCAAGAAGCAAGTGTTGATTTCTCTCTGTAACTCCCACATGGTGCAGAGTGGATACTAGAAAAATCAGAGTATTAGCATTCTAGATTTGTGCAGCCACTTAAAGTAATATATTCATTTATTTACCAAATGTGAATTTTTTTTCCAGCTTTAATGAAGTCATAATTGATAAATAAAAATTGTGTATATTTAAGGGGCACAATGTGATGTTTTAACATATGCATAAATTGTAAATGATTACTACAATCAAGCTAATTAACATATTCATCACTTTAGTTTCAATTACTTAACAATATGAATTAAGGGTTTATTCCATACAAGTCAATATGTGTAAAATTTTCACACTAATATTCATTTGAAGAGGCTATTGTTCTTGCCAGAATATTTGTCATGACAAAAAGTTAAGTTCTTCACAAGAAGATTTTACTTTTGAACAGCTGTTCAAGTTCTTTCTTATGATGATCTGAAATGTATTTTTTTCTGATCTTAGTTCTGTTTCTGGAACAATTTAGAATAAATCTAATATTTCTTCCATATAACACTCCTTTGATGTTCATCTCATTTTTTTTTACATTATTATCCTCATGCGGACATTAAAATCCTCATCTTCTGTTCTTCCTTCACTGTTCATTTTCTACTATAATCCCATGCTTTCTAAACCCTTCCTCATCTTCGCTGTCTTCCAAAGACACTTGATTTTGCCACAGTCCCTTGGTAACTGAATACGGAGTTATCACTGGAATATTACCAGTGCAAGTATCTGTTGATTAATCAGGCCACTTTAACATTTTAGCCTAGAGACCAGTGTCTCAAATGACTCGTAGGCATGCCTTAGTTATCTATATCACTAGCCCAGTCTTAGTTGTCTTCTCAAAGTCAACCTTGTTGACAATCAGATTTCAGTTTTTTTTTAAGATCTTATTTATTTATTCATGAGAGACACAGAGAGAGAGAGGCAGAGACACAGGCAGAGGGAGAAGCAGGCTCCATGCAGGGAGCCCGATGTGGGACTCGATCCCAGGTCTCTCGGATCACGCCCTGGGCTGAAGGTGGCGCTAAATCTCTGAGCCACCAGGGCTGCCCAACAATCAAATTTCAAGCTATTCCTTTATTATCAAAACAAAAACGACTAGCAAAAATGCATTTAAGTTCCTCTTTGGAACATAAAGAAATCAATATGCATCAGAACCCACTGTATTCCTGGCATGGTACCAAGCACTAGGTAGTATATGGTAGTGAACAGAGATGGCCCCTGCTACCAAAGAGCTTTCAAATTTTTTATAAAGAAAAATAAAAAGTAAAGAAATAAAAAATTAATATAATTGTTATAAAATAAACAAGAAATGGAGTAAAAATATGGGTCTTACTTAGGGTAGTAAGGAAAGGTTTCTCTCTGGCACTGACATCAGGCTGAGATCTAAAGAGAAGAAAGAGGTTGCTGTACCAAACAAGAAAGACTTCCAGGAAGAGGAAACCAATTCTGCAACACTAGGGAGAACAACCTTGGTTAAGTTTGAACGCCAGAGGCCAGAGGGCTGGGGCAAGAGTAGAATTAGACAAAACTGAAAAGGTAGTTAAAGGCCAGGTTAGGCAAGGGCTTGTAGGTCTTGGGAGATTCTGAGCAGGACAGAACTCAGAAATGACTTTTGATTTAAAAAATATACTGGCTGCTAGAAACCAAGCCAGGAGGTAATTATAGTGGTCCAGGAGAAAAAATGATAGAAGTATTTTTTTTAAATTTATTTATTCAGAGAGAGACTGAGAGGCAGAGACACAGGCAGAAGGAGAAGCGGGCTCCATGCAGGGAGCCCGACGCGGGACTTGATCCTGGGTCTCCAGGATCAGACCCCGGGCTGCAGGCGGCGCTAAACCGCTGCACCACCGGGGGTGCCCCGAGAAAAAATGATAATGAGTGACTTGGACCTGGGTAGCTATAGTGGGGCTGAAGGCAAGTTGATATATTTGAGATATAGTATAGAGATGCTAACAACAGTTTGCTGATATATCATCTACCAAAAAGTATGCATCTATTCCTGAATTCTTACAAATCAAAGAAAAGTATTTTCATGTAAGCCACAGGCATATCAAATATTTTTTTTGGTTGTTTTCTAAAATCCAAAAAAAAAAAAAAAAAAACAAAACCCAAAACAAAAAACCCTAACATGTAGCAGAGTTTCTGTTCTCACTGATAATAAGTGGCTGTTCATACTTCAGATTTGAAACACCTGGCACTATGTATTCTGAAAACATGAATGAAAAGAAGCATAATCTAAATAAAATAGTCACCGAGGTTATGCTCCTCTGATCCTTGGATTGGGAGAGTGAATCCCAGACTCATTCTGAGTTCACATTATAAAACACTCAATTTGATTCAGCCTTATATTTGTGAGTTGATACTCCAGGAAAACAGATTTCTGCTCATTACATGAAAAAACTTTCCCATAGTTGCCTTTTGAATAGGTAAACTTCAGGACAGATTATCTGTCAGACTTCCTATTGTCTCCATTTTTTACTGGGTGGTCATTTAACTCACCTAAGGGTGAGTCTCCTCAAGAGAATGACTCGCTTGCTTTTAGGGACTTGAAAATAAAAGCTGAATTTATTAGGTCTCAGGAAGGAAATCAGCACAGTATCGCAGAATCTGGTAACTTTATTAAAAAGTACTTGGATAAAAAAGATCCAAAGAAGAATGTTCAGACATTTGAGTTCTATTGCTAATAGGGATCAACTTCGTTTTCTTGGGCAGGATTCTTGATTATTCGGAGGCGTGGTTTACCTAAATGTTAAAATTGTTATAAAAATCAATGGTTCTCTCTCCCCATTTCTTAGTAGCAAATTAAAATCTGAAAAAAATCCCCAAAACTGGAAAGGAAAAGTGAGAGAAAGTACCTAATAGTCAAAAAAGGAAAGAGGGCATTATTGAAGCACCTGGCAACATTAAGCAATCATGACTCAATGAGCAGAGAACACCAATGAGTCAAAAATGAACGCTTTTTTTTCTTAACCTGAATAGACTTTTTCTGATGATCTGTGAACCTTATTTTTTCACTAATTTCTAATCCTCTGAAAGGCCGTTGGATATATCATACTATGAGGGTGCAGATGTCACCAAGACACTGTAACCCCATCTTCATCTTGCCTATCGACCTATGTCCTAAGGAGCATTCAAAAGAGGGTGAGAGCTTGGTGTTTATTCTTTGTAATGTGGCCTTTGATTTTATGAGTGGCTTTTCTAAAGATCCTGTTAGTGTTAATGAAGATAGCTCTCTCTTCCTGGGCAAGTTTCTTAACCACTCTATACCTCAATATTTTCAGCTGTAAAATTAGAATAAGGATGTCACCTGAATTATTACAGTTGTTGTAGTGTTAAGTGATAACGGCAAGCTTAAATGATGAGATTAAACAAACCTCTTGAAAATTCATTTTACGTTACATTATTGATAATGTTAGTGACAATAAATGCAGTTCTTCATTTTACATTCTTATCCAGTCACAGCTTCAACTTCCATGTGAGTGCTCACAGTGTTCAGTTAGTGATAAGCCCATGTCACCAAACTTCATACTGTCACAGACCCTTGTGGTATCTCTCCAATATACTGAGCCCACAGCTGTAACCCTTGATTACTTAGTTCAACATGTTTATTCCAGCATATTCCTGACAATTCTGCCCTGGCCATGTCCTTTCCTTTCTGCCTTCATTCACACCCTTTTCCTCATTTCCCCCCACCATCTGCAGAGATGCACAGTGACACACAGAATCCCTTATCTATGGCTTTGTTCATGCTGTTTCCCAAACCTGGAAAGCCCCTTTCTTGGCACAAATTCCATGTGTTCTTCAAGGCCTTCACTTCCATCCCTCTTACAACTTTATCTTTACAACCTATAATGCATCTCTGTATCAATTTAGTACTTAATAGCATCCTTATTTGTGTTTTCATTTGTTTCCTGAATGAAATTTCCAACCAAATTGGAGACTTAACTGAAAGTAAAGACTGTGACTAATGCTTCTTCTGTATCTCCTACAGAGTCTATATCTAAATCACATACAAACACACATAAGCACTACTGGGCTTTAATTGATGCTCCACTGGAGTCAGTTCTTTCTGAAACAAGTTTAAAACATGCCATGAAGATGGCTACAGGAGTGGTAAAGACTATGTCCGTAATTCCCTAAAATCTCCCATAATAATTACCACTTAATGTCTTATCCTATGTGCGGCACTATCCTACACTGATGGTAGAAATATAAAATAGTACCATTTTGCACAGGGTATTTGACAATAGTCCGTAAAATTTTAAATATGCCTTTCCTTTTACCTGACAGTTCCACTTCCAGGGAGTTATTTTACACACATTGAAAAGATGTGTATACAAAAATATTTATTGTATAATATTTGTAATAATGAAAATTTTAAAACAAATTCAAATGTCTAAATCAACAGAATGTAACATAAATTATGGTATAGCCATACAATGTAATACTGAGAACTCTCAGGAAAAAAATGAAGATACAAAAAAAATTATGTAGCATATTATTAGATGAAAAGTATGTATGTATGTAATTATCTTAAGACAATTATATATTTCTATATGGGAAGAATCCAGGAAAATACATACAAACCATTAAGAGCAATCTTCTCTGGTGGGATTATTTTACACATTTCTGTGTTCTTTACATCTTTAATTAGAGTATATTTCTTCTATAAACTTCATTCACCTGGGGGAAAAAAGCTCTATAGATATTTATGGTTCCTTTGTATCTGCTTCCTAATTTCTCTCTAGGGAGTCATTCCAGGAGGCTAGTGTCTTGGGCCATCTGGACATTTTACTATTTTCTCTTTTTCTCCCCTCCACCCAAGGGGGATGCATTTATATGTTTACAATCAAGCAAACAAGTGAAAAGAGGCTATTTCAAGTCCTACATGCTCAGTCTTCATTTAGGCTCAAGGAGAATACAATCTAGTTGTGTGTTCTTCAGAGACAAAGTGTATGTGTGCAACCTTGGGCAAATTGCTTAATGATTCTTAACTTTGCTTCCTTCTCCCTAAAGTAGTCACAATAACCACTTACTTGCTAAGTGGCTGTCATTACTATTGTTACCAACCATGTCTCTTAGGGTCAGGACTGTACATTTTACCTCAGCTTTTGACATAAATGGGTCCCTAACAAGTACTTCTTCATCACACACACACACACACACAGATAGATAGAGGCAGAGACACAGGCAGAGGGATAAGCAGGCTCCATGCAGGGAGCCCAATGTGGGACTTGATCCCAGGCCTCCAGGATTACACCCTGGGCTGAAGGCGGCGCTAAACCACTGAGCCACCGGGGCTGCCCTGTATTTCTTGATAGTCATGGCGACATAGCTCCAAATGGTTTCTGTTCATGTCAGTTTGAATGAACAGTGTGTCTTGTTATATTTTTCAGTTTGGAAGTTCTGCTTCTACAGGGTGAACCCTAAGAAATGTTGACCTTGTTCATTCAATCAAGACTTACATAAAATGCTAGAATTGCCCAGGATTGGTTAGCTGTGCTCTGGGAATGAAGGGATAAATACAGAAGTGCAGAGGTAAATTTCTCTGCAGGCAGAAGGGGGTAGAGAGGAAGAAACTGTTTGCATAAACCCCAACCCAATCTTCCTTTCAGTTTACTCATCTTGATTTCGCTGAAGATAAAAACTAGACCTGTCTTGCTACTCCCCCACCACCCCGTCCAATTAAACATGATCTTTTCAGGTTTGAAATCTTAGAAAGTTTTTGTAGTTTGATTGTTCTTGTCAAAGAACCTCAAAGAAAGATACAAGCCATCCTAACAAGGCTCTTAAGAATTTGATTTAAAAAATCTGTTCATGATTGTGTGTATGAGAAACACCATTGTGCATGACTAAAAAGATGTATTACAGGGAAAAAAGATTGATTTTGAGTATGGGCAGGGGATTCCTGATATGATCAAACCATTAGACTATGTTTTCTTGGGTTTGTGATTTAAGAAGGAATTTCATCTCCTCCATAGTGAATTTTCTTGCCTTTGTTGATTGATTTTAATCTTAATGCCATTGAAAATTGCGCTTTTAAAAAAATAAAGTTCTGAATGTGGAAAAACAAATTGCTTGCTCATTCTCATTTTCAGTGATGGAAGGTATGACTGCAGTCATTGTGGTGTACACACCTCCCTTACTTTCAGTTTTTCCCTTGTTAAGATATGGAAAGTAATAAAGATGGTAATTTGAATAAAGGTGGGAAGACCAACTCTTGGGCAAATTTCTCCATTGCTTTTGCTTATATTATCAAGTTGATGTGAATAAAAACTCCAGATTTTTAAGGTAAAATTAATGCCAGGATTTCAGCATTTCTTTCCATTGTATCAACTCTAATCAACCTTCATCTTTCCCTCTTCAGAAGGGGAAATACATACCAAGGTTAGATACGATGCTTCGTAACTTGTTAAAAATTTCCATTTTTTTTTTCAAAGGTTTAACTTTTTAAAAACTTCACATCATCATGATCCTATCAAAAACTGAGACCTATGAATGTACTGCGAGTACTCCACCAAGGCTAAAATTCACATTTGATTTGAGGGAAATTTGTTTATGTGTATCTCACAAAAAATATTACCACACAAAAAACAATGTTTGTTTCTCAATACAAAATGCACAGTGGGAACCTCTAGTTTTCTCTCTGCCGTTCACAGGTGAAGCAGCAGAGTGTGAAATAGCTGAGAAAGACTAGCCTACAGTGCAGAGACATGTAGTGATGGAGTGAACTCTGGTCTCTGTTTCCTGGTGCTCCTGCTTATTCTCCTCCACTAAGGAGGCAGCTTAGGAGTAGGAGCTGAGGGCAGGAGATAGGTAGGTATTTGCTAAAGGCCTGGCTGGAAGGAGAGTATCTCTGCCCCTTCTCCCTAAAAAATCTGGCCCAGAACAAGGAGTCAGTCTAGGAGGGTTGGGCAGACAGGAGGGGTTAACATCTGGAGATGGACTCAAGTCAAGAGTCAGAAATCTCAGGGCATGAACTGGTGAGTGGTACCAGCCGAGGAGGAGACAATCAGGATTAATTTGAAAGATCTATGTGGATAGGTCCTACAAGGGTAGGGCAGATAACCACATTAATTTCTACTTTTAAAACCCAGAATTGGGATCCCTGGGTGGCGCAGCGGTTTGGTGCCTGCCTTTGGCCCAGGGCGCGATCCTGGAGACCCCAGATCGAGTCCCACGTCGGGCTCCCGGTGCATGGAGCCTGCTTCTCCCTCTGCCTACGTCTCTGCCTCTCTATCATAAAAATAAATAAATAAATAAAAATAAATAAAACCCAGAATTATTTAATATTTTAAGAATTAAAGTTAAAAGTGTAAATCTGCAACCTCATTTGAACCCTGAGTTAGAATGGACAGTAATTTTAAAACTAACAAAAATTTTAAAATGAGTGAGCCTTTTGTCTTTGTTAATAAAACTAATAAAAAGTGGGTAAGACCTTTCTTTTTGTTTGTATAACCCATGACTGGCTTTATCAGTTTAGAGGCACAACAGCTGTCATGACGCTCTAATTTTAGCTATTAATTGTTTTAGCCTCACCTGCAAGTCATCAATAAGTCTAATATCTCAATTTTGAGCCCTTTATACTTCCTCAACCCCCAACCCATGTGAATTGTCAAGAAAGCCAGGTGCCTATTCATTTCGGGAAGGTGTCTTGATTCTCAGCACCAGGTAGAAGAGATTCTTGCATTGGTTGCTGCTGTGGCCACACAGACCAATGGACACTTTCTCCAGGTAAACTGATGTTCTACTGTTCCAGATCATGCCCAGGCTGAAGTACTGCCACATTGGGCTTTAAGGAGAGAGCCAGCCAGTCCACATGTTCAAAGTCTTTTGTTCTAAAGACTGAGTTCTAGGCCAGAGGGGCTCCCTGGGGAGACCTTGCAGCCTCATCCAGGTGATACAGATTTTCCCCTGCCCCATGAACCCATCAAACCAGGCTTCTCATCCTGTATGGTACGCTTTCCTCTGGGACCTCTTATCCTTTCAAAACTGCAGTAAAATCTCAATGAGAACCATCCCAATTCATCAGAAAGGTTCTAATGAACTGAACTTTAAAAGGCTTTACACCCCTTTTTTCTCCCAGGAAGTTGCTTGGCATCTATGCAAATCTGTACCTCTTTTCCAGTGATTAGCCATGTACACCACAGGGCCTTAAGAGAGGTCTTACAGTCAGGCCATATTGAGATTCTGTTTCACCCTTCTCCTGAGGCAATAGGTACCTGTGTTGTGTGCCTTTTGTTTGTATAACTATATGGGATCATTCAAATGACTATCTTGAAAAAGAAGTGCCTGTAGGTCCTGGCAGCTTCAAGTGCTGGTTGAAGTTCTTACATTTCTATCCCACAGCACTTTGTTAGATCTGGAACCCCAAATCTAAATTCATGGAAAACAGAGTGGATTTGATAACTTATGCCACATTTATCTTAGAATGCAGGGATGTCTGAGCATAGCTAGAAAGCCAGCAGGGTGGCCCACAATGGGCTTTTTGTCTAAAGGACTGAAGAGCCTCCTGGGAAAGAAAGAATTCATTCAAACAAACACAAGTGTCCACATCTCAAGTTTGATTCAAGAACAAAGGATCAAGGTGGGCAATGCGGAAGGAAGTCAAAGAAGGGAGTAGACCATGGTGTTTACTACTCAGATTGTCTTTTTCTCCAACTCCTATGCACTAATTCAGGTGTGCAGGGTGGGAAGAAGCTACAATAAACGATGAATAAAAACTGAACGAGTTGTTTCACTAACCTTTATAGACCTTAAGAAACCCAAGACAGTGCTTTCCAAAGGAAAATCAGGAGAAGGTTTTGTCAGAAGCCAATAGGGCCTTGACAATACTGGCAGCTTCAGGATATCACCACAGTGAGCTGGAGAAAAGAGCAGGAATGGAAAATGGTGGGGCAGAAACTAAGTTAGCAAACACAAATGACCTCCCACTGGGCTTTTTAGAATTAGCTGGGAGGAATATCTGGAAAGCATCTAGAAGCAAACCAAAAGAAATACTGTTTTGTTGACTATGACTGTGATTCTGCTTGTGCCCCAGAGCTAGGACTGGGGACACAAAGCCTAAAATATAGTTGAAGCTTCAACATTTGTTCCGTGGAACCCCATCAGGTGTTCTGCATTCTATTTGTTTTCTACAGATGAAAACGTTTCAGAGGCACATGGGTGGCTCAGTCGGTTGGGTGACTGCCTTCAGCTCAGCTCATGATCTCAGGGTCCTGGGATTGAGCCCCGCATTGGGCTCCCGGCTCAGCAGGGAGCCTGCTTCCCTCTCTCCCTCTGCTGTTCCCCCTGCTTGTGCTCTTGCTCTCTCAATCCCTCTGTCAAATAAATAAATAAAATCTGTAAAAAACAAAACTCTTTCAAAGCTATTTGACAGGAGTCCTTTTAAATGGTAGCAGCTGCCTGGGGGCTACAGAAAAGAAATCCATTTAGAAAATGGGCCTATACTGCAGGATAAGAATCAGCCTTTAGGAACTGAAAGATGACAACTGCCCTGTCTTGTCACTGGTAACACATATTCCTGCCTAAAGCTCAATGTTCTAATAGGTGCTCTTTGCCCTGAAATTTTTTACTACTTAGAAATGTCAAATTTGGGGTACCTGAGTGGCTCAGTGGTTGAGCATCTGCCTTCAGCTTAGGGCATGATCCTAGGGTCCTGGGATTGAGTCCCACATCAGGTTCCCTTCAGGGAGTCTGCTTCTCCCTCTGCTTATGTCTCTGCCCCTCTCTTTGTCTCTCATGAATAAATAAATAAAATCTTAAAAAAAAAAAAAAGTTAAACTTTAGGAATACTTGCTTTCAAGTATTTCTTTTAAAAAGAGCCTGTACATCAAATTCTTAACTTACATGTTCTCTTTGCTTATATTTAAATCAGTGGTAATTGTTTCTCTGTGATGATTATGACCAATATTATAGTTTCCTTTCTAAAGAGCTGTTTTGGTTTTTCTTTTGCTTTTTATTAATCTTCTAGATTCTTTCCTTTTTCTTTATCTTATTTTTCTTTTATCATTCTTTCCTAAGTGAAGATAAAGAAACAGAAGAGTATCAGGTATGAGGATAACCCAAGGCTGATAAAGAGAGTTGAGGCTGTTTTTCTGCCAGGAAGGTAATAGTCTTTATTGTTATTGTTATTATAAAGGTAATATTGCTTATGTCAAAAATTAAATATAGAAATATATAAAGGAAAGATAAAAATTATTTCAAAATCACACTGTTCAGAAGATAATCACTATTAATATTGTAGGATAGAATTTATATGTGTCTTTCCATGTATATACATACATGTAGACAGACAAAAAAGAAGGGAGAGTGAGCTTATGCAAGAACCTTTCTAGGTCCCTCAAGAAAAGCCTGGTACTGCCCCTTGAATCAGTACCTAAATGTTGTCACCTAGGGAAGAAAGACAGATAAGCAAACCCCATGTTTCAAAATTACCCATAACACAGTAGCTCCACAGATCAAATTAACCACACAGGACAGCCCTAAAGATCGCTCAGGAAAATTGCAAGAACCACATTGTTATCTTGTTTCCAGAGCGATTCAGAACATCTATGAGGAAACTCATAAACTATAAAGCACTGTCTTTGACGTACATAGTCATCTGATAGGGCCACAGTCCTTGAGTGGCTCAAAATACCACAGAAGTGGGTGGGGAGTGCTTCTACTCAGGGAGAGTCCTTAACCTCATTTCCCTGCATCTGATATTTCAGAAAGTCCAAGTAATTTTAATTTACCTTTATATTTGGAGAAGGCATCCCAGAAAGACTTTAACAAATGTTTGGAATCTGTTAGAGTTGCTGATCTGCACCCAGGATAAGTTGACTTACTTTTCATCAAAGTGAGAATTTAAAAACAAAGTGAAATAAAACAAAAACTTTTATTAACAGAGAAGAGGACTAATGCTGGTATAATCCCTAACAAGGTTTTCAGTATAGGAGTGATATTCTCTGAATAAAAGAGTAGAAAAAGTTGGACTGTGGAATCACACAGTTCTGAATAAAATGCCACACACTTAGGGCTGTTTATTGTCTATTGCATGCAATATTTGGGACATATTCATACTAAACAAATATTTGCTATTTATCTGAGATGCAATTTTGACTGTGCATTGTGTATTTTTATTTTATTTGCTAAATCTTGCAACCCTACTCTCACTCAATGTATGACCACATACAAGGTACTTTATTTCTCAAAACTTCTAGCTCTGCATTGTAAGATGCAGGATAACAATAACTAACTCTTAGGTGATAGAGAAGCACCTAGAATTCACTCATTAGATATTTACTGAGAGTCTACTATGGCAAGGGCTCTGGCCTAGGCCAGGGAAATGGAACCTGTCTTCCTGAAGATTACATTAAACAGTTAACTGCAAAACTGGTTACTTACCTTAAACTGTGATTAGCACAACAGAAAAACATAAGATGTTATGAGATGGAGATATAACTGGTCAGAGCAGCTTTCCTTGAAAAAATGACACTTGAACTTGGATGCATATATTCAAAAGTGTAGACTTGGAGTACTTGAAACATAAAATGTCCCAAACCGAACTGAGTATCTTTCATCTCTTCCTTGCAAACCAGTTTTTTGTCCTAAGTCCTTAAACTTCAGTTAAAGAGACAGCATTCATAGGTTGCCCATGCCAGAAACCTAGGAGTCATTCTGAACTCATTCTTGACACTCACTCTTCATATCAATTCAATTATCAGTTTGTCTTCCAAACATTCCTCAAATCTGTACCTTGTTTTCCATCTGTATTATCACTGTCCTCACTGTCTCTTGCATGGCTATTTTGATAGCTTCCTAACCAGTTAATATACTGTTGGTTCTCATCCCTTAAAACTAATATTTTACACTTGAGCTAGAAAAAGCTATTACATTTCTCTATTTAAAACATTTTAGTGAACCCCTTTTACTAAAAGCCCAAGATTTCCTTCCCTTTATCATTTATAGGATCCTTAAGAATCATTCCTGAGCAGCCAATAATCTATTCAGGGAATCAGGGATGTGTTTTAAAACCAAAGATATGGGACACCTGGGTGGATCAGTGGTTGAGCATCTGTCTTTGGCTCAGGTCGTGATCCTGGGGTCCTGGGATCAAGTTCCGCATCAGGTTCCCTGCAGGGAGCCTGCTTCTCCCTCTGCTTATGTCTCTGCCTCTTTCTGTGTCTCTCATGAATAAATAAATAAAATCTTAAAAAAATAAAATAAAATAAAACCAAGGATACTCATTTCTCTCCAACAACAGAGAGCACTGAGAGACTGTTAAACCGACATAGGGCAGCTTCTGAGTATTTTGCGAAGTACTGTGTCCAGCACTGGGATGAAAAAAAAAAAAAAAAAACCCAAAATCTTACAAAAATTTGTCCTTCCAAACAATCAAGTGCTTATTGTAAACTTACGCCTCTTTGATAAAACCTGAAGTGTTTGGAAAAGAACACAGGGAGTCCTGGGTACACGTAAAATGCTGTCACCACTTACCGTCTTTGGCTATGAACACTTCCTACTACCTAATCTTCATTGCCTTGGAAGCCACATCCATTCATGAGTTGTGTTTGGATCTCTGGTGTTGATGTTCTACACGTATATCACTTTTATGTCTGAATGACCAGTTTCCATCAAAAAACGAAAATATGTACTATATTCCATTAAGCACCAAAAGGAAAAAGAATTAGCCAGGTCCTTAGACTCAGAAATCTAAAGTAATTTTTTTTATTTCTTTTTGCCTTAGAACAGAACCATTAGTGTAGGAGGGGTGAATTCTATTATAGGATTTAAGAAGCAGGCTCAGAAGGGAAGTTCATATGGAGGACAGCAATGCTCTGTTCTAACAGAAGAGAATAGGAACCGGAGGCAACAGAAGACAATTACCTCCTACTTGCTGCCTTGGTTCCTAGTAGGTCTGGGATTCCAAGGAGTCATCAGAAGGGCTTCAGTCTCTTCTCTGTTCAGAGTAGGATGAATCTGAGAATGGTGGAGGTGTGGGAAGTAGATCCTCCAGTCTTGTCCTATTCTGCATCCAGCTCCTAAATGCTGTGGGAACAAAGCAAGACTTAATGAAGGCCAAAATGAAATCCCTTTTGCTTTAGTCCTTTCTCCATCTACTGTAGCCTCTTCATACCCAGTATCCAGTGAGTTATAAGGGATAAAGAGGGATAATAGAGTTGAAGCAAAGAAAAGGACAACTCTTGAGGCTTAGGTAAGGAGGGAAAATTTCCTTCATAGTCTGTCAGAGCTTGCCAATCCAAAATAACAAAAGCCACTTTGGGGGACGGAAGAAGAAAGACAGTGATAAGGACTCCCTTATTCCTCACATAGACACTGTGAAAGAGTTATGAGAATAGATCATATAGGCTTTTTATAGGGGTAACAAAGAAAACAGGTCAACCACAGCTTCCTCCGGCCTCAATTGTGATTCAATTCACCAGACCAACTGGGTTCTTTAGGACAGGAACCCAGGAGGTTGGGCTGAAAACCAAAAGGTAAGAGGGGGTTATGCTTAGCAGAGTCTCCCATATCTAGGAGAGCTGCCACAAGTAAACAGCCTGCAGCACTCATACAGAACAGGGTAGCTAGACTGGACATATCTAGAAATTTATGCCTATCATCACCTATAACTCACTTCCATCTTCTGGAAGAAAGTAAATTACTCTATAATGAATTATGTATGCTTACATACATCGTCATTCATAGTGTGAAGAAAATATTATGTTTGCAGGCCCCTTCTTAGTTGCCTACTAGCCAGGGGAAGCCATGGGTCATTCACTCATTCTGGTTAATTATATATAAGTAGGATCACCTTTACTCCTTCCTGCTTAAAATATAAACTTGATATCTGAAATTGCAGCAGCCATTTTGTCACTATGAGGGGTCACCCTATATAAAAAGGGCTGAAAATCATAGACAGTAATCTTGATATTGTCAAGCTACAGAGCCAATATAAGCAAATACATATGCTCAGATTTCTTTTGTGATACAAAACTATTTGTTTTAAGCCACTCTTTTGGGGTCACTTACAACCTTAAAGATTCCTAAATGATATAGGGAGTCCAGTTGCTTTACTGAATTATTAAAGTGTCACTGACAAGACAAAGGATAGACACCATATGATCATTTCCATAGATGCAGAAAAATCATCTGAGAAAGCACAATATCCAATCATGATAAAAACCCTCAAGACAGTAGATTTGGAGGAAACATACCTCAACATAATAAAAGCCATATATGAAAAACCAACAGCTTATGTCATCCTAAATGGGGAACAATTGAGAGTTTTTCCTCTATGGTCAGGAACAATACAGGGATGTCCACTTTTAACACTGTTATCTTTTTTTAAGATTTTATTTATTTATTCATGAGACACACACAGAGAGAGGCAGAGACATAGGCAGAGGGAGAAGCAGGCTTCGTGTGGGGAGCTTGATGTGGGACTCCATCTTAAGACTCTGGGATCACGACCTGAGCCAAAGGCAGATGCTCAACCACTGAGCCACCCAGGTGCCCCTGTTATTTAACATAGTACTGGAAGTCCTAGCTACAGAAACCAGATAAAAAAAAAGAAATGAAAGGTATCCAAATAGGCCAGGAAGAAGTAAAACTTTCACTATTTGCAAATGGCATATATAGAAAACTCTAAAGACTCCACCAGAAAACACTAGAACTGATAAACGAATTAATAAGGTTGCAGCACACAAAATCAATATACAAAAATCCATTGCATTTCTACACACTAATAATGAGGTAGCAGAAAGAGAAATTAAGAAAACAGTCTTATATACAATTGCATCAAAAATAAGCAAACACCTCCGAATAAACTTAATGAAGGAGATAAGTGAGCTGTATTCTGAAAACTATAAAACACTGATGAAAGAAATTGAAACAACACAAGCAAATGGTAGGATATTCCATGTTCATGGATTAGAAGAATAAATATTGTTACAATGTCCATACTACCCAAAGCAATCTATATAGTTAATGTAATCCCTATCAAAATATCAACAACATTTTTCACAGAACTACAACAAACTCCTAAAATTTATATGGAACTCCAAGACTGAATAGCCAAAGCAATCTTAAAAAAAAATGTACTTATGTACGAGACAGAGAGAGAGAGAAAGTGAAAGCAGGGGGAGGGATAGAGAAAGAGAGAGGGGAGAGAAAATCCCCAAGCAGACTGCTCACTGAGCACAGAGCCTGAGGTGGAGCTCCATCCCAGGACTCTAAGATCATGACCTGAGCTGAAATCGAGAGTCAGATGCTTAACTGACTGCCCCTAGCTAAAGCAATCTTGAAAAAGAAAAACAAACCTGGAGGTACCACAATCCCAGATTTCAAGACATACTACAAAGCTATAGCAAAACAGTATGGCACTGGCACAAAAACAGATACATAAATCAATGGAAAAGAATAGAGAATCCAGAAATAAACCCATGGTTATATGGTCATTTAATCTTCAACAAATGAGGCAAGAATATGCAGTGTGAAAAAGTCTCTTCAATGAATGATGTTGGGAAAACTGGATAGCTACATGCAAAAAAATGCCATTGGACCCATTTTCTTGCACCATACACAAAAACAAACTCAAAATGGATTAAGGACCTAAATGTGAGACCTGAAACCATAAAGAAGAGGGCATAGGCAGTAATTTCTCTGACATCAGCTATAATAATATCTTGATATGTCTCCTGAGGCAAGGTAAACAAAAGCAAAGATAAGGTATTGGGACTATATTAAAATAAAGGTCCTCCGCACAGCAAAGGAAACAACCAACAAAAGTAAAACACAATCTACTGAATAGGAGAAGATATTTGCAAATGATATATCCAATAAAGGGTTAGTGTTTAAAAAAATATAAAGAATTTATATGTAAGTTAACACCAAAAAATAACCACCCCTAAATAATCCAAATAAAAATGAGCAGAAGACATGAGCAAAGAAGATATACAGATGGCCAACAGACATGAAAAGATGTTTAACATCATTTGTCATCAGGGAAATGCAAATCAAAACTACAACAAGATATCATCTCATATCTGTTAGAATGGCTAAAATCAACAACATAAGAAACAACAGAGTATCCAGAGCAAAAGGAACCCTCATGCACTATTGGTGGGAATGTAAACTGGAGCAGCCACTCTGGAAAATAGTCTGAAGGTTCCTCAAAAATTAAAAATAGAAATAGTAAGTGTCTCAGTTGGTTGTGTCTGCCTTTGGCTCAGGTCTTGATCCCAGGGTTCTGGGATCAAGTCCCACATTGGGCTCCCTGCTCAGTGGGGACTCTGCTTCTCCCTTTCACTTCACCCCTTGCTTGTGCTCACTCTCTCTGAAATAAAATCTTAAAAAAATGAAAAAAAAAAAAAGGATTACCATATGATCCAGTAATTCTACTACTGAGTATTTGCCCAAAGGATATGAGGATTCTAATTTGTAAAGATATATACCCTATGTTTATTGCAGCATTATTTATAATTGCCAAATCATGAAAGCAGCATAGGTGGCCATCGATAAATGAATGGGTAAAGAAGATGTGGTATATATACACAATGGAATATTACTCAGTCATAAAAAAGAAGGAAAACTTGCTATTTGCTACAACATGGATAGATTTAGAGAGTATAATGCTAAGTGAAATAAATTAGAGAAAGACAAATATATGATTTCACTTGTAAGTGGAATTTAAGAAAAAAAAAACCCAAACAAATACACAAAAAGAGACAAACCAAAAAATAGACTCTTAACTACAGAGAACAAATTGACAGTTACCAGCAGAGAGGTGGATAGGGTGAAATAGGTGAAGAGATTTAAGAGTTCACTTATCATGATGATCATGTATAGCACTGTATATTAACTATACTGTAATCAAAATAAATAATAAAAATAAAGTGTTGGTTGTAGATAATGACTTAAGCCACAAGTAAACTGAGAGATGCATGGCTTTGTTAAATAATTTTTCTGCCAGTATCTACTCATGCACAATAGTCTTCACTCTAAGACCTTCAGTATAAGAGCACAGTGATAAAGTTGGCTAGAGAAAAGATATTAGGAAGTTAGGACTTTCATTTACATATGAATACACTGGCAAAGACCTGGCTATAGAGGATATTGGAGCTAATGTTCCTAACATCCATTTTATTTCAGAAGATTAGTGTAAGCCAATCATGATAAGACTATGCCCCCTGGAACTGGTTAATTGAGGGATGAGTAAACCTAAGCCAATATGGATCAAGGACCTACTGGAGTTCCTGGGAAAAAGAGCTAGTGTCAGTCTCCTATTAGAAATAATCAAGGAAGGGGCAGCCCTGGTGGCTTAGTGGGTTAGCGCTGCCTTCAGCCCAGGGCGAGATCCTGGAGGCCCAGGATTAAGTCCCACATTAAGCTCCCTGCATGGAGCCTGCTTCTCCTTCTACCTCTGTCTCTGCCTCCCTCTCTGTGTCTCTCATGAATTTAAAAAAAAAAAAAAATCTTAAAAAAAAAAAACCAAAACGAAATAATCAAGGAAGTATATTATTCTAGTGGTTGCTGGCAAGCATATTATGACCATGAGAGTTACCATTTTGGCAGGAAGTCCACTCCATGGCAGCAGAGAATTAGGGTCTCTTATAACATCTCTAAGCTGCTAAATCAATTGGCTCTGGAGTCTATCCCACTTTTAGACTTCCTAATACATGAAATAAATGTCTTTGGTGTTCAGGCCAATTTGAAGAAGGGCTTCTGTTACCTGTGGCTGAGGGTATTCTATGTGACATTGAATTTGGTACCTGAAACTGAAAGGCTATAAGTCTCAGATCCTAAAATGTGATGTGGAATTTGTCTCTTCACAGATGATGTGATTGCACATGTAGCAAACCCTAAAGACTACACACACATACAAACCTATTAAGACTCATAAGCAAATTCAGTAAAGTAGCAGGATACAAAATTAACATATGAAAATCAGATGCATTTCTAAATCAATGAGCTATCTGAAAAAGAAATTAAGAAAATAATCACTTTTACAATGGTATCAAAAAGAATAAAATACTTAGGAATAAACTTAAACAAAGAAGTGAAAGATGTATACACTAAAAACTACAAAACATTGGTAAAATAAATTAAAGACAACACAAGTAAATGGAAAGACAACTCATGTTCATGGATGTTGTTTAATACCCATACTATACAAAGAAATCTATATATTCAATGTTATCCTCTTCAAAATCCCAATGACATTTTTTACAGAAATAGAAAAAAAAATCCTAAAATATATTTGGAACAATGGAGGTCCCCAAATAGCCAAGACAATCTTGAGAAAGAAAAACAAAGCTGAAGCCATTATATTTCCTGATTTCAAAATGTATTACAAATCTACAGCAATTAAAATGATATGATGTATAAAGACAGACATGTAGTCCCATGAAACAGAATAGAGAGCCTAGAAATAAACCTATGCATATATATTCAATTAATTTTCAGCAAAAATGCCAAGAATGCAAAATGAGGAAAGGATAATCTTTTCAACAAATCGTGTAGGGAACATGGGGTATTCGCATGGAAAAGAATGAACTTAGACCCTTGTCTTATGCCATACACAAAAATCAATTCTAAATGGCTTAAAAACTTAAATGCAAGACATGAAACTATAAGGCTCCTAGGAGAAAACATATAGTAAAATCTTGACATTGATCTTAGTAGTGATTTCTCAGATATGATACCAATATTGCAGACAACAAAAGCAAAAATCTGTAAGTAGGACTACATAAAAACTAAATAGTTTTTTCATAGCAAAGAATAATCAAAAGAACAGAAGGCAATCTACAGAATGAGAAAAAATAGTTGTAAGCCATATATTTGATATTGGGTTAATATTTAAAATATATTTTAAAACCCCTAGGACTCAAAGCCAAAAAGCAACATTAAATAACCTGATTAAATGAGCAAAGAGCTTGAATAGACAGTTTTCCAGATAAGATATAAATGGCCAACATATATGTGAAAGGAAGCTCAATATCACTAATTATTAGGGAAATGCAAATCAAAACCACAATGAGCTATCACCTCTATCACCTCACACTTGTTAGAATGGCTATTATTCTTGTAAAAAGCCTAAAATATAACAAATGTTGCTAAGGAGGTGGAGAAATTGGAACACTTGTACACTGCTGGTGGAAATGTAAAATGGTGCAGCAGCTAAGGAAAGAATATGGTGGTTCCTCAAAAAATTAAAAATATAGTTATTGTGTGATCTAGCATTTCCATTTCTGGTATTTTTAAAAGAATTAAAATCAGGATTTCAAAAGATGTATGCATTCCTATGTTATTACAGCATTATTCACAATAGCCAAAGTATGAAAACAACTTAAATATTCATCGATAAATGAATGGATAAAAAAAATATGGTACATACACACAGTGGAATATTATTCAGCCTTACAAAGGGTATCCTGCTATATACAAAAACATGGATAAACCTGGAGGACATTATGATAATTGAAATAAGTTAGTCACTTATTTAACCACCAGGGGTGCCTGGGTGGCTCAGTTGGTTAAGCATCAAACTCTTGATTTTGGTTCAGGTCATGATCTCAGGGTCTTAGGATCAAGCCCTATATCAGGCTCTGCACTCAGCATTAAATCTGCTTGGGATGATCTCTCTCTCTGCCCTTCCCCCTGCTCACACTATCTTTAAAATAAACACAATCTTAAAAAAAAGTCACAGAAGGATAAATACCACATTATTCCACTTTTGTGTGGTATCTAAAATAGTTCAACTTATTGAAACAGAGTAGAATGGTGGTTGCCTGAGGCTGTGGGACAGGAGAATGGGAAGCTATTTTTCAATGAGTATAGCATTTCACATGTGCAAGATGAATAGGTTCTGAGAGATTTGCTGTAAAATATAGTGACTATTGCTAATAATATTATATTGTCTGCTCAAAAAAAAATAATTAACAGGGCATAGCTCATGTTAAGTGTTATTACTATGAAAAACGAGGAGAGTATAATAAGATAAATGTTTATCACCTTAATTGTGGTGATGGTTTCATGGGTATGCTTATGTCCAAACTCATCAAATTACATACATTAAATACGTGCATTTTTTTTTTGGTATATCAATTCTATCTCAATAAAGTTGAGGAAAGGGGCACCCTAGGTGGCTCAGTTAATTGTGCTCAACTCATGGTTTCAGCTCAGCTCATGTTCTCATGGGTTATGGAACTGAGTCCCTATCAGGTTCCACATTCAGCAGGGAGTCTGCTTGGGATTTCCCCCTGCCAATCCCTGTGCTCATCCCCCCACGCACACTTTCTTCCTCTCTCTCAAATATCTAAACACTTTAAAAAATTAAAGGAGAAAAATAGTTAATAAAGCCTGAAAGCATCTGTATTCTTAGAAATTAGGTTCAGATATGGTTGAGCTATCTCTTTATTGTGGTCAACCATAAAATGTTAAGTTTCCAATTTAATAAAACGTTTGCCCATGAAATAATATCCCTAGTTACACAAGATTTTTGAGTCACAAGCATATTGCTGACAGAATTAAAATATAATGGTTGTTTCTACGACTGCTCATTCATGGAAGATCTAAATCTCTTTTGTATGCCATGGGTTTGTGGTTTTATCTTTGTTTTTCCATCTTAGATCTCAACCGACTTAAAATTGGAGAGTTGTTTTTTTTCTCAGAAAGTGAATCTCTCTGAGGCTAAACACCTGAGTAGAAGCAACTGGGAACGATTGAGTAGGGGGAAAGCAAGCTCATTGATGCCAATCACCCTGCTCCCCCACCCCCCACCAAGCTTTCTTAATATCTGGAGACATAGAGGAAATAATTTGTATTGAATAGTAAATTTGGAGACAGTGGGAGGTTAACCATTTCCTACTAACTTCATAACTTTCATGTTTTACCTACATTATTTCTAGTTACTGGTTTATTTAGGACTTGGATAGGAATTCTAAGCCCAATATACATGACCAAGCAAACACTGAAATCCAGTGGAACTGTTAGGGGGTGGATATTTAAAAGAATGTAAAAGATTTCAGTATGGCAATTTTCTTGGTAAAATTCTGCAAAAACTGTAGATATTCATGGGTAAAAGTAGACTATAAAATATTGGTTTGCCCCTATTTGATGAAATGGAGGCAATACTTCAACCGAGAAACACTCTATTGCACAAAAATAGGAAAGGGGAAAATGACATCTCTCTCCAGTTATCACTCTTTGTGTGGCTGAGAACACGAACTTAAGTCCATGTAACTCACACAATTTGACAACAGGGGTCTCTCGGTCATGTTAATACAACCTTCTTTTAATAAATATTACTTACTTTGATGAATGAATCCACTTTTAACATCTTGACATTTGTGTTTTATAAAATTAAATTATCATATAATTGTAAATTATATGAATCCAAGAAGGAACAGGTATGAAAAAATAAACCCAAGAAGAAATATCACAAATGATGTGCCCAAGTCTTCCTTTGATTGTTATCTGCTCAGTGGGGCAGAAGCAATAGTCTCTCAATCAGCTATCCAATTTAAGACAACAGCTCTTTCCGTTCTTTTTGGCCAGAAAATTAGCAATATGTAGATTAATAGAAAATACACTCTTAGGAAATAAACTACATGTCACACTAAATGGTTATGGTAATTGTGAAAAACAGACTTTATCTATCCTGGTATAACTAAGTATCACAATTAAAAAAAATATATACAGCCTAACCACAAAGAGAAAACCGTAAAACCATGCCATTTAACAATTAAGAGTAGTGTGAAGATGGAAAAGTTCTATGGAAAGGCCAATGTTTCATTTCAGATTATAAACATCCAAAGAAATCAGGACATACTCTTGACCATGCATAGTAGAAATCAACAAAGAAGGTTGTTTTTATAAGGACACATTGTTCTGCTCCTTTCAAATTCAGGCACTCATTTATTGGAGAAGCAGTTAACTTTTTCCATCCAGAACACTATAAAATGGATAACTACTACAGGCTATTTGTTGGCCAAAATTAGAAAAATAATAATTTCCTTGCTTACTCATGATGAAATAATTTTTGTCAGAACTTCAGATGGGTTACTGTACACATCTTTCTCTCCCACTCCAACTTTGCCTACCAAAACTTTCAACACTCCTGTTGATTCCACATATGATAGTGTTGCTTCATTTTAAATCTCTCAATGCTACATGATAAATTTACATACAAAACTGATGCTGTACCTCATGCTCACAAGTTGGCAAATAAAATTTGTAAAAACTTTTATCCTTTATTTAATTAATCAAGGTTTTTAATCAAGGAAATGGTATGTGGTGTTCCTTATGTTATGGTCCAAATAGTGTGTTTCTGCAAAATTTGGACATGAGAAAAAGAAGTAATTCCTATGTTTAGCTTCTCCAATTTCTCTTTGGTAATATTATAAAATGCAAATATAAAATCTATATATTGATAGCTAAATACAATTAAATAACATCTATCAATGGCTTTCCATCGTTCTCAGGAAAAATCCTACTTCCTTAGAATGACATACTGTAAATATTTATTGAATGACAACTATGTGTCAGATACTGTTATAGGCCCTAGAGATAGCAACAGACAGAATCTCCCTTCTTTATATTAAAGTAGAAGGACACAGACAATTACAGAATAAATTTAAAAACTATGCAGAGTAATTAGAGGGTGATAATAAGCTACAGAGGGGGAAAAAGTTAGGAAGGGGGATAGCTAGTTCCTGGGACCTCAATATTAATAAGGTCATCAGAAAAGAAAAAAAAAAAAACATGTGAGCAAAGGATTGAAAGTAAGGGAATAAGTCAAGCAGATATTGAAGTAGAGAGCACTTCAGGTAGAACAGCAAATGCAATGGGCCAGAGGCTGTCACATGCTATTTTGTTCAAGGAGCAATAAGGTGGCCAGTGTGACTGAAGGGGAGTAAGAGAGAACAGTAGTGGGAGAGGACATTATTGATGGCGGGGGGTGGGGGGGGTGGGAGGGGGCTTGTAAGCCAATTAATGACTTTGGCTTTTACTTTTGGTGAGACAGGATGCCACTTGAAGATTCTGATAAGGACATAATTTGATTTATATTTTAGAAGGATCATTCAGTCTCCTATGTGAAAAGAGGCATTTAGTAGAACAAGAACTGAAGGAAAGAGTACCATTTAGGAGAATGACTGAAATATTAAAACAAATGTTGATAATGGCTTAGAGTGGTAGAGATAGCTGTGGTTAGAAGTGCTGGATTAAAGATAAATTCTGAAGACAGAACCAATGAGATTTCTTGACAGGTTGAATATGAGGTACAAAAGAAAGAATGAAAACAAAGATTTTTGTTTTGAGCAATTAGTAGAATATGGAATTCCCAATAACGAGTGACAAAGACGACCTATGGAATCATATTTTCTGGAACCACTGCCACAGTTATTTATCTTAAATATATATTTTAAACATTCAAATATACTGATGTCTTGAAGGATACCATTTCCATTTGCCACTCAAAGAAAAAGCATTACCACTTCTTCAATGTTTGAACCTTAACTAGATGATGATAATTGGCAATAGGGATACTGATTGAATATATCTTTTACTATTTAATAATGACAATCTTAAATTTTAATCTGTTGATTTCATTCTTCTTAATTTTAACAATGCAGTTGTTTTACATACACTGGTTATATACACAATTCTTAGATATAAATATAGTTTCGTTTAGGGACATTGTTTATAGCCATTTCAACCACAATTATGAAACTAGCAAAACAAAATAACTTTGAGATATAATCTACATGAGTATAAATCCAGTGGTTTTTAGTATATTCATGAAGTTAGGCAACCATCACCACTATTTAATTTTAGAACATTTTCACCCAAAAAGAAACCCCATACTCATTAGCACTCACTTCACATTCTCCCTCATTCCAGCCCCTGGAAACCAGTAAACTAGGTTCTGCCATGATGAATCTGCTTTTCCTGGATGTTTCGTATAAATGGAATCATACAATATTTGGCTTTTTTGCAACCAGCTTCTTGAAATTAGCATGTTTTCAAGACTCATCTGTGTTGCAGAATGTATTAGTACTTCAGTATTTCTAGTGTCAGATACTATACTATCATATGGATATGCCACATGTGCACATCTTTTTTGGAGAAATGTCTATTCAAATCATTTGGCCATTTTTAAATTGGGTTATTTACCTTTTTATTGTTGAATTGCAAGTGCTATTTATACATTCTGAATACAAACCACTTATAAGATCCATGATTTGCAAATATTTTCTTCCCTTCTGTGGGTTATCTTCGTACTTTCTTTATGGTGTCCTTTTAAGGACAAAAGTTTCAGATTTTGATAATGTCTAATTTATTCTTTTGTTGATTTTGCTTTCAATGACATATCTAAGGAACCATCGACTAATAGGAAGCCAAAAATATTTACTCCTATGTTTTATTCTATGAGTTTTATTCTTTTAGGTATAAAATCCAGGTCTATGATTCAGTTTTGGTCAATGTTTATGTATGGTATGAAGTAGGGGTCCAACTTTATTCTTTTGCATATAAATATGCAGTTGTCTCAGCACCAGATGTTGACTATTCCTTCCTCCATTGAACTGTCTTGGCACCCTTGCCAAAAACTGACCGACCATAAATTTAAGGGTTTATTTCTGGACTCTGAATTCTATTCCATTGATCTATATGTCTATTGTTATGCCAGTAGAAGCTAGCAAATTGTATGCTTAGGAACTAACTACCCACCTATCCCTTTGCATTCACAGTTTTATACTGAAGCATTCCTATTAAGTCTATCTTTCCTACTAAAATGTAAACTTTTGTAGGCTAGGGATAGCTACTTATTTTTGTCTTCTTATAGCCCATGATGTTGATAATGTACCTTAAATTACAATTTTTCAAGTAAAAAAAAAAAGGACTGTCTAAAAAGAACATGGGCCTAATGTACTCATACAGTGTTGTTAACTGCATATATAGTTGACCCTTAAACACTTGAACTGCACAGGTCAGATTTTTAAAAAAAAACACAGTATCATACTGTAAATGTATTTTCTCTTATGATTTCCTTAACAATACCATCTTTTCTCTAGCTTACTTTAAGAAAACAGTATATAATACATGTAATATATAGTATATGATTTAATCAACTGTTTATCAGTAAGGTTTCTAGTTGACAGGCTATTAATTCAATTTGGGGAGGAGTCAGTGCAAGGCTTGGTGCCCCTAACCCTCATGTTGTTCAAGGGTCAGCTGTAATGAGAAAGTCAAAATAACAGTGGCTTAAACAGATATAATTGCTTCCCTTTCACATAAAAGAACTTAGGCAATCAGAGTTGATTTGGCAGCTACATGAAATTATTAGTAACACAGCTCTTAGCTTTAACATTCCCAGAGTATGGTCCCTTATCCTTAAGGTGCAGAAGAGTTACTAGATCTCCAGCCATTATATCTGCATGGCCATACTTCATTGCAAAGGGAAGTTAGGGAATATGATCTTTATTGAGAAGCAGCAACATATCCAGCTAAGAATCAGAATTCTTTTTCTAAGCAGGAGGGAAGGATGGATATTAGGATAAAATTAGCATTCTCTACAACAGAAATAACAATACATTTTCAAAATCCCTGTGGGCCTGAAGAAGCAAGGTATTTAGGAAGCTCCAAGGTGATATACTGTCTTGTAGCTGCCCTTACAGGACTGGACTGAGACAAGCATGGGATGGATATGGAGCTTGTTCTTCCTTTACTTCAGCTCTGATGCCCTAGCCAATTGGGACCCTTATGTGGTTCTATCCTCATCAGTGGGGTGTGGCACTTAAATTTCTATTCCCTACGGAATAGTACCACACAATCTAAATCTAAGTCTTCCCTAAATGCTTAATCTATCCAACTTAGTGTTCCATTTTACAAGAACCTACTCTAGTGTAGAAAACAACCAATTAATTTCTTAAAATCAAAGAAATACTAGGGTTTTATTTACATTAATTCTTAGTATATAAGCAAGTCAACAGAACTTTCAGTGATATTTTAACCACACAAAAGTAGTTCTAATAGTTGGGATTTTCATCACCACATAGCCAACCAGAGACTGACTGTACGAGTAAGAGTATGTTATCCTGGATTACACAATTGTGAGGCAACCAAAACTTACCGTTTTCTGTATATTCTACAAAGAAAACATATTATCTTTTGGCTGACCTGTATACATACTTTCAATTCTCAAGAATACTTTTTATACTTTTATGTTGCCTCCTACCCTGTTCATGGGTAGTTCTAAATCAAACAATAGTAATTTCTCATTTGAAGAAGTAAAATTCTTACGCATTATTCTTCTTCCTGCTATATTCAAAACATTGTATTATCATTCTGGTACCTGAAGCAGCCAACCTGTAGCCACTCTTTCTTTTAGGAACTGTACTTGTTTTTTTTTTTTAATTTTTATTTATTTATGATAGTCACACAGAGAGAGACAGAGAGAGGCAGAGACATAGGCAGAGGGAGAAGCAGGCTCCATGCACCGGGAGCCCGACGTGGGATTCGATCCCGGATCTCTAGGATCGCGCCCTGGGCCAAAGTCAGGCGCCAAACTGCTGCGCCACCCAGGGATCCCTTAGGAACTGTACTTGTGTTTTCACTGAGCAAGTGTTCTCCTCGGAGAACTCTTTAAAAAAAAATTTATTCATGAGAGACAGAGAGAGAGACAGAGAGAGAGAGAGGCAGAGACAGGCAGAGGGAGAAGCAGGCTCCATGCAAGGAGCCTGATGTGGGACTTGATCCCGGGTCTCCAGGATCAGGCCCTGGGCTGAAGGCAGCGCTAAACCGCTGAGCCATCAGGGCTGCCCTTCCTTGGAGAACTCTTATTGTTGCCACCCCCAAGCTATAACCCAAACTCAGAATAACAAAACTGCAAGGATGTCCATTATACCTACATCATCTAGGGTACCTTCCAGATGGTCTCTGGATTGCTCCAAGGTTTTACTCCCTCACTTTAGGAAAGAAGGAATGCTAAGATAACTAATTGTCTTGGTTTGCTTCATATTTTAAAATTAGCTAAATGGTTTTATAAGAACTACCCTATTTTGCAGACTCACAATGTGGGAAATTCATGAAAAGTGAGAAAGGGAGAGAGTAAGAGTGTGGGGTGGGAATGAAAAAAAATCTGTTTCTCCAGGTTGATTTTGCATAGGAAAAGTGCTATTAATGTGAATATTTTCAGTGACTGTGTGCCTTTAAGATGAGTAGAAGCTTTGTCATATTTGTACACAAAGACTGATACAGTAACTGTCAACAGGCTTACTTACAAGATTTTATTCCTGGTTAAAATAACCTTATCTATTAATGATTATGGCTCACAATTTATGAATCAGATTAAAATATTCCAGAGACTTGCCAATGCCTGTAAAACCCATAATACAGGGCAGCCCTGGTGGTTTAGGGGTTTAGTGCCGCCTTCCACCTAGGGCGTGATCCTAGAGATCTGGGATCGAGTCCCACGTCAGGCTCCCTGCATGGAGCCTGCTTCTCCCTCTCTCTCATAAATAAATAAAAAGTCTTTAAAAATACTTAAAAACCCATAATACATTCTTACTCCATGGAAAAATTTGCCAGAATCCTTAAGAATTAAGAAATAATTATAGATATATACACATATAAAGATAGAAGGTCTATATGGGTTAGTCTATAAATAAGCTAAGCCTAAAAATACAAGAATCTAAGTATCACCAGGTGAGTAGTTCAGAATTATTTGCCCAATACTGTGGGACTAGCCTGATACTTATCAAAGATAATTAAGAATAGGTATTCATAAATTTATTTAAAAACATGATGCAAGTTTGATTCTAAATAAAATTAGCCACCTATATAATAATTTCCAGAAGCTCTATCTGTGTAAGAAGTCCAGTTTCCATGAGGTGGTGAAAGCTTTCTCTCTGTTCCTAGTAATAAAAGCTATAGATGCATCTTATTTGCAGAGGCTGGCTCCTCCTCCCATCACTATGGGTTGGTTGCATGGGTATGCCCTGACAGAGGGTGATTTACTTTATTTCCTCCTTCTCTTATTACTGTCTTCTATAATAATTTTTTTCTTGACTTGCAGATGTATGAAGTGTTCTCATTTGCTTTTGCTCTAAAATCAAATCTGTTTTATCTTAATCATTTGAAATGGAAATCCCTACTCAAAATATTAGACATGCTCTGGCTTCCTAAAAGCAGACATAAACAAAGCAAAACATAATTTCAACTTTTTTTGAGGAGGTAGAGTCATTACTGTGAATGTCAATCACTATACTCTGATATTACACAGGAGTTTCAGGACCTGCTGGGGTGCATGAGATGACTGGGTCATATACTAAGGTTCCGGAAGGCTGTACTTCTCTTTGGTTCTTATATTTACTTCACTTTTTAAATACTTTAGGTGTTTTCTATTTTTCTGCCTTGTAAGCCCAATCCTTTTAAACTGATCATTTATTCTGAACACAGCCCAATTCTCACAGTTCCTTCACAGCTCCCATGCTCTTGAAAGCAAATAACATAGCTAGTTAGAACTGGGCCTAAAGAAAGCATAGACATAGTAGAAATAAAGGATATCCAGGCTATTACTCCACATTCCAGAGCCCATCTCAGACTGAATATCCACAACATGATTCTTTACTGAGGATAGAATTATTCTCAGTACAGTGCTCCAAGTATACACTGCTAATAATTCAGCACATGAGAGGAAACCCATTTACCATCTTCACTATAAGCTTTGCTGCACAAAGGACTTAAAAACTTTCTGGTTTTTGGTTGTTTTAAAGAATGAGTTTGTCTTGCTGCACAAAGGACTTAAAAACTTTCTGGTTTTTGGTTGTTTTAAAGAATGAGTTTGTCTTTTAACTCAGATCGGGATAAATCAATCATGATGGTGAGTGGTAGCAGAATGTGACATTCCAAAATATGCTTCTTTGGCATTAGGATTATTTTGCAAAACTGCAGACCCAGAAGAGGCTCTGAAAATAGAAATAGAAGGTAGCCTTTTACAAAGGAAAACTATGTTTATAAGGAAATTACATTAGAAAGGAGCCTGTGGGGGGGGGGGGGTAGAAAGGAGCCTGTGCCAGGAAGAAAGCTATTACCAGAGATAAGTTCTTCACCTGAGAGACTTAGCTTGCTGGCAAAACAACTTTTGCTTACCAAACATTTCCTCTTCTCACCTTCCTATGAATTACCTTCCCTCCTTTGAAACCACAGATCCCCAACCCTTTCCTTAGCTCAGGATGGGATATACACTTCAGTTGTTTAGCTGCCTTTTGAGTCTAATATATTTCTGGGGTTTCCATAAGTATGCATGTAAGCAATTAAAATTGTCAATTTTTTCTTCTATTAATCTTTCTTATTATAAGAAGGGTCTCTCCGCCAAGCACCTAGGAGGGTAGAGGGAAAATGCTCATTCCTTCTCTACAAGGGACAGAGATCCCCTTTACATGGGACTGACATATTATGGAATAATAACCTTATCTCTAGTAACCTTACAGAATAATTAAACATTATTTGGTTAATTAAATTAATTTCAATTTTAATTTGGGTAATGTTGGCATGGTAAAATTATTGTTTCTTTCTCAACCCTCAGATTAGGCAGATTAGTAAACCTGGATATCAAGATATTATGCAAAGCAAATGTCATCATTTTAAACAATATTAAGGGGGCAGCCCGGGTGGCTCAGTGGTTTAGCACCGCCTTCAGCCCAGGGCCTGATCCTGGAGACCCGGGATTGAGTCCCACGTCGGGCTCTCTGCATGGAGCCTGCTTCTCCCTCTGCTTGTGTCTGCCTCTCTCTCTTTCTCTCTCTGCATCTCTCATGAAGAAATAAATTACAATTAAAAAAAATATTAAGGAATATTAAATTTTTATGAACTTTCTAAATAAGCATTAAAAGCCTTAAAATGTTCATAGTCTTTGACCCAGTAATTCCACTTCTAGGATTTTATCCTAATAAGAGGACTAGAAGTTTACACAAATATCTATGTGCTTAAGATTTCAGAAATTATAGCACTGTTCATATTGATGAACGATTAGAATTAATGTACACTCTAATAACAGAATACAGTCACACAAGAGAATTCTATGCAATTATTAAACATAATGTTTTAATGAAATCCATGAGATATTTATAACACATTAAAAGAAAAAATAAGCATGAAAAGCTGTACCACAGGAAAAAAAGACTGGATAGACTTATACTAGTATGTAGTATCAACAGTTACCTCTATCTGTAAGATAACTGTGGATTTTCATTTTTTTCTTTTTTAGCTTCTTTGTAGTTTTCAAATTTTCTATAATGAATATGTATTATTTTGTGATTAGATAATAATGTTGTATTTTTAAACAAAAAATTAGGCTATAGTCTTTAAAAATTATTACTAGTGTTAAAAACAAGACAACAGGGTCAAAATGAAGTCACTTATGCTAAGCCCCATGTCACTAAACCAAGACTTAATTACAGCTTCAGTTCTCTCAGGAATGAAATCGCAAGTCAGTCAGTCAATTGGAAACTGCCTGATCATCAGCACTATATAACCCACTTGATAGCCCCATGTCATCCCCTAAAAGAAAGTAGCCTTGTAATAATGAACCCTGTGTATGTTGTGTGTGTTTGGCGTAACTTCCTAACTCTTGCTCCCTCTGGCTATAAAAGTCGTTCATTTAGTACAACTCCTCAGAGCTCTCTTCTATGTGCTAGAGGGATGCTGCCCAATTCAAATCAGTTTTTGCTCAAATGAATTCTTAAATTTAAAATTCGTCTCAGTTTATCTTTTAACATGAATGATGGAACAATGGACTGTCAACTTCATTGACAAAGCTACTGTAGAAAAGGAAAGAACAAATAATGAAAAGAACTTAGAAACAAAGTTAGACAGGAAAAGTAATTGGATGAAGATAAATGTAAATAACTTTTATTTTCACAAGGTTTTAATGAAAGCACTTATCTGCCAAGATAAGTTTAAAACTTTCATTAAGGTTTTAATGAAAGCACTTATCTTGGCAGAGAAGAAAGCTATTTATCTGTAAGTTGCAAGCTTAATTTGTGATGTACAGAGAAAACAGTTTTTAGTAAAATACACATAACCAGAAAATGTTTCTTTACCTATTTTGCCATAAGAGGAGATATATAGATGTGAAAGCACTTTATAAACTTGAAATGCCTTGCAAATAAATCTATTGCCATTATTGTCAGATTATCCCATTCTACTTCTGGTAACAGCTATGTAACTTGACGTCTTATATTTACACAAAAAGTAAAGTTCCAAGAGTTTTGAAGATACTCTCATTCTCATTATATTTAGGCAGTAATATGTCTCTTGGTTGCCAAATGCAGACAACGGCCTAGTGTGATAACCCCACGTCAGCCTTAGAATGCTGTACTCTTGAAAATACAATGCAACTTAAATCCACAATAGATGAAATCTTTTTTCTTACTTCAGATACAGGAGAAGTGTTAGGAAACATCTAGTGCTCTACTGCTTTTAAAAGACCCCCCAAAAGAGATGAAAAAATATAAGTAAAAACCTAGCTTCTGTAGCTGCGTGAATTTAGCTGCTCTAACTTCTTTTTTTTTTTTTTTTTAAATTTTTTTTTTTAATTTTTATTTATTTATGATAGTCACAGAGAGAGAGAGAGAGGCAGAGACACAGGCAGAGGGAGAAGCAGGCTCCATGCACCGGGAGCCCGACGTGGGATTCGATCCCGGGTCTCCAGGATCGCGCCCTGGGCCAAAGGCAGGCGCCAAACCGCTGCGCCACCCAGGGATCCCAGCTGCTCTAACTTCTTAGAAATCCTAAAACTGCCCAGACAAGGTATTGGATTAGGCCAAATGGATGATGCCTCACCTGACTCATCAGCTATCACTGATAAAGTGAAGTGAGATGGAATAGTAGGCACAATATAATTCAGCTTTTTCTCTGTGGCCTAATGCACCTAGAATTTGGCATCACTCTTTTACACCGGAAATACACAAGATCATTAGGGGCCAGGAAGTCTTGGGGTTTTACTCTAACTTCACCACTAACTTAAGAATGTGATATCAGGCTAGTCACTTAACCTGCACAAACGTCAAATTTCTTATCAGTAAAATGTGACTCAATGAGATAATGAATTTGAAAACACTTTGTAAAACTAAAAGTACCAAGGAAATAGTTCTTCCATCCCAAAAGATCATCATTAAAATTTACCATATGGAAGAAAAGCACACATGAATGAGACTTGACTATGACCCACAGATAGATTTACAGTATTATCACATCATGGAGGACCACACGTCTGATAAAGACAAAGACTGGGCACCAACCTATACCTGAGAAAATTCAGGTCTCATGGGAAACACAGAGCTCCTAGCTGAATACTCTGTGGGTGGTATGGAGATTATTCACCAATCTGTCCTAATTTCAAAGGAAGATAACTGTATCTTGAAAAGAGGCCTGTAGAGGGACTAACAAGAGATGCATTTATATGGGCATCAAGCGCCAGTCTAAATTAAAGTTTTATAAAGCAATGAGAAAGGGTCAGAAAGAAAACATTCTTGCAGGAGGTGGAGTCCTTGAAAGTCAGCTTTGATGGATAAACAGTGCATGCATCTGACTGACCAATCTTTTTGGTAGGCAGCTTCATAGACTAGGGCTTTCCTTTTTAAAGAACTTGGGCTACTCCTGAATCTAAGAGGCTGAGTCACAAACAATGCTTAGCAATGAAAATAGCTTCTTATTGAATTGTAGAATTTTATTTTCAAAGGGGAAGTAGGGGGTGTGACACATGCAGTAGCCTGCAGTCTGCCACTGTCTTTACCACCACTGTAGCCAGAAAAGCCAGCTGATGTGTCAGACATGTTAAAAAGTGAAAGTATGCTACAGCGTATGGTAGCTCTTTATCCCCAAGCGTATCAAGAAAGAAATTATAAGGCCAGCTTCCATAATGGTGCCTGTTATGCAATAATAGGGATAAACCAGGTGCTTGGGAACTCAATTTTCTACAGGGTCCCATAAATGTAGCCATATATTGACCCATTCTCTAATGGAAATAGCTGGAGAAATAGAAATATCATGACTATGAGAACATCAAAGGCCTCATTGGAAAAGCCCCCACACAGAAAAAATGTGTGGGCCTGAATTCTTCCATTCTGGAAGGGTAAAGGCCTGAGCTGATGATGCTGGGATGAAACACTGAAGTCATTAAAGAAACAAAACAAGTATAATAAAGTTGACCCACAGATCATTAAATAGCCTTTTCCCTTAGAACTAATGCTAATTTCATAGTTTTGATTTGAAAGATGTGGAGAGACATTTGGCATTTTTTAGTAATAAAAAGAAAAGGTCATGATCATTTGTTCCTAATTTATCTCTAATCTTTTCTAAAAAATCATTGATTCCTAATCTGTCTTTTCCTTCATTTTTTTTCCACCTGAGGAACTATTTAATGCCTATTTTTAAATTTTACAAAGATGTTTTATATTCTTCAGTTACCTAATGCATAAATAGTACTCAACCATTTTTTTTGTAGTACAAATGCTTCTTAGAATGGTTAACCATTCCTGCCTACTACACGCTTCCTAAATCTAAATTTACATATCTACAGTTTAATCAAGTTGTCAAAATCCAGTTTGAAGTTATATTCCTTCCTCAAATTTCTTTATATCCACTTCTCTTGAAACAACAATTTTTATGTTTTACCTAGGATTATGCTCGTCTATGTACAAGTCTTCTGTATTTCACATCAGGTTCATTAAGAAAGAATACAAAAGGTAAAAGTGGCCTTTGTAGTCAGAATATTCTGGTTTCAAATCCTTCTTCTGCCACTTATTGGCAGTAAGGGCTTCATGACCTACAACAAATTAGTTAACGTATCTGAGACTCAGTTTTCTAATCTGCAAAATGGGAATCATCACTTCACAAACTAGGCTGTGTTTGTTTTTCTCCCTTCCTATTATACCTGAGGTGCTAGATAAATGTATTTCTAAAGACTAGACACAAAACGAGTAAGGTAGTAAAATTGGAGGCGTTATAAGCAATCTCTTTGAGGAAGGGTTACGAGTTTGAGTTATAGGTATATACTTGTGCCATCATTATACCAAAGCAGCTAGTGCATTATACTGAGGACACATTAACACACGCCCTAAGTGTCTCACCCAGTGTACTGACTTTAAAAATATCAATATGATCTTATTTCAGCACTATTATTTTATACAGTATCCTAGATGCTGTAGTGGATAAACCTAAGTCTATTAAAGAGGTGAACCATAGCAAGTAGAAATTTGTGGATTGGCTTACATACAGCACATAAAAAGTCTATTATAAAACTAGCATCGGCACCCTTGGGTGCAAAGCATTTTCTGAGTATTTGTCATGAGTTGTTTATAGTACTTTACTCATTGTTTCATAAAAGGTGCTCCAAAATTGTAATGGATACCCCTTTTTAGTAACTTCTGTCAATTTAATTCTGGCCTCTGTATATCACCTTGGAATAAATGAGCCCAAATATCCCTTCTCTGAGTACTGCTTTTACTCCACAAGGCACATATACACACAAACACTCCCCACCCCATGACCCACCTCAGCTTCCTGGGCTGTTTATTACCATAACTTTCTCAGCTCCAGCCACATTACTTAGGTCAGTATTGGCACACCTCAAGGTAGCCAGATCATTCTCCTAAAGAATGTACAAATAGTGTCTAGAAATTTGTTAGTAAGCTTCCTACAAACAAACTTGGTGATCCCTTTATTCTCCCTGAGACCAAGAGGAAGAAAAAGCATCCTTGGTACTGGTGACATTCCAACTCAACTTATATCCCCTTGATGCCCAGCAAAAATAATAAAGCAGCAAAAATATATTTGTCCAAACCCTCTTCCCCAAAACTAACATTAGTAGTATCCTTGCATGCAAACCCTTTTCTGGGTATATATTTGTTAAACATCATATCCATTTTTAAAAATGTATAATAGATACTAAGAGATTAAAACAGATACAAGAAACATTAAAACTAAAATAGCACAAAACTGTACCTCAAGCTCAATGAGTATTTTATGTATTCTAATCTCAATTTCTCTAGCTGATTGTGTAAGTAGTAATCTATCATGTATGCATTAGCGCAGTCATTGTGCAGATCAAAAGGTAAAACCATCCTAAACAGGAAACCAATATTCTTCCTGTTTAATCAACAAATCTAAAAATTTATTCTTTTCAACTATTTACTCTTGTCCACCACACCATAGTGCTCCACATGTTCATCATTGTTTTATGACAAAGAGAAAATTTTCATGAGCCACTTTTGTATCCCCACCCCCTTAAAGAAAGAGGGAGGAAAAATTGTTTCATACAGAAGGCGTTAGTTGTATGAATTACAACTGCCACCTAAGTGTGGGCTCCTGTAACCAACAGGGATTTTACCTACATCCATTCAGTCAGTTTATGGGGGTTTAAAGAAATTCCAAAGAGTCATCAGAAGAGGAAAAATAAAGGTAATGCTTTTTGCCACACAGGTAGAATCTTTGAAAATATGTGTAATATGTAAAACATTTTGACACCCCCATAAATATTTTTCCAGAATTAACAGTATAAATTGCTTCTCTTGTTCAAGAGCTTCCTATCAGCCTCTGTAATCACTACTCACAGTAACCTCAACTCCTGCCACAATGTACAAAATGCAACTCTTGTCTTGCATCGCACTGACGCTTGTACTTGTCGCAAACAGTGCACCTATTACTTCAAGCTCTACAAAGGAAACAGAGCAACAGATGGAGCAATTACTGCTGGATTTACAGTTGCTTTTGAATGGAGTTAATGTGAGTATATTCTATCTCTTACTAAAATTACAATTTTTTGAACTGGAGTTCATTTTTTAATGAAAATATATTATGCTTTCTCAGAATTATGAGAACCCCCAACTCTCCAGGATGCTCACATTTAAGTTTTACACGCCCAAGAAGGTAAGTACAACTTTTTATGTTCAATTTATGTCTTAATAAGATTCAAATATGAAAAGTTGTAGGTGATTAGGTTTATAGCCCCTCATCTGAGAAAAAGAATCAGTAAAATCAATATTAAAAAAACAATTTGGTAATGAAGCTTCTGTAAAATAGCTTTGCCTATATATTTTTTTAATGTATTTGTGTGTGTTTTGGGAGGGGAAGAGACAAGAATAACATTCCCAGTTTATTGATGGGACAGTTTTAAAAGATTATGTTGACTGATTATTTAAAAATGTAAAACTTGAGAGATATTTGATTATATCATTTTACCATGCAAATTATCAAAATTGATTTCAGAGAAGCCAATTTTTAAAAATCCTTTATTGTTTTAGGAAAAATTCCTAATGGTCTATCTTTGAGAGGTAGCCTAATTGTGACCAATAGCATAGTCTCTAGGGCCAGATTACCTGAACTGAAATCCCAGTTATGTCATGTCTTAGCTTTTGTGACCCTGGGCAAGTTACCTACTCTCACTTTCTTATCTATTTAAGTGAATGATGATTTTATGTACTTCATATAGCTTTGTGAGGATTAATGGGTAAATGTAAAGTACTCAGAATAGTGTCTGACATAGGTAAATATATTATAAGCATTAGTTATTGGTAGTAGTAAAAACAGAATTCTCCCTGGGAGTATTATAAAGTAAAATTCTGGACTTACGCATCCTTTATGCCAATAGATCTAGAGGCTTATGATGCTATATGACTTTTTTCCAAGATTTGTTCATTTGGGGATTCAGATAAACACAGATTATCCAAGCTCCTACACCTATACTAAGAGTATAAAATTTCCTAGTAGTTGTGCCAGTAAACAGAGAATAAACGTAACTTGGTTCTAGAAAGTTTGTCACAGGGTAAATCCAAGCTCAGGAAAAAAAAAGGGATTTAAAGGTCATGGATGCAATTTCATTCATCTCATATTCATTGAAGGAAATTATGCTTCCAACTACTCTTTTGAAAGATGAAAATAACTTAAGAGATGTCTCTTCAACTTAATCAGAGCTACATAACTCTTTAATTCCAGCAATATTAACACACTAGACTGTTTCCCGAGGGAAACAGCTCCAATTTGCTATGCCAGAAACTTAAGCCCTGAACTTGTAGTAGCAAGTTGAAAGTGCAGTGGATGGAAAGGTCATAAAATGCATGTGGTGTAGTCCTCTCTCTCCCTTTAAAGATTTTTAGAAAGATGAGATTATGTGCATAATTTGGAGGGTGGCAAAATTCTTTGAAATCTAAGTTTCTAAATGACAACTCAAAATCTATTTGAAACCCAAAGTAATGTGATAAACTCCATTCATTTGCTCATTTTACCACCATTCTATGTTTGCAAAAAAATTTTAGAAAGTTATAAAAACATTTAATTCAAAGGATGCTATGTTCGAGCTACAAAGAGAACAAAAATGTAATGTTGGCTCCACCTAATCATATGACTTTGGGAAAACACTTAAATTCTGAGATTTAGTTTCCTTATTTGTAAAATGGAGACAACACTGCATTGCTATCTCAAAGGGTGCCTGTGAGACTTAAATGGTCTTATTTAGAAGAAGACACTTTAAAATTATAATGTACCAGAAAAGTATGAAATACTACCATTAAAATAGGCCACATGGATGGATGAGTGTACAGATCTAAATCAGATAGGTCACCCAAAAGTCCTTCAAATATTCTAACCTTTTATTTGGTTGTGACACATAATTTTAAAAAATGCATTTGAATACACTTATTATAGAAGAGTAAAAAATTAGGACAGTTATGGGACTTGCTATATTGAAAGTCTTTACTATACAGTTACAATTGCCTAATCTATAAAATGCTGGGACTATGGCAGTATCCAAGCATTCCTCTATCCTTAACATCCTATGATTCTTAACTATTAGGAAATATTAGAATCATACAATGTGATCCTATACTTCCATGCTGTGGCTGCTCTAGTTCTAATTTCTACAGACTAGAATAGAATTCTGCCTATGTCTGTGATTTGCATTTGGGTACAGAGATGTTTGCCTTTGGCAAAGCCAAATTAAGCTGAAATTAATGACTCATTATTTAATATTCATTTATTCACTCACTTATAAAGATTTTATTTGAGAGAGTACATGAGCATGTGAGGATCATAAATGGGGGAGGGGCATGGGGGGGAGCAGACTCCTCACTGAGCATGGAGCTGTATGCAGGGCTCTATCCCAGGCCCCTGGGATGATGACCTGAGTCGAAGCCAGAGCTTAACTACTGAGCCACCCAGGCACCCCTCATTATTACAAATTTAATGCTAACATGGGTAGGTGAACTCTAGTTTTTCCAGTCTTATAAACTATACTGGTCCATCTACACTGTAATGCTGAGAAGAGGGAGAATAAAAAACTGCCCTTAATAAAATAAATTTGAGATTAATTTGATTACCTTTAGGTAAAACTGACCTGGTAATTATTTTTATTACTATTCAAGGCCACAGAATTTACACACCTTCAATGTCTAGCAGAAGAACTCAAAAACCTGGAGGAAGTGCTAGGTTTACCTCAAAGCAAAAACGTTCACTTGACAGACACCAAGGAATTAATCAGCAATATGAATGTAACACTTCTGAAACTAAAGGTAAGGCATTACTCTATTTGTTCTCCTGAAAATAAAATAAATGGAAGGGCATTTTAAAGTGGTATAACATTTTTATAATTTGGCAAAGTTCTCATGCATTTTAAAACCAATGTGAACATGAATCATTTTTATGCTAGATGATATACTATGGAGCTGGGAAGTATAATCTATTTCTTCCATCCACCCAGGGATAAGTCTGTAACCTAACATTCTCTTACCTCTCTCTCATATTAAAACTGGGAGTGGGAGAAGACAATTGAATTTCACAAAAAGCAGGCAGGTTTTGTTGCATATTTTCTTACAGATCATTTTCCAGAATAGCCAATATGGATTATTTGAAAGGCTTTTCTTTTCTTAAATTTATTTATTCATGAGAGACACAAAGAGAGAGGCAGAGACATAGGCAGAAGGAGAAGCAGGCTCCCTGTGGTGAGCCTGATGCAGGACTCAATCTCATGATCCCAGAATCATGACCTGAGCCAAAGGCAGACGCTCAACCATTGAGGCACCCAGGCATCCCTACCTGAAGGGCTTTTAAAATGGCGTTTTTGGGATTCCTGGGTGGCTCAGAGGTTCAGTGCCTGCCATAGGCCCAGGGCATGCATGGCCCTGGAGTTCCTGGATGGAGTCCCACATCAGGCTCCCTGCATAGGGCCTGCTTTTCCCTCTGCCTATGTCTCTCTCTGGGTCTCTCATGAATAAATAAATAAGATCTTTAAAAAAAAAAAAAAAAAATATATATATATATATATATGGGGTTTTCCTATTACTTAGTGGAATGATTAAGAGATTTATATATATATGAGATTTATATATATATATATATATATATATATATATATATACTCACACATATATATATAAATATATATGTATATATATTCCAAAAATATATATGGGGTTTTCCTATTACTTAGTGGAATGATTAAGAGATTTATCTTAAAAAAAGGAAATTACTAAAATGGCCAATGGGCTAGATAATTAACTCCTTATTTGGAGGTAATACTTTCAAGAACTTAAGTATTTTTAAATGCATAGGAAATATTAGATACACAAGGGACTCAGGCAATATGAAGAAATTCATGGCTCTGTTTTCTCATCCCATCTACCAAAGTACAAACTTCATGAGTTAACAGCCATCCTACATAGCATAAGTAGAACAAAGTTTCTAAAATTATAATCCCAGTTGTTTCCAAATAAGTCATTGTATTAGTACACTGTTTCTTTCCATGTAATTAAAAAAATACATTGAAATCAATGGCCTCTAGATACTGATAGACAATATATATGTCAGAAGGTTTGTTCCAGAATTTCTGACCATCAGAAAACTCATTCTAAATTCTTGATGCAAAATTAAAAATATGTGAAAGTCAGAAATGTGTTTCAAAAGCAAGCTATTTTAAAAAATTTAAACCTTCCCAAAAGGTCATAATATTTAAATGATTATATGTAAGTATTCCCTTTAAACTGTACCAGTTTAAAGGGAATACTTATCTCACTTGGTTTATATTTCCAGAATAGGAAGTACCTCAATTTGAAAAAGGCTTTTCTTTTTTCTTGTTATAGTTCAAAATATTTTGTCAGCTAGAGGCTGAGTTGAAATAGCTCCTATCAGCAGAGGAGGTTAATTTCTAACAAGTCAGTCCACAAACAAAATTTCTATTGTTTAGAGTTTTAAAAGTTGGGAAACTTGCATGCATTGATGCTAACTAAGGTGGAGTGAAGTCAGTATGAATATTTATAAAAAATGTTCTTCACACAAATTTCTTCCAAACAAAAGGTTGTCCTGACTCTGGGCTGGTTCTATATTGCTTTGGGGAATTATGAGGAGATTCACTAAAGTTAATATATAGAAACTTAAGGTTTGAAAAAGTATAATGAGTCTATGACTGCATACATGTAACCCATATATAGACACATGCCCAGAGGAAGAAAGGTTTAACAACTTTATTTTGCATGTAACATTTAATGAAATATTTTTCTAGAACTGTTTTTATTGAAAATGTTTACCTGTATACAATTCAGGAAAAAGAATTCTTGTGTTCACTGAGATTGAAAGAATTGACAAATGAGGAAAACCTTGGTTTATATGCTATCATCACTTGTATCAACATATAACTTTTTGGCATGTATTTTGATCATTTCAATGAAATGTGAATGATTAATATATTAAACATATTAAAAAATAAAGGCCATAAGCTATAAGTTATTTGAGAATAACTATATATCAAAAACTACTTTGAACTAAAAAAATTAAAATTTTTCTTTTATAGGGATCTGAAACAAGTTACAACTGTGAATATGATGACGAGACAGCAACCATTACAGAATTTCTGAACAAATGGATTACCTTTTGTCAAAGCATCTTCTCAACACTGACTTGATAATTAAGTGCCTATTTAAAATGTATCAGGCTATTTATTTAAATATTTAAAATTTATATTTATTTTTTGATGTACGTTTTGCTACCTTTTGTAATTATTATTCTTATACTTCATATGATAAATATGGATCTTTTAAGATTCTTTTTGTAAGCCCTAGGGGCTCTAAAAACTCACTTATTTATCCCAAAATATTTATTTTTTATATTGAACTATTAAACATGATGTCTATGTAGATCAGTTAATAAAATTATTTAATAAAGTTGATGAATAAAAAGCCAAGCCATTTATTATCCTGGAAATAGTACAGAGTAAAACATTTCTGAACTACTCATGTGAACACATGAGATAGTTAAGATGCTTACAAAAGTCACTCTTTCCCTGGAGAGGTATGTGGAATAGGGAAATGGGCTCCTCAAAGTTCTTGCTTTCTCCTTTCCCAAGCTGACTGGATCCTCAGTTCTAGTCTAAGAAAGCCTCGTCAAATTATACTACTTTCCTTCTTCAGGCTATGCCTTTAACAAGATTCCAATAATATTATAGAAACTCTTCATTTAATTGGTGTGCCTCTCTATCCATTTTCCATCATCTTATAACTTGCTGTCAGGAGGCTGACCTCTATAACATATATTAAAGGTCTCCCCTGTCTTCTGGCTTTCCAATGGGTCCCACTACTGGGGAGCTCTGGTAGGACAGAAGAGATCCCCTGACTCTCCATGTGAAGCCTCTGGATGGCTGTGCCTCCCAAAGAATCCAGTTTCTCTCAAGACTTTTTCCTTCTGGGTTCTGCTAACTTCCCTTCTACTCCTTTCAGCCCTAGGTATAGTAACACTTCTATACCATTACTGGCTCTAGTGTACTGCATTATCCCTTGCATTAACCCTATACTATGACCACAGTTTGGTAAATGGTCTATTAGATCTTCCTTGACTTATTCTGAGTATGCCATCTCTTTTCTGGCTCAAACACAGTAATCATACCAGAAATAGCCCCAATAAATAGACCATCAAGATCAGATCTGGGATTGGATTCATTAGGAACATAATGATCTATGGGATGTACTAGCATCTTGATTACTCTAATTACCATCAATGGTAGCACAAGGTGAAATGCAGATTGAGAGCATGATGTGAGATCAAATGGTCATGACATTTAATTGCTACAATAAGAACAGTTATAAAAATTATGATTATCACTTAAATTCTTCTGATGGTCTCAGATAAGAGAGATGTTAAAAATGTTATGGATATACAATTAAATACTTGCAGGCAGTTTTGAAGGAGTCCTTCTTCTGCTGTAGACAGCGCATACGACATAGAACAAAGCCAAGAGCATGATGTAAGGTCTGTAAAGGTATAGTGCCAATTAAAAATTTAAGCCTTCCAGGTTTCTTACAGTAAGAATGGGGAAGAAATGAAACCATGAGATATGAGATGTATTTTGCCAGACACAGAGGCTGAGAATTTTAAATATCCTACTGACAGAGGCAAACCCTTTTCTTTTAATAGTATCCTTTTTGAGGAAAAAATCACTCCTCTGCTTAAAAACCTTCCAATGACTCACAAATTAAGGGAAATTTTCCTCAGAACTCACCTTACCACCTTTCATTGCCTCTAGGCCTAAAATGAAAGTTAAGATCTCAACACTTCTGAGGCAGTAAGATAAAAGGTGTTTTAGACCAACAGAGGTGAAAATTAAGTCATGTGTAGGCTCATTTAATTTAGATGTGTAACTCCCTGGGATTCAGAATTTAATGAGAACTTGCAACGGCATTAACAGTTAGTTGAATAAATTCTTGGACTCCACAGTGGCCCTTTTAAATGGTATTTAAATGCTAGAATTTCCCTATAGAACAAAGAGTCCAAGGGACCATGGAAATGGAAATACTGGAATGGATCTATTATGTGCAGTCTTCTCATCTTGCCTAGGAAGGCACTGGTAAGGGGGTACACTGGCATCCATGACAGTTGTGTGGTAATTTTTCTTCATTAAATCAGAAATGACAGATGGTGCTGCAGTGGGATTGGTTTCCCTGATCTGTTCAAGAATAATGGAACCCTGGAGTGATAAACAGGTAAACACCATTTAGCCCTTAGAGACAAGGTGGAAGCAATCACTACAATAAACTATAGGGCAGAGTGCTAATGATGACTAATGATCACAAAATTAAAAAGACTCTAAATCTGCTGGGCAGAGATAAATAAAAATTATTGTAATTCGTGATCTGTTTCCAGCTCTCAAAATTGAGCCATTTCCTAGACCTGGTCTCCAAGGAGGCTAGATCCCTCTAAGGAAGGGCCCAATAATATGACCACAGATAAATACTGTCAATTTTTCTCTCAAGCCATTTTGGAAGAGCTTTTTGACAAGGAGATCGTTTACTGAGAAATGGAAAATGTCTGGATATTCTGGAAGTTATTTGTTAATGGCTCTAAGTGTACCTTGTTATTCTGAAACTCCATGTGAGCCCTCCAGCCTGGGGCTTATGGGGATCACATCAGAGATGGAACATTTGCCTGAGTCCATCTTAAGAGGGTCCAAAGGGATCACAGACCCTACCTGTGACATACCTCTATAGTGGCCAAGGAAGCACACTGTTTAGGACTTCAAGACACCATAGAGGACTTGCAATCTCTAGCTGTTGTCATTTGCATTTATATGAATAAGCAACAATACCTTAAATGTCTAGTCCCAAGGATATAATCAGTTCTGTTCTGTTGTAATTAGTCTGGAGAGTACTTAATCTTATCTCACAGAATGTCATGCTGGGCCATTACATTAGTGATGTTATGTTAACTGATTTGATGAGAAATAACAGAGGTAGTGCCTGAGCAAGCTAATTGTTTAGCAGAAGGAGAGAGTTAAGTCCTACAAAAGTTGAGGGATGTATCAGGAGATTGAAGTTTCTAAAGGTTCAGTCATTTCATGCATACTAAGAGATTCTTCTAGAGTGGAGGACTACATGATGTGTTTGAACAGCCCACTACAAAGAGGTACAAAGCCTGGTGGGCTTTGTTACTCTGAGCCATCTGGTCAGGGGAAGTAACCCAGTAGGCTGTCAGTTTTCAATGTGGCCCATAGTAAGAAAGGGCTCCTTAACAGGTCCAGGCCTCAATATATATTCCCCAACCACATGGGCTTTATGACCCAGGACTGTTTAAGATATTATGACAGAAATGCTGTGCATTGGTTGCTTCTTGGCCTTTTGGCTAAAATCAAATGTATAATGAAAATGCTATTAGAAGTCTCCAGAAAGTCTCTAGTTTTCAGAAAAAAGAAAAGCCCTATTGTGCACATAACACTTGATTTACAAACATTACCTGGCTTGTGACAGAACCCTGGAAGAAAAAAATGCCTGATCACAGGACACCAAGTGATTATGCCGCTTGAACTTCCATCATGAGCTAGTCATTAACTGATGTACTGAAACATAATTTGGGTAGACAAGCAATTTCATCATAAAATGGAACTGAGTAGGTTTGAACAGGTATGGGAGGGATATCTAAATTGCATAAGCAGTCAATTTAGAATCTCATGGTACTTAATTTAACCCTTCGTCCTCAGTCCATTCTTTTGGCTTCTTGGGGACTTTCCTATCACACATTAAAAGAGAGGAATAGGAACCTAGTTTAAAAATGGATTTGCATCAGATGCTGTTATCAGCCAGAAAATGGATGATCCCACATCTATAACCCTATTCAAAATTGTGCATTTGTCTATTTCATGCGAAAGGATAATGAACGTAGGTATGGATCTAGAACAGAGTGACTTATGGGAAGTGACAAGTTCACTAGATGACCACAGATTTGAAAAAGAAAATGGGGGGATCCCTGGGTGGCACAGCGGTTTGGCGCCTGCCTTTGGCCCAGGGCGCGATCCTGGAGACCCGGGATCGAGTCCCACATTGGGCTCCCGGTGCATGGAGCCTGCTTCTCCCTCTGCCTGTGTCTCTGCCTCTCTCTCTGTGACTATCATAAATGAATTAAAAAAAAGAAAAAGAAAATGGAAAAATGATGATTAAAAGATGTGGGTAAGTGGTATGCGAATGGACCTCTTGAATGAGCAGAGAATATAAAAATATTAATTTCCCACTATAAAGAAGACTCTCATTGTTCAAGTGGACAAGGTGACCCTTCTTGTGAGTGCCAGCCAGCTTCTTTCCCTGGCTAATCCAGTGCTTATTCAATAGACCTATGTACAAAGTGGCTATGGCAACAAGGATGGAGATTATGTATGAGTCCAACAACATGGTCATTAACTCACAAACACTGATCTGGTTACCACCACTGTTGAGTGTCCAACCTCCCAAAAGCATAAGTCAATGCATGCTGAGCTTTCAATATGGCACCATCCCCCAAAGGAACCAGCTGGCTGGATATCTGATGGTAGATTGATGGATCCCTATCACTTTGGGGTGAACAGTTTTGTCCTTAAAAGGATAGATCTGTGTTCTAATTCAGATTTTCTTTCTGTGCCTCATGTTCTGCAGCACCATCATTTATGGAATGCTTATCCATTACAACACTGCTTTCAAACAAAGAATATAGTTTATGACAAAAGAAGTATGGCAATGGTATCATGCTTATGGATTTTACTGATCTCACTATGTATTCCATCATTCAGAAACAGTTGGCTTGATAAGGGAGTGAAATGACCTATATTGAACGTTCAGCTACCATCCATATCTGTTGAAAACAATATCGTGAAGATAAGTTATCATCCTAGAGGATGTACTATTTGTGTTAAACCAGCAACAAATATATGATACAGTCTCCCCTGATGGATTGCACAAGTCTGGCAATCAAGCAGCAGAAGTAAAAGTGGTCCCTCTCATTATCATACTTAATGACTTGAAAAATGTATACCTCCAGTCAATAAAACCTTAGCTTTGTCATTTTTAAGGACCTAGTGCTCAAGGAGGCGTGTTTTTACCAGGAATCTTGACTTCTACCAGAAAACTGATTAGGTGGAAACTAAGACTATGTACTGGCCATGTGAGGACTTTCCATGCAGCTGAATTAACATGTACATAAAGGACTGCTGTACTGGCCAGACTGATTGATATTGATGACAAGGGGAAATGGAAGTTCCTGCTACCAAACAGAGGCAACAGCGACACAATGGGTAGCACTGTATTTGGAACCCAGGAAATCTAGCAGGGCATTTTTCAGCACTCTTTACAAAAGTACTGGTCAATGAAAAACTGCACCAATCCCCAAAATGCAGAGACATTAAAGATTCAGATTCCCTAGAATTGAGATTTGAAGTCCACTACCAGGTAAAGAATTCTATCCAGCAAAGTAATGGCAGAGGATAAAGGAGAATACGCAGACTATTTGAAGAAGGAAGCTATGATTACCAATTCTCATGACTAGCTATCAAGCAGACACTCAAGTGTATTTATTTTACCTGTTTTTCTCTCTTCTTGTCACATGCCATGCAAAATGGGATTTTATATAATCTTGCTTTCTTTCTGTGAAAAATACTAGTGGTGCCTAACATTTTAAGTTTCAGGAAAAGTATTTCTGAACTGATACTATTTCACAATGCTACCAGAGTTGGTAGAATTTCATGTGTCTCCTTTGGTTGAGACACTTTCTCCCAAATGAAGAAAAAGTATACGTATTGAAGAATAAAGGGGTAAACTATGCTAAATATTATCTATTTTCTCCTTGATGACTCTACATCTTTCCCCACCCTGCTAAGCTGACTTGTGTGAACTATGTTAATGTGTTTTCTTGCCTTCTGGTTTCTGGCTGAGTTTGGCCAAAGTTGGATGAAGGATCACTTCAAGATGACTGCATCACTTGATGAAACATATACTCCTCTCAAAGTGGTCCTTTCTTTATGCCTTTGTCCTTAAATTTCTAGTAATCTACTCATTCTTCTTCCCTTCCGGCCTAAGTGTGGTAGGAGTTTCTCTATGTGAGCACAGAAACCAATGCAGGCAGGTCTTGCAGGTCACATTCCTCAAAAGAAGGAATGTGCACAAGGGATATCCTGGATTTTCTCTGAGGATATGTTCCAAATTATGGCACAGAGAAATGGAATCCAAGTGGTAGTCCCACAAGGAAATCAAAGTAGGAGTTCAGGGTTTCAAACTGTATGGGATTTGAGAATCAGAACAAAGGGAACTGTGGAGGAGCCCACACATCCCCATACAAATTCTCTTTGGTGACTGATCCATCAGCTGCACATGCACAAGTTAAGGCACCTATTAACCACTACAATAAAATGGCAGAAAACAGCAACTAGGGGGGCAAATAAGCTATATAGAGTTGTGTGGTGCTGAGGAGACACAGGCTGGAGTTTAAGCTCTGCCATGGGGGTAAGATCTAATAAGCATGTCAGGACTCAGATGAGAAAAAAGAAAGGCCGAGGTTCCATATAAACAAGCCTCAGTATAAGGTCATATCTGAAATATACTAGGCTCTAACAGAGCTTAAAACCCAACTTCAAAAGGATCAAAGGTATCTGGCAGATTCTACTTGCCTCCTGAAGAAAATTTTACTTATACTATCATCCAGAGCCTCTATTATATTTCATCCACATGTGGCATTAAAAAATTATGAGGCAGTGGGCCGCTGGGGTCGGTGAAGGATCTCAAGATGGCTGGGCGAAAACTTGCTCTAAAAACCATTGACTGGGTAGCTTTTGGGGAGATCATACCCCGAAACCAGATGGCCATTGCCAACTCCCTGAAATCCTGGAATGAGATGCTTACCTCCAGGTTGGCTACTCTTCCTGAGAAACCACCTGCTATCGACTGGGCTTACTACAAGGCCAATGTGGCAAAGGCTGGCTTGGTAGATGACTGTGAGAAGAGGTTTAATACCCTGAAGGTTCCTGTGCCAGAGGATAAATACACTGTCCAGGTGGATGCTGAGGAAAAAGAAGATGTGAAAAGCTGTGCTGAGTTTTTGTCCCTCTCAAAGGCCAGGATTGAAGAATATGAAAAAAGAGCTGGAGAAGATGAAGAACATAATTCCATTTGATCAGATGACCACTGAGGACCTGAATGAAGTCTTCCCAGAAACCAAATTAGACAAGAAGTATCCCTATTGGCCTCACAAGCCAATCGAAAATTTATAAACTTGAGTTGAGGAGAAAGCCCTGGCCCTCATATTATAAACGTTGGACATTAAAAATGATATGGAAAAAAAATTATGAGGAATACTAACACTCAAAATTGAGGCAAAACCAGTAATAGAAATCTCCAACACATTATTCAGATATAAATTATGACACACAGACTTTAAAATAACTGATTAATATGCTCAAGAGAATAGTATAATGCCTAAATATAGATGAAAAGGTAGATTTCTGCAGAAAATTGAAATTTATTTGAAAAAATTAAGTATAATATTCTAGAACTGAGAAATACAGTACCTGAAATTAAGAAATCACTAGATGTGTTTATCAGCATACTGGACATAGCAGAAGATGGATTAGTGATCCAAAGACAGGCCAATAAAAATATATCCAAAGTGAAGCCCAGAGGAAAAAAGAAGGTGCTAACAAGAAAAACGTAAGAAAAAAGTGAAAAAAGTGGGATAAATACAAAACAACAAAACATCCAAAACCCTCAAGTCCACACCTAGGGAAATCACAGAACTGTTGAAAAGCAAAGACAAAAAGCACCCAATGGGGAAAAAAAGGCACTGCCTTCAACAGAGCCGTAATAAAATTGTTGGCTAATATTTCAACAACCCCATGGAAGTTGGAAAAACAATGGATGACATATAGGTGATAAAATATATAATCTAGAATTCTGTACCCAGAATTCCTAAGAAATTTAAGTGAAACAGATATTACAGACAAAACTTTGAGGAAACTAGTCAAAAGAACACCTGAAGTATTAAAGGAATAATTTTCAGTTGAAGGGAAAATTCCTAGATGGAAGCACAAACCTGAAAAAAACAAAAAAGAAAAGAAAGAAAAAGAAATGAAGAGTACTACATACAGTCGATCAGGGCTAGTTAAGACAAATCTTGGAGCATTTTAACATATACATAAGTAACATATCTGACAACAACAAAAAAAACAAGGGTAAAGATGATAAATGAAAATTAAGATAGATAAAAATTAAAATGTTATAGGATCCCTGCACTGTTTGGGAAGTGCTAAAGGAATGTATTTTAGGTTGACTGCAATAAATGTTAAAATAAAGAGCAAATGGAGACCTGTGTTGAAACTTCCTAAGCAAACAAAACCAGGTTAATCATACAAACCAAAGTTTAATTTAGCTTATTTTGCAAGGCTAACTTGACCTGGGTCATTTCTTGTTTATGCCTCTGGAAATCATAAATAAAACTTGAACTGTTTCCCAGGTTGATATGAGATAACCACTGAACAATTCTCTATAATTTAAGAAAATTTTAATATAATCTATCACCATGAAGAACAGAGTTATTGCTCTCCCCCACTGTGTAAGTTGATTTAAATATACCCCAAGCCTCAGTCTATCTTTTGGTTTGAGTGCTTCCAGCAAAATGTACTTACTGTTGCTTTAGTAATTCACTGGTTTTATTCCTGTTATTTCTGAACTTTTAACATAAGTCAATGCATACTATAATATAGGTAACCTCTAAAAGAACAGTATAACTAAAAAGTAATAAATCAGGAAATATTAGAAATACTCAACCTAGAAAAAGGCAAGAAATGAAGAACAAAGGGAAACTAAATGAAGAAAGAATGAAAAACAAATAGCAAGAAGGGAGACTTAAACCCCATCAATATCTCATTAAATGAGTTAAAAACTCTAATTAAACATTTTCAGATAAAATATTACATTGTTTATAAAAACATGCTTTACATAAATAGAGGAGTTAAAATAATAAAAAAGGATATACAATGCAAACACTAGCTAAAACCAAAACATCCCCCCAAAAAACGGAGATAGCTGTATTAACTTTAAAAATGGGACTTTAAAGCAAAAGATATAGCTATAGATAGATAAATTTCATAATGATAAGAGTTTATTCCATAAGACGATGTAACAATTCTCAATTTGATCCATCTAATAATTCCATAGCTTCAAAATATATGGAACAAGACTTCTGCTTTCCAATTTTGAGTAACCGGTACCAGATTAGCCTTCCTCTTAAAACCATAAAAGTGAACATTGAAGAACAGACACTACAGAAATGTGACATCTAAGAAAACACACACAAATAAGGTGAGTCCTAAAGCAACAACCTCACTGAGCTAAAGCAACAGAGAACAGAGTTTCAAGGTTACTGAAACAAGTGAAATTTGTGCTGCAGCACACTGGAGAGAAGAGAGCTGCAGAGGGAGGGATCAGAAATATGTACAGAAGATATTTATTTATTTATTTATTTTTTTGGCTGAATACTAAGCTGTGGCTATTTAGAGGTGAGATTCCACAAGGCTAAACAAGGAACAACTAACAGGGAAAGCATGAATTCTTAAAAATTGTGGTCTAAACAACCATAAAAACTTGTACAAGATTAGAAGATGCTCAAATTCTAACATGGCAGGGAAACCTTACTGAATAAAACCCTGGAAATTTGGTAGAAATCCTAAAAAGACCAGGACTTAAGAGTTTGGACCAATCTAGCCTTTTGTAAAGACCACTCTACACATGCCCTAGGAAATCTTAAAAGACTCAAGATAATCCAAGTTTCCATTCTATAACAAAATTCAACATTGTCTAAAGTAAGACAACGACATGAATGGAGTATAAAGTGTATTATACTAAGCCAAATAAGTCTGTCAGAGAAAGACAAATACCATATGATTTCACTCATATGAGGAATTTAAGAAATGAAACAGATGAATATAGGGGAAGAAAAAAAAGAGAGGCAAACCATAAAACAGACTCATAACTAGAGAGACCAAACTGAGGGTTGCTGGAGGAGAGGTGTACAGAGGAATGGATTAAGTGGGTGATGTGCATCAAGGAAGACACTTGTGATGAGCACTGGGTGTTGTATGTAAGTGATGAGTCATTAAATTCTACTCCTGAAACTAACATTATACTATACATCAACTAAAATTTAAATAAAAACTTGAAACAAAGATAAATAAAAAATAAAAACCAAAATCCAGGCCAGCATAAATCAAAAATGAATAGGTATGAGAATGTGACCTATGATGAGCAGAGGAAAAACATTCAATAGAAGCAGAAAAAAATGACAGAGATGATGGAATTCACTATTGTAAATAAGTTCAAGATTTAAAGGATAAGCTGAACCCAATGAAGAGACAAATAGAGAATCTGAGAGAAATGAAAACTGCAAAGATGAAACTATTTAAAAAACTAAAAAATGAACCAAAGTTCTAGAAAAGAAATTTTACACCTGAAAAATATATGGATGAAAAATTCACTAGATGGCCTTTTAAAAATTAGACACTGAAGATCAATGAACTTAATATACTCTGAAATAAATTCCAAAGAAACAATGACACTAGAGCACAAAGCAAAAAAAAGAAACTCAACGATTTGTTGAAGAATATCAAATGATTTAACATATATGTAATAGGAATACCAGAAAAAGAGGAAAGAAAAAAAAGTTTGAAAAAATAATAAAAAATAATAGAAAATGATTCTGCAATTTAAAATTTTCCCATGAAGGTAACCTCAGAACTAAATGGGATTTCTGTTTTATTCTTCCAAATATTAAAGGAATAAACACAAGCAATCTTACATAAACAGTCTGAAAATAGAAAAATAAGGGACACTTCAAAAATCATTGTCTAAGGCCAGCATCATCTAAACACCAAACTAACATTACAAAAAAGATGAAGTAAAAAAAAAAAAAACAACAACAACAACAAAAAAAAACAACAAAAAAGATGAAGTATTATAGGCCAATATCTCTGATATAGATTCAAAAAGCTTTCATAAAATATTAGCAAATAAAATTCAGTATTATATATAAAAGGTGACATATGTGACCAAATTAGGTATGTAAGACTGGCTTGGTGTTAAAAAATAAAATGTAACTCACTTCATACAAATAAACTGATACAGACTACATGTATCAATTCAATTGGTGTATAAATATCATTTAAGAAAATTGAAATAAAAATTAACAATGCTCAGAAAACTATGACTAGAAGGGAATTTTCTTATCCTGAGTATCTTTGTCAGAAAAACCACACCTAATATATTAATGGTAAAATATGGAACACTAAGTTTGAAACTAAGACAAGGATATGTATTACCATTTCTATTCAGTAGTGAAGTGGAGGTTCTAACAAATTTAGTAAGACAAGAAAAATAAGTAAATTAATAGAACTAAAATCATTTTTCACAAATGCCACTGTATAAATAGAATATCCGAAAGAATCTATCAGAATTCATGGGTAAACACTGTAAGATTACTATATAAAAATTCAATTGTATTTTTATATGCCAGCATCAGACAAAGACAATTTAAAAACAATATCATTTGCAATAGAGCCAAAAGTACTAAAAAATTAGGAACAGATGTGATGAAATATATATATCTCCATCTTGAAAACATTACTGAGAAATTAAGACCTAAATAAATGAAAGCACAAACTACAGTATTCTTATATTAATTATTCATAAATTGATCTAGAGTTAATGTAATCCCATTCAAAGTTTTAGATTTTTGACATGGTGAAAGTAGAGATAAAATCATGAAAGTGAGGCATATTTATATGGAAATACAAAGAATCTAAAATAGCCAAGACAAATACACTGCTCCTCTTTCCACTGTCTTATTCTCTCTAAAAATAAAATATTTTAAAAATAGAATTCAGAAAGATCACAAGACACAAAATCAATATACAGAAATACACTGCATTTCTATACACTAGTAATGAAGTGGCAGAAAGAGAAATTAAGAAAACAATCCCATTTACAATCACAGCAAAAATATTCAAACACTTAGGAATAAACTTAAACCAAGGAGGTAAAAGGTCTGTACTCTGAAAATTATAAAACACTGATGAAAGAAATTGGAGATGACACAAACAATGGAAAGATATTCCATGCTCATGGGTTAGAAGAACAAATATTGCTAAAATGTCCATACTGCCCAAAGCAATCTAAAGATATAATGCAATCGCTATCAAAATACCAACAGCGTTTTTCACAGAACAATTATCATAAAATTATTATGGAACTTCAAAAGACAATGAAGAGCCAAAGCAATCCTGAAAAAGAACAAAACTGGAGGTATCACAATCCCAGATCTGAAAATTTCTTAAAAATCTGTAGCAATCAACATAGTATGGTACTGGCACACATGCACACACACATACACACAACATACAGATCAGTAGGATGGAGCCCAGAAATACACCAGGATTACATGGTCAATTAATCTTCAACAAAGGAGGCAAGAATATGCAATGAAAAAAGACAGTATCTTCAGCAAATGGTATTGGGAAAACTGGACAACGTGAAAAGAATGAAACTGGACCATGTTCTTACATAATACACAAAAATAAACTCAAAAGGGATTAATGACCTAAATGTGAGACATGAAACCGTAAAGATCCTAGAAGAGAGCTCAGGCAGTGATTTCTCTGATATTAGCCAGAGCAACATTTTCTAGGTAAGTCTCCTAATGGAGACAGAAGCAAAAATAAACTATTGGGATTACATCAAAATAAAAAGCTCTGCACAGCAAAGAAATCAATAAAACTAAAAGATAACCTACCTTACAAGAGAAGATATCTGTAAATGACAGATCTCATAAAGTATTAGTATCTAAAATACATAAAGAACTTCTACAACTCAACACTCAAAAATGTAATAGTCCAATTAAAGATGGACAGAAGACATGAATAGACATCTCTCCAAAGACATATAGATGATCAACAGACACATGAAAAGATGCTCAATGTTACTCATCATCAGGGAATTCAAATCAAAGCCACAATGAAAGATCACCTCACACCTGTCAGAATAGCAAAAATCAAAAATACAAGAAACAAGTGTTGGCAAGGAGGATGTGGACAAAAAGGAACCCTTGTGCATTGGTGGGAATGTAAACTTGTGTAGCCACTGTGAAAAACAGTATGGAGGTTCCTCATAAAGTTAAAAATATAATTACCATATGACCCACTAATTGCAATACTGTGTATTTACCCGAAAAATACAAAAACACTAATTCAAATGATATATGCATTCTATGTTTACTGTAGTATTATGTATAAAACCAACTTATGGAAGCAGCCCTAGTGTCCACAGATAGTTTAACGGATAAGGAAGTCGTGTGTGTGTGTGTGTGTCTGTGTGTGTGTATATATATCAAACATATACACAATGGAATATTATTCAGCCATAAAAAGGAATAAAATCTTGGCATTTCTAACAACATGGAGGGATCTAGAGAGTAAAATACTAAGTTAAGTCAAAGAAATACTATATGATTTCATTCATATGTGGCATTTAAGAAAGCAAATGAACAAAGAAAAAGAGAGACAAACTAAAAAACAGACTCAACTATAGAGAACAAACTGATGGTTCCCAGAGGGGAGGTGGGATGGGATATGGGTGAAATAAATGAAGGTGATTAAGAGTACACTTACTTGAGGAACACTGAATACTGTACAAAACTGCTGAATCACTATACTGTACACCTGAAACTAATATAACACTGTATGGTAAGTAACTGGAATTAACATTTTAAAAAACTGAAGTTATTTCATTTTGTTTCTAAACAATTACCCTTATTTTGTAGTTAGAATTTACAAAAATAAATCCAAAAATAATATATAAATACATAAAATAGCCAAGACGTTAAGAGAAACAAAAACACATTACCAAACATCAAGACATTAAAAAGCTACTAAGTAAATAAGAGAGTGTGGCACTGATGGAAGGACAGAGCAGTGGTGAAGAGGATGACCAACATATATAAAGTTACGTGACATGAGCAACAATAATTCAGTGAGGAAAGAACAGTCTTTTCAAAATTACTGCCAGGTCAACTGAATAGACTTTTTTTTTTAAAAGAAAGTCTTGAACACTATGTGAAAGAGAGAATGAGAGACAGAGAGAGAGAAAGAAGAGAAAGAAGAGAAAGAAGAGAAAGAAGGGAAAGAAGGGAAAGAAAGGAAGGGAAGGAAAGGAAAGGAAAGGAGGAAAGAAAGAAAGAAAGAAAGAAAGAAAGAAAGAAAGAAAGAAAGAAAGAAAGAAAGAAAGAAAGAAAGAAAAGAAAGGAAAGAGGAAAGGAAGGAAGGAAGGAAGGAAGGAAGGAAGGAAGGAAGGAAGGAAGGAAGGAAGGAAGGAAGAAAGAAAAGAAAAGAAAAGAAAGAAAGAAAGAGAAAGAAAGAAAGAAAAGAAAAGAAAAGAAAAGAAAAGAAAAGAAAAGAAAAGAGAAAACCGTTGACAAGAATGTGGAAACTTGATACTCTTGTGCGCTACTTGTAAGAGAAATGGCACAGCCACCATAGAAAATAGTGGTAATTCCTAAAAAGTTAAACACAGAATTAACATATGATTAAGAAATTCCACTTTCAGGTATATGCACGAAAGAACTGAAGGGAGGGACTCCAACATAGTTATACACCCATGTCCATAGCAGCATGATTTATAATAGCCAAAAGATGGAAATAAGCCAAATACCCATCAACAGATGGATAAACAAAAAATACAGTATATCCATACCATTAAATATTCTTCAGCCTTAAAAAGGAAATTCTAATATATACTATAGCATAAGCAAAACTGAAAATTTTAAGCTAAGTGAAATAATCCAAATACAAAAGGACAAACATTGTATGATTCCACTTATATGAGGTACCTTTAACTGGCAAACTCGGAGATAGAAAATAGACTAGTGCTTACCTGAAGGATGGGGGAAGGAGGCAATAGGAGTTATTAATAGGTACAAAACTTCTGTTTGAGATGATTTTAGAAGTTCCAGAAGTGGGTAATGATGATGGCTGTACAACATTATGAATGTACTTAGTACCACTAAGTCGTACAGTATTAAATAGCACCGGTTAAAGTAGTAAATTTTCTTCTATATTTTTCATAACAATAAAAAATGCATGACTATTCATTAGAGTTTTATTTACAAGAGGCAAAGTTGGAAACAACTCATATGTCCTTAAATGGTGAAGAGAGAAAACAAATTGTGGCACTATACCAAATGTAATACTATTCCACCTATAAAAAAGAACTGTTGGATACTCATCAACTTGGACGGACCTCAAGGTCATCATCATGAGTGGGAAAGAAAGCCAATTTTCAAACATTATACTGTATAATTCCAGTTATACAACATTCTCAAAACAAAAACATTATATGAGAGAAAAACTGCCAGAGGGTGGGGGAGAAGACTTGACTATAAAGCCCAAGGGAGGGCAGCCCTGGTGGCTCAGCGGTTTAGCGCCACCTTCAGCCCAGGGCTTGATCCTGGAGTCCTGGGATCAAGTCCCATGTCAGGCTCGCTGCATGGAGCCTGCTTCTCCCTCTGCCTCTGCCTCTCTCTCTTTCTCTGTCTCTGATAAATAAATAAAATCTTAAAAAAAAAAAAAAAAGCCTGAGGGAGTTCCTTTGTGGATGGAACAAATTTGTCTTTTATGGTGGTAATTTATCCATATACACATATGAAAATATTTCATAAAATTATGCACATGAAAAAGGAGTACAGAGCAGCCTGGGTGGCTCAGCGGTTTAGCACCACCTTCAGCCCAGGGTGTGATCCTGGAGACCCGGGACTGAGTCCCATGTCGGGCTCCCTGCATGAAGCCTGCTTCTCCCTCTCCCTGTGTCTCTGCCTCTCTCTCTCTCCCCCCCCGCCCCCGTCCCTCATGAATAAATAAATAAAATCTTTAAAAAAAAAAAAAAAGAAAAAGGAGTACATATGAAAACTGAGGAAATCTAAGTTCTGTGGTCTACTTAATAGTATTGTGCCTAAGTCAATTTCCTGGTTTTGATAATGCTCTATAATTAAGTAAATGCACCTTTAAAGGTGGGTAATAGCTAACACAGGATCTCTCTGTGCTATTTATGAAACTAACTTATGAGCCTTTAATTATTTCAAAATAAGAGTTTCTAAAATTCTTAGAGGAAAAATAACTCCTTTATTTAAAAAAGAACACCTTAAACTTAGCATCATATACCTTAATAATTCAAAAAGTTCTTGGATTCTAAAAATACAAGTTATGTTAGTAAGTATACAATTATATAGGACATGTAGTCATTAAAATTCTAGTAGTAAATTATTAAACAAGACAATTCATCTACAAGAACATATAGCTATGGGAGCCAATAAATCCTCCAAATTTCTGTAGTAGTAACTTTACTATTTCTTGATAATGAAAGACAGTTGTACCTTTCATTCTTGGGAAAATTTTGTTTTAATTGACTGTATCTTTCAATAAATAAATATGAACTAATTACTACAGGAAAGTCCTTGTCCAAGAGGCAATAAGTAAAAAATGAGTAAATTTACAATTTAATACATGTGTAAAAATAAATGTAATAAAATAAGGATAGGATATATAAGATTTTAGAGACAGGAGAGACACTTAAAGGTTTCAGAAAAATTTCATGGAAAAGTTATACTTATATAACTTTTATAAGCTTAGCTAAAATGGGAAGAATTTTGATACAAATGGATTGGAGTTTCCAGTTCAAGATGGTAACACAGATCCTTAATTCACTTCCTCCCACAGACATACTGGACCTACAGATATACATAGAATAATTTTCTCTGAAGAAAACCTAAAAATTTCCAGACCAACTCCCTCACATTGGGCAAATGGGAGGGAAACTGTATTAAAGGTAAGGAAGAACTGAGACACAATCTCACCATAAATTCCATTTTCAGCACAGTGACACAGAATTGGGGCAGGGGGGCTGCTGAAAATGTATAGCTTCTCCCTGAGGAGCAAAGAGTCTGTAACCAGCAGGTACCCCAGCTTTTAAAACCAGCATCTGAGGGACAAGCCCCTGGCTTTGTCCGGCTTTGAATACCAATAGGACTCTTGCCAAGGAGATGTATGGGGAGGAATAGTTCTTAAAGGGCTTGTGCACCAACCCAGCTATTCCAGGGCCCAGCACAGACGTAACCATTTGAAAAGCTCCCAGACTTTATATGAAAGAAGTTATTTCTTAATTTTAAAGCACTGGTCTGAGGGTCAGGGGTCTTCTGGGATATTCTTCAGGAACAGAAGCTAGTGGGTGCCATCTTCTTGTTCTCTGTCTTGCTAAAGCCAGTGAGTATCATCTTCCTTTTTTTCTTTTTTGCAGTGGGTGTCATTTTTGCATTCCCTTACTGCCTCACTCTAGCCTGAGGGTGCCACCATTGTGTTCTCCCTCTCCCACACACCATAGTGACAATATCTCCTGGACAGGAGCTTCTACACATCTAGTACCCTGACTTTTACATCTGGTGACAGAGTTTTTGTGGCTGCCACTCAGGGGATAACACCCCTCACTCACCTGGCTCTGGTGGCTGGTGGGTAGTAGCCGGAGCTTGTGTTCCTGGATCCTCTGGGACTGTAACAATCAAAGAAACAGTTCTTGGGAGGTTACCACTCCCAGGGCACTACACAGCAGTAAAACATACCCTCACCCCCACCCTAGGATTTCTGTAAAAGAGGCCTACTTGCTAATCCTGGAGTTTCTATAGTAGCAGGCTTTAGGTCTGGTATATGGCTAGAGGCTACAGAGGTCATCTCAGGGAGTTAAGTTTGGGGACATCATCTTTGCACTCTACCTTGCTACAGTTCACTAGTATCTCCTATAAAAGAGCTTATACACTTGTCTTCAGCCCAAATCCTTACGACTGCTGCCTAGAGGATACCTCGAGATTGCCTGGCTCTGGGGTCAGCAGGGCTTAAGCTTGCAGTCACACAGGACTGTATATATAGAAACTGCTGCCTGAGGATCTAGCTTCCAGTCAGATCTGAGATCTTCCCCTTTGAGACACAGAGGTCTTGGCACACCCTAAACTACCGGGAGCTATTAGAAATAAAATAGTTTTTCAGTTCTGTATTGGAATATGGCATACTGTGTGTGTGTGTGTGTGTGTGTGTGTGTGTGTGTGAATGAATGTAGATAGATAGATAGAAAAAATACTTAATAGTTCCAAGTGGTTGAGGAAGTGCCACTAATTGGAATCTAAATAAAAACTTAAAAACAAACAAATAACTAAAACTAAAACAAAGCAAAACAAAAATAGATTGCTTGGACATTCACAAAAGCTTAAGAGACAATAAGAGCTATAAAAAATTTGAGCAGTAAGGTTCATCTCCTACATGAGGCCACTCCTACAACACTGGAGGTTGTTTTATCTAAAGCACAGAAACCAACCAAAAAGTCAAGGAAAATGAGGAAACAAAGGAGTATGTTTCAAATGAAAGAACAAAATAAAACCTCGAAAAGTCCTTAATGAAATGGAGAGAAGTTATTTACCTGATAAACTACAAAACAATGGGCCTAAAGATGCTCACTGAGCTTAGGAGAATAACGAATAAACAGAATGAGAGTTTTAACAAAGAGACAGAAATATAAAAGTGCCAAAAGGAAATGAGAGAGCTAAAAAATATAGTAAGTGAACTAAAAAAATACAACAAAGGGCAGCCTGGGTGGCTCAGCGGTTTAGCCGCTGCCTTCAGCCCAGTGCATGATCCTGGAGACCCAGGACTGAATCCCACGTCAGGCTCCCTGCATGGAGCTTGCTTTGCCCTCTGCCTGCATCTCTGCCTCTCCCTCTCTCTCTGTGTCTCTCATGAATAAATAAATAAAAAACCTCAAAAAATAAAAAAAATAAAATAAAATAAAATAAAAAAATAAAAAATACAACAGAGGGACAAAATTGTAGACTGGATGAAGCAGAAGAAACAATTAGTGAACCTGAACACAGGGCAATGGAACTCACCCAATCAGAGCAGCAAAAAGAAAAAAAGGAATGAAAAAGATGAAGACAGCTTACAAGTGGACCAATATTTGCACTGAAGGAATTCCAGAAGGAACAGAAAGAAAGGGTAAGAAAACTTGAAGAATAATGGCTGCAAACTTTTCTAACTTGGGGAAACGAACAGACATCCAGATCCAAAAAGTCCAAAGAGTTCTAACTAAGATGAACCAAAAGAGACCCACACCAAGACGTTATAATTAAAATGTCAAAACTTAAAGAGGAGAATCTTAAAAGCAGCAAGAGAAAAACAACTTGTTATGTACAAGAAAATCCCCATAAGATTATAAGATTTTTCAGCAGAAATTTTGCAGGCCAGAAGAGTGTGGCACAATATAATCAAAGTGCTGAAAGAAAAACAGCAACAACCTGCCAACCAAAAATACTCTTCAAATTGTTCTTCAGAATTGAAGGAGAGACAGAGTTTTCCTGATAAGCACAAGCTAAAGGATAAAAGGGTTCATCACCATTGAACACCCTACAAGAAAGGTTAAATGTATTTAAGCTGAAACAAAAGGACACTAAGTCACAGGAAAATATACGAAAGTATAAATCTCACTGGTATAGGTAAATGTATTGTTAAGGTAGTGAATCAAGCAATTTTAAGAATAATATGAAGATTAAAAGATAATAGTAAAAGTAACTATAATAATTATTTAAGGGATAAATAATATTTAAGTTGTGACATCAAAAACATGAAATGCAGGTTGTGTGAGTAAAAATGTAGAGCTTCAGAATGCATTCAAACTTAAGTTGTATCAATTTAAAATAGGTTGCTATAAATATAAGTTGTTATATGTAAGATGAACTAGAGATATTGGTCTTACAGATTTGAGGGAAGAACATAAGACAATACAGCAGGAAAGACAGACTACGTTTTTAAAAATGCAGAATTATCTTAACTGGCTAAAAAACAATAAAGTAGGAAGTAGTAAGCAAACTGGAAGAATAATTGTTGTAGACTCCCCAAAAAAAAAAAATCCAAATCAAGGATTTTCCTATGGTAAAAAAAATACTGCAGGCAGTGCCAACACTGTATTTTTCAGTTCTCAAATACAGTAAAGTCTGACAGTCTCAGAGTTAAAATATTCAAAGTTTAATTTGAAAATGATATAAAACTGTACTTTATTTTTCAATTAGTGGAATAATTCAAAGAGTGGGTAGAAAAAATTACTGAAATTCTGGAAAAGCGTCCACAGATGTAACTTCATTTTCTCAAGTTATCTGTCCAAACAAGTTACATATTAGAATGCTTCCTCTACAACAATGAATTTCCTCTATATTATAGTCAAAATGAAAAGCAAAACTGAAAAGCATACACATACATGCAGAACAATTAAAACTCTAACTCCCAAGAAATAATTCATTTTAAAGTTTTAAATGATAATACCAACCTTCCAGGATTGGTATATGTTTACCTCGACCATCATGTAACAAACAACAACTATGGTTTCTATGAAAACAGAAAACAATTCAGATGTCAAATACCCATAGAGACAACTGCAGAATTTTTAACAAAAATTACATTATTTCCAAAAACAGATGCTGTTTTGACAGTGTTTGACATGCTCCTTTGGTACTACAAAAACTATTACACTAAACAAAATCAGACATTTTTGACATCTATAATAACATAAGAAGTGACAGAGAAAGTTTGTTTTAAAACAATTTATAGGATGGTCTCAGGATCAAAAGATTTCTAAAGAGGAAATTCTCATGCTTCCTGTTTACTTAACAATATTCTTTTTCCTTTTTCACATCAAAGAACAATTATCTTTATCTAGGAACCATCAATTTTAGCTCATTCTGAAAGAAAATAAACTTGCATTTGAAAGTAACAGTGACTCTTTGTTAACTGCTATGAAGCTTGACAACATTCATATCCAGTCCCCATCATTATTTTCAAAGTATTTGCACATATTTAATGTATATATTTTACTCAAATTATTTTTCACTGGTTTCATCTAAGGCTTCCTTAAAGTAATGCTCAGTCATGTCACTTTAAGTGCAAAATGAAATATCATTATCTAAAAGTACCAACCAACCTAGAAATTTTTTCTAACATAGATATAACTAAATGTCTGTTCTCCTCCCTATAGGTAGTGCCTTAATACATAATCAACAATTTTTGATCAACAACATCATCACAATTTTTGTTAAAAAGTTTAGAAAGCTGTAACCATCAAGACAGTATGATACTGGCACAAAAACAGACACACAGATCAACTGAACAGAATAAGAGAACCCAGAAACAGACCCTCTAATAATTGGTCTACTGATCTTTGGCAATGTAGAAAAGAATATTCAGTGGAAAAAAGCCCCTTCAACAAATGGTATTGGGAAAACTGGACAGCAACATGCAGAAGACTGAAACTGGTCTACTTTCATACACCATACACAAAAGTAAAACTCAAAAATGGATGAAAGACCCAAATATAAGACAGGAATCCATTAAAATCCTAGAGGAAAACAAAGGCAATGATCTCTTTGACCTCAGCCACAGCAACTTTCTATTAGATTTGTCTCCAGAGGTGAGGGAAACAAAAAATGAGGGACTTCATCAAGATAAAAAGCTTCTGCACAGCAAAGGAAACAATCAACAAACCAAAAGACAACCTACAGAATCATGAGAAGGTATTTGCAAATGCCCTATCACATAGAAGGCTAGTATCCAAAATCTATAAGAACATTACAAACTCAACACCCAAAAACCCAAAAATCTAGTTATGAAGTGGGCAGAAGACATGAACAGACATTTCTCCAAACACATACAGAAATGGCTAACAGACATGAAAAAATACTCAACATCACTCATCATCAGAGAAATACAAATCAAAACAACGAGATACCACCTCATACCTGTCAGAATGGCTAAATGAAAAACTCAGGAAACAACAGATGTTGGTGAGGATGTGGAGAAAGGAGAACCCTCCTGCACTGCTGGTAGGAATGCAAACTGGTGCTCTGTGGAAAAGAGTATGGAGGCTCCTCAAAAAGTTAAAAAACAGAACTATCCTATGAGCCAACAATTGCACTACTACATATTTATCCAAAGGATACAAAAATAGTGATTAGAAGGGACACATGCATCCCAGTGTTTACAGATAGGTCTATAAACATTGGTCAACGATAGCCAAAATATGGAAAGACCATCAACAGATGAATGGATAAAGAAGTGGTGTATGTATATATGTATACATGTACATATATATACATATACACACAAAGGGAACATTACCCTTTTTGTGTGCCATCAAGAAGAATGAAATCTTTCCATTTGCAATGACATGGGTGGAACTAGAGTGTATTATGCTATGCAAAATAGAGAAAGACAAATACTATATGATTTTACTCATATGTGGAATTTAAGAAACAGAAGTGATCAACATAGGGGAAGGGAAGAGAAAGTAAAGTAAAATAAAAACAGAGAGGGAGGTAAACCATAAGAGACTCTTGACTCTAGGGAACAAACTGAGGGTTGCTTGAGGGGAGGTTGAGTGGTGAGATAGGGTAACCAAACTGAGTGATGAGCATTAAGGAGGGCACTTGATATGAGCACTGAGTGTTACATGCAACTGATGAATAACTAAATCCTATCTGTACAACTAATAATACAGCATATGTTAATGAAATTGAATTTAAATAAAATCTAAAAAAAAGCTTAAAATACTTCTTTCTAACCTTTTTCATACCATGGCACAGACAAGAAAATGGCACTATTAAACATGGGGGTAAATAATAGGCTGCCTAAGGCCAGAGTTGACTGTTCAGGGCTCTAGCTATCTCTGGCACCACACAGATCCCTCAAAGACTGAATGGAATGAACACTAAATCTCAAATCATAAGCCATCTTTTATCCCTAGATTTCAACCACTGTATTAGTTCTAAAAACTGAGTAAGACTGGAGGTGAAGGGAACCTGACAAAATATAGACCAGAATTAAGTATCTAAAAATTCAGACTTTGAAAATAACCTGAACACAATCTCCTATTCTTTCATATCTGTCCTTTCAGTGAAACTGTTTTACTTCCACTTATTTCTATTTACTCATAGTTTATTTCCTCCATTTTGGCTTGAGCCATTTCAGGAATACATTCACATCACCCAAAATTCCCTAAGTAGGGCTAATCTGATTGTAAGTAGGCCAATTATCTGACCTAACATCCCCTATTCCCCAAAGCAAGTCATAAACATCACATTATGTGGCTCCACTATAAATTCACACACATTGGTGGGATCTCCCCCTTCTTTATAAGCAAAAAAAATTCCCCCAAATCCAAACAACCATATTAGTCTCATCATCAAGCTGCTAGAAAGAATAGAATTCAGCCACTGACTCCAAATCCTCATTTCCCATTTATTCCTTAATTGTGACCAATCTTTCTGACACCACCAAACTTTTATTACTTTGCAGGGTGGTGTTTTTCAGTGTGGTAAATGTACTACCCACATCAAAACATCTGTAAAAACTTGTTAAAATGTGGATTTGGGGGCTTTTCCCAGATCTACTCAATCAGAGTACCCTTGAGTGATGCTCTCCTGAGCAATCAGCTTCGGCAACTGCTATTTTAGTCATTTGTAAACTCCTGGTTGCCAATTCTAGTGGTATTTTTCTAATTATTTTCTTGACCTGCAGAGCACCTAAGAATGCCTATTCTGTTCTTTCAAATATCTTTTTGCCAACCTCATTCTTCATCCACCTGTTGCTTATTTTTCGAAATGCAAAATAGAAGAGTTTCCTGGGAATCTAATCCCAATATTATTTTTTCATACTTTCCCCCAAAAAGGAAACATCTTTTCTCACAACTTGAGAACTGCTTCTTTGCAAGGGATTCTTAATTTATCCTTATTCCACAGCTTTCTCAAAAGACCTCTGTACCTATATTTCCAACTGCTGAATATTTCCACTTGATGATCTTATTACCCCCTTAAAAATATGTATCAAAACTTCCAATATTTTCAGCCACATCAGATTCCATTCTTGACTCCTCTACTTATAGTACCTCCAGTTTATAGCTCAAACCCACAGTATCATTTTCATTTTGTCTTCTCCTTTCTTTCATATATTCTATTGTTAGGTCCTATCTCCCCACCACTGCTTGAATTTTTCTTCCCTTTAGTAACTGGTCACAACCTCGATTGAGGTCATCATCACTTATTAGGCTACTGTAATGGCCTCCTGCCTTTCTAGTCTCTTCTACTCTAAGCAACCTAAAAAAAAACCTGCCACTAGAGCACTATAATAGCAAAAAAGCCACAACCAAATGACTATTCATATGTTTATGTGTATATTACATTAAAAATAAAGGATAAATGAAAAACCTAATAATTTTATGTACATATGCATATATATATATATATATATATATATATATATATATATATATTTTTTTTTTTTTTTTACACTGTGTATATAAAGCCAGAGAGTAAGTACAAATGCACACACATTCTCAGGAAGGGACAGGGGAAAAAAGATAGATGTTTCTGCATATACTGTGTATTACAGATTTGTTACATATATATTTTTAAAGATTTATCTATTTATTTTGAAAGAGAGAGAGTGCATGCACACCCATGCATGAATGGGGTAAGGGGCAGAGGGACAGGATCTCCAGCAGACTCCTTTTTGAGTGCAGAACCTGACATGTCATGCCATCTCAGGACCCTGAGATTATGACCTGAGCCGAAACCAAGAATTGGACACCCAACCAACTGGAGTCAGCCAGGCACCCCTAGATATGTTATATTTTCATATAATAATTTTTAAATCTCAATTTTTAAGTATCAAGAGCTAAATTAAATAATTATAACTGTGTCTTGAGTTGGAGGCACAACTCACTATAAGGAAGTTATTTTAAGTTACTTTAAAACAGGGCAGCCCCGGGTGGCTCAGTGGTTTACTGCTGCCTTCAGCCCAGGCGTGATCCTGGAGACCGAGGATCGAGTCCCACATCAGGCTCCCTGGATAGAGCCTGCTTCTCCCTCTGCCTATGTCTCTGACTCTTTCTCTCTGTGTCTCTCATTAATAAATAAAATCTTTAAAAAAAAAAAAAAGAAACTGGTTTTGGGCAGCCTGGGTAGCTCAGCAGTTTAGCATCGCCTTCAGCCCAGGGCCTGAATCTGGAGCCCCAGGATTGAGACCCACATCGGGCTCCCTGCATGGAGCCTGCCTTTCCCTCTGCCTGTGTCTCTGCCCTCTGTGTCTCTCATGAGTAAATATATAAAATCTTTTTAAAAATTTTTAAAATCTTTTAAAAAAATTTTAAAAAGTAAAATAAAACAAATTGGCTGTATGAATCTGGTATGATACATCCTAAGGACAAAACCAATTTTAAACTGTTTTCAGGAATCAAAAAAGATTGTTTTCAGCAATCCTATTACTGATGGTATATATTATTCTGAGACTACTGTGTAGGAGTTATTGGAAAAAATGAATAAGAAATCATGTAGCTATTCATTACAGTCAGGATTTTGGTATGAGAGAAAGGAGATACAAATGTTAAGACTTACGAGATTAATTAAAAAGCCTGTGGACCTAAATTTGAAATGAGATTAATTAAAAAGCCTGTGGACCTAAATTTGAAATGAAAGCATCAACATGAACAAATAAACATTTTACTTTAATGTACATATTTCCAAGGTCTTTTTCTCTAAAAAGACCTAGGGAGGGAAAACTCAGTATTAATGATACCAGATCCTAGCATCCAGATTACCACTTTCTATGAAAAGGAAATAGAGCTTTTTGGAGAGAAATTACAACCAATTACAAGAACAGGGCAACAAATGCACAAGATGAGGCAAGAACATTTGGTCATAGGAGAAAGAAAGGAAATAACAAAGACTATTGAGATGATGTTCAAAAGACAAAGGCATCAACATGACACAGTTCTCATATAAGACACAAACATAGCTACACCACTTCTATTCACATTGTACTGGAAAATTATAGCCAGTACAAAAAAGGAAAGTCAGAAGATAAAGACTGGGACAGAGGAAATAAAACATGTCATTATTCACATATGACATGACTGTGTATGACTAAAATCCAAAAAGCTCTACAATAAACTATTAGAATTAATTTAGCAGGGTGCCTGGATATAAGGCCAAAATAAAAAAAAATAGTTTTCTGTCTATGTATCAGCAACAGAGAATAGAATATACAAAATGATATTACCTAAAGTATTAGAAACATCAACTAGAAGAAAACACGGAGAGGTTTAGAATAGGTTCCTACTGACAAGAGAACAATATGAATTGTAATGAGGGAAACAAATATGTTTAAATTCATAATGATACTGAAAAAAAATTCTCACAGATTAACTTTAAAAAATGACAGGGAACCAACTATTTTAAAAACATAGAGACAGAAACAAACTACCCCTCAGGTATCAAATTATCTATAAACAAACTTTTTTTTTAACAGAAAGATTCCAGTTAATGAGAGAATTTGAGTATCACCTGTAATTCCTAATGAAATATTGGAATTAGACAATGATCAATGACTGCGAGTATCACAAAAAGACAGCCCATACAGGGCACCTGAGTCGCTCAGTGATGGAGCATCTGCCTTTGGCTCAGGTGGTGATCCCAGGGTCTTGGGTTCGAGTCCCACATCAGGCTCCCCAGAGCAAGCCTGCTTCTCCCTCTGCCTCTGCCCCTTTCTCCTGAATAAATAAAATCCTTAAAAAAAATGACAACCCAGACATTGTATCTTGTGATAAAAGTACACAATTCTACCTATGATGTATTCTTGCTAAGAAAATTGAACCTCTATTTGAAAGAGCCTCTAGCTTTAACTATCGGTTTCAGGAAATACAAAACACAAAGGAACACATTAAACGACATCATGGAGATGTAAGCAGCAAAAATGAGATTGCAGAAGACTCCATTAAGAACCCAGGTGTTTTTCAGGAACTAACCAAAAGAAAAAAAAAAAAAGAGAAAAATCTATAGGTCAATAGATATTTAACACAAATTCCAATAAATATCGATGTTGATTTTGATCTTGATTCCAACAACCTATACAACACCTATATACTGGAGAATTACTATTAATTTTTAAGGTGTACTAACTAGATTGTGGTTGTGTTTGTGTATTAAAGAGTTCTCATATTTCACGGATTTGTATCAAAGTATTTTCAGGTGAGAGAGAGAAACCAAGAAACAGACTCAATTATAGAGAATGAACTGATGGTTACCAGAGAGAAGTGGGTGGGGGAATGGGTGAAATAGGAGGTGGGAACTAAGAAGTGCACTTGTTGTGATGATGTATTACCATGTGATATATGGAAGTATTGAATCACTATACTGTACATTCGAAACTAATATTACACTGTATGTTAACTGGAATTTAATTAAAAAAAAGAAAGAAAGAAAAAAGAAAGGACAGAAAGAAAGAAAGAAAGAAAGAGAAGAAAAAAGAAAAGAAAAGAAAAGAAAAGAAAAAAAAAGAAAAAAAAGAAAAGAAAAGAAAGAAAAGAAAAGAAAAGAAAAGAAAAGAAAAGAAAAGAAAAGAAAAGAAAAGAAAAGAAAAGAAAAGAATGAACATGTCTGGTATTTGTTCTAATATAACCCAGCATGAGAAGATATAAAGGACATAAGATTGTTGTTTTAATAATTACTGAAGCTGGGTGATGAGTACATGGGGATTCATTCATTATTCTATTTTTGTATGTTTAGAAATTTCTATAGTAAGTAAACAAAACAAAACAAAACAAAAAAACGTTGTGGAATGGTGTCTTTTCCTACACAAAATCTTTCAAGGGTTCCCCTCTGACCTACTCAACTGAGAACATCTGCTAGACTCAATCCTCAACTTTCCCATCCAGTGTTCTATGCTATAGCCTCAAACACTAACATTTCCACCTAATCTTTGCTTTATTATTTGCAACTGGAATACATTCTCTCTCCCATTTCAGCCTTCCTAATTTTTACCCATCCCTTAATGTTTATCTCAGATAACAGAACCTGAGAGTTAAAATAGGACTTAAACTTAGATGTAACTAGTTTAGTGGCTTTTGAACAATTTTAAAAGTTGAAGTTTAGAAATCTGAACTTTCTTATATTGATCAAGTTTGCTTTTCTTCAAGCAAAGTATCTTATACAACCATAATACATAAAAGAATTAAGGATTGCTGCTTTTGATGTAGGCCAATTCAGAGTCCTTTCTATCAAGCCTCTAATTCTGAACAAAGAATGACAACCACTAGTATCAATTTCAATCCTAAGATACTTTTAGAATAGACAAAAAAACCTATACTGACCTCATTGGAGATCATAAAGATCCAAGCTAAGAGGAACAAAGTCTGAGAACCAGTAATGTTTAATTCATCTGCAACTGAAACTAAGGAATAGGTTGAAGAGGTTGAAGTAGGGAACAAACTCACAATTTTACTAATTACTAATATAGCCTAATTCAAGTATAACTAAACTTTCTCTTTTGATCTAATCACTGTGAAAAATACAAGTGTAAGCTAAATAATCTTTTGTTAATTATCAGAAATGCCTACTTATCTAAATTATAAATATTAAATCACATTTGGATAGATCATATATAACACTTGAAATGAGCAATCTTATTTAAAACATTTATGATGACCCTTAATCAGAATAGCTAATTTATAAAATTATTCTCTAACATGGTAAACATTTTTCTGCATGCATATATGCAGTTTGCATTCATAAACTTTTTGACATGAGAGATGATGTTTTAGTTGCTATTTTTACTATCACACAAGCATGGTGACTGGCAAATATTAGGCACTCAAATATTTGTTGAATTAATCAACAATAGCAAGAACTATTATTTGTATTCCCCTATTCTAATTTTAATTGCAAAAGAAACAACCTGAGTGAACTATCCAGAAATAATGTTGACTATATTTGCTGTATGGACAGCTTTAAGCAAAAACTTAGAAGAAATTTTCTATTAAGCTACAAAAAGGGTAGTGGCTTTATAATGCCTGTAAAAATAAATACAAAATTGTTGCATAATGACTCAGGTAATTATTTTTCCAAAAAGAAAAAAAAAACCAACATTTCAATGCAAATTATTATTTTCAGCAATATCTGGACACTGCTGTTGCAAGACTGTTCTGAAAGCTGAAAACCACCAAAAATTTTAAAACATATTTACTAGTCAAAGACACCAAAAAATAAAAGATTTTTAATATGACAATGGATTGCCTAAATCACATACTAAATTGTTCTATACAGGGAGATTTCACAATCCAGGAGCCATAGCCATGCTGCTGCAAGTAGGATTTCAACAAAGTTTTAGCTTCTTGATAGGATCCAGACATACACTATAGAAAGAAAAAAAACTGAATTATAGAATATAGGCAGAATTTGGCTTATGAAAAGTTAAGTAGCCCTAATCTTCTTTAGTCTGACATTTTAAAAATTAATGAAAATATTTTTGAATTCCTATTTTTATTTTTGAAACTAACCATTTTCTTTTCTGACATTCCTTAAAGACAATTTGTTTCTAACATTTTAAAAAAATAGTCATACTCATTACAGAAAACCTGAAAAGCAGAGAAAATCTAAGGAAGAAAATAAAAACTGCCTGTAATCCCCAAACTATAGATAACCACCATCACTATTTTGATTTCATTTTTAATGAATGAACATATAGATGAACTTTTTAAAAAGCTTTGAAGTATAATTACATACCATATATGCACTCACAGTATACAGTTTGATGATTGTTAGTATATTTATAAAGGTATGCAATCATACCACAGTCAAGTTGTAAAACAATTCTATCACCTGCAAAAAAGTTCCACGGTGCCCATTTGCCTTCCAATCCGTATTCCTAGATACAACTCAACCATGAATCTACGGTCTTTAGAGTTCTGCTTTTTCTAGAAATTTCATAAACATTGATGAACACAATACAAACTCTTTTGTGTCAAGTTTCTCTGAGTTAGCAGAATGTTTTCAGATTCATTCACATTGTTTCATGTATTTGTAGTTTGTTCTATTTTACTGCTGATTAGTATTCCATCATATGGATTTATCACATTGTTTACGCATTCATTAACTGATGAACAACTGAATGTTTGCAGTTTTTGGCTATTATGAATAATGCTTCTGTAAACTACAGGATTATAGGGACCTCATAAAAGAAGCTGGAAATGTTTTCTATTTTATGGAAGAGTTTTTGTAGAATTTGGGGGGTTTTTCTGCATATAAATTTGATAGAATGCACCAGTAAGGCTATATTTGCACTCTGCTTTTCTTTAGAAAGAGTAAGTTTTTAGATTTTAATTCCAGGTAACATATAGTGTTATATTAGTTTCAAGTGTACAATATAGCAATTCAGCAATTCCATACATCACTTGGTACTCAGAGACAATCCTCATCTATTTGTTTAACCCATACCCCAACCCCTGTGATAACCATCAGTTTGTTCTGTTTTTGAATTTTATGTTTCCTGCAGATGGCACATAGTTGGATCTTGCTTTTATTTAATTTTTTAACCCAATCTGTTTCTTGGTTTGTTTCTATTTTTAGGAAGAGAATCTTAATAATTAAACTACTTTAGTTCAATTTACGTATTTTCTTTAGTCAGGTTTTAGATTTTTCTAGGAATGTGTTCATTTAACAGGTCTATTTTTTGGGCAAAACATTGTTCATATTATTCCTTTATAATTATTTTAGCTCTTGAGATATGTGGTGATGATCCTTCTTTCATTCCAAATTTTGATCACTTGTGTTACCTCCAATTTATCAGTTAAAGGATTATCGATGTTTTTTTTCAATGAATACTTTTATTTCATTGATTTTTTTTTGCTTTCTATTTCACTGAATTCCATACTATTTTCTATTATTCCCTCTCTCCTACATTTAATTTGCTCTTCTAACATCTCAAGGTAGAAGTTCAAATAACTGATTTTACAATTCTCTTCTTCCTAATGTAAGTGACTAAAGCTTTTTTTTTCTAACCATGCCTTTGATTCCACAGATTTTAATATTGTATTTTCATTCAGTTGTAGATCTTTTTAAATTTTTTTATAATTTCTTCTTTGACTCATGGGTTATTCAGAAGTTAAGCTGTTTAATTCTCAAACAGGTAACCTTCCAGATTTCATTTCACTATTGATTTTTAACTTAATTCCATAGTGGTTAAGAACGTATGTCTGATTTTAATCCTCTTAAACTTATAGAGACTTGCTATATTGTTTATACTGGAAAATATTCCATGTGTACCTGAAAATATATTATGCTGTGATGTAGTGCTGCTGACAGGCCAGTTTAGTTGGCACTGTTTTTCTATAATCTTATTTTGTCTAGTTATGTTATCAACTGCTGAGACAAGACTATTAAAACCTCCTACAATAATTGTAGAATGATTTTACCTTTCAATTGTGTCAGTTTTGGCTTATGTATTTTGGGGTTCTGTTGTTACTAACACATGCAATTACTATTTAATTATATATAACTATTATATTTGTTATATGTTCCAATGTATTAGCCTTTTTACCAGTATAAAATGCTGTTCTTTGTCTCATATTTCTCATCTTAATGTGTTTGATGTTAATGTAAACACTTCAGCTCTCTTTATTGCTACTGTTTGCATGGTATGTTTCTTTCAGCCTTTTACTTTCAAATCTGTTTGTGTTTTTGAATTTCATGTTTCCTGCAGATGGCATATAGTTGGATCTTGCTTTATTTTTTTTTAACCCAATCTGATATTCTCTGCCTTTTCTCTGGAGCATTTAGTGTGGGAAATATCAGAAAGGGAGACAGAACGTAAAGACTGCTAGTCTAATAGAATCTAATGTGATTACAGATATAGTGGGTTCATCTCTGCCATTTCACTATTTTTGAAGGCCCATGTCTTTTATTTCTCTACTTCCTTTTTACTGCCTTCTACTAGTCTTTTTAAAATGCATTTTACTACATCATTTTAATTAGTGTGCCAATATTCTGCCTGTAGTTTTCCAGTTATTTTCTTCACGGTTACTTTAGGAATTATAGTATGTTTCCGTATTCTATTTCAGATTCATATGGACTTAATCTGGTAAAATACAGTTAAATTTGTTCTAGTACTGATTTATTTCTCTGTCCTTATTATGCTATTGCTGTTTATATTCCATCTACGTTTCCTACAAAATCAGTAATTCAGTTAAAATTGTTTTAAAGAAATTCCACTTTTAAAAGAAAATCAGAGGAAACACACCCTTTTTATATTTACTTCTATGATTACCATTTTCAGTATTCTTTATTCCTTCCTGTAGATTCCTGCAGATTTATGTATCAGTGGTCTAATTTCTTCCAAACTTTAAGGACCTCCTTTGGAATTCCTTTTTTTTTGCAGGGAGCCCGATGTGGGACTTGATCCTGGGTCTCCAGGATCACACCCTGGGCTGAAGGCAGCGCTAAACCGCTGCGGCACCGGGGCTGCCCCGGAATTCCTTTTAGGGAAGTTTTGCCTACGACAAATTTTATTAATTTTTGTCTGCCTGGGAATTTTTTTATTTTGCTTTTAAGAATTATCTTGCTATAGAATTCTTGGCTGACAGGTTTTTCAGCACTTTAAACATATTTTTCTTTTCTTACATTTTTATTTAAATTCTAGTTAACATATCATGTAATATTGGCTTCAGTAGAATTTAGTAATTCATTACTCATAACACCCAGTGCTCAACACAACAAGTGCTTTCCTTAGTACCTATCACCCATTTAGCCCCCTCCGCCCACCTCCCATCCAGCAACCCTGTTTGTTTTCTGTAGTTAAAAGTCTTTTATGGTTTGTTTCTCTATTTTTCTCTTCCCCTATGTTCTTTTGTTTCTTAAATTCCACGAGTGAAATAATATGGTATTTCTCTTATTTTGCTTAGTATAATATACTCTAGCTCCATCCATGTTGTTGCAAATGGCAAGTTTTCATTCTTTTTGATGGCTGAGTAATATTCCATCATATTAATATATGTAACATATATCCATTATACATACACACACATCTTTTTCATCAGTCAATGAGCATTTGGCTCTTTCCGTAATTTGGTTATTATTGATAATGCTACTATAAACATCTGGGTACACGTGCTCCTTTGAATCAGTACTTTTGATCCATTGGGTAAATACCAGTAGTGCAATTGCTGAATAGTAGGGCAGTTCTATTTTTAACTATTTTAGGAACCTCCGTACTGTTTTCCCTAGTGGCTGCATCAGTTTGCATTCCTACCAACAGTGCAAGAAGGTTCCTCTTTCTCCACATCCTCACCAACATGTTGTTTCCTATGTTGTTACTTTTAGCCATTCTGATAGGTGTGAGGTGGTATCTCACTATGGTTTTGATTTGTGTTACCTTGATGATGAATGATTGAGCATTTTTTTCATGTATCTGCTGGCCATCTGGATGTCTTCTTTGGAAAACTGTCTATTGCTGTCTTCTCCCCATTTTTTGACTGGACTTTTTGGGTTTCTGGGTGCTGAGTTTGATACGTTCTTTATGTATTTCATGTATTTACCCTTTATATTTGTCATTTGCAAATATCTTCTCTGCTGCCTTTTGGTTGACTGTCTCGTATACTTTGCACTCTTTACCTTGATGAAGTCCCAGAAGTACATTTTTGCTTCTGTTTCCCTTGCCTCTGGAGATGTGTTTAGTAGGAAGTTGCTATGACCAATGCAACACAGAGGTTACTGTCTGTATGTTCTCCTCTAGGAATCTGATGGTTTCCTGTCTCACATTTAGATCTCTCATTCATTTTGAATTTATTTTTTTGTATGGTGTAAAAAACTGGTCCAGTTTTCCCAACACTATTTGTTCAAAAGACTTTTTCCTTTGGATAATCTTTCCTGCTTTGTTGAAGATTAGCTGACCTTTTCTGGGTTTTCTATGCTCTTCCATTAGTCAAGTATCTGTTTTTGTGCCAGTACCATACTGTCTTGGTGACTACAGCTTCGTAATACAGCTTCAAGTCTGGAATTGTGATGCCTCCAGCTTCTTCTTTTTCAAGATTGCTTTGGTTATTTGAGGTCTTTTGTGGTTCCACACAAATTTTCAAATTATTTATTCCAACTCTGTGAACTGGTGGTATTTTGATAGGGATTGCATTAAATGTGTTGATTGTTTTGGGTAATATAGACATTTTAACAGTATGTGTTCTTCCAATCCATAAACACATTTTACTGCATGCTTTTCTAACAACTTTGTTAAGATATAATTCACATATCATGAAGTTCCTTTTTAAAGTATACAAAATAAATGGCTTTTAGTATATTCACAAACTTATACAACCATCACCCCTAATTTCAGAAATTTCTCATCACTCCATAAATGAATCCTATACCTATTAGCAGTCAGTCCTCATTCTCTTCTTCCTCCAGTACCTGGACACCACTCATCTACTTTCTGTCTCTATGAATTTGTCTATTCTGGACATTTTGTATTAATGAAATATTATCTGTGGGCTTTTGTGTCTGGCTTCCTTCACTTAATGTTTTCAAGGTAGATCCATGCTGTAGATGATCCATGCTGTATCAATACCTCATTCT